>NC_140967.1:63083774-63126274 GCF_056783735.1 Eptatretus burgeri
CGGTGCGCAATTTCAGTTGAGGTATATATATATATATATATTTCAGCCGAGGGATCATTGCGTATTAAGGAACTCAATTCGAAAAGAAATTGAAACCATTTTTGTTTTTATAGCATTAAAAAAATGTGTGCCTTTGGACGTGAAAGTCGAATAATTTATTGATTTCTTTGGAGAAATTTTTTTTGAAATAAACAGAGTGGGAAGGACAGACACGGACAGAATATAAAAGCATGGCGTCCCCGAGCAGCATCGCGCCGTGCGCCAGTGTGAGCGACTCGACCGAGGACACGGCGAGCCTGTCATCGAGCTCCTCTGGAGATGAGCGCTTTGTCACGGCATCTGAGGATGAGGACAATGAAGTCAGAGTACTGGGAAAGCGGAGGACTGTCCGCGTGGACGGCCTTCATCACACTCGCAGCATATCGGCCACTGCGACATCACCGTCGGGCCGAGGTCACCCCTCGCATCGGGCTTTCCCACTCCCTGCACCTCACGCTCCCCCAATCGCGCCGCCGGTGAGAAACATTGCCGGGGAGACGTCGAGATGGAAAAGGCGTGAAGCACCGTGGTTTGCTCGGTGGTGGCAAGAATCACCAGGTCCAGAAACGTGTTGGGGTACAACGTGCTCATGCGAACTGGAGAAGGATCCATGCGAAGAGCCTGGTCCCTGGGCAATGGTTTCTGGTCGTCTGCAAGAGCAGCTGCTTATGCGATCTGGAAGAAATGACAATAACACCTTCCCTGCCTTGTCCGTGAGTTGGGAGGGATGTGGATCTCTCAGAAATGCAGTGCCAAGGCACGTCATGTATTCAGAACGACGAGCAAGCGACTGTGATAGCGATTCGGACACACAGTGCGGCCTCTCATTCCCTGAGGTGGCTGACGGGAACGACGACTGGAGTGGTGGAAATAGTGAAAACTGTTGTGAGACATGGCAGGGAGAGTGCGGGAAAAGTGATGGGCATGGAGATGATGAGGAAAGTGAGCTAGACTTAGAAGGGACGGTTAACGATAAGGCTTTCGTCACAGCAGAGCAGGTAGAAGAATGGAGGTTGATGGAAGAGGATGGAGGAGGTGGAGGTGTAGGATGGGGAGAAGGGGTAAGAAAAGAACAGGATGTAGAAGGGATCAAAGTAAAAGAAAAAGAGTCTTGCCCTCCAGTTTTGGATCTTCCTTGCCCAATTCTTGAACAGTCGCTCAAGCAGTTAATGGCTGAGCAGACTATCGAGTCATGGGTTTATCATGACAACGAACCTCAGCAAACAATGTGGAGTTTTTACAAAAAGGAGCAAGAGAGTGAGCACCCAGAGAATGAGACCCTAGCATCAGGGCAAGAAGCTGAGAATGTCAGTGATTTCACAGTCTTAGAGCCAGGTTCTTCACTAATCACAGGACCGACTGATTCCCAACTTGTGTACGATTCAGCAGAGACTGCAGGAAAGACCGAGTCAAGACTAACTTATGGAGAAACAGAAGATAATTTTTCAAGTGCCTTGTCATGTCCTCCCCACCTTTCACAAATCACGAACAATTGCAGCCAGAAAAGTCCAAGATCTTTAAATGACTCATGCTCTGATGATCTTTCAAACCTTGATGATCTAATTTCTTTGAGTCATTGCGGCATTACTGATGAGAAAAAGCACAACCCTTCTGTCCCAGATGATAATCCCAGTTGTCCCATATTTCCTCACCTTGAAGAGGTGCCTCACTCCTTATGCAAAGCCTTAGCTTCTGCTGGATGTTGCTCATCTTCTCTGCCATCACCATATGCAAGAAAGCACATTTTTAGCTCCCTGGATCTGGGCAATATTCCTGCAGATACTGGAGAACGAGACACTGGACATGGTAATCCACCTTCCTCAACAACTGGTCTCTCGTTTCATTCTGCTCATCCAAGCAAAATTCATCCTGCACACCCTCTTCCACTTAATGCAGGTTCATCTGATGGTTCATTCACACCATCGTCTTTACCTGGGCATTGTCCTTTTGCTTCTTATGACCACGGAAGCACCATATGTGCGCTCATGAAATGCTCAGAAGCACTTGCGGCTTCTCTTGCTACACATGGTATGACCTTAGCTGAGACAGAAGTGGATTCTAAATGTGGAAAACAGGGGTCATTGGAGGAGGAGAAGGAGGAGGAGAAAGAGTCTAAAGAGAGTACAGATGTTAGACTTTCATCTTCTCTGATCTCCGAATGGCTTCGAGGCTTAGCCGGAACTGTAGAAGCAGCCAGTACATCACTGGGAACTAATGATAATGCGCTGCCTTCTCGTGGATGTTCATGCACTACTAAAATAACCAGAGACACTAAAACAAATCACAGGACCATCGGTGACCTACCAGCAGTGAAGAGTTTGATGTTGAAAACTAATGATGATACTTCAACCCTTAAAGCAAGTCAGAATTCTACAAATTCAGATTTTAAGTCACATGTTAATGATTTATCTAAAATGATCTGCAATCAATGCAGCTGCTCAACTGACCAAAGGTCATGTCTCACCGTTTGCCCAGGAGAGGTGTTAGTACATCAAGGTCTCCACCTCTTGCTAAGCAAGGAACAATCTAGTAAGAATAGCAGTGAAAATGAATCGTTCTCAGACACAGGAAAAGTAGCAACTGATGCTGGAGAGAGGTGGGATCGTTGCTGCAGTTTGGATGAAGAGTTCTTCTTACAAATGGCTAATGGGATTGTTGATCACTTGCGTCTCAAGTCTGCAGCTGGTGTGGAAGTGTTGCAAGTTCTCCTGGCTCTCCTACGGCACATCTGTGAGCAATGTAATGCTGCAGGGCTGCATCTTGAACCACCAAAAGATGCAATGCAAGACAAAGTGGAAAATCAAGCAGACAATTTTTCTGGACACAAGGGAAGTGTGGACAAAAATCAAGAGGATGTCCCAAAACCCTCAATTTGTTATTGCTTAAACAGGACGGAAATCTGTAGTTCACCTTCCTCTATGTCCTCTTCTTCCTGCTCTTCTCTGTTTTCCTCTGGCTCTGCACTCCAAGCCCCCACTCTACCATTACACAAGCACAGATCTACAATTTGGATGCAGAAAAGGACAGCAAGCCATTCCTCTCGCATCTCCTCTGTCCCCTCAGTCATTTTGAACAACAATGAAGCTGTACATAAGAGCTGTTCTCGCCAGAGTAAGATGCACAGCTCTTGCGGCACCACCGCTTCTGGGGTCTCTCAAGCAAATGTCACTGAAGAGACCATGCCAATCTCCCCTGACCCTCTTTTTCTTTCATGTCATGTGTGTCATAATACAGACTCGCCTGGCACAAAGCATGACTTTGTTACATCTCCTAATGATGAAGATTCTTCTGATGAGGGGTTTCATTCAAATCCAGACAAGAGAATATGGGGCTTGCCAGTAAAAGAACTTAAAGGAACAGGCACGAATGAGACAGGGGAGGGGGTTATTCAATCAATTGAAGATTTGAATGACCCGACCTCCAAAAATTTTGCAAGTCAACTTTCCCAGGATTCAATGTTGATAATCGAAAACGG
Organism: Eptatretus burgeri; assembly: GCF_056783735.1. Lineage (NCBI taxonomy): Eukaryota > Metazoa > Chordata > Myxini > Myxiniformes > Myxinidae > Eptatretus > Eptatretus burgeri. The sequence continues at coordinate 63,087,289 of NC_140967.1, forward strand.
TGACTTGAAGAAGAATGGTGATGGAATGTTTGTCCATACCTCAGAGCAAGATTGTAAAAATGAACAGTTGTGTTCCAGGTGCCAGAATATAATAGCTCTCTGCTACGAAAACATTGATACGTTACCTGATCAGCAGTCCACCGTATGGAAAGTACAGTATCAGGAATCACTGAATAAGGAACAAGATTGCAGGAAAAAAACAATGGACCCCAAAGTTAGTGATGAACAATTGGAAAGACAACATTCTCATGTTTCAGAATGTTCATGGGAACAAGGAGAGGAAATACCTGAAAACCTAACAGGGGGAAGAAAGACCAGTCAGGTGCTGGTATCTGCTCAGCAGCAAAAGGAACAGGGGCAGCAAACAGAGGAATGGAATAAGCAGAAAGAAGGTCAAGTACAAGAGAAAGAACAGCAAATAGAGCAGCAAGGGGTTCAAATCATGACAGATCTCCAACAAGGTCATCAGTTGGTCCACATTGCCCACCATCCTGGCTTTTTAAATGACAAAATTAATGACATGTTCTTATTGGACAACTGCCCTCTTAGTTCTGGAGGAACAGAGGAAGTCTTGAAACCTATATCTGGAGAAGGAAAACAAAGAAACATGGAACATCAAGAGAATTACGGAGAGGCACATGATAAAAGGGGTTATGCTCGACATTTAGGGGAGAAGGTAATAGAGAATACCGAAGGAAGAGCAGAAGGAATGGTTGTACATCGTGATTATTGTTCAAAAATTTCAGAAGAGTTTGAGCATTTCACTGATTTTAGAAGTTACAGGCATTTTGAACAAATGCATGCACTCACAAACATGCTTCAAATCCACGCAGAGGAGTGGGCACATGTTTGGATCTGGGAAGCAATGACACAAGCAGTGGGAATTATCAGAATGCAAGATAATGATACGGGTGGAGAAAACCAATGGGATGAAATTTTGAAAGAAATAGGAATAATCGAAAGGGTAAAGGTAGTCGGGAAAATTGAGAAAGATGCAGGTACAGGTGAAAATGGAATAAGTGTAGAGAATGAAATAGACATTGATGATGACGTGGTGACACAATGGGGCAACAATACGATAGCGAAGAGTGATCTAATAATCTGTGTTCACAGAAGTGCCGAAAGGGATGAGAAACGGGAGAACAGATCAGGAGTTGGAAAACGTGATGAAAAAAAAAGTGAAATAGAATTGGTTGATAGTGAGGTTGGAGTTGCAGGAAGTGAAAGAAAGACCGGCGGTGAAGAAACAGGAGCAGGAGATGAGATAAAGCAAAAAGGAATGAATGAATTTTCACTTGGAGATGGAATGACTGGAGGAGACAAAAAGTCAGAGAAAGTTTGGAGATGTGTGACGGGAGAAAAAAAGCTGATGTTGCAATTTGAAGAAAACAAAATGGACATTGGAGGAAAGAATGAACATGGAAATAAAGAGGCTAAAGAGTGCAAGTTGGGCATTGGGGAAGAAAGGAAAAACGTTTGGAAAGAAGAGGATGAAAACATGATGAGGATAGGGCAGGACGATAGTGATATTAATGCAGGAAGATGCAAAATAGAAATGAGAGCAACAGATGGAGAAACATTTGGTAGTGAAGAGCAGATTGTGAAGGGGATGAAAAAGATTGATACGAAAGAAAAAGGGGATTACGGTGATGATAATATAGAGCAGCCAGCCAGCGCACGCAGAAGAAAACGCCATAAAAATCGAGCCAGGAAAAGGAAGCATGCAGATGAGCTCTTACAGAATGCTGTTCAAAATGGGAAGAAGTGCGAAGAGATGCAAAGTGAGGTTGAAGGCAAAGGGCACAAAGGGCTGATTCTTTTGAATCTTGATTCGACATTTCAGCCTTCTGATTCACAAATTCATGCTGTGCTGCACTGGGTGTCCTCGTCAAAGTTGGCCCTTGACCCAGAAATCTTGCTCTTGTCACCAGAAGACATAATAAAGGTAAACGGATATGGTTAAGTGTTTTGTCATCGCGAGAATTTGGAGTAAGTGTTACGGATATTCAAAGAACGTAGGTAGTGTTCGTCATTGCTGATATTTAGGGTTGTCTTAGAGTTATTACACTCGCCAAAAGAGAGGGTATTGCATTTGGGTCCCTTTGTTTGTGTTTGTCTGCACAGAATGTACTGATGTTGGTCACAAGCACCACCTAGTGGTGGCCAGTAGTACAAGTTCTCTTTTTTTTTTGCCAATCGAGTACCTCTACAAAGTACAAGCTGAAGTACCTGGCATTGCCTGGGGAAATTCAATGAAATACTTTATGTATTTAAATACTTCATGCATGACAACCACAAAACGTATTACTCGATCACTCCCGGTGAAAACCCCAGGCAATGTATAAGCAACTTACTCACTCGAGGCCTGAACGTGGAGGTGTTACAATAAACTTGTGTAAAGCAATCTTTTCACCATCAGGCGCACGTGTAAACACTCTCGTACTTAAATTTGTGTTGTTGACAACAAATCGCTGCAACCTCAACATACGATCTTGACAATACATATTACTCAATCGCTTCCAAGAAAGAAAAAAAACGCAGGCAGTGTTTATGGACTGCAATCTGAGACAACAAATGATGCTCAGAAAATGGATTTCGCTCCCATCTCTCAATTATACGATTTCTGTATGGTTCCGGATGGCTGACAACGTGCCTGACCTCGTGTAAAAAGTTTAACTCTGAGATCCTGCCAGTTATTATGCCAGTTAGTTCATACAGAGAGGTCAAAGGTCATGTTGAGCTAAAAAGTGCCATTTTGAGCCCTGATATCAACTTCTTGGTGAGTATTTTCCCATTGAAATCTATTTGGGGCTCAGTATTCTGGACAATCGTGGACCTTCTTGGGTACTACGAGCAAACCGATTTTAAAGGCTTTGAGCGGTACATCGAGTGCTTGATTCGTGAAATTGTGAAATTGATACTTTTGTGGAAAATATTGTAACGCACTGTAGGTTTCGATAACTTTGAGCTTAAATATCTCCAACAGGATCTGAGATAAACTTTCCAAAATCGGTGATTCATTAGTGTGCACACAAAACTACTTGAGAAAAAAGTTTGATGGCCACAGCAGCAGATGGGCACCAACCAAAATAGTTCAGGAACTTATGGGACCAGGTTGTTAGCTGGAGGGGGGAGGGAGCAAGGTGGCATCTTTGGTGGGAAGCCTGTGTCATATGCTCTGATGAAATGTGCCCCTGTGACAGGACATTATCCTACTATTGGACATTGAACCAGTATTAATATGGCATCTCATGATCATATTTTCATATTTTATTTGGCAAACAAATTCCATTTTCCATCAGACTCATCACACTTTACGATGCCGAATGAAACCAATCATTTCATATGGAGTAACACTGGGACACATATTCATTATTATTGACTGTATATTATATTATATCAATAAATAGTATTTAGTATGCAGTAACACAAATTAATGCAACAAAATACCGGCATTTTCGCTTATTCATTGATGTCATCAGTCCCATCGTCATCAACATCGACACCCCCACCACTTCACAGGCACTGTTCTTGGACAGTGGCGGTATATTTTTTATAACTCTGACATTCACAAAATTCTTTACAAGACAAACCCGACCCGACATGAGCAGAGCCCTCCTTCATAATGAATTTTCACACAGTTACAATTAACATTCTCTTTGAGGACACACTCTACGGCTGGATCCATTGTCATCCATGTGATTGTTCATTGTTTGATACTGTCCATTCTTGTCCACCGGGGGAATGGGGAATTTATCATTTATCATATCAGGGGACGACCTTTAGAAGCCAAGTAAACAATATCTTAGCAGATTGATGTGTATGTGACTTTGGTGTCATCGTCTATCTCCACAAAATGTCATCAGTCCCATCGTCATCATCATCTATCTCCACAAAGTGTGTCATAAGGTCATCTGGCGGTCTAACACTCCAGGCAAGGAGGTTATACATTTCAATAGGGATGGTATCTTCAACAGATGCAAGCAGAAGATCTGCGGCAATTGGTGGCATTGGACAGTCCAGAGCAGGTGTTCTTTGCAAGGTGTTTTTTTTATGACGAGCACTGCTTGGTAGATGTGCAAAGTTTCATCAATCTTCGGTGCTGAAGCGACTGAATACTGATTTGATTCAGTCTCGATGACTGGGACGTCACTGTGTAGGTTTCTGTCAGCTTCGGACGATGAACCATCCGCCAGCCCTGTGGAAGAATTGTCCTTGAAGTGGTCAAAAACAGTTCTGGTTGAGAGCGCGTCAACGAATACAAACTGACATCAGCAGCGCATGTTTGGTTGATGGAACGTAAGTTGTGGGTAGTCCTGTCGTAGCATTCACTTCAGTTTATCTGATGACAACCCCAGTTGTCCAATATTTCCTCACCTTACAGAGATGCCTCACTCCTTATGCAAAGCCTTGGCTTCTGCTGGATGTTGCTCATCTTCTCTGTCATCCCCATATGCAAGAAAGCACATTTTTAGCTCCCTGGATCTGCTCAACATTCCTGCAGACATTGGAGAACGAGATACTGGACATGGTAATCCACCTTCCTCAACAACTGGTCTCATTCTGCTCATCCAAGCAAAATTCATCCTGCACACCCTCTTCCAGTTAATACAGATTCATCTGATGGTTCAATCACACCATCGTCTTTACCTGGGCATTGTCCTTTTGCTTCTTATGGACCATGGAAGCACCGTATATGCACTCACACAATGCTCAGAAGCACTTGCGGATTCTCTTGGTACACATGATATGACCTTAGCTGAGACAGAATTGGATTCTAAATGTAGAAAACAGGGATCATTCGAGGAGTCCAAAGAGAGTTCAGATGTTAGACTTTCATCTTATTTGATCTCCCAATGACTTCAAGATTTAGCTGGAACGGAACATATCTCTGACCTACAAATTTGACAAATCCCACTTTTCAATGCATGTTCATCTTCCATCAATCGTTCTTTTTTTCCAACTTCAGTGCAAATCTACCTCTTCCTAATCCCTCCACTGCTATACCCCCTCCTTACTCCTCCCATATTGCCCCCCCCCATACTAAATCCTCTCTGAGCACCTCTCTACTGCCCTCTGCTTTGCTAACAGCTCCTCCTCTGGTATCCCAAACTGTATGGTTTTCAAACATCCGTGAGCTCCGTTCCAACCTAACAAATATCTCACACTCTCATTCAGTACACTCCTCAATATCTCAAACATGCTCTCTCTTTACTCTCATCACACCTCCCCCTCTTCCCACCCCCTCAAATCTTGTTCCTCCCCCCCCCCCACAACCACTCACATCTTTACCATACCATGACCCAGTCTCATCCTTCCCCTCTCCCCACTCATCCCTTCTCCATCCTCCCCTATGGCCATCCCTGCTCTCATCATCTCCCCTCCCTTTCAAAGCTTGCCTCTCACCCCTCCCTCTCAAATCAGCTTCCTCCTCCCTCTTCAAAGCAAATTTCACACTTTTCTTAAAAATTCCCCCACACCTTTCTCCCTCAATTCTCCCCCCTCATCCCTCCCCTTCAAATCTCCCCTCACCCCTCCTCTTCAAATCTCCCCCCGCACTCCCCCTTCTCAAAGTTCCTTCCCCCTCCTCACATTCACAAAGCTGCCTACTTCCCCCACCCTCTCTCTTCCAACTCATTCCTCCACCTCCTACAAGCTCCTACTTCCCTCTGTCACCTCTCTTATTACTCCTCACTGTGCCTTATCCCATCACCACCTTCGCCTGTGTCCTCCCCATCTGGCCCACTCACCTAACTCTTCTGCAATCTCCTACACACTGTCAACAACTCTCCCTACCTCCACCTCTCCCTCCTCTCTCCCCTCATCCAACTCCCCCCCTCTCATCCCTGCACCCAAAACCTCCTCCCTCCATCTTCCTTAACAGTGTGGACCTCAAGCATCTGGGGCCTTCGCTCCAACCTGATTGATCTCTCCATACAGGTTGCTACTGACAAACCAGACATAATCTGCTTAACAGAAACTTTCCTCCTTCAAGACGTCTCTGACTCCCTAGTATCTCTCCTTGGTTACTCCCTCCTCCAGTATGACAGACCTGAGCCTCGTCCAGGCGGCGGAGTTGCTCTCTTCATCAAAGACTCCATTCCTCACTCACCATGCACTGCCCTCTCTCCCCCACACCCTCAGGAATACCTCTGGCTACGGCTTCCTCCCCATTCCCACCTCATGTTTATGTGTGTGTTGTACCGTCCACCAAACATTGATGACTCCATTTACATCTCACTCGCCAAAAACATGGACCAACTTCTATCCACTCATCCAAACTCTCTTCCTCATATGTGGTGACTTCAATTGTTATCATGCCAGTTGGCTGGGTGTGGGTACCCCTCTCACCTGTCATGGCACTTCAGCAAAGAACTTCTGCAACTCATTGGGATGATACAATCTGTCAACTTCCCGACCCGGATCTCAGCCAGCTCCACTCCATCTCTTCTGAATTTCCAACCATCCATTGCGATCATACTCTGTGCATAGCATTGGTGCTGCCTAAGCAGTTTCCTTGGCTATTGGGCACAATCCTGGACAGGTCGCCACTCCGACGCAGGATACCAGCAAGCTGGCACTCGTTTTGCCAACCTCAGAAGGATGACAGGCAGAGTCAACCCCACCTGGTATTAATTAAACAGCCGAGGAGGATTTGAACTCAGGATCCTCAGATCCCAAGCCCACCACTCCAACCATAAAGGTCTGGATTTGATTTTGACCAATTTCCCTGCGAATTTCTGCTGTTCTGCTTCTGTCCCAATCGGTTCATCCGACTACATGCTTGTCAAAGTAGACATCTCTCTGGCCATGATGAGAGAACCACCTCAGCGCCGACGAGTGTGACATTTCAATCAGGCTGACTGGCAGGGACTTCAAGCAGCCATCAAACTTCCAGACTGGTCTACCATTTGTACTCTCTCTGACATCAACTCATCCTGGGAATTTTTTCAAAGAAATTTGCTTTCTCTCATGTACAGATTTATCCCATCTCGTCTTCAATTGTCCTACCCTTCCTCCCGTCATTGGTACACTGAAACTTGTGGCGAGGCAGTAGTCCTGAAGCAACTTGCCTTCGCCTCATGGAAGGCAAATCCAACTGAAGGCAATCTCAGTTCCGTCCACAAAGCTCGGAAGAAGTGTGTGCCTCCCCTCATGATAGCCAGAAAACAACATATTTCAAATCTCAAGTCTGAACTCTCAAACCTGTCTCCCTCTTCCAGATCCTGGCAGCATCTGGTTAAGTCCATTTCTGGTGTATGTTCCCCACCCATCCCCTCCCTTACATCAAATTGCTGCACAGCTGACACTGCACATGAAAAGGCAGAATGCCTAAAGTCTGTGTTTGCTTCTAAATCTTTTGTCCCAACCCCATCACTTTCTGTACCCACCTTACCCAGTTGCACCCAGCTGTCCCTGGACTCTGCGTCCTTTTCTCCTGACAAGGTGGAGAGCTTGCTGTCAAACATCCACTCAGATTCTGCAACCGGTCGAGAAGGCATCTGCCCACATATCCTAAAAAACCTGCTGTGCTGCTCCCCTCTCTCCGTTATAGTCACCCTCTCATTTTCTCTTGGTCATCTGCCATCTGCTTGGAAATCAGCAAACATCACCACTCTGCATAAAAAATGTGCAAAAACAGATCCCTGCAACTACAGACCAATCAGCCTTCTCCCAATCATCATCAAGGTCATGGAATCCATCATTACTTCCGACATTAAATCCTTCCTCTTCTCCAATGGCTTAATTTCCCATCATCAATTTGGATTCAGACCAGATCACTCTCCCCTGGATATGCTGCTTCTGCTTTCCTAAAAACGGATGGAGGTCCTCAATGCCAGACATGAGATCAAAGCCATCTCCCGAGACATATCGTGAGCTTTCAATACGGTCTGGCATCCAGCACTGCTCACCAAACTCTCTTCTTGTGGTATCCAAGACAATCTCCACGCATGACTCATGAAATTCCTCTCCTGTCGCAGTCAACACATGGCTCTTAATGGCTCTCTCTCATCTCCTCTTCCTGTCCAGGCTGGAGTTCCTCAAGGCAATGTGCTGGACCGTGTGCTTTTTCTGGTTTTTATCAATGATCTCACCGACTCTCTGGAAAGTCCACTTTATCTCTTTGCTGATGACTCCACCCTCTGCCATGCCATCTCTCATCCCTCGGATTAGCAGGCAGCAGCCTCTTCACTCTCTGCAGACCTGGATAAAATCACAAGCTCGTCAAACACTTGGAACATGTCTTTCAAGCCTGACAAATCTCACTCTCACAATGTCTCTCCAAAAGGACCATCCGGAACCCCCCACCCTCATCTACTTTCTCAACTGATCTGTTCTGTTTCCGAGCTCTTCCACGTGCCCAGACCAGGTATAATAAAAAGTAGCCACATGTGGAGTTGATCTTGGATGCCATAGGCAGAGTTTGGATAGTAAGGCATGATGCCAGACTGTATCGAAAGCATGAAAATTGTCCAGAGAGACGGCCCTGATCTCATGTCTGATGTTGAGGGTCCAAGGTAAGTGGAGGCAGCATGTCCAAGGTGGAGTGACCTGGTCTAAAACCAAATTGGTGATATGAGATGAGATTGTTGGAGAAAAAGAAGGATTTTATATCAACTGTGATGATGGATTCCACAACTTTGCTGATGATTGGAAGTAAGCTAAAAGGTCTGTAGGTGGGGTGGGGGATCTATTTTTTGAACTTTTTTATGCAGTGCAGTGATGCTGGTGGATTCCCAAGCAGATGGAAGATGATCTGGCACAAATGAGAGGGTGAACGGGACAGAGAAAGTACGTGCAAGAACAGCAGTGCAGGTTTTTAGTACACGTGAGCTGATGCCGTCCCATCCAATAGCAGAGTCAGAGTCGAGGGTTGAAAAATACCCTTATCCACCTTCTCAGGTGCAAAAGACACAGAGTCAAGGAGCAGTTGGGTACAACAGTGAAGGATAGCTATCAAGAGTGAGAGGTTGGGGACAAGATTTGGAAGCAAACAGAATTGAGGAATTCAGCCTTCTCACGAGCAGTCGGTTGTGGTGTCATTTGAAGAGAGGGAAGGGATTGAAGGGGAGCATACTCCAGAGACAGACTTAACAAGGTTCCACCAGGTTTTAGAAGAGGGAGACAAGTTTAAAAGTTCATTCTTGAGGTTGGACAGATGTTGTTTCTGACTCTACTGAGAGTGGAAACGCATGTGTTGTGGACGTTTTGGAATGCACCGATTGCCTTCGGTCGGATTTGCCTTCCAAGAAGTGATGGCAAGTTGTTTCAGAGCAAATGCCTCGCCACAGAATTCAGTGCACCATCTGTGGGAAGAAGAGTAGGATAATTGAAGATGGCATGGGACGAATTTGTGCATGAGATTGAGGATGGTTGTCTGTGGAAGAATTCCCAGGTTGAGTTAACATCAGGAGCAGTAGATATGGGAGACCAGTCCTGAAGAGAGATGTCTGGTTGCAGTCCCTACCAATCTGCTTGAGTAAAATTCCAGACTTGCTGGTGTTGAGGCAGCTCTCTGAGAATATCTAGAGAGATGTTGACTTTCACCAGCACATTATCAGATTAACCAATTGGAGCAGAGGAAGAGCAGGAGACATTTGCAGGAAAGTTAGTCACCACCAAGTCCAGAAGGGAGGATTTGCCATTGGGAGAAGGTTTACAGATTCACGTTAGAAGGTTTACAGATTGAGTCAGTCCCATGGAGTCGTAGAAGTCCCTTGCTGAAGTGAGGTGTGAACACCCAGCCAAGTTGCATAGTGACAACTGAAATCACCTCATATGAGGAAGAGAGAGTTGGGATGAGTGGTTAAAAGTTTGTCCATGTTGTCTGAGAGAGAGATGTAGATTGAGTCGTCATTGTTAGGAGGATGGTACACCATGCAGATGAACAAGAGGTGGGAGCAGAGGGTAAATCGTAACCAGAGGTACTCCTGGGGGGTGAGAGGTGTAAGGTCAGTACAAGGGCAATGAGAAATTGAGTTATTGATGTCAAGTCTAACTCCGCCAATGGGGTGTGGTTCAGTCCTATCAAATCAGAGGAGACAGTAACCGGGGAGATACACGAAGCTAAGGAGTCGGGGACGTCCTCTGGGAGGAAGGATTCTGTTAAACAGATGATATCTGGTTTATTGGCAGCGGCCTGGATCGAGAGATTTGTCAGGTTAGAGTGGGGACCTCAGATGTTTGAGGTCCACACAGTTAGAGGTGGGGGGAGGAGTCATTGGGATATTGCAGGATGGGTGAGGGCGAGGCTTTGTGGGAGCAAGGTTAGGCTTTGGTGGGATGGGTTGGAGGGGGGGGGGTTGACAATATGAAAAAACTAGCTTAAAACAACACATTGACAAATGACACAACATAAAATATGAAAAATCCAGTTATGAAAACTCAGCTTTGGTGAGGTGGAACCGAGCAGCTCTAATTTCACCATCCACGCGCAAAGAACCCAAACCGGAAGCCAAGAATAAAAATAATTTTCTAAATGGTGGTTTAGACCTCCAAATGATTGATGCAACTCTGTGGTACCATAAAAAATTTGGGGGCATGAATTGTAGAAACAAACCCTACACCAGCTATGTCGACTTTAATATCGAAGAGATTCATCATTCATTCTCCGATGTAACATTATCTATATATTCTGACACCGCAGGTGTTTTGTGATGCGCTGTATTAGGAAATTGGAACAAAATTTTCTAACTTAACCATAAAAAGTGAAGAATGCACAGATTTTGTGCCATATCTCTTGTCCATAGAAAATTGCGCTTCAAGATAACATTTGCAGAATTTCTCTCAGGCCGAGACCTTCGCACTTCAGACCACAGGTTTGACTCGCATGCCAATGCATCATGCTTGGTTATATTTTGAGCTGCAGAGTTGAGCTCATGGTCTGAGGTGCACTGCCATAAGTTGATTTTAATACCTTGGATGTGGATCATGTCCAAGTTATCCATGCCAGTTCCTGAGGGTGTTTGACCAGACTCGGTGGTGTAATGGTTAGAGCATCCGCTTTGAGTTTGGGAGGTCAGCAGTTCGAGCCACGGCTGAGCCACACCGAAAATTTTAAAAATGGTACGTGCTGCTTCCTTGCTCGACGCTGAGCATTTGAAAGGATCGAGCATGGACAAAGCATATGTTGACAAAAACAGCACAGGTTTTGATGGACCTAATGACCATCACCTGTGATGAAGTTGCTTGTAAGAGAACTTGTATTATTAATATTATAGCAATGATTGGACAGGTTATCCTTTGCTCCATATTAAGCATCATCATATTTTCATGACATACATGGATATGGTAATATTATTGGCGACCTATTAGCCTTGCATGTTTCCGAGTATGCTATTGCAATGGTGTTGTGGGTCAGAGTGAGCGGGTCCTTACTGGTTTTCAGATGTACTGTATTCTATATACCCTGACCATGGGGGCTGTGCATTGTTACATGCTCTGTCCTATTTTCTCTTTGTGACCTCCTGGTATACCCTTTGTTTTTCTGTTGTTTAGTTTTCTGATGTGCATAAGATTGCACACAACGCAGAATGGTGTGTCGGAGATCTGTGCCGCCTGTTGGATTCCTATCTCCATGCAAGAGGAAATGGATTTCCTGGAGAGCAGCCCGGCATTTTCGACTGGATTCTCAGAAATCACTTGGAATAGTTATCATCACAGTGAGGGCTTTTGTTAGAATTGCCAGAATATAGAGGACGAGGAATAAAAAATAAACTGTCCGGCGAAAGCTTATATCTATTTTACTATTAATTACTTTCAAACATCTCATATTGTGTTTCCTTTTCCTTCTCCAATCTTCAGTGAAGCTTGACATGAACGATGTTACACAAATTTATTCATCATTATTCATGTTGTTTCTGACACAGCATACTTGTCCTGGGTTGTACACACAGATTTATTTATATCCAGTCCATAATAAAACTGATAATCCTTTATTGTTACAGAGGGGAGTGCTGCATCTCGCATCAATACCTTATTCGAAAGGCACATCGAGTTTGAGATTCCACCTGGATTTGCTGCTCGGCTTCAGATAATGCATGGTGTCTTTTACAAGAGTAAATTGATATTTGCACGCGAGTCCAAGCTAAATTACAAATTCCCTGTACCATTTCATTGAACCGGAACCATGAGGTCGACTTGTGATTACACTTATCAAAAAGAAAACGTTTATCTTACACAAGGAATCCTCCACTCATTGGTTCTTCTTCTCCTGCTTGGTGAACTCCTTACTCAGTGTGTTCTTGCCAGGTCTCAATCCTGCAATACACCATCACCTCAGATCATCATCCATCTCCACCCGTGATCTCTTTATATCCGCATTAACTCCCTCCCATTTACATCTCTCCATTTATACTCGTGATCTTGTCTATCCTCATTCACCCCCACATTACCTCTTCCTATCTATTTGCAGGTCACTATGTTTCCTTCCTCCTTCACTCCTCCTCCCGTTAGTTTATCCTCTTCTTGCATCTGTGTGTTGTCACACTGCCACACTGTCAGTGTGTTGCCTTCCACCCTCTGTCACTTTGCTTGTCCCTGAGCCTCGATGCTGCATACACAAATAGGAGAAGGGATATGCAGAAAAAAGGCAACTGTGTCCACTTAGCTTATCCCATTACCAGAATTTTGCACCAGGGCAAGTCACTTAAAAGACCCAGAAATAAGACACGTATTTATGGATACAAATATATCAGACTGACCCTACTCTTGATCCTATCCTACTCCATCCAACATGCTCCATATGTGTCCATTCCATTCCATTCCCTCCTTTCCACTCCTTTCTCCTGGACTTTTCCCTACTCTCCTCACTCTTGCCTCAGCCCCTACTCTCACACACCCCTCTCTCTCTTCCCCCTCCTCATCCTCATCACCCTCCCACAGCTTAGTTTTTATTTTATTTTTTAATTTTTTAACTGCATTTTGAAAACATGGTGTCTGGTAATTTTGTGAAGTTCTTCAATTACCGGTGATATAAAATTCCTCGGGTGCTTTTATTCACTATTGATATGAATTTCCATCCAAATTGATGAAAAATTTCCGATACAAAGTTAAAAAAACTGTGATCTGCATTACATTTTTTTTTAGCCAACAATGCTTAGCAGGAAATAGTAATAAATTTTGTGTGTACGGTGGAGGTTACAGGTGCAGGACTGCTATGCATGGCCGAGGATTCCAACGTACAATTGCACTGCATCAAGCATATGAGACCGCTATGTATGGCCAAAGTTCTCTATATGGCTGCTGACCCTGATTGGAAATCCTAATGCATTGTAGTTCCTCAAGCTCGATCTACAGTACCAGAGTGGTCAAGCACATAAAGATAGCACAATCATTCAAGAGATGTTAGTGGTGAAGCGTATGTCAATTTCAAGAAAGATTATTAAAAAAAACAATAGTGGGGCGATAATGATGATGTTAACAATATAGTAACGATGACGAGAGAACATATTTGTATTGATTGAAAATATTATATTTATAGTCACATTTTCAGTGCTGTTTTCTGCATCAACAGATTCAGACTGTAAATATTGTTTGTGCCAAATGACACCCAATTTGATTGTGATTATTTTTATAATATAAATTATAGTTCCCTGAACCCCCTAAAAGCACAAAAGGTTGAGAAGGTAGAGAATACAACTTCTGAGATTGCACAGGAGAGGAAGGTTTGGTGTTATTGACTCATCGGGTGTCAATGTCTATGAAGGTGTTCTAACGCAGCATTGAAACCTGTGCTCTCTGCAAACGATGTCCGTAATGTGTGCATACTGTGTGTACATGTTTGTTTTGTTTCCAAGCACGTTCAGCACTAGAATGCAAAGCTGTGATTGTAAAATAGTTCATGAACAAGCGAATTAAAATGCATGTGCAGCAGTCAATTTTTCTTGTTCTCTCCCTTGTCCCACAACCTCCGGTGCATTGTTGACGATTGATTTGTTTGTTGTATAAAGCATCGATTTACTCCACAGTCCGGCTAATGTTGTACTTGCTATACAATGAGCTCATTGTAATACAATGGTTTACACTGGTGGAAAAGCTGTATTAAAAAAAAAAGATAGAAGTTTGACAAAACAGCAACATGGTGGAGAGACTCGGGACAAACAGCCAAAAAGGTGTGTGTGTGTGTGTGTGTGTGTGTGTTTTTACACTGACTCGGTTCTGCTCACCGGGCACTTTTAATCTGCCGTTGCTGGCGCGAAATCTGTGATTCAAATGTCTTTTAAGCATAATTTTCAGCATTTAGATGAAAGAGTGGGAATTTCAAGATGGTCAACCACAATTGTTCCATTCCCGATTGCAAATCAGACTCACGACAACATAGGAATACAATACGAGAAATATCCTTGAGAGTTGACGGGTTCATACCATTTACTGTTCGTACCATACATTCTCACGTAAGCAGTGGATGTAATACACAGTGCATACTTTGTGTACATGTTTGTTTTGTTTCCAAGCACGTTCAGCACGTTCAAAAACACACGGTTCAACTTTTACCAGCAGATGCAAAAATTCTCGTGGTCCTGGAATCGATCAAACAATATATTTATAACAACTGTAGCACACGTCCCTCCACTTAATTTCCACCAACCCACTTGGTCGCGAGTTTGTACTTTGAGCAGGTGCCTGTTGGGTGAGCTGAGAAAGTTTTCCAAGTCGTTTTTATTTTGTGCACAGGCATAGCCCTTTCTCTCAGGTACCTTTCCAAGTTTCTTTCCGTAGCTTCGTGAGCCATTCCAAGTAACAATCATTCTCCCGGAAACAATAAATTTTATTTCGTCCCAAAATCCTCAGCTTCCTGGGGTCTCTGCGCATATGCACCGAGCATTTTAGGGCTGATTATGTAATTTTGAAAGTGCTGTATTGTGACAAATTTGGCTGCTTTATGCAAACACTTTGACCTTAAAAGGAAATTGGGTCAAACCAGCTCGAACAGTGTAATGATATATAGTCGTGATATCCTGCTATTTGTAGTCCGAGTTTCATGCAAACAACCTTGAATAGTTTTGCAATTGTGCTTGTATATAGCACCATCTAGAATAATGCTAAATTTACGAGGGTGGTTTAGTTACGAGACTGAGGTCTTAACACCATCTGGATAATCATGTAGCTTAGACATTTTGTGCTTGTTTTAAGGAAACTATGGACAGGGATAAGTAGTCCTCCATTTGTGTGCTCCTGGGAGGTGGTGTTGAGTAGTAGCTACAGAGGATAAAGTGTGTGTAATCGTGTTCTCCCATGTGCAGAATCAGGTAAGGCATGGTAAGTGACAATGGGCTTGGATTATGTTGAGCACATGGGCCTGCAGAAATAGCAATTCTTGGACTCGGGTCTTCTCGTGGAGGAGGGGCAGAATTTGAGCAAGGATTGGCAAACAGCCCCACACCGGGTGCCTTGGCAGGATTTACTGGCGAAGCACTGCCACAGGTATTGTGAACACTGATTGGCAAGGAGATGGTTTGTGAACACTGATTGGCAAGGGGATGGTTCATGGTGGCATGTAAGAGACAAAGCGTGAGAGGGTGTGATTGGGGAAGTGGGCAACACCTTGTCATGCAGTTTGAGCCAGGAAATAAAGATTGCTCCATGTGGTTGAACCTTGACAAAGTGTCAAAGCATCTTCTTTATTGAGAGAAGCAAGACTACTACATGGTGGCAGAAGTGGTAGAAGCAATCTCTCCGCACAAGCAAGTTAGATATTCCCATAGAGCAGATAGGAATGTATAGGGCAGCATGGTCTGTGTGCAAGTAGTTCACCATCTTGATGTATAAGTAAGGAAATGTTAACTTAACAATTGTCTTGTTTGCATGTGTACAGTACAGGGGTTGGTGCGTGTTAATAATTAGTTTGGGATTATGGTTAAGGAAATTGTGTGTATGACCTCTCTGTCAGTCCTGACCAGGGGGTGCCGGGAGTTGCGTCATTGGCCTTCCAAGGGGCGGAGCTATGAACGCCTTCAGGGGTGGAGTGATAGACGCCTCCCGAGGGGAGGGGGTGGGGGGAGCGTTGCCCGGGAAGAAGGAGGAGGAGCCTAATGGGCAGTTGGAAGTTGGGGATGAAGGAGTAAGTCTGAGGAGAACCCAGCTGGGAGTCTTGTATGCGAGCCTGAAGAGAACCGTTGACTTCTGACGTGAGTACTAAGGCGGGTTAATTATCTTCAAAAGGGGTGTTTTAATTAACCCAAACACCAAATTTTCCCTCATGCACATCCTTGGAGTTTTCTTCGTATGCTTGCAAAGTTTCAGGCCACAAGGTTTCATGGTTTTGGAGTTATGGAGGAGACACACATACTGACATGTGCCATTATTCAACGATCATATCGCTGCAACCTTCAATGCACTCTAATCACCAGTGCTACAATGATCGTACAACATCACAACTCCTTTATTATAACCACCACACCTTTGAAACATAACTCAAGCTCACTGTACATTCGTCGTTGACGCCTGAACCACAACGCACAACCATCCGCCTCAATGACAATGAACAACCTCAATCCTCAAGCACCACCATCACTACGCCATGAACTCACCACTACGCTGCCGCTACCATCACCTCAACCACAACAACCATGGACCCCATTACCGCCTTTTGAAAGGAACAGGAAGCAATGTACCATGACATGAAACCGTCATTGTACCACGTACAATGTACCATGTACCAATCCAGACACTTTGACTCTGGACGGTCAGGCATCTAACTCGGAGCGCAAGTGTGTGCTAAACTCCATTCAACATCGTCAGGATAGCCCTAGTGCTCTACCCAATTATGACCCAATTGGGTGTTCGGTGCATGTTCGTACCCAGAGAGCGCAACCAAGTACCCAGGCGCCATGTTACGTATGGAGCTCTGTCACATGAGGATACCCAGAACATAATGGGGCCATCCCGTTACCCAGGTGAGTCCCGAATGGTCATCCCCATCAGGGCGGCCCCACTGATACACACTCTTTTGTGAGTTTCCTCTCTGCACCTCATTTGCATCTTCACTTGCTCCTCAGCGCACCCTCACTTTCACCTCTTCAGACCACACACACCTTAGACACCATCAGTTTTCCTTCCCCTCCCCCTCCTCAGTGAATGTTCCATGCAGGTTCATCAACCTCACTTGGTAATCAAGAGGTCACAATCACCTTGTTCTTTTCTCATCTTTCTTGTTATTCTAAACTTTTCTCGGAGTGTTCCTGATGGCGTCTGTCAAGCTAACCTAAGACTGTAAAATAACTAAGGGTTTTCTTGATTTTTCTTGTGACTCGAACTATCACTGGTACAATTTCAGCTTTCTTCAATTTCCAAGTCCTCTTGACTTCATTTTTCAGATCCTGATATTTGGTCATTTTCCTGGTTTCTGTGGCATTTAGTCCGAAGTCATTGGGAACTGAAACCTCGATCAACAATGCTGACTTTTCCTTTTTGTATTTGAGCACCACATCCGGATGCAATGCTTTGCTTACAATGTCTACACTTGTCATATGTGAGCATTATATTGTTGTGGGGCCGGGTATCATTGGCGAGCACGACCGCTAGGTGGAGCAGTGGAGTCGTCTCCCACCAAACACCCGGAATTTAGGTTGTGACCCTCGGATAAGTCCGAAAGGCATGGGTCCCTTACAGGACCATGAATCGCCAATAATTCGACAGCGTGTGGTAGGGTTAATTGCCAACCTTCAATATACCTAATTACCCACGTGGCAAAGCTACGGGGGAATTCACACCCTCGACAGACCTCGAGTGGAACGAGCCGTTACCGTGCCCGAACCGTGTGTAACCCAAGTGGAGGTTACCAAGGCCTGTCGGTCCAAATGAACAATTTACTGCCTCGCTATTTCTCAACACACACCGTGCTAAGCCAATGAAAGAAACACAGAAACGAGCTGGAACATTTAACAGATATTTATTTACAATAGGCAGGGAGACACAGAGCAGAGTTATCCAAATAAGCAATGCAAATAATGTACAACAAAAAGCACTTAACAATTCTACTTATCAGACGGGCCCACACACAGACACACACCCCCCCAAAATAAATGGTGGCCGCGGCCTTTATTGATACCCCCAGCTCGGAGGGAAGGTGAGCTGGAGGTAAGAGCCTGTCTTGGACCTTCCCGCTTCATGCGGTTACACCGACTTCGAAGCCACTGGTGGGACTCAAACCCACGACCCGAAGTCCACGGCCCTCGTCCCTGGCTGCTCGGCCGCCGCACTGTTTGGCCACCACCACCACGGTGAGCCACCACAAAGGACCGTAGACCGCAATCGCCGTGATCCCGCAGAACTCTCGTCGACCACCACTCTGCCGTCGCCACGATCACCCGGTCTCCGTCCTTTCCTCTTTCTTTTTCCCTTCAGGTCCGAGCGATTTCTTTTCTCGGCACGCTCGCCTCCCATTGGCTGGGGCGCGCATGCGATTCTTGCCCTTGGCTCATTGGGCAGAGGAAAACATTCCATGGCCTTTTTTGGAGCGGAGCTTCGAGCCAAAGCGATGGAAGCCCCGCCCCCATCTGCGCTCAGCACACATGCGCGTGAGGAAGGCCGATGGTGGCAGGAGCGAAGGAACGATGTCGTTGTAGTTGCTGTTTAAAATGTAAAAATCCTAACTATGAAAAAATAACCCAAAGCGCACACATGTAATTCCCATTAGACAGAAAGGGATGGGTTCTAACTGTACACATACTTATCGACATAACTAACTTTGGGACCTGAATGTTGAGTGCGCATGGTTTCCAGATTCGTAACAATATGTTCGTTTTGAAGGATCGGATTTGGTTTGTGTTTTCATGATTGTTCTGGGACCGGGATGTTGAAATGTTTACAGATGTGCCAGTGGATTACTCTACATGGACTGTGTCATGTCTATGAGTTTTTTTTTAACCTTCCAAAAGGAGGTGACTGGTACTTTCTGTTTCTACCCCACAAAACCTGCATTTGTCCGATTGGCTCAATCCTGACATTTTCTTAAAAGCATTAGTTCAGTGTCCTTGGTCTTGAGCATTGATGATGACTTGTTCTCCATCCCATTCAATGTTCTTTCTCTGCACCGTGTGTGTCCTCTCTTGTATATATCTGTACTTATTTTACTGCACCTCACCGATCCTTGCTTGTCCCTGCTGTACATTGATGTATTGATGTCAAAATTGATGTCAAAATATGTATTTTGGGGCGATTCTGCCCCATATTGTAACAATAAAGAACTATGAAAATGATATTTGGGGAAGATTTTTTTTAAAACCTGAACATTCATTGCTAGAGCCTGGTGTTGGCTTAATGGTTAGGGTGGCTGGCTTAAGATCTGAGGGTGTTTGAGCCCCTCACTTGCTGTTGATTTAATACCAGGCGGGATGACTCAGTCAATCATCCTTCCGAGGTTAGCAAAATGAGTAACAGGGGGCACTGCATCAGCGGGCACTGCATCAGCGTTGGTCAGCAGTCGGAGTAATGAACATATAAGTGATGGGAATACATCTGAAAGGAGTAAAAATGCCACAAGGGAATGGTAAGTTTCCAAGGTACTTAGCTTAATAGCCCTCTGGAAAGCAGGAGGGCAGAAGGCAGGAATGTTGATGAATGATCCAAGGAGAAATCGACTCCAGACTCCAGATGAGCTACACCAACCCGTGCAAGGTAACGCGAGATGTACAAGGTATCGCAAAGGTAAAGAGGAGCTCATTACGCATGAGCCACAAGAAGGTGCCAATTGCATGATAGCAGCGAAACTCCACGATAAGGGTTGCCCTTTTCAGCACAACACCAGGCACAGAAGATCTTTATGGAGTGGAATACGTCTGGCAGACACCAACAAATGGCGGTCGTTGGCGCCCAAAATGCCAAGCAGGCGGATCTTTTGCATGGAAGGAAAAGACGTCCGAGGCGTTCGGAATCTGAGTCAATCCTTTATTCCACCACCGACCAAACAAACCGCTCATCTCTCTTCCGGTTGCACCCGGTTCAGAACCCCCCCCCCCCCCCCGATCAACCCGAGCTTGAGAATATTTACATATTATAACATGAAAATGATGCTGCTACAGATCGCAATGGCATGCAAGTTCTCCTCGACCTTTTGTGAGACGGCTGAAGAAGAATTATGCTGAAGGATAAATAGTAAGTCCAATCTCTCGGTGATAACTCATGCAGTCTTCTCCAACTATTATAAATTGCCCAGGAGGGATGAAATGAACATCACAGCCTTCCATTCTGATCAGGGAAACCCCACCTTTTCCTTTTCCATGTCCCCTTTTACAATTTTCTCTGTCTTCTTATAGACTTAATCTCTCTATTTTCATTCCAAAGAGCATCATTCCAATCACAAATCAATACTACACCATTAATATAACAAAATAAGTGTTAACAAACACTCATGATGTAAACGAATATAAATGCCATACCACCATGGTAATCAGTACAGACAAATCTGCCTGCAAGGAAGGCGGATACGCAACACCGACGTACACACACGGTCTCCTTCCTGGTGGGCATCTAATCACTGTAATGTGCTTGCAAGCTTTTGTACCCCGGCTAACTTCTACAAAAGCAGCTCAGAATAAAAACTACCGTGGGACCAATTCACATAATCGTGGTCATGATGTGTTTTTGCGTTAGCATTTCACCCCATCTGGATGAAATGAGTTAATAAACGAATCAGCATATCCGAATAGCACCTCAATTCCCTATAATCACAGCGTGCTTTTCTGATGACGAACATCCGGAAACCTCGCAATGGGTCGATACGCAAATACGGATTTCCGTAAAATATGGAAGGAGTTTCACCCACGTAAATGCACCCAGTTTGGAGCATCTTTTCCTTCATTGGTCTAGCATTGTTCACATGTAGTGTTAGCCGGGAAGTTCTATCCCAAGTGATTTGTTCTGTTAGCCAGCGTACACTCACTGTTTCGCTCGGCAGTAATCTGAGTGTGCACCGATGGCACGAGCCCCCCTTGATGCTGTTGTCCAAAGGAAAGGCAAAACGTGAAGTAGTGATAACCCTGCCAGGATTGGCGGCACCAATCGCCGTTCGTGGATGATTAACAACCTGCTGGGCCACAAAGTTGTCCACGTCTGGTGGCCTCAGGACCAGGCATTCGGGAGGAACTCGATCGCTTCCCCTCTCGTGGCAAATCTCGAACCCCGGCCTGTAAGATTATATAACCATTCCGTTCATGCCATTATGTGTATAGGGATGCCGAGGCAGTTTCATTGGCTCGGGAGTACAGTCCTGGACAGTTCGCCGCTCCGACACAGGATACTCGATTGGCTCATTACCCCAGTAAGTTGGTACTCATTTTGCCAACCTTGGAAAAATGACACGCTGAGTCAACCCACCTGGTGTTATTTCAACAGTTCGGCAGGGAATTGAACTCAGCACCCGAAGATTGTAAGCCAGCCACGGCCATTGGGGTACACCGCCATTGAGGCCCGGTTGCAAGTCACCATTTACATTACCAAAAGAAGAGACATAACTACTCTTGAATGGAAAATATTTTTCAAGTTTTGTTATCATGAAAAATTAGACCGTAGTGAACTTATAGTCATGTTAAAATTAGGTTAATTTTTTAATTAGAAGGGTTAATTAGAAGGGTTAAGAAACCCTTCTTAAATCGTCCTTTTGAAGGGGGATAGACATCACACAAACAAATACACAAACACATTGTGTTTTATATGGTAGATAACCCTTTAAGGAAGGAGCTATTCTTCACTGCATTACGGAAATAACTATTCTAAGAGTCCACGTGCTGTGTGTGTTTCAATTTCGGCATGCGGTTTATAAACCCGCAACAACCAGATCACCGGGAACGTAGTTCCGGGGAGCTCATGTGATGTCGTGTCATCTGTCTGTCTGTTCACAAATACTTTCAACTTCTCTGAAACTACACGTAAGATTTCAATGAAACTTTACCACAACGTTCATCACCGTGTGTGTACCAAAGTTTGTTCATGGCATAAAACAATCGGGCCCTAAGGAGGTCGACGGGGGGTTGACCCCCAAAATAAGTATTTGCTTTCTTCTCAGAAACTACACACACAATTCCGATGAAACTTGACTCCAACATTCGTCACCCATGGTGGACCAAAGTTTGTTCATGACATAAGAAAAATTGGATTTGTAGTGGGTTTAAGGGGGGTTGTCCCCCCCCCCAAAATATGTATTTACTTTCTTCTCCGAAACTACACACACAATTTCGATGAAACTTACCACAACCTTCATCACCTGTGATGTACCAAAGTTTGTTCATGGCATGAAAAAAAACATCCATACATATTTGCTTTCTTCTCTGTGACATATTTTGTGGGTCATCCATGACAACCAGTTCCCTAAGCCTGGGGTTGGCTTAGCGGCTCGGGCGGCTGGATTAGGATCCCAGGGTCCTGAGTTTGAGCCCCGTTGGCTGTTGCATTAACACCAGGTGGGGTTGACTCAGCCTTCCATCCTTCTGAGGTCAATGAAATGAGTACCGGTGTACTGGTAGAGGGGCACAGCATCAGCGGCACAGCCGCACTTCCAAGAAATGATCGTTACCCGGCAGCAAAGCTGCCATACGCAAGAACAGAAGAACCAGTTGTTCCCTAGTCATCTTATCCAGCCGCAGCCAGTTGAGCACCCAGGGGTCTTGCCCCTATGTTTCCTTTTTCCAACAAGCACATTCACCATAAATGCTGCACCCACTTGTTCATAAAAAGGTGAGCTCAATTTACTGCTTTTGAGTAAATTCTCGTATAACTTGTCATCGAACTGAAAAGCTTCTTCTTTTCTTTTTTTTGTTCACAGTCAAGGCTCATGGAAGAGCTAAAATACAGAACGGACCAGGACGCAACAGCACAAGGAAGAACAGAAAGAGAAGGGAGGACCCGAAACAGCAGGGCCGAGGGACGGAGACGGAGACGGAGACGGAGACGGAGACGGAGACGGAGACGGAGACGGAGACGGAGACGGAGACGGAGACGGAGACGGAGACGGAGACGGAGACGGAGAAGGAGAAGGAGACGGAGACGGAGACGGAGACGGAGAAGGAGAAGGAGACGGAGACGGAGACGGACAACTCTTCATGAAACACTAAAAATTGGGGGGGGGGGTTGTTGAAGGGGAGTAGTGAAGATCATTGTTTTGGACGGGAGATGATCTGGGATGGTGGTGGTGGTCGTCGTATGGCAGCTTAGCTGTCGGGGTAGCTATCATTTCTTGAAGTGCGACCGTGTCGCTGATGCAGTGCCCCTCTACCAGTACACACACTGGAACTGGTACTCATTTCGCCGACCTCGGAAGGATGGAAGGCCGAGTCAACCCCCTGGCACTGGTGTATTAATTCAGCGGCCGACGGGGCTTTAACTCAGGACCCTAGGATCCCAAGCCGCCACCCTAACCACCAAGCCAACACCAGGCTCACGCAAACCACCGAGCCAACACCAGGCTCACCCAAACCACCGAGCCAACACCAGGCTCACCCAAACCACCGAGCCAACACAAGGCTCACCCAAACCACCGAGCCAACACCTGGCTCACCCTAACCACCGAGCCAACACCAGGCTCACCCTAACCCCCGAGCCAACACCAGGCTCACCCTAACCCCCGAGCCAACACCAGGCTCACCCTAACCCCCGAGCCAACACCAGGCTCACCCTAACCCTAACAGCCAACACCAGGCTCACCCTAACCCCCGAGCCAACACCAGGCTCACCCTAACCACCGAGCCAACACCAGGCTCACCCTAACCCTAACAGCCAACACCAGGCTCACCCTAACCCCCGAGCCAACACCAGGCCCACCCTAACCCCCGAGCCAACACCAGGCTCACCCTAACCCCCGAGCCAACACCAGGCTCACCCTAACCCCCGAGCCAACACCAGGCTCACCCAAACCACCGAGCCAACACCTGGCTCACCCTAACCACCGAGCCAACACCAGGCTCATCCTAACCCCCGAGCCAACACCAGGCTCACCCAAACCACCGAGCCAACACCTGGCTCACCCTAACCACCGAGCCAACACCAGGCTCACCCTAACCCCCGAGCCAACACCAGGCTCACCCTAACCCCCGAGCCAACACCAGGCTCACCCTAACCCCCCCGCCCACACCCGGCTCACCCTAACCCCCGAGCCAACACCAGGCTCACCCTAACCCTCACAGCCACCAGGCTCACCCTAACCCCCGAGCCAACACCAGGCTCACCCTAACCCCCGAGCCAACACCAGGCTCACCCTAACGCCCGAGCCAACACCAGGCTCACCCTAACCCCCGAGCCAACACCAGGCTCACCCAAACCACCGAGCCAACACCAGGCTCACCCTAACCCCCGAGCCAACACCAGGCTCACCCTAACCCCCGAGCCAACACCAGGCTCACCCTAACCCCCGAGCCAACACCAGGCTCACCCTAACCCCCGAGCCAACACCAGGCTCACCCTAACCCCCGAGCCAACACCAGGCTCACTAATAGCCGTCTTGAAGAGGGAGGAAGAGTGCGATTGAAGAGGATGTGCAAGGTGAGGTGAAGTCGCCCATCTCCCATCTTAATTCCCAGCAATCTCTGGGTTGTGTTTTTTTTTTTTTTCCTCGGGTACAAAATACTTCATTACACATTTTAATCTCCTTCGACCTTCGGTAAATAATCACACAACAAGCAGCCATTGATCGCAGCGAGCGACCCCTTGGCCGCAACAATGGTGCGGCCGCCACGCAGAGAGGCGTGTCTCGGCACACGTCAGTCCCTCGCGAGCCATTTCCAGCCAATCGCGTGGCAGGCAAGGCGTGGCTTATTTAACTGAGAAACAGTGCGAGCTGTAAAACGCCGTTAAACTCCGAAGGATCTCGTACTTATTTGTTTTTCACGCCCTGTTCGTGCAGAAACTGCACGTCGATGGAGTTCGTGACGATGGTATTTGCTTTATAAATCCCGAATATCTCATTATACTCCGCACTGACTCCGGAGTGCTGCGATAGAAAAAAAAGCTATCGTTGTAGATTCGTATTTCCCCACAGTGTTGTGAGATTAAAAGGTTTGTTATAAAGCAGCAGCGTGTCCAAATTCGGACGACGTCCTGACAAGGCCGGAAAGGGTGTTCCTTCAGCCAATGGTTAACTTAAGCACGCTGTTACCTTGGTAAAGAACCAGCCAATCGAATAGACGCATTTCTTAAACGGCCACGCCTCCCTCCCTATTTTTTGCATGACGTCATGCAGTTTACTCGGTCGGTGCACCAATGGCGATGAGAGTTACTGCGACAACCCTCGTTGTCGGCCAATAGCAGCGAAGCTCGTTACAATCCGAATGCCGCCAATGGAGACGCCACCTGCCGGCCGCCATTAACAGCTAGAGGTTAACAGTCAGCAGGAGATCTGTTTTTATCCTCATCCCGACTACTACTACCGCACGTTTTAGTTAATCTTCCGGTGTGCGTCATATTTTGGGGGTGAGTACAACGTGCGAAGTGGCGCGCATCTCTCCTCAGATTGTTGTTGTCGTCCGCCGATGGTGAACATCGCACTGTATGTTATGTTCGTGTGTTGAGAGTGATTTTACTGACAGGAAAAAAAAAAAAAAGAAGCAACAATCGTGAACCTTTCTCACTCGGGTTTGCGTCGCCAAGTGTCCCCGTTCGTTCCTCGTCTTGTTCTTCGACTCCAGTCACGTCAGTCGCGTCTCGCTGCCGTTGACGTCGAGCGTCCGTCGACCATTTGTCGGATCGTTCTAGCGATCCTGAACCCGCCGGACGGAATCACCACACAAGTTCGCTTTGTTTGGCGCGATGTGGATGCTGCGTGGGACGTTCGATCTCTCGCAACGGCGATTGTTATAAATGGTGTGAAGAGAGAGAGATAGAGAGATTCCGTGATTCCGTGCCCCCCGTTCCCAACGTTCCCAACGTTCCCAACGCCATGACCGTGTCGGGTATTGACGAACGTTTGTGTGCACAGTGAAGCGGTGCGTGCGGAGCCGTACGTACCTTGGTGCGAGGGGCGTGGCCGTGCTGTGGGTTAACAAAACTCTCCATCGTTCATCCTTCCGTCTCTTTGGACTTCAACTTGAGTGTTTCCTTCACGATTCATCTTCGTGTGGTCTTGGTGTGTTTCCTGCGCAGTGGAACGGAAGGGGATGTTTGTGATGTTGTGATTCCATGAGGCTGATGTTTTGTCACGTTGTTTTAATAAAGTCGAGAATGCATGTTTTATTATATATTCAAAAAATAAAGTAAATCCACATTTGTTTAACATCTATCTGGTACTGTGAGCATTAATAGTTCTTGTAGCTGAAGCGACGACGACTTTGTCGAACTTTACCGGCTTAGCGTTTTGTTTCGCACAGAGCACAAGCTCGAGTCCACCCTCTTCAACACCACGTGGCAGCCGTGTCCTTCTGCTTTTGGACAGGGAGGTCAAGCTCCGCCCTCTGTCACGACTGTACGAGCTCGAGCTCAACCCTCCAGCAAGGTCACTTTGGCATGGAGAGCGTTCCCCTCCTCCTAGCGTGGAGAGCGTGCCCCTCCTCCTTGCGCTCCCTCGCAGAGAGCGTGCCCCTCCCCCTGGCACAGAGAGCGTGCCCCTGCTCCTGGCGCTCCCTCGCGGAGACCGTGCCCCTCCTGGCACAGAGCGTGCCCCTCCTCCTGTCGTGGAGAGCATGCCCTCCTCCTGGCACTCCCGCGCAAAGATTGTGCCCCTCCTCCTGGCGCTCCCTCGCGGAGAGCATGCCCCTCCTCCTGGCGTTCCCTCGCGAAGAGCGTGCCCCTCCTCCTGGCGCTTCCTCGCGGAGAGCGTGCCCCTCCTCCTGGCGTTCCCTCGCGAAGAGCGTGCCCCTCCTCCTGGCACAGAGAGCGTGCCCCCCCTCCTGTCGTGGAGAGCATGCCGCTCCTCCTGGCGTTCCCTCGCGAAGAGCGTGCCCCTCCTCCTGGCGCTCCCTCGTGGAGAGCATGCCCCTCCTCCTGGCGTTCCCTCGCGAAGAGCGTGCCCCCCCTCCTGGCACAGAGAGCGTGCCCCCCTCCTGTCGTGGAGAGCATGCCCCTCCTCCTGGCGTTCCCTCACGAATAGCGTGCCCCTCCTCCTGGCGCTGCCTCGCGGAGAGCATGCCCCTCCTCCTGGCGTTCCCTCGCGGAGAGCATTCCCCTCCTGGCACAGAGAGCGTGCCCCCCTCCTGTCGTGGAGAGCATGCTCCTCCTCCTGGCGTTCCCTCGCGAAGAGCGTGCCCCTCCTCCTGGCGCTTCCTCGCGGAGAGTGTGCCCCTCCTCCTGGCACAGAAAGCGTGCTCCTCCTCCTGTCGTGGAGAGCATGCCCCTCCTCCTGGCACTCCCGCTCAAAGATTGTGCCCTTCCTCCTGGCACTCCCTCGCGGAGAGCGTGCCCTTCCTCCTGGCACTCCCTCGCGGAGAGCGTGCCCTTCCTCCTGGCACTCCCTCGCGGAGAGCGTGCCCTTCCTCCTGGCGCTCCCTCGCGGAGAGCGTGCCCTTCCTCCTGGCGCTCCCTCGCGGAGAGCGTGCCCCTCCTCCTGGCGCTCCCTCGCGGAGAGCGTGCCCCTCCTCCTGGCGCTCCCTCGCGGAGAGCGTGCCCCTCCTCCTGGCACAGAGAGCGTGCCCCTCCTCCTGTCGTGGAGAGCATGCCCCTCCTCCTGGCACTCCCATGCAAAGATTGTGCCCCTCCTCCTGGCACTCCCTCGCGGAGAGCGTGCCCCTCCTCCTGGCATTCCCTCACGAAGAGCGTGCCCCTCCTCCTGGCGCTTCCTCGCAGAGAGTGTGCCCCTCCTCCTGGCGTTCCCTCGCGGAGAGCGTGCCCCTCCTGGCACAGAGAGCGTGCCCCCCTCCTGTCGTGGAGAGCATGCTCCTCCTCCTGGCGTTCCCTCGCGAAGAGCGTGCCCTCCTCCTGGCGCTCCCTTGTGGAGAGCATGCCCCTCCTCCTGGCGCTTCCTCGCGAAGAGCGTGCCCCTCCTCCTGGCGCTTCCTCGCGGAGAGTGTGCCCCTCCTCCTGGCGCTTCCTCGCGGAGAGTGTGCCCCTCCTCCTGGCACAGAAAGCGTGCTCCTCCTCCTGTCGTGGAGAGCATGCCCCTCCTCCTGGCACTCCCGCTCAAAGATTGTGCCCTTCCTCCTGGCGCTCCCTCGCGGAGAGCGTGCCCCTCCTCCTGGCACAGAGAGCGTGCCCCTCCTCCTGGCACGGAGAGCGTGCCCCTCCTCCTGTCGTGGAGAGCATGCCCCTCCTCCTGGCACTCCCATGCAAAGATTGTGCCCCTCCTCCTGGCGCTCCCTCGCGGAGAGCGTGCCCCTCCTCCTGGCATTCCCTCGCGAAGAGCGTGCCCCTCCTCCTGGTGCTTCCTCGCAGAGAGTGTGCCCCTCCTCCTGGCTCTTCCTCGCAGAGAGTGTGCCCCTCCTCCTGGCGTTCCCTCGCGGAGAGCGTGCCCCTCCTGGCACAGAGAGCGTGCCCCCCTCCTGTCGTGGAGAGCATGCTCCTCCTGGCGTTCCCTCGCGAAGAGCGTGCCCTCCTCCTGGCGCTCCCTCGTGGAGAGCATGCCCCCTCCTCCTGGCGCTTCCTCGCGAAGAGCGTGCCCCTCCTCCTGGCGCTTCCTCGCGGAGAGTGTGCCCCTCCTCCTGGCACAGAAAGCGTGCTCCTCCTCCTGTCGTGGAGAGCATGCCCCTCCTCCTGGCACTCCCGCTCAAAGATTGTGCCCTTCCTCCTGGCGCTCCCTCGCGGAGAGCGTGCCCCTCCTCCTGGCACAGAGAGCGTGCCCCTCCTCCTGTCGTGGAGAGCATGCCCCTCCTCCTGGCACTCCCATGCAAAGATTGTGCCCCTCCTCCTGGCGCTCCCTCGCGGAGAGCGTGCCCCTCCTCCTGGCATTCCCTCGCGAAGAGCGTGCCCCTCCTCCTGGCGCTTCCTCGCAGAGAGTGTGCCCCTCCTCCTGGCGTTCCCTCACAGAGAGCGTGCCCCTCCTCTTGGCACTCCCTCGCGGAGAGCGTGCCCTCCTTCCATCCGCATGACTTCTTCACAATGCCCTCATTTTCTTCACGTGACGCATTCGCCTCGTTTTTTGCCCTACTTGATGTGCTAACTCCGTCCTCTACTGCCATTCATTGCCCCCTTACCCCACCTACACCAATTAGCCCACAAGCATGAAGTGAAAGGTGGGGTTAAGCAATCGGTCACATATGAACGTATCTGCATTTTAAGAGCATACATCGAAAACCGTTTACCGGAGGAAATTGAAACTCTGCCACACGTTACATGACCACTGGATATAGAGCATATCGAGCGTGCATCGAAAACTTCTTTCAAGGTGTTTTTTTTTTTTTTTACCTATTCATAAGTTTCTGTATTTTCGGCAGTAACGTGCCATATTTGAGGGAAATTGGGGTGTTATTTATTTATTATTCCTACATGCAGATTCGGTTAACACAATTCATCCGGATGGGATGCTGCCAAATACTCCTGTGTTCATTTACATCATTGTCATAGCCGTGATTGTGATGTAAATTGTTCTCACAGTAGTTTATTTTACGAGGGAGGGTGTCACTGTCTATGGCAATGGCATGCCGGGGAATCACCTTGAGTGACTTGGAGGGACGCACAAAATATAGGATCCCCCAAAGTTTATTCATATGAAACATAGAATTTGAGGAATAAGTCCAGGCCCCAGGTAGTTACCCCGCCTGCCCCTTCCACCGTCGCATCAAGTCCTTCTCAAGACTGCATGGGGTAAGTATTCTATGAATACCATCTAATTCAGTCAAGCAGCCACTGATCACAGTCAAATGTTTTTGATGATCATCAGTTTTTATGATGAAAAATGTATCCACAAAGCACATGGTTATTAAGCCAAACCATACTGCCTTCGAAGCCTGTTATTGCTGGGGTACTGTTATTCCTTGTAGAGTATCCACCCTATGGGCGATGTTGTTCTAAGCAAACAACACGTTCTTCTGACACATACCTTTTATTTGGGCGGTGTATAGGCAACTGGCAACTCTGTATGTGCAAAAAATAATAAAAAACCGGGTTACGTGTATGATGCAAAAACAGACCTACTGCTTATCATTCAAAACACCTCACTGTACTGGAAAACGTTGTGAAAGGAATACTGTACTGTTAATGGTGCAGACTTGTAATACCGTCCTCATCCTGGAGGTGGCGCTACACGATACACATTTACATAAAGAACTTGCATCACTTCCCCAAGACCACCAGCAAAGATAAAAACACTACTTTGCATTAATTGTGGTCATGCTGATCCTCTGTAGCAAGTATGGATGTAATTGGTCCAGAACTGTAGGAGGAGTAGCCTGACAAACAAACACAAACACCGGTCCATGAATTATCGAAAGGATTCTGCTATATTTTGACACACTTTTTTTCCTTTGGTACATGTGCCTGGTTGCGCCCACGTTTACTTGTGTGCGCACCTGTGTTTGCTTGCACATGCTCCCGCCTTTTTCTTGCGCCCACGTTGCTTGCTCCTGCTCTAGCGCTCATGCGTGCTGATTTGTACGTGCGAGTTTGCGCTTGAATAACACGATTACAGAGATACATAATCAGTATTTTCCTACTTTGTTCCAACAATCGGCATTTTCTGATTTCCGAAGATTTCCCCAAAATAATTAATTTCTGAAAATTATCTCCCTTGGTGGGAAAATGCCAATTGTTGGTACAAGCTTGCAATTTATACTGATGACGTACCCTTGCAATAGCGTTGTTCATCTCCATCTGGAATTAAATCTCTTCTCTTAATCATGACTTCGTCTTTTACTTTTATTTGCAAAATTAGCTTGGAAGCCATTAAGTTGCCTGACAACTTTGTTCTTTTCTAACTGCAGGAAATGAGTTCCCACATGTTCCCCACTGGTAGAACATCACCAATGGGAACTGGTCCAGCAAGTCAGACTTCAAACAGTCCTTTATTAGGGTCTGGGCCAGGTGAGACCGTGACCGATCGGCTTGCATCAATTAGCAAGCATGTAAATTGAAAGGAATATTGTTTTCATTGACCTACTTGCATCGATGGTATTTATTACTTGGCAAATTTTTTTTTTTGCCAAGAATGTTGGTCTGCAGCGTATGTCTGTCTGTCTTTGTCTTTGTTTGTCACACTATTTTTGGACACAGTTTTCAAGCAATTGTTCTGAAAGTTTTTGTGTGTGCAGGTGACCGGCCAAGGACAGCAACGCTTAATTTTGGAGAAGATCCGAATCTGGATCCAGATCTAAGAATTTTTAAGTGATTCTTCACCATTGAGAGATGGGGCTAAACTAATATATAAAGCACGATATCTCAAGTTGTGGATGGATTTGGATGAAACTTGGTGGACAGGTTTGGTGTGTAACCATGGCTAATTTATTCAATTTTGGTGAAGATCCGAATCTGGATCTGGTTGAGAATTATTTCATTTCTAAAGTGATTCTTCACCATTGATGGGGCTCAAACGATATATAGCATGATATTTGAAAAATGTATTGGCCCAATATGTTCTCGTGGATCAGGCATTACTTGATGGAGTTATGCGCTCTACCGAGTGCCCTTCTAGTTTAATATATATATATATATATGTATATATATACACACACATACACACTACCGGTCAGAAGTTTTAGAACACCCCCATTTTTCCAGTTTTAACTGAAATTTAAGCAGTTTAATGTTTCAATGTACTCTGAAATTAAAGCATAGAACAAATAAACAATTGCAGATAAAAAAAGAAATCATCGAATTGTTTTGTTGAACAAAATTTAATCTAAATTTTTGACTCGTCAAAGTAGCCACCTTTTGCAGATATAACAGCCGAACATACTCGTGGCATTCTTTCCACAATGGAAATCAAATATTGTTTGGAAAGTTCTTCCAATCTCTGTTGCAGAAGCTCCCACAAATGTGTTGCACTTGTAGGTTGCTTTGCTTTCACCCTTCTGTCCAGTTCATCCCAAACCAGCTCGATGGGGTTTAAGTCTGGAGACTGTGCTGGCCATCTACCGTCTTGTTCTTTTCTTCTGAGGTAATTCTGACATAGCCTGGAGGTATGTTTTGGGTCATTTTCTTACAGAAGAATGAACTCCTGACCAACTACGCATAGACCAGAGGGTATTGCATGGTGCTGCAAAATGCTGTGGTAGCCCTTTTTGTTCGGGGTGCCAGTCACTCTGGATCCGGCAAAAGAGCCCCAGATCATCATGCTTCCTTCTCCGTGTTTGACAGTTGGTGTCACATACTGAGGAACCATCCTTTTGCCTACTCGACGGCGTACAAAAACCCTGCGTGATGAACCGAAATTTTGATTCATCGGTCTATAAGACCTTCCAGTTTTCATTAATCCACTGGTGGTGCTTCATGGCTCAGGCAAGCCTCTTTTTCTTATTTTGTCATCTTAGCAATGGCTGTCTTACTGCCACTCGACCTGTCAAACATGCAGCTCGAAGTCTTCTCTTCAC
This sequence comes from Eptatretus burgeri, assembly GCF_056783735.1. Taxonomy (NCBI): domain Eukaryota; kingdom Metazoa; phylum Chordata; class Myxini; order Myxiniformes; family Myxinidae; genus Eptatretus; species Eptatretus burgeri. Next base: position 63,119,667 of record NC_140967.1, read on the forward strand.
AGTTGAAACTGAGACCTCCTTCGACCAGTGTTAAACTGTTGACTCTCAGGAACTTGTCTTCTGATTGTGTTGTGGCTTTGGATCTGCCAGACCTCTTCCTGTCAGAGTTTCCAAGTGCCTTTTGATGGTGTAGGAAACTGTACTCACTGACACTTTGGCCACTTTGCAATTTCTCTAAAGGAAAAAACTACACTTTTAAGGGTTATGATGGTCTATCTGTCTTCCTTTGTTAATTGTCTTTTCCTCATAATTATGATAGCAATATACTACTTCCTGCAGTGCAATATTGTCCAAATAATGCTTCAGAGGCTGTAGCAACACTCTCTGTTCCATCACTGCTTCTATACAGACAGAGGGGTTGTAACTAATCAACAAAAGTTGGGACACCTGGAGGAATTGCTTGCATCAGCTTTCAAGGCTTAATTTACTTCTATTTCTGCAGAACAGCTGCAGTTGCTAACCCATTACTTGTTCCCTGAAAAGGGCCTTTCTTAACAACTCTGAAATTTACATTATTTTTAAGTTTTTGAGAACCTAAACTTTTTTTATTTAACCTCTGGCAGTTTACCACTTAGCTTTGTACCTTTTCAGGTTATTCACTGGATTGAACTGCTTAAATTTCAGTACAAACTGGAAAAATTGGGGTGTTCTACAACTTTTGACCGGTTGTGTGTGTGTATATACATCTTCTTCTTCCTCTTTCGGCTTGCTCCCGTTAGGGGTCGCCACAGCGGACCAACCGTCTCCATTTCGCTCTATCCTCCACATCTTCTATTGACACTCCAACCACCCGCATGTCCGCCCTCACCGCATCCATGAACCTCTTCTTTGGCCTTCCTCTTCTCCTCCTGCCTGGCGGCTCCATCTTCAACATCCTTCTCCCGATATACTCCGTTTCCACCTTTCTTCTCTCCATCATATCAGCCAACTCTCGCCCTTTGCCAGTCATCGTCCCAACATTCAGAGTTCCAACTCTCACCTCCACACTTCTACCCTTCCCCCTCTCCCACTGCCTCCGGACTCGCCTTCCCCTTCTCCTTCTCCTCCTTCGCCCAGCAGTAGCACAATTTCCACTGGTACCCTGCTGACCACCGGTACCGGTGGCGGTCGTTGATAACCCGGGCCTCGACCGATCCGGTATGGAAATTCGTTTTGTTGTCCGCATAATGATTTGGCATAGGTTTTTACGCCGGATGCCCTTCCTGACGCAACCCTGGTCGCCTCTTACGACACACAGGGATATGGTACACCTATTCTAACCGGGGCATACACCGGGCCCAGTACAACTGGTGCTTATTTCGCCGACCTCGGAAGGATGGCAGGCTGAGTCAACCCTCTGGTGTTTTCGACTTGGTTTATATATATATATATATATATATATATATATATATATATATATATATATATATATATATATATATATATATATATATATACATATATTAATTCAGTGTCCCAACGGGGCTTGAACTCAGGACCTCTTGGGTCCCAAGCCACTGCCCTTACCACTGCGCCAACACCAGGCTGTGTGTATATACATATACGTATTAATAATACAACAAGCCCTCTTTGCCGATGAAAACTCATTAATGCAAGTTATATTTTCCTTGTGGCAGGCAAGCTTGAGGATCTGATAGCTTCACCACGAGATGCCATGATGATGACTTTACGGCCAGAGCTTTCAGCTCATGTGCAATCACAGTCTCAGCTGCAGTCACAACTGCAAATGCAGCCACAACCTCTGCACGGCACATCTTTCCGTGAAGAAAAGACAGAGACATTTTCTGTCCGTGGCTTTCCTCAGGTTCAGCCCGGTCAGGTATTACCCATCCGAGCCGTCAGTCCTGCGGCCCCTTCCAATCAGCAAGTTCTGCCATCAAGCAGCCATACCACCACAATCCAATTCCCCCCCACCACAATTTCTTTGAGTGCCAGTGCACCGTCCTCTTTCCTTCCTCATCTCTCTAGCAGCCCGGCCATTGTTGGTGTCTGCCCAACTGGCGCTGGCCCTCACATGCCAAGTTCGGCACCTCCACTTGCCCCGCACCCATTTCCTGGCTCTGTCGTCGCATTGGCCACGACCCACGCTCCTGGACCCATGACTCCGATTCATCAATCTGCACCACCGTCTGCCCATCTGCCACCTCTCGGTGCTCCTTTGTCACACTTATCCCAGCATGCATCTGTGCCAGCAGTGGTGACACCCCCACTACCACCGACTGCCCACTTGCTCCAGCCACCTGTCAATGTGACCACAGTGACTGGCATGACTCATCAGCTTTCACATCATGCCACGCCAACCGCACATTTTCAAGCCGCCATTATTACAGAAGCTGTTGCTAAGGTATGAGAGTATAATTTGTTGCAGATTTTAAAGATGTATACATTTTTTTTGAGCAAATATTGATGAAATCAACTTTCTTATTGTTTTGAAATTATTGCTTTACTAACTTTGCTGTATTCTTTTCGCACAACCTTTTCTTCCACTCTTGTTCCAAAGACTGCAAAACTTCCTTTGCCGACACGTCCCATTGCACCAGCTCCTGCTACATTGCCCACTCACCCTGGAGTACAGGCTAAGATGCCAAGTCACGTTACTGTGCCAGTGACGGACGTCTCACCTACCCCACCTGGCCCTTTTATCCCTGTCGCGACCATCAGTGGACAGCAGGTAGTTCCGTGTACACAGTTTTACAGTATGGAAGATGGCAACACCTAATTCACGTGCTCATTTGTGTAATTACCAATTGTCAAGGGCAATCTTGAAAGTACTCATTCCTGAAATTCTTCAAACTGCTCTTGTCTTGTTGATCTGGTATAAGCACTTGTAGCTGTGTAATGGGTTTTAGGATGTTTATGGAGTAAGTAAGCAGATGTAAGAGGGTTTTCAGAGTCTGCTTGCGTCTGCTCGTGTGTATCAGGGCCAGCCCGGTGTTTCTCATCACCAGATTGCCAGTATGCAGATCATATGCAGCTCCGTACCTAGTGGACACATCTCCCACCTGCCGAGAGGTGCTGCAGTTGCTGCTGCCATCTCTGCACCGAAGGGTGTCACGACCACGGTACTCAGGAGTCCGGTTACACCAATGCACCAGGTGAACTTAGGTTGCGGTTCCGGTGCTAAGGTTGATGTAGAAACCGATGACTGATGTTTGAGAACTAGTCATTTATAATTATTTTGATCAACTACCAGGTTTCTTTGAATGTTGGTAGTACTTTTTATTATTTTTGTACCACACTCCTCCAACAATGTAGGAGATGAGGGACATTAAAACGAGCTCCGACTGACTGACCGATCTGTCCATGTATTTTTATGTACGTGATATTTCAAAAACCGTTGAACATTTAGCTTTCTTATTGCAGATATCTATTCCTCATGACCTTATCTCAACCTGATTAGATCACAGTGGTGATTGTAGAATGATGTCACCATGGCAACCATCTTGGTAACTGTTTGTGTACACAATATTTCAAAAAACGTTCAAGGTTTAGCTTTCATATTACACAGATCGATTCCTCATACCACCCAAAAGGTGGGGGCCTCGAGTATCATGCTCCTTCAGGTTTAATTATTTGAAATATTTTACATTTTTCTTTTTGTTTGAAAAATAAATGTGAATTCTATTATATTTCTGTTCCTTTGCAGTCTCGTATTGCGATGACAGGAGGTGGCAGCTCCACTGGCTCCGGTACCATTGCTGCTGGCCTGGGAGGACTCCGCAATCCTGCTCCCACTATCACTACAGCAACTGTTTCTCATGGCAGTGCCGAGTCAATCGGGTATGGATGAAACGAGTCTTTTCTTTTTGAATTTCAAAAAAATGACTCAAAAAGGGTGTTGGTGTTTGCATGTATATAATTTAAATGCGGAAGAGGCAGAACCCTCTTCAGTTGTATCAAGCAGTTGATTTACCTGATATAACATGTACTGCCTTTCCTTAAAAGAAAAGATGCATTTGTTGTTATTTACTCTCCACAAACAGTTAGGAATATATGTATATTGTTGCGGTTCTGTAAAACCACATGCCTCCAAGACAATGGCACACATCATGCAGAGACCCCAAGGTAGTTATTTCAATAGTATATGTGTTAGTTAGCTCTTTGAATATTTCAAGTGGGTAAATGGGAAAGATGTGTTGTGTAGGGCTGTTTTACTTGGGTCCTTAATTTTCAATCTCTGCACTTCTTATTCCACTGCTTTGTCTCTCTCATACAAAATATGCAAGCAAGCACGCACGTAAATCAACAACGACGACACCAACCAAGCAAAGCAGCACTGTGAGCGCCCCATTTGCATCTTCGCGCCATTTTCTATTCAAAACTGTGTGCCAATTCTCAACTGCCATCTCACCTCAGATATTCATTCTGCTCACCATACTGTACCACGCTCACCACTTCGTACGACTACCAAAAATACCCGCAACAACCCACACTTATATTTTAATTACAAGTGTGACCGTGATGGACGATATTGTTACAAGGAGTTTCTAACTCTAACTCTTTGCCACAACGTCACGTTACAATCTCTTCACTACAAATGCCACAACATACTCGTACTTCTCTACAACTGCCGCAACTGCCCCTTATTCATCGAACACTTACCGCAGCCTTGAGGGATGCCGAGGAGACCGGGTTATTACGGGGCATAACTCGAAGTGCGAACATGCACTGGAGCTCGTTTTAAGACATACGGGAAGTGCAGGGATTTCCCTAAAATCCCACATTTGAATGGAGGCCAGCGCACATTCAGGGCCAGAGAGCTCCTCTAAAAACCATGCCCCCATATTAAAGTCGGAGCTCCGACGTATGGCCATGTCGACGAGTGACGGCCGTTTTTCAGTTGTGGGGCATGACTACGACCGTTATGGACTAATGAAGAAGCTTGAATTCACCGAGACCGTCGTTTGATCCGACATTTGGCTCCCCCCTTTTTCCGGGGCTCAAAAAGCGCAAACACAGCTCAGTTTGGTCAGAACGAGCCGGGGGCAGAGCCCAACAGACATCGGACCTCGCCGGGGGGGACAGGCGGTGCAAGGGGATCACACGTCTGTGCCGAGTGAGGGTCTCCGGGGGTCAGCATGATGAAGCGTGTGGGATCACGCGTTACTGCTGTGAGCCAGTGGCTCTTCTCATTTTATTGACGCTCAGCTCGGCATCCCTCAGTGACACTTGCATGTACAGATTCTCACACCATTACAATAGGGTCTTTTCTCTTGTACATCTTTCTTCTACCATCTATCTCTCGCCGACTGTGGATGCAAAGAGCAACCGACATGACAAAGCCTGACGAAGAACGTTCTTTTCAGAGCGAACTCAAGAGTGAACCGTACTGATCTGCACCTCACATTCTTCCTCTTCACCACACTGCACCCCACATTGCATTATATTAAACCTCTCACGTACACAAGCCACCCTCAGTATTTTTTTTCCCTCCTCCCCTTTCCTAAGCGTTTTGGGTTGGGCAGGTCTGCCGACGACAACAGGTATTGAGAGGTCGCTAATCCTCAACTGCTTCTGTCTCTCTGGGCTATCTCTAATTTTCCTTGGGTTTGTGTGTGTGATGGCATCTGTTGTAGCTTAAGTTATGACTGTGTAAGAATATTCGGGATAATTCTGCACTGTCTTCTTCTTTTGTAAATATTGTATGTCTTTTGCTGCAACCCACAAATTCCTTGCTTTCCCTGCTGTACATTTGCAATAAATCCCATACTGTGCCACGTAATTTTCCTCGCTCTTGTTTAAATAAACGTGCCTGTTAGAAATGTACCCAGCTCGTTTTTGTCTTTTCCTCCATTGGTCTACCATGGCCCACACCTTAGCTTAGCTGGGACATTATTCTCCACAATCTGCTTATGAGCCGGTGCGTACTTGGCAGCTCCGCTTGGCTGCACTTGATACGGTAAGTAACTTAAAGTAACTCAAGTATGCATTGAGGGCACGATTCCCCGATAAGGTGATCACATGTTGATCGGTAAACGGTTGTCAAACAGAGGACCCTGGGTCACGTTAAGTTATTGGCGTTCGTGGGTCGATTTGCGACCCACCGCAAGACAGTTATTCATGTGTGACGGCCTGTGATACCCAGTGAGTCCGGAGATGAACCAGGGTCAGCCCTTCCCTCGTGGTCCCCCGTGATGCGGGGCCACGACTGAAGATGTATGTTTCTAAGTATATATATATATATATATATATATATATATATATATATATATATATATATATATATATATATATATATATATATATATATATATATTGTTGCGGGTACCGAGACACCAGCTTGTCACTCGGGGATTAATCCCCGGTTGTCCTTGGTAGAGCCGGACCTGGGATCACCGCTCACAATTAACGTTATGGTATGGTGGGTTGTTTTAAAACCACGAACGCCACCCAGTCAACCACGAGTTCCAGTGTCCGCCGTCTAATTATTCCGTTTAACTAGAGGTCACGTGGTTACCTGAGCGGGGAGCACGCCCTCGGCAAAGCACCAATGTTATCTGATTAGATTTTATTTGGGGTGGCCGAGCGTTTTAACCGCTGGTGCGTGCCGACGATTTTTTTTTTTGTCAGTCTATCTCGGTTCGAACAATGCTAGACCAATGAAGGAA
>NC_140967.1:63131274-63233774 GCF_056783735.1 Eptatretus burgeri
AACCAGTGCGAGCATGTAGAAATATCCAGCAACCACCGGCCACTGTACCTGCTTCATCTGCCATTGCACAGCACCTGGTTGCCAACCCTATCTGTGCAGAAATGTTCAGGATATTGAGCCGAGGTCGGAGCTTGTTTCATTTACGTATGTTGGAAGCAACCTTCATCCTTACCACCGATCCAATATTATGTCGTCAAAAGGAATTTGTACGATCTCTGTGTCTCTTTCAGCATGGAAGATCAAGGGAAGTATGTTAACAAATGGTGAATGGACCTGAGGGGAAACCCATCCCCTCTCTTTCCAGGATGCGGTTGCAAACGTCAATCATCGACGAGCTCTGCTCCAGCCAATGGGAGCTCGAGGTGAAGATGATGAGCCGACCAATGGGCGTTCGGATTAACCGTGATGCCATTACGGTTGAACCAATCAGCATCTACCTTATTGAGACCTGCGTATAAAGCACACGCCTTCACTTCCTCCTTCACTTGCTGCGATTTTTACCCTGAAGAGTGCAGCACGAAAAGCTTCGGTCACTATTATGTCGTGTTTGTTTGTATCCATATTAAAGTTCTGTCGTATCAAACATCTGTTTACATATACGTATATATAATCATAGTATCGTATAACATTGGGGCGGTTGGGATCATACATTTTTTAAGGCGGCGCTTCCAGCCAAAATAATAATAAAAAAACTAGATCGACTAATTTAAACATAAAAGTGAGAGCAGGCTCCGCTAATCTCAGGCACGAATTCCTTGAGAGCAGACCTGGCCTGAGACCGGGTCTGCTCTCACTTTTTTGTTCAAATTAGCGGAGTCGATCTAGTTTTTTAATTTTGGTTTGAAACGCCTATTTCTTCTTCTCTTTAAAAAAAAAAAAATATATATATATATATATATATATATATATATATATATATATATATATATATATATATATATATATACACATATTGTTATGGAACCAGGGTCGGGAGCGAAGACCAGATTACGGAATCGCAAGCCGTCACACACGAATAACTTTGTGACGCGGCGGGCCACTAATCGATCGTGAGCGCCAATAACTCGACCACGTGATTTAGGATCCTCTGTCTGATACCGTTTACCTCAAGGTCACGTGATTTAATTACCGGCAGACACGCCCTTGGCACACACACACACACACACACACACACACACACACACACGATTGGATATCGCCCAGAGAGAAAGGGTGCAGATGAGGTTGAATGAGCTCTCAATACCTGGCGCAGTCGGCAGACCAACACAACCCAGAACGCTGAAAGAGAGGTCGGTGGAAGGAATACTGGTGGTGTGGGAGGTGTGGTGTACTGCAATGTGGGGGGTGTGGTGTCGTGCCAGAGGAAAATGGGATTGCGAGTCAATAATGATCCTTGTGCGTCCAAAGAAGACGGGATAGAGAAGTGGATGGAGAGAGAGGAGAATAGATGCCTGAGGAGAAGGATCGCTAATCTAACCATGTAAAGGTCTATTTGTGCACCTCATTGGGACGCTGTGCCTGAGCGTTCCCACCTCGAGATGTGGCGCGTTATCTCCTGCTTAATCACTTTGCCGGGGCTTGTGGCAACGTGCGATCCACACTGAACCAACTGGCTGCACGGGGGAGGTGGAACGTTGACAGCACGGCAGGGAGTCTCAGCAGTTGCCTTGGATCAGGTTCGTAAGAAGAAGCACGTCCTGGCAATCGCACACCAATAACGAAGAGCCAGCAAAGGGGAGGCAGCAAAGAAGAGCTAACGGCTCCACACCCCCTCTTTTATAAGCCCCGGGCGAAGGGTGGGATGATGACCCAAAGCGACATGCTGTGACCAAAATCCTGCTTCTCGATTGAGCCACAGCAGCCCAAGCCATGCCCTGCCAAGCTCTGTTGCCCATCCGCTTTGGCATGGGTCGAAGTTCCTCACCCAACATAGGGCATGCTCCCTGAGCCAGCACCCCGGCTCTGAACGTGCTCCGAGTGCAGTCTGAATGTCGAATAGCAATGGACTTTCCCCTGTCATTCACGGGCCCCCGGGCCCCATTCCAAACTCCCGGATCGCCCTTCTTGCGACCCCTGTCTTGCCGTGGTCTGGCGACTGGATGAGAGTCATATCGATTCCGCGTGCTCACCCGGGACATCCAGGGCGAGATGCGGTTAAGCCATCAACGTCGTCGCTTAGCCAAGCATCGCACGATGCTGAGGACAATCCGAGTCGTGCAGTACTCCTCTTTATGGAGTGGCGAATTGTAGCGATGCAGTGATACGGGAATATTTTTCCTGTGTGCGGGAGGCGTTTGTGGTCGAAGTGGTGAGTTTTGGTGAGCGAGGTGCGATGTCAGGTGATGTGCCGGTTGGGGATTGGTGTGCAGATTTGAACAAATTGATGGCGTGTTGTCCGTGCGCGGGTTTTGTAGTGTGTGGTAGATCCGAGCCACGGGAGGCATTGTGGTGTGCTTATTATCAATCGCAAATTGGATGGCGTTTGTGCTTGCATGCTTGTTTTGTATGATGGCTAAAAGGAAAGGGTTGGAATAGGAATCAGAATATTAATTTGAGATAGTTACTAGACCCAACTACAAGACCTCACGCAACGCACTTTGTCCCTTGAATGCACTATACATGAGGGGAGGTCTGACTGCACAAAGACGAATGAAATAATTGCTTGGGGGTCACTGTGTGTTGGTTGCCATTGCCTTAGGCTTAGAGGCATGCGGTTTTGCAAAAACCACAACAATGTATACATGTATATCTTTCTTAACCACTCATTGACTGATATTAATGTTTGGTAGCTTGTGGGTGACATAGAAAACTGAAATTGCATGTGCCGACGGACATCGAAGCTGATACACTGTGAAAAATCACAGTTCTGTGAGAAAGCATCCGTAAATGAAAAAAAAAAAATTAAATGCGGGTGAGCGACCCGAGACAATGGGGAAGCACGGTTCGTTATTGCTTACGATGTGTAAGCATACCCTGCTATTATGTGTATTTTCAGTAACACCTCGCCATACGCTGTTTCTCAACACTTGTTTTTGTTTTATGCTCCTTATACATTTTAACTTGACCTCCATAATCTGCTCACTGGCTTCAGGCATAGCCAATGTGTTCCACCTCAGTGTTTCACAACAACCGGTCCGGACATGTTTCAGTCTTTGATGTTTTCTTGACGGTCCGTTTGAGCTTTAATTGTATTTCACTTTCAAAGGTTAAAAAAAATCACTTGGTTTCATATGAAATGAGAAGGGTACTCGGTAGAGTTCATGCCTCAGCTACGTAATGCCTGATCCACGAGAACATATCGGGCCCTATACATTTTTGAAATATCGTGCGATATATCGTTTTTTGTCCCTCTCTCAATGGTGAAGAATCACTTAAAAAAATTAAATAATTCTGAATCCGGATCTGGATATGAGATCTTCACCAAAATTGAATCGATTTGTCGCGGTTTCTGTCCACCAAGTTTCATCCGAATCCATCCACAACTTTTTGAGATCGTGCTATATATTAGTGTAGCCCTATCTCTCAATGGTGAAGAATCGTTTAAAAAAGTCTTGTATTCGGATCTTCACCAAAATTGAATCGATTCTTCCTTGTCACACACCCAACGTATCCACCAAGTTTCGTCCGAATCCGTCCACAACTTTTTGGGATATCCTGCACACAGACAAACAGAAAGGGGTGAAAACATCACCTCCTTCACCGACGTAGGTCGTGAATGTAATGTCAGTGAATCTGTATTTCAGCAGATCCAAATCACTACCTCGTACTGCAGTTTGCCTAAATTTACGTTCCACTCCAACAGCTCCGCTCCAGGTATTCCATTTAACCTGATGTGTTGGCGTACAGATATTTGAGCATACAGTGCAGTGCAGTATGTCCTGCATAAACCCTGAAATAGAAGGTGCCTTTGGATCGTTTTTTGTTTTAACAAATAAATATTGAGGTAAATGTAATGGAGATGAGGAATGTGATAAAGAAAGTAATGTGGTTTACAAACTCACACCACGTGGAGCTCATGTCGAGTGTCAAGCAAGAGAGCAGCACTTGGGCCTACCATTTTTTCGGACTTTGGTATAACTCAGCCAGGGTTTGAACCACCGACCTCCCCAGACTCAGAGTGGATGCTCTCACCATTATGCCACTGAGGCTTGTGATAGAAACGGAAGTTTTAATATTTAGGTTTGATTGACTTGCTATACAGTTTTGATGTTTTATTTATATATATATATATATATATATATATATATATATATATATATATATATATATATATATATATATATATATATATATATATACTTTTACTTTTCAACAATGTGAATATGGGATATCTTGTTTTCCTCTGGTGAAGTGTTTTTATATGTTTAACTATTGATTCTGCTTGATTATTTGTGAACTTCTCTCCTGTTTATTGGTTCATTTATTTATGTTTTGCTTGTGGTTGATAAAGTATCATGTCCATATTACATCCTTGGAAATTGTCAAGATTTGATCCGTTTTCCTTTTCTCGTCTTGTTTTGTTTTCAAAATTATTTGATGCATTTTAAAATCAGTCACAGGTGTAATTTTGTGGTAGTGATGCCAGTCTGTGTCTTGTAGACGTTCCTCATTGGCAGCCTCAGCTGTTGGCGTTGGCATACAACCTCAGGTTCAGAGTGGGCTTGAGCCCCTAGTTCGCTTCCCAATACCCTCTCATTCAAACCCTGGACTTTCCAAGCTGCAGCTGCAGGCACTTCCACAGGTAAGCAAGCTGCTGGGGATGTATTAATGTGAACGGTTATCTTAGAACAAGTGTATCGGGGAAAATGCCATCTTTCAAAGTTGGATGGAAAGCCAGCTATCCCATTTGTGGATTGGCTCTGGATTTTAAAAAGTTCATGCTGTCTATTAAATTGTGTGCAGGTACTTTAACCACATTCTCTGTTTTAAGTTAGCTGTATAATTTGTGGATTGAAATTTTCAGCAGACATATTGAATTGCGTTTTGGAAAATCCTATTCATCGTAAATTTTACCACTTTTGTGTTTAGCCCAAATACGAAAGTTAGTTAATTGTCAAAATTATTTTATTACGTCTTGTCATGTCATGTGAATGGGAATCCTGTCTACAACTTATTCGTACATAAATGAATGCAGTTTCTCACAACTTAAGTTGTCCTGCAGGTGCTTCAATAACATGCTAGGTACCGTTGATAGTTAAAAGCAATATGGATGTGTAACAGTGAGCAATGAAAACCATCAAAGGGTGTCCCTTTCTCCCGACCTTCGTAACTTTAGGAGTTTTCAAATCAAATGATGACTTTATTTTATTTTAAGAGCGAGGCTCATGGAAGAGTAAATTAAAACTGACAGTGGGACAAATGTCAAGGGACTGAACAATGAGGAAAAGACCAGGAGGGGCAACAGTAACCCTGAAACTAGCAAATGAAATGGTTGGATGAGGAAAGATCAGGGGTCAAAATTGGGGATGACATGAGTTGGTGGTGCACTGTTAGCTTGAAGCCCTGGAGGGAAGAGTGAGACAGAACAGGTTTTGGAAAATGGCTCCGTAGATGGGAGAAATTGGGAATGAAAGAGTTGAGTTATGCGACAATGCGTGCGTGAGAATCACAGAAACCACACCAGGTTGGCAACTCTTTTGAAATTATTCCCGACCAAGTAAATAACCAGGGGATGGTGAAATCACGACGGCAGGTTGAGGGGGAAACGGGACTCCTAAATAAATTGTATACATTGACAATAAAACCAATGGCGCTCCACACGAGACTTGTTCACAAATGGAGGAAGGAAAACGAGAAAACCCGGGTGAGGCCTGAGCTGCTGGTGGATGAAGCGGGCAGGAGAGACAAACAGGCGACGGCAAAGTTACACTGGCAGGACGACAAAGACAGGAGTAGGAACCAGGAACCAGGGACGAAGAACAGGCGATCAGGAATGACGAAGCAGGAACACAAGAAGGCAGGCAGGCACCACGCATGGACAGAGCAACCGTTTTTCCTCAGCAATCTCTTCCTCCTTGCTTTGCGCCAACACTTGCGAGCTCTTCCCAGAGGTTCTGAAACTCCGCCCTTTGGGAGGGAGGTGATTCAAGCACCGCCTTTCTCTCTCTTCGTTTTGTCCTCACCTCGGCATCCCGGGAGACATTACAAGGGGGTTGCACATACGATTGTCTTAACCTTAATCCCAAACTAATCATAACCATGCACCATCCCCCGTCGCCTGTATGATGCACAAACACAATCCTTAAGCTAACGTTTCCATACTTAATTACATTGAGATGGGCTAATGACTAACTACTTAGATAGGGATTGGGGCCAAGCATGAACCCTGGGTAAATGCACCACAAATGTCACCCTCCTAGTGAGGTTTGGCACCAAATTTCTAACGACTGTGGGTTTGGCTCATGCCATAGTTAAAATTCCCAAATTTGAACCAGCTCCAGGCTGACATGCCAGTGGCCAGAAAACAAGGTTTATTATAACGAAAAGGGGTGGGGAGAACAAGGAAGCAACACACTGATACTGTAGTTATTTGTCCAATCTAAATCCTAACGTGCCCATGAAACTGCGACGGATTAAAGTAGTACCATAACCACTCACCATAAAGAATAAGACAAAAACACCCTGTCCCCGTTCACGAATTGCTCAGGGTGGTGAAGCTTGGTGATATTTGCTCTCTCAGAGACAGAGACAGAGACAGACAGGGAGAGACAGATATAGATATAGATATATGATGATGGCTTGGGTGCGTCTGAGCTTTTGCGACCGGTCAACGCAATGCACGCATCTTCTTCCCTGGCGCTCGAAGTGTAGTTTTCAACATTGCTGTCTGGCTCGCGTTGCAGGAGCCCTCAAATCGACACGAATCTTGATTCCCGTGCTCCTTGAGTGTTGGCTTCAAACTCTCCCGCACTGTGAATCGCACTCAACTCCACTGTTCCCAAACTGCCTGTTCCCCACTGCCCCTCCCGGCATCCTCAGCCTTCAATAACCATGCGACTGTGCACCACTGCATGTCTATTGGCTCACTGCCTGGCTTCTCGTCGCTTGTAGCGGTTGATCACAGCTTTAGTCCTCAGCAAGGTTGTTACCTTTTGCACTGTCACAGGGTCTTGCTTATGCCTTCCCCGAGGGAGTAGTGGGGTCTGTTTCGATGACTTGTGGAGCTGGTAAAACTATTTGTTAAAAGTACACAGAGACAGATTGCATAGGGAATGGTTTTGAGGATTGAGGGGGGTGGGAGAATGGTGGGAGTCTTTTTTAGAAACGCTCTGGAAGGGAAGGGTCACATTTATCAGCTCCGACCAAACTTTGACACATGCCCTATCATCTTACACAGGAACCACACACTTATGCGAAATGTTTATTAATGACATCGTTAGTCTCTCTTACATCCATTGCCCCCCCTACCCCCCTCCCCAATCACCGTTTCTGCAACAGTATTAAAGTGTTTGAAATTTACAATGATTTTTTTCAAAACCTGTTTGTTTGTTTTGTTGTTTTTTTAAATCTTGAGCAGTATTGCCATCAAAGTGGTGAAGCCATTGTGAATTCCTTTCTTGTAATATGCATCCTCAATGTTTTAACGCCACAAGCCAAATCCTCACACATCACTCTATTCATTGTGAATATACAGTACATAATGATGTTACACCATGTGCTGTTCTTGATAAAACTCAAAGCAATGTTTATCCATATGTCCCTGACCCTACAGAAGACTCTACTGGGGCCTCCCATTGCTGTTACTGTTGCTCCCATCCAGGGTGGTTGTTCAACAGGATTGACTCCAGTAGTCTCACAAGGTGCTTTGGTTTTCTCGTGTAATTCTGTAGTGATGCGGCACAGTGGCGATCTTTGGCTGAAACCTTCTCATATATTGTGACGGTTATGAAACCGGCCCCTGGTGAACGACCATCCATGATATATGATATGATACGTAGAAGTTCCCTAGTCAGTTATTTGGTTAGTGTATGTACCCACACATTTTCTAAGGTAAATGGAGTACATGCGTTGTGTGGGTTATTGGAGGTCTTCTTTGTTGTCTTCTACACTGCTTCTGTTCTTCCTTTTATTCCTGCTTTAAATCCTCTCTTATGCATGGCTCGCATACGGTTGCCATTTCATACACTGCATAGTACAATTCGGTTCTCCCTCTTTACCAAAATTCCCATTTAACATTCTTCAAGTATATATCAGGTACAACCAGCTATTCGTAAATTCCCTTTCTTTCTTTTCTTAACCAGATTTTTCCACAGCTCATTGCGGTCGAGAAGCGTTTGCTCTGCCTTCTTTGTGAGAACAAACGCAGGTTCCGCTGCTGTACATAGAGTTCTTATTCATAACATGAGAAATTTGGTTTCCCTCGCATTTTTAATTTCCAAATGCTGTCCATCCTGCTTCAGTATCTTTTCATTCTTCAATGTGATAAAGTTGAATGTCCTCTCTTGCATAGTGCTTGAACATTCTTTTTTTGGATTCGCTATATATGCAAGATATCCCTTATTGTCGTGTGTGTGTGTGTGTGTGTGTGTGTGTGTGTGTGTGTGTGTGTGTGTGTGTGTGTGTCTGTCTGTGTATGTGTGTGTATGTGTGTGTATGTGTATGTGTGTGTGTAAGTGTGTCTGCAATGCGAGGCTCCACAGCATGAACCAGCAAACCGATTTCGATGAAACTTTGCCAACATGTGCAATATGTGCTGGGAATGTGCGCGTTTGAATTTTGTTGCCTAGCAACCACCCGTTGCTGTGCAGTGGCCGAAAAACCGCGTACAGTATTTTCAATACTTGTCCTTCAGTTTTGAATGAAGAGAAACGAGACTTTGGAATTAAACACTTCGAGATATTTAGAATTTTACTCGAGTCGATTTTTTTGATTGAGGTTTTATTTTTCAAATGGTAGTCCTTCAAAAATCGGGTGTCTATTTACCCTCATTTTTTGAGGGGCTTTGGAAAGTGGGCGGAGCTTATGGAAAGTGGACGTGGTTGATGAAAAGTGGGAGTGGAGTAGGAAAGTGGGCGTGGCTTATGGAAAGTGGGCGTGGCTTATGAAAAATATTGTATGGCTCAGGAGGTGTGGTCAAACGAGCATTGAGAGAAGTTTTCCGTGTGTGTGTGTGTCTGCAACGCGAAGCTCCACAGCACAAACCAGCAACCCGATTATTTTTCAAATGGTAGTCCTTCAAAAATAGGGAGTCTATTTACCGTCATTTTTTATGAGGAGTGCCAGTTGGCAAAATACGCAATAGGAAAAATCTTGCCAGGCACAGGAACAATTGTATGTGAACCAATACGTCTCGGCAATGAATCTTCGTCGGTGGATCGGTCAGAATGAAAAGCATGGTATCCAGCGCTTCGATCCTAGCGAATCCCTCGTCGCCCACCGGCTTGTTTTTGTCTTTGTCATATTCCTTTTAGTCTTTCTATTTGTTTGTTTGTTTATTTATTTATTTTGATTTTTTCCCGCTTTCAGCATTGCATGGAGTTTGAATGATCGATGTTTTCATCTTTCTCCGCCACCCTGTATTCCTTTACTTCCCAATGTAGCTGTTGCCTTGAATATTTTCGTGAGATTGTTTGCCCCTGTCCGACGCCTTTTTCTCTGTTGTTGTTGCCACTAATTTGGTGCAGTGTTGGTGTCGGTGTTCCTCCATTGTTGACTTCCCTTAAAAGTCGATATATCTCGTGATGATGTTTGGATGATGTCGAGCTTCGATTGTGTCATTTATTTCCACACGAGACCGCAGGTGCAATTTATATTCTCTTTATAATTCCAAAAGCTGATTTATTGTTTGAAATTGATCCATTGTGGAGTCTCCACTTGTACACTTACTCCCATGGTCAGTTGTTGTGCAGCTTCATTTGTGAGTCTGCTATTGACAACTTTTGTGAACAATTAATAAATATTGCAGAGCAGGCTCATTTTATGATCATAGCTCAGGTCTTTCTCATCTCCTTTCCTTTGTGAATTTGTACCAGCTCTGAGTTTTTCCAAGTTAGGTGGATTTTCTTCACTTTCCAGGCACTTGTAAATAGCTTTGCCAATTAACTGTAGAGGAAAATATATTTTTCTACAGTTTCTATGTCTCACGGAAGAGTTGTCACTCGCACCAACTGCTCGTTCCTGCACTCACATGAACATCGCACATGCACACAGAGACCGCAAACAACATAAGACCTCACTTCAGACAGATGCAGCCTTTGATCTTGTGGGGGGGGGGGGGAGGCACTTCCTGGAATATACTTGGGTGCCAGCAGTGCCATGTTGTGATGGCCCTTTTCTTTGTGCAGTTGGTGAGATACATTTAGGGATGATATGGTTCAGCACCACCTGTTCACATCTGTTGCTGGATTCTTCTTCACCAACATGAAAGTTCATTAATTTTTACCTCTGCCACCAAAGGTGGAAGCAGGTTATGTTTTCACCCCTGTTTGTTTGTTTGTGTGCAGATTATCTCAGGTTATGGATGGATTCCACAAAGTTTGTGGGCAGGTTGGGTGTGTGACAAGGACGAACTGGTTAGATTAGATTGTTACTGTATTTTGACTTATTCATTCCCATTTTTGGTTCGTGGGCGCCAGCAGTGACTACTATTTTTGTTGTGTCTGTCTGTCTGTCTGTCTGTGACTCTCTCCAGAGCATAGCTCCGTGATGTTTGATGCGATCTTGATGAAACTTGGACACAAGATAAAAATCATGGTCTAGTTGTGTCTTTTTGTTTGAGGTGCGTCCCACGCCCCTTGTGGGCGGAGCCACGCCCACTTGAACTTTTTATTTTTTTCTCGTAATTTCATTTCCTCGAAGCTGTGCGTAATGTCCATAAGTACAACATAAAAAATCCGATTTTATTTGGTCAATTTTGACGGAAGAAAGGTTTTTACAGTAAGGCCAAAAAAAAAAAATGTTGCATTGGCGTAACCCGCCCGACCCTAAAAATTCCGCCGACCCTACGTTTTTTTTTTTTGTTTTTTTGCTATCGAAAAATTTTGCCGACCCTATTTTATTGCTATTTTTGTTGTTTTGCTATCGTTTTCAAGTATCTTGTTGATTGCGATCGCGATCGCAAAAACCCGGAAGTGTTTCGGACAGAACCCGCCGACAAAAAGGGTGGTACTCGAGCCGGGGGAGATTTTGGGAGGGATTTATTAGGAAAAAAAAAAAATAAAATAAAGATCCCGACCGACCTACCCTATTTTTCAGTGACCCGTTACGCCAATGCAACTTTTTTTTTTTGGGCCTAAGGCTTCCTCAAAAGCTTCCACTAACTCAATTGTACCTATCGTGGCATTGTTCAATAATGCCCGCGAACCATCGTTGCCTCCCGGCTAGTCTTGATTGCTTATTCTTCAAGGTGTTGGGGATGAAAGACTTACCTCCGCCACCGAAGGTGGAAGGAAGTTATGTTTTCACCCCTGTCTGTCTGTCAAATGTCTATTTGTTTGTTTATGTGCAGGATATCTCAAAAAGTTGTGGATGAATTTGGATGAAATTTTGTGAGCAGATTGGGTGTTACAACGACGAACTGATTAGATTTTGAAGATCTGGATCTGGCTATGAGAATTTTGAAGTGACTCTTCACCTTTGAGAGGTTGGGCCAAAAATGATATATACAGCATGATATCTCAAAAATTAATTGGGCCTGATATGTTCAACTGAATCGGGCATTGCGTGGCGAAGGTATTCACTCTACCGAGTGCCCTTCCAGCTGTATATAGGAAATCCCATTCATCTGCTTCCTCTTTTTATTTTTCTTTGCTTCAAAAATTTGCGACTGCTTCATTTTCCTCCTCTTCTTGTTTTTTCTCACTTTTACATTGATTTTTACCCACAATGATTGTTTATTTTAAAAATTGTTTTGGATTGGTGCTTACAAATCCTTCCGCTTGCTCGTATATTTCTTCCATGTCTTTGTTTTCATGACTTGTGTAGATTTGAATGATTTTTGGATGACATTTCTTCCTCAATTTAGTAATCAGTCTTTCAGTTCTGTCAAACATGTTCTTGCAACTCACATTCTTTCTGGCCAACTTGAGTTTTATCAGGAATCCAACTCCTTTAGCACTTTCTTCCTCTTTGCCTGATACTCCAAAGGAACTTTATATCCTGGACAAGATGAGAACATGATCAAACTTGCACATTAAACTTTCTTGAGTTTGAAATCCACATGAATTTAAAAAATGGCAAGGATGGAGGAACAATGGTATGAAGGGATTGGGATAAATGAAAAGAGTGATAATGTGGTGGAGGGGACTCTTCATGACTAATTCTGTTTTATTGACCAACAATAACCTTGCCAGGGCATTAAAAAAAAGGTTGAGTTTCTGGTAACCTGACCTACCCCCAAAGTTGCTTCTAACTCCAATGCATTTTATTTATTTAAGTTCCAGGGTGATTTCAGTAGTTTACTGCCATTTCCAGATTCTTTTGACTGTTTTGCCACAGAGGAGGGATGACTTCTGGGTGGCCATTTTATGTCCACTTTCAAGTGATCAGCTTGGCCATCAACAGCGATAATTTGTGGCGGTTTAACTCTGTTAAGGGTTCAGATAGTTTTCGAGACATTTTCAAAATGTTGCACAATCTGCCTGCCGACACATCGATGGTCTCTTGTTCACAATCAGAAAATGAACCTTGGACAGACATTTCTGAACTGACAACAGAAGTCATGGCTGCTGTTCGGTTTGTGCATTTAAAGTTCCGATGTAGTGACCGAGAGCCAAATGTTGTCATTCACATGAAGTCTGCTTGTCTTGTGAAAAATGGCTACCAGCCCCTACCACCAAAAAATTGAGTTTTACAAGCTCTCTTTATCACTGTTGAGACCAGCTTCAATGTTTGGAAATCTTGCAGGGATGATAAATTTGTGTCATTCAATCCTCCTACTTGAATAAACAATGCTATTTTACCTGTAATTCTGCATCACAATGAACATGTTAAAGTTCATGATTGTGTAGCTTTCCAACCATCAACGTTCCATTTAAACACCTACATTTCTATACATTTACATATATGTCCTACATATCCTTCCTTGGCCCATTCTGCAACCGGTCCAGACAGCATCAGCCCACATGTCATAAAAAGCCCCTGTTCCTCTGCTCTTGCTCACTCTCTGTCTGTTCTATTCACCCTCTCATTTGCTCAAGGTCATCTCCCATCTGCTTGGAAATCAGCAAACATTACTGCCTTGAATAAAAAAGGTGCAAAAATAGATCCCTGCAACTACAGACCACTCAACCTTCTGCCAATAATCTGCAAGGTGAAGGAATCCATCATCGCTTCAGACATTAAATCCTTCCTCTTCTCCAATGGCTTGATTTCCAATCATCAATTTGGTTTCGCACCAGGTCACTCTACCCTGGATATGCTGCTTCTGCTCTCGCAACAATGGATGGAGGTCCTCAATGCCGGACATGAAATCAGAGACATATCGCGTGCTTTTGACACTGTCTAGCACCCTGCCCTGCTCACCAAACTCTCTTCCTATGGTATTCAAGACCATCTCCACTCTTGGCTCGCAGACTTCCTCTCCTGTCGCAGTCAACGTGTGGACCGAAATGGAGTTCTTTCATCCCCTCTTCCTGTCCAGGCTGAAGTTCCTCAAGGCAGCATTCTGGGCCCTGTTATTGTTCTGGTTTTCATCAATGATCTCTCTGACTCTCTGGGAAATCCTCTTTATCTCTTTGCTTATGACTCCACCCTCTGCGGCACCATTTGTCATTCCTCACACCGGCAAGCAGCAGCTTCTTCACTCACTGCAGATCTGGGTATAATCACAAACTGGTCCAATATGTGGAACATGTCTTTCAATCCTGACAAATGTCACACTCTCACTATGTCTCTCCGAAAGGACCGTTTGGAACGCCCCCCCCCCCACCCACCATCTACTTTCTCAATTGGGAATCCTCCATCGTGCAAAGTCCTTTCGCGGCCCACCTGAGCTCCTGGCCACATACAAAGCTTTAGTCTGCAGCCTGATGGAGTAATGCTCTCCTCTCTGAGCTGGTGCTCCTGCCTCCCACCTTTCTCAGCTTCACGCAGTGGAAACCAAGGCATTTAGGATCATTGGTATCTCCCACGATGAGGCTGAGTCTTTGGGCCTCTCACTCTTTCACCACAGGTAGGTCGGTGGTCTTTCTGTCTTATACCGTCTCCTCTCTGACCTCACCCCCCCCGCTCTATCTACGATTTGAACCACCATATTTCTGCAGAGCGCTCAAGGTCCGCCAACAACTCCCTTCTGGGAAAACTACCAAAATCATGAATCACTGTCACCTTCACTCTTTCATTCCTCTTTTTCCCTGCCTTTGGAATAAACTCCCTCACTCTGTTCAATCCCATTCTTCCCTCCAGGCCTTCAAAACAGCTGTTCACCACCACCTCATATTGCCCCCCCCCATCCATATCCTCGATCTTTTCTACCCTCGTTAATCCACCCCAAACCCACCTCCTTCAAATTCCCTGCTGTCCTTCCTGAAAGTCCCTGTAATGTCCATCTTGTACACCCCTGTTCCCCACCCCATCCCTCTCCCTTCCACAGATCTCCGAATATCTCTGTCCCCCACTGTTTTGTCCTTGCCACTCCCGCCCCTCTTGTGTTATGCCCCCCTCGCTGTGCGTTGTGTGTTCGCTCTCATACGAGCCTCAACAAGGTATACATATATATATATATATATATATATTTATATATATATATATATATATATATATATTTATATATATCTTCTTCTTCTTCTTTCGGCTGCTCCCGTGAGGGGTCGCCACAGCGGATCATCCGTATGATCCGCATAGTGATTTGGCACATGTTTTTTTTTTTTTTACGCCGGATGCCCTTCCTGACGCAACCCTGGTCGCCTCTTTCGACACAGGGATAAGGTACACCTATTTTAACCGGGGTATACACCGGCCCAGTATACTGGTACTCATTTCGCCGACCTCGGAAGGATGACAGGCTGAGTCAACCCCCTGGTGTATTAATTCAGTGGCCCAACGGGGCTTAAACTCAGGACCTCTTGGATCCCAAGCCGCTGCCCGAACCACTGCGCCAACACCAGGCTTTTTGTATATATGTATATATATATATATATATATATATATATATATATATATATATATATATATATATATATATATATATATATATATATATATATATATTGTTACGGTTGTGGAAATTCACAGAACACCATACAGGTTCTTTAGATCAGTTATGTCGATAAGTGCATGTTCCAAATAGATTTCCCCACCGATGTTTAACGGGCAATTATTCGTGTGCAGGGCTGTGAATCTTCAGTTAGCCGTTATTCTTTTGCTGTCTTTATTTTGGAACAACCAGCTCTCAACAACCATGACACCCCCTCACCACCTACGCCACAACAACATCGCCTCACCTTCATCTCCACAAACGCCGCCATCTTTTCGTCAGCCACGGCAAATTCTACCAACGAACAACATCTCTGCCACCAGACGCGGGGACTCCCTAGTTGGGGCGAGGGCCGATGATCTCTGCAACGTCCGCTCTCTTCGCATGACTTGCGATCGGATCAAAAGGGGCGGAGCCAGCGAGGGGTGAAGGGTGAGAGGTCAAGGATCAGACCTCACCCACGCACCCCATTTTTTAAAAGGCGCGCTGGAACGCCAAGCGTGGAGTTGAAGTCGGAGTTCGGTTGGAGCCGAGCTGGAGCAAGTGGAGGTCTGGGTTCGCCGTGGAGCTCAGTCGGAGAGAGAGAGCCGAGGAGACGAGCTTGGAGCCAAGGAGCGAGTCCAGCGCAGGGCAATCAGAGCTCGGAGCGCCGCCAGCCTGCCGTGCCGCGCAGAGCTGCGGGTTTTTGGAAAAAGCCAGAGAGAGGTCGCCAGCCAGCAACAGAACGGTCTGAGGTGATCGGGCCTCGGGACGATCTGAGCAGACGCGGAGGAACGAGCGGGCTCTTAGAGAGAGCATCAACTCTGAAAGAGCAAAGGCCCGTTTGTTCCTCTGAGCCGTCGTCGGAAAGGCCCGAACCACCAGGCCGCACGGTGGGGCCTGGGCTAACCAAGTCGCGCGGTGCCAATTGCCGTGCCGACGAGCCAACGAGGGTCGCCGCAGCGAGTCACCACGAGGGTGACAGGTAACCAGCCCGGCCTCTCGGAGCTCTTGCGGTCTCCACGGCTCCATGAACTATAAAGACCCACGAGGTCCAGTTCTACCCCTTGCCTTTCCTGGGGTTTTTCTTTGAATGAATGTTGCGGCGCTGTGTCTGTCAAGTAGTAAACTGTTAAGTGCATGTGTGTAGATAATATTATCACGGTTGTAGTTCTTTTGTCATGCTTTTGTTGATTGCATAATTGCATGCGTGTTTGCCTTGCCTGACTGCATACGTGCATGCCTGCATACGTGCTTTGTAAATAAATGTCCTTGTGTGAATGTTGACCTGCTCGTTGCATCCTCTTCCCTCAGTTGAACTGCCATCATTAAGTTTGGAATATAGTTGGTTGTTAACCGATAAGAGAATCGGATCCGGAGGGGCTTGGCGATATACACCGCTCGGCAAATCGCAAACGGAGTGAGCTGCCTAGGCGGCTCGTTTCCAAGCAAGTCCCGTCGAGGTGTAAATCCCCGGCATTCATGTCTGCGCGCATACTTAGGTAAATCGACAATTCGGCGATCAGACCCTGTCGCGCGCGGACAGAATAGTTGGCTGATTTTCGGTGTGATTAAAAACACACCTGTGGGTGGATTTCGGCGTTGATCCGAAAGCTGCGACGGTTTGCCCGTCCGGTGGGCGAGAGCGGCTGTGATTGGCTAAAAGCGGTCGCTCGCACGCCGACGGGCGGAAAACTATAACAATATATATGTATATATATATTGTTATAGTTTTATGTATATGTATGTATATATGTATGTACATATAATATATATATATATATATATATATATATATATATATATATATATATATATATATATATATATATATATATATATATATATATATATATATACACACACACGAGGTGTGTTCAAAAAGTATCCAACCTTAATTTTTAGTGCGTAAACAAATGAAGCATGGGAGGTGTGGTTTGGTGCATGTATGTAGGCGATCCTAATCCGTATGTGTGAATATTTTCGCGCCTGCAGAAGCTGTCAGTCGCCGCCAGACCGCTGATGAGTGAGAAAGTGTTAGTGAGCGCCGTCGGATTTTCGTTTTTGACAAAATGACGGAAAAACTTGAACAATGCCACTGCATCAAATTTTGTGTAAAGCTTGGCGATTCCCAAGTGGAAACGATCCGCAAGATTCAACAGGCCTTCGGGAACAAAGCAATGGGCACCACACAGATAAAAGAGTGGTACAACCGCTTCAAAGATGGTCGCACATCAGTGGAAAGTGAAGCACGTTCTGGTAGGCCCTCAACATCCCGAAATGAGATCGTCATTGACCAAGTGAGGACCCTGCTGATGCAGGATCGTCTAATCATGATCAGAGAACTTGCAGATGAGGCGGGCGTCAGCATTGGATCCGTTCATTCCATTATGACTGAGGATTTGGGCTTAAGGAGAATCTCAGCGAAGTTCATGCCAAAGCTGCTAACTATCGAGCAGAAGCAACTCCGTTTGGAGATCGCACAGGACATGCTGGAGACTGTGAACAGCGATCCCAACTTCTTCAACACAGTGATCACTGGCGATGAGACCACAGTGATCCGTCATTTTGTCAAAAACGAAAATCCGACGGCGCTCACTTACACTTCCTCACTCGTCGGCGACTGTCAGCTTCTACAGGCGGGAAAATATTCACGCATACGGATTAGGATCGCTACATACGTGCACCAAACCATGCCCCCCTCGCTTCATTTGTTTACGCACGAAAAATTAAGGTTGGATACTTTTTGAACACACCTCGTGTATATATATATATCCCCACCTAACAACCACATTAATTGAGTGAACAATTAAAAATCATTGAGTTTGTTGCCGGAAAACCTAGCATTTTATTTATTTATTTATTTTTGGACTAGATATAAACAACAATGATTAAACAATCTGTTTTTGGAGAAGGTTGTATATTACGAATGCAAATTTTCAACGTAATTGTAAAATAATAAACTTTACGCTCTGGAAAGCGATGTTCATGGAGGTTGATCTGGAAACGGCAAACAGGTGATTAGACACAATGGTGACTGGAATGACATTCAGTGGATTTGTATAACTCCGCTGCATCATCACTTTAACTCGAATGAACCGCACACGCTTCCTAATGTTGTGCTGCAATCCTCCCACACTTCCCTTCTCCACTCCCTGCCCTTCCAATGTAGCTGGAACATCCACACCTCATGCAATCCATTCCCAACCAGCTTCAGTCCCAACAATCCCTGTCGGTAAGGAACTTTAGTTCAACATTTTTAAATTGAGACTTTGCATGAATCTTTAATTTTAATTTGAAATTAAAGTTGCAATTAGCATTGAGTAGCAGATTACCCGATTTAAATTCTCTTTTGTATTCACGTGGCAGGACATTGTTTGATCCAAGTTTCATATTGATTTTGCACCAGGGTGTTGTCATCACCTTCTTGTCATGCAGCATGTACTAGATGAGCAATATCACCTTTTATTGTGTCTACTTCTCTCCATTTCTTTGACTTGCCAAGTTGTTTTTTTTATTCTTCTTTTTTTTTTAACATATATTTTTTGTTTCGCTCCAGCCAAAGTTATCCCGCAGCAACAGCAGCAACAGCAGCAACAACCCCCCCGACTGCCCCTCGACTTCCCACCAGACCGACCAGGAAGCTTCCTGACTTTGCCTGGTGCCCACCGCTCGTCCCCGAACCCGGCCACAGCGTCGGGTACTGTCACCATGGATGGGAGAGGAGATGGCAGGTGTGCAATCAATGCAGTCAATTATGCTTCTTTTTTTTTTTTAAAGACACTTTTACAGACACGAGAGATGATCACTTTCACAATCAACCACTGCAGACTAATATAATGCCTTGGTATAGAATGTCTTGGAAATATTTCATTTCGAGGACCTCCACATATTACATATGTAAAATTGGCTGAAATTTTCACCTTACCCTCCCCCCCAACTCCAAGTATGCCCCACGCAGGCCTTTGTCTCTCTTCCATTTCCTCTTATCTCTTTACCAAATTGTCCAAATTCCCCTTTTTGCATGCTTAATACAATCAACTTGTCAATTCAGAGCTGGCTCTTTGCTTGCGTATGTACCCATCCACCTGTCTTTTGGCCGGGAGAATGTTTAGGAGGACAGGTGGTGGATGGGCGTAAAATGTTAATTATTTTTACTGTGTACAAGTCATGTTAATTATGGTAGTATCTGAAGGAGTAATAACGGGTGTAAATGCTTGCAGTTTGTAGTATTGTGTTGACTTCTTGATATTTATTAATGGCACTGTGGTGAGGAGTTTCACTTTCACGATGCAATAGTTTTACCATTCTCCAAGCAGAGATCCTGTCACCATGGTGATTTGTCTAGTACCTCTGCCTGATACTAATTCATATTCATCATATTCATGATGTCATCGCCTCAACGGCTTATTATGACAGCGAAAATTTTGATGTTAAATTTGCAATGCAGTTATTTCCTGTAGCCTCAACTCGTAATGAAACAAATGGTATTTCATTCAAATCCATTTTGGTTGAGGTTGAAATCTTCTGTGCGCATGGTATCTAGATGTGAAATGGCCATGTTCGGAGAACACTGGACGTCATTTTCATGGCAAAATACCCCCCCCCCCACGTCTGGCAAAGGTACCTCGAAGATATGAAGCGAAGTAACTTTGTATGGAAATTTAAGTTTTACTTGTTTCGACGACACTACAGTTCTCTAATATGTCACGCTCTATAAAGGTCGTGCTCCACCGGCTTGAGTGAGAGCACGTGATTTATTCGGGGTCGTAAAAAATGCTGCCCAAGACCCGTTCAAACCACTTTCTGTTGATCGTTTCTTTGGCGCTTTCGTTGGTGCTTTCTGTTCACAAGAGACCCAAATTTAGAAGAGGAAGAACAAAATCTTGATAATCCCGACTTGCCCACATCACCCAATATCGACAACGTGCCTGAACCGTCAAGTGCACGTGCCAACGATGGTGAATACCGCTCTGGGCATTTACCCATCTTCAAGTGAGGTCGAGGATGATGACACTCCTACTGTATATGCGTTTAAGCATTTATAATTTACTGCGAGAAGAAACATTCAAAGCTGCAATTTAATTGGTAACCATAAAAGTTTTAATTGACATGTACGTATACATTTATGGATGTACAAGTCAATACAATGTTGCAGAATAGAATCTGCAGGAACGCTTTACACAGATTGGCATCCTGGATGCAATCCAAGTATTTCACCCAAAGGCCTACCCAAATGACCCAAGACATCTAGACAATGGGGCAACAACCATTTAAATACCTTGCTTCACCATGAAGAGGAATATCAGCAGAACGATGGACAGGGTTTCCAAAGAATAGTTGACCCGGTTAGTCGCAGAGGAGAATTCCTTGCGTTTCAGGGGACAATGAGCTGGAATGGTGATGTAAACAGAACACATAGTGAGAGGAATGTACATTTCCACCATTTCAAACCAACAGAACTCATGTCAAAAGTATTTGGAGGCCCCCCTGGTGAAGACAGCAGAGTTAGATACAGGGAAATGTACAACTTGATGTCTTACTGCCTCTGTGTTATGGTAGGAAATGTGGAAGCGGAAACTGTTTTTCTCTGCAAAATCACACGAAGAGTCGATTATGGCCAGCTTGACATTTGGCCACTTAGATCAGCTCAATCAATTGAGTTATTCTGGTATAAAGATTGAAGACTGACTTTCAGGAGGCCTAAGAGAGCTTTTCAGAGTTGCAAACATGATTTTGTTTGGCAGCTTTAATGTGCAAATTGAGTGCTTTATTTCATGAGGGCAGTTATTGAATTAGGACATTTATCATTCCAGACTTTGCTATTATACAGTCATGCTTTTAATAGATGCAACTGTATCTGTGTATGTCTATTTTAGGAGGGGAAGTTTCAGTTGCAGATCTACCTTCCATCCATTGGGACCATACTCTGTGCAGAACGTTGGTGCTGCCTCAGCAGTCTCCTTGGCTATTGGGTACAATCCTGGACGGGTCACCACTCCAACACAGGATATCAGCAAGCTGGCACTCATTTTGCCGACCTCGGAAGGATGACGGGCAGAGTCAACCCCGCCTGGTATTAATTCAACAGCTAAGTGGGATCCCAAGCCCACCACTCAAACCATTAAGCCAACACCAGGCATACAGAACTACCTTGAGATGAGAACTCATTGAAGAAAAGCCAAATAGGTGTTTATTATATTGTAACTTAGATTATAATGAGAGAATACAATAATATCGATTGTAATAAGAGAACACGCACTGGATGAAAGACGAGTTACGAGTGGAGGCTGTCAGAGGTTCAGTGAAGATTTTGAAAAGAGCCCTTGGAACGAGGCTATTCGAACGATGTTTCACAATTTGGTTCATGAATAACGATCCTTTACCAAAAAGGAGGTGGAGATTTTGAGTTCTGGGACACCTTCCTCCCACCTTCTGAAACCCAAATGGAGATAACCAATGAGGGGAAAACCATGTCTGTGCTCTGTTGGTGATTACAGACATTCCTTCAATAACATCAGAGCACACTGTGGAAAAGTTGTATGATGCTCCGTTTGAAACTTTAGACATGTAATAATATGGGAACACGCACTGGAGAAAGTAATATATCTGTTCCATTTGTGCCAATAGCTATTTCATAAAATGACAACAAACATTTCAACAATGAGACATGCCAAAGCATTTCGGTCCGTTCTCGTCGGGGACAAAAACGCGAACAGAATGAAGGAGGAACAAAATAGACGTTTTGTAGACATGGAGTAATAAGGTCAACATTCATTGGTGGATAATCCACCCAATAGGATAGAAGGATGTTCATCAATATTCACCAACTATCAGAGCTTGCCCGCCGCTTCGCTGACGGACCAATTAGTTGTCCTGTTTGCCAAATTTGCCTTTGCATTGAGTGCTTGAACCCCTCCCCATCCTCACGTCCCACCCGCTAGCTCTTTGTCCCCACGTTTGTCCTGGTGTCTCCTCCCACTAGAAATGTCTCACAAACTATGACGGGCCTCACCGTTGGGGGGGGGGGCAGGGAGAAGGTAAGGACGACAAATTTACCAGTGCGAAGAGATTGCTTTCATCTCAGCATTGCCCAGGTAAAAAGTTAATTGTAATACCCTCTGCCACCACCAAGCATGATACACACTTACATTGAGAATTAACGCCCCCCCCCCCAACATCCCCACGTGAGGCTGCAGTCACATAAACTATGTTTACCCAACACCCACACACAGAGTTGTATTTATACCCCGAGTTTTGGAGTTTGTCACTTAAAAGATGTGGCTGTGCATAGAACATGTATGTATGTGTATATGTATATGTATATATATATGTACATTATATAATATATGAGAGATTTTTGCCTTCTGTAGGTATAGATATATAGAGGTCTTAAGCTCCAAATGGTCAAGGCCCAAAGCTGTCTAATTTTTCTGAAGGTGTAAGGGGTCTAAATGATGTTATGGTCTAAGGGTTCTAAAGGGACTTGAGCAATGTGAAGGTCCAAAGGGTCTTGGGGTCAAAAGGGTGAAGGGATCTGAAATGGTAGAAGGGGTTTTTAAGGGTCTTCACTTCGGTAAAAAGGGTCTTTTGGGTCCTCATGTTTTTTTGGGGGTCTTTTTGGTCCTCTGGATCTTTTGGGTCTTTTGAGTCCTTGGGATCTTCAGGGTCCTTGGGGTATTTTGGGTCTTTTTGGTCCTCGGGGTAATCTGGGTCTTTGGGGTCTTTTGGATCATCTGGGTTTGCATCCTCAGGGTCTTTTGGGCCTTCCAGATTTTTGGGGTCTTTTGGGTTATCAGAGTTTTCTCGATCTTTGGGGTCCTCAGGGTCTTAAGCATCTTGGGAGTCTTCAAGGGTTTTCACCGGTCGAAGGGGTCTCAGCAGTCTAAAGGATTGAAGAGTATATTCCAATAGTACATAATTAATATATGGGTGTTTGAAGTTAGGGTGAAACTGACATTCAAATAGTACGTAATTAATAGACGCATCATCACACAGCTTAACGGTTTCACGGATGGGTGGACCGACTGTGTTTTTAGTTTTTATATTTTCTCGTGTGGATCGGCTTGCAACGCTCACCTGTCCACACGTCATTGCAGAGATTGACATCACAGATTTGCTGTGTTGTCATGATTAACACCAATCATAATAAACATTTCTTTTGTTTAAATTTTTTGGTGATATTTATATTTATTTAAAATTTATTTGTAATATAAAAAGGTCCAAGTGGTCTCCATGGTCAAGGGTCTAAGCTGTTTAATCTGTGTGATCTAAGGGGTCTTAAAGGGTCCTCTTGGTCTTTTGAGTCATCTGGGTCTTGAGGTTCTTCAATGGTTGAAGGGGTCTCAGCAGTCCAAAAGGTTGAAAAGTACATTCCAATTGTACATAATTGATAGACGTACGTGCGTGAAGTTCGGGTGCAATTGATGTTCAAATAATACGTACTTAATAGACATATTGTCACATGGCTTCACAGCTTCATGGATCGACGGACCGTGTTTTGCGTTTTTATCTGTAATTGCATGGGAAGAGAAATGTGGATAAGTCCCACTTTGTAGTCGAGGGAAATTTCAAAATTCTAATACCCTTTGCTACCACTAGATGGCGCTACATGGTACACCGTCACCGTTGCATGCACCCTCACCACTTCCTGCTCCAGCTGCATCATCATCACTGACAATATCCTCAGCAACCTCACTCCACAACCATAACCAACTATTATCTACCAATTTCTCACATTCTGATACTTGCTGCAAATTATCTGTAAGTTCCTTTAACGTAGTAAAACCATCCTCAAGTGGGCTATTTCCTCACACTTCCGACAACAGTGAGTACCCTCTGCTTCCCCTATTCTTGATGTGGCCTACATTGAGCAACTACCACATTTTATATACTCTTCCTTTCTCCCTCACTCTCCATTTACACCACCAAACTCCCAAAGCCCAAACTGACTTAAACACTGAACTTAACACAATGCCTCCCCCTGCTTTTTTCAATAAATTTGCACAAATACCCGCTAAAACTGTTATGAACACAACTTCAACCTTTGAAATCTAATCCCACAACCCAATAAATCTCAATAACAAAATATGCAAAAAACAACACAAAAAACACTTCTCTTGTTGGTGCCTCGGAGCTTACACAGCCACGTGCAAACAACCGAAAGTGACATCCTCACTTTGCGAATGACGATTCCAAAGAATTTCAATGGGAAAGAATGAATTGATTGCTTATTTTACTTGTTTTTTTATTTTTGGTTTTATTTATCTACTAAGGTATGCTGATGATACCACTCTGTTAGTAGTTTTCTAAAGAGGACTTGATGAAATTTCTGCACACAGTAAAGAAGGAAAGTGAAAAGGCTGGTCTTTGATTACATCTCAAAAAGACTAAAATCTTGTCAAGTGAGAAGGTCGCCATGTTCAGATTGAGAGACGATCATGTGGAAATAGTGGAAAGTTTCATCTTCCTGAGTTCTAAGATTGAGTGGAGAATGTGGAGGAGATATTAATAAATGATAAGCATTGGGGAGAACAGCAATGTCAGGATTGACAAAGATCTGGAAACGGGAAGACGTTATGATGCAAACCAAGAGGAGGTTTGTGAATTGTATGGATGCGAGTTGTGGATAGTGAAAAAAATAAAAAAAGGAAGAAGATTGATGGTTTTTAAATGTGGTGTTTGAGATTAATGTAAAAATTCCATAGATTGCAAGAAGAATAAACAAATGTCTGGAGAAATTAACCATGCTCATTATATTTGAGGGAGGAAGAAGAAGCAGACCATGTATGTGCCCGATGATGGGGTAAAGGCTGAAACCAAGCAGTCTCTACCATAGCTTCAGGAAGTGGTGCAAGATAGGGATGTTTGAAGACATGTGATCATGAACGTCACCAGAAGTCAGACACAACTTGATGGAACTATATAACTCACTGAAATGATTTATTTCTTATTTGACCGATCACTTCTGCTGTGTAACATGTTGGAATTGGAACTCGCATCCATTTGCTTAATGGTAGTTCTGTTCGTTGGGTGGTGAGCTTGGGATCCGAGGATCCTGAGTTCAAATCCCACTTGGCTGTTGAATTCATACCAGGTGGGGTTGACTCTGCCTGTCATCCTTCCGAGGTCAGCAAAATGAGTGCCAGCTTGCTGGTATCCTGTGTCGGAGTGGTGACCTGTCCAGGATTGTGCCCAATCGCCAAGGAGACTGCTTCGGCAGTACCAACGCTTTGCACAGAGTATGGTCCTGATGGATGGATGTTCGTTGGGCTCCGATCAGAGCTTCTGGGAACTCAAGACAAAGGTGTACATGCAGACGGAAAACTTTAATACAATAAAATGAGAGATTTTTTTTACCTGCAAAAAATTATGCCTATTAAGTTGATGGAGATGGAAATCGATTTTGTAAAGGAAGATGGTGATGGAAAGCTTTCTTCAGGGAATATAGCCAAGAAGCCCTGGACCACACTTGGTTCCCTTGCATACCCAGATGCACCAAATTTCTCTGAATTTTCAGCACAGCCCATTGAAGACTGCAGCCATGTCGTATCTGCTCAAAGAAAGAGACAAATCTGGATCAGTAGCTCCACAATCGGTAGTGGACAAGGAAGACGAGTAGTTTCCACACGATAAAGTTTCAGGATTTTATTGCAAGTCCAGAAGTGTTTTTAGGAAGCTGGTTGCACATGACTCGCAGGTGCTCGCTTTTACAATGGCAAGACCTGGAATGGTCACACTGGGTGGGCCAAGATAGAAAAATAGCATCTCCAATGTATGTTTACTATTGAGCTCATTGGATTGAACTGTGGAGAGGGTGGGAGAACCGTTGCCTCCACCATCATACTTGTTCTCATTTCTACTTTACCACAATTTGCTGTATATCACAATGATCACAACTGCTTGAACGTTTTTACAACACGATTTTGATTTCTTTCTGTTTGCAGGACTGTGCCTATCCTCTCCTACTACCACACCACTCAATATCCTACACTCACCCTTGGCTATCCCATTTCTGGCCACCACTATGCTCCAATCACTACCAGTGTCACTGCGGTGCGGCCCCTTGCGTGTATGTAGACTATTGTCCCTCTTCACATCACCTCTGTCTTCCCTCCAATATTTAACCAACATTCAATGACAGTGATATCCATGTCAAGCTTTCTGTTCCTTTAGTATTTTCCAATGATTGTTATGTCTTTTCGTGTCTAGCACAGAGCACGGTGTCTGCAATAGCCGGGATGGGTGGCGTCGGTGGCACACCAGCAATGCGTATAAACCCTGTCCTGGTCTCTATGGATCCTTCTCGTAGCTTCCCACCACTCTCGGCCTCCACAGCATCTACACCTGCAAACCAGGGTCCCCCTGAGAGCAAGCCTACAGGTTTTGCTGCCAGTCACCTCAATTGCTTTTTGCCTTTTGCAACAAAAGGGTTTTCTTCCATAAATAAAACCAGTTTATTATCTTCCCAACTTGGTTTCTGATCTTAAATTATGAATGTGAATGGGCTGTTTAAAAACCTGTCTGTCATTAACTTTCCTCATATACACACCCTCTCACCAGGTGTGGTGTTGGCTGAAAGTGTGGCAGCAGGGATGTGTCCTTCCTCCTTTGCGGTTACGTCACCCTCTAGTTCAGGCCACAACCCAAACACGCCAGGATCTGGACAAGTGCAAGCTTCTTCACCTCGACCCAGCATCTTGCGTCGTAAGACTGCATCAGAGGGGTGCGTTTGTTTTGTTTATTATTTAATAAATTAATGTCTCTGGAGGAGTGTTATTGATTCAACACTGTGGATTGTAAATATATAAAACTGTTTGCCAACTCCTGTCGATGTGGTTTGGAGTTGAATTTAATTAACCTTGTAATCATTGCTGCGGACGTGTACGGTCTGATAGTCATCCCATGCATTGTAAATTAATAAAGTGCTCGTGTGCTATAACAGGTCTGCTGTAAGGAAGACTCTCATTCCCACAGACACGAGTAGTCCTCGTGGAGATGGAGCCCGTGGCTCCGGCTCTCCGCGGCCTCTCAGGTATTGGTATGGTGTAGGCAGTTAGCATGTCTGTGCTTCTCCAGAATGCAAAATAGGTTTGAATTTTTACCCTCGCCGAAGGATTCGGAGAGGGTATTGCATTTGGGTCTGTCTGTCTTGTTTGTTTGTTTGTTTGTTTGTCCGCACAGAACGTTCGTGGTTTTCTCCGCAACAGCTTGTCGGATTGAAACAAAATTTTTACCATTGGTGCGACTACTCATGTAGAATGTTTTAATAATTATGACGTCATAGGTCATGTGGTGTGGCAGCCATATTGGAAAAACGGAAAAACTTTGGACCTCTGCACCAAGGAAAAAATTGAAACTTGGCACATAGCAAGTACTCCTCATGGGAATGTGTGGTTTTTAAATTTATTTAAATGATGTCATAGGAGCCCTCTTTATGATGTCATAATTGCATATGTAGAACGCCACATCCAATCGGTATGAAAATTTTTGAGGGTCATCTCGGGATAAAATGGTCAACAGAAAAATAAAAAAAATTAATGACGTCATCGGCCACGTGATTTGGCAGCCATATAATTTTTTTTGAAAAACCTTCAAAAACCATCTCTGAAGTAGCTGAACAGATAGAGGCAAAACTTTACATGTATGACCACCTGTTCATAAGGAACAAAAGGTTCACACATATGTCATTGGTCACATGGTTTGGCAGCGATATTGGATTTACCCTGAAACCTATAAAAATACACCACTCAAAAGAAGTCTTGGTGAGAGTTTGCAATCTGATTGCTCTTTTTCTTGTTTGTTTTGTTTTACTTGAGTATTGGATGTAAAAACAAGTGAAGAGCAGCGTTTTTCTTGAACCTCTTCCTTGGGATCCTTGTGTTGCACCACGGTTTTTGACAAGTTGTCAATGACATGAATAAGTGCAAATGTCCGTGCCATTTCTTCCTTCTTTAGTGAGGTGGCCATGCCACCAGACGTTCATACTGCTTTGGCTTTTCATCCTGCTTCTGATGTTACAACCTTTCATACCGACATCTCATTATCCTCTCTGCGCCAGCCTACCCAGCATCCCTTGCAAATCAGTTCTGCGACAACAGCTCCTGGGAGCCTCTCCGTGACTATGGTCCCTGCGGCTGCTGCACCTACGTCTGCCTCCGTCCTTGCTGGATTGGGAACACTGGGATTTTGTGCTGGTGGGACAATGGGTAGTGGAATGGGTCCAGGTGTGGTGGCAAGTAGTGCCATGGTGACTGGAATTGTGCTTCCAGAGATAAAAGTGAAACAGGAGCAACCAGAGGGAGTGGATGGAATGGTTTTGGGTAAGCTGTGAAGTATGCCGTCATTATCATTTCGTTTTTCAATTGTTTATTCCATTCATTCCTTTTTAGGTTTGCCAATTCTCTTCTACTTACATTTTGACTGCATTGAGTGAACACATTGTTAATATTGCTGCTCACTCTAGGAGCTCCTCCATCGAGCACACGATCCGGTCTGCTTCCTGCACTTTGTTCCACGGGTGGCGAAATTCCTGCTGGCACTTCCCCCAGGAAAAAGCCACGGAAACAGCAGCACGTTGTTTCTGCACCTGAAGAGAGCGAGATGCTCGAAGGCAATTCTACAGATGACGAGGAGAAGGGAAGCAGGGCAGTGCAAACCATAAAGTATGAGAAACTTATGCCACCCAAGGAGTATGTGGGTAAGGCCTTTGCAGGAATTTGCACAGACTTGCAAACAACACTACAAATGAGAGGTTTTGTGAGCAAAATGATCTTCAAAAGACTTAAGTTTGATGGCTGTCACAGTCACTAAACTTTTATAATTAAAACACAATTATGCCATTAAATACTGGTTCCAATACAAGGCCCTAATATATTTTTTAATCGATGTGTATTAATGAAGGTTAATAGAGGCCATTGATCACAAAGTTGCACTTTAATTAATTCCCCCCTCCCCCCCCCTTTAGAACATTGAGGCTCATGGAAGAGCAAGATGACAGGAGAGGTGAGAGAGGAAGGGAGGAAACACAGCAACCTGCAAGTAAGGAGGTTGAACTAGGCGTGGTCATTGGGGGTAAAAATAAATTTTAAGGGATGACATGCGATGGCGTTGAACTGCCTGCTTAAAGGAAGAGTGGGAGAGGGCATGCTCAGGAAAGTGATCCCACAGATGAGAGGGAATATGAACAAAAGAGTTGAGGTTGTGCAGTCATACTGGATTTGGGGAGATTAACCAGGAGGGGATTGTTGGAATAATGTGTACATCTTGGAGTTGCTGGGGAGGATTGGAAGGCTGAGAGAACAAAGGAAACCAGAGAGAAGGTTAAAAAAAGAAAGGGGCCACTGATCCGCCTGCAATGTGAGTGCAACAAACCCTGTTCTTCAGCCTCATCGTGGGAGATTCCAATATTGTTGAGCTTTACAATATACAGAATCCAGGAGACATGTGATGCTGGGATACGAGGCCATAGAGAGCAGTTACTCCTTTAAAGGGGAACCCAAACGCAATTTTTTTTTTTTCTTTTCTGAAAACCATTGAGTATCATTAATCACGGTCAAACTTGAAGGGAAAAATAATTTGAATTTTGCTTTTGCCAATCACAGTGACTAAAAAAGGCTGTGTCGATTTTCGATTTTTCCAGTGACATCACATCTGAAATCCATATTTATCCAAATGGTGGTTTAATAGAGAAGCGGTGCATGTTAAGCTTGAATTCTGATCCTGATTCCTCTGTCATTCGCAACTCCAAAGGTTCTCAGAATGTTGAAAGTGATTAGTGGTATTTTGAAGAAACTATTGGAGACAAAATTAGTGATGGAAACTCTTTTGGGGGAATTGTGGAGCCGAATCGTTTTGAGCCTTGTGCTAGCGATTCAGAGGGAGAAGGTGGAAGTGTTTGTGAAGATGACACCGCTGGTCATGTGATCATTTTAGCTGGGTAGGATTTGATTTTTATAGATTTATAAGGGAGGGATTTTGTATTGATTGATAAAATGGTTTATATATTACTTGAGCAGAAATACCCATCATCACCCGACAGCATGGGCAGTGCCCAGCACACTTGGACACCGTGGACAAAATAGGTGACAAATGCTTTGTCCCACCATCATAGGCTGACCTGGTGTCTTGAATGTTGCTGGATCGTCCCGTTTTGTACTTTTCCCGGACGCCATTTGTGGCCATGCCGTGTCCCACCGTCATGTCCATGAAGTGTCGATGTCCCTCCCCATTCGAGGGTGGTGGATATTGGGGTGATGATTGATGGTGGAGGGTGGAATGGTGGTGGGTATTGTGGGGGTTTTGGTTGATGGGGGATTGTCGGGGGTTGCGGTACTGTTGTTGAAGTTGAGGGGATTTGAAGTACTGTTGTACCTCGCTATTCACGGGAGATACGTTCCAGAAAAGTGCCTCGACTGTCAGGGTCCACAAATGTCAGGACATTGTTTACATTTTTTTTAACGTGGTCTCGGCTTGTGGAAGAGCAATTGCATAGAACAAATCTGGACACAACATAACAAAGGACATCTCCACTCATGGCTCGCAGACTTCCTCTCCTGTCACAGCCATCATGTGGCCCTTAATCGAGTTCTCTCATTCCCTCTTCCAGTCCAGGCTGGAGTTCCTCAAGGCAGTGTTCTGGGCCCTGTTCTCTTTCTGGTTTTCATCAATGATCTCTCTGACTCTCTGTAAAATCCTCTTTATCTCTTTGCTGATGACTCCACCCTCTGCCGTATCATCTGTCATCCCTCAGATCGGCAAGCAGCTACCTCTTCACTCTCTGCCGGTCTGGATAAAATCACAAGCTGGTCCAACATGTGGGACATGTCTTTCAATCCTGACAAATCTCACACTCACAATGTCTCTCCAAAAGGACTGTCTGGAACCCCCACCCCCCGCCCCCCATTTACCTTCTCAACAATCCTCTTGAAGTTCTTTCATTCAAGCTTTTGGGTCTCACCTGCCATGATCTTTCCTGGGAAAGCCACATTTCCAACGTGGCCTCTAAAGCCAGTTGCCGACTGGAAATCCTCCGTCATGCAAAGTCCTTCCTTGGCCCACCTGAGCTCCTGACCACATACAAAGCTTTCGTCCGCAGCCAGATGGAGTACTGCTCTCCCCTCCAGGCTGGTGCTCCTGCCTCTCACCTTTCTCGGCTTCACGTTATGGAAAACGAGGCATTTAGGATCAATGGTATATCTCCCACGATGAGGCTAAATCTTTGGGTCTCTCTCTCACTCTTTCACCGCAAGCAGGTCAGTGGTCTGTCTGTCTTCCACTGTCTCCTCTCTGACCTGTCTGTCTGACCCCCCCCCCCACCATATTTCTGCAGGGCGCTCAAGGTCTGCCAGCAACCCCCTTCTGGTAAAACTACCAAAATTAAGAATCACTGCTCACCTTCACTCTTTCATTTCTCTTTTTTTTCTGCCTTTACAACAAATTCCCACACTCTCCTCAATCCCACTTTTCCCTCCAGGTCTTCAAAATAGCTGTTCACCCCCATCTCCTATCTTTTCTACCCCACTAATGCACCCAAAACCCCTTCCTTCAAATTCCCTGCTTTCCTTCCTGAAAGTCCCTGTAGTGTCCATCTTGTTTACCCCGTCCCATCCCTCTCCCTTCCACAGAACTCCTCACGTCTCTGTTCCACACTGTTTTTTCCTTCCATCCCCCCCCCCCCCCCCCCCCCCCCCCCTTGTCTCCTACAACCCTTGTAAAATGTTCTGTGTTCACTCTCATACGAGCCTTGACAGTGTATACAAAAAAAAAAAAATTCAACATCAGCAGGGAGCGATTCATCTCCAGTCTGCCTATCAATATAAGGTAGGGTACTCCACAACACAATGTGGAGTCAGCTGCAACAAGGAAGATAATGTTTTCCAAAGTACCATAGAGGCTATTTATGTATATGAGGAACAACACTCGACCAAAGACACTTCGTTGGGTAACTCCAGCCTTCACTGGGAAAGGAGAGGATTCCATTGATAGCATGGGTGGAGGAAGCTGGAAAGTCAGGAATGAAGGCGTCTTGTATGTCACAG
Organism: Eptatretus burgeri; assembly: GCF_056783735.1. NCBI lineage: Eukaryota > Metazoa > Chordata > Myxini > Myxiniformes > Myxinidae > Eptatretus > Eptatretus burgeri. The sequence continues at coordinate 63,163,426 of NC_140967.1, forward strand.
GCAAATCGCTTGGCAAGAAGACCAGGAATTATTTCATCTTTTTATTAATTTTTGAGCATTTCATTTACTTTTATATGAATTAAGTTTTTTTTTACTTATTTAATTTTTATATGGTTGCTAAAAATTGTTCTTACATTCTGGGAGGATGAACACTTCTCAAGATTGTTTATCGGTGTTTGTCTCGCTCACTGAGCGGTGGAGTTGGTTGGGGGTCTGGGAGGACAGAGTATAAAATTCCACCATTTTTTGCATTGCTATTCTGTAGGATGCCTGTTGAATGGAATTTTAAATCATTGAAATGAACACAGAACAGTTCAGTTATTAACTGCAACAGCAGCTGAAGTTTGTTATGCAATGCAAACATATCCCCAATGAGAAGGTTCTTCGCAGTTGACCATTGTTGTTCTGTGGGTGTACAGATGAGGAGGGTGTACGATACGTTCCCGTGAAGCTTAGACCACCAGTAACACTGCTCAGCCAGTACCGTAACCCTTGGAAAGCAGCGTTTCACCATTTCCAGTGCTACCCTGATGTCCGTGTGAAAGGTAAGACACCTTTGTTTTTGTACACCGCTATTTTTTTTGATTAATCAATTAATTTATTAATGACTTATTTCTTTGCTTTCACATCTGGGCAATATCTCAGGCACATTTTGAGCGAGGAAGCTGCTATTTGGACATGACAGTCAACAAGTGATTTTGGCTTTAAGGGGTATTTTTGATTTATCGATTATTTCTTTTTTGATGAATCAAGTTTCAAAACGTTACAGATTCAGATGAAACAATGGTGGTTTTGGTATGCTATTCGCCAATTAATTATTTTACGATTATATATTTATTTCTTTTAATTATGCAATTAATCAATTATTGTACACAGCTCCCTCCCGATACCATCTCCATGTGCTGCACGACGAGTAAGTATAATTTGTACACATTCACCTCAGATGTACATTTGTACATGTAAACGAAGTAGCATTTGTAAATTCACCTCAAAAGAGCACCGCTCCCTCCCAATTCCGTTTCCATGTGCTGCAAGGTGGCGTCGCCGGGTGCCGAAGTCGCTCTGGAAATGTGTGCTGGAGGATGTTATTTATTTGTTTGACATGGGGGTGGTTTACTTTGAATGTAACTCTACTTGTTTTCTTTCTTGTTTGGCTAGGTGATATCTCAGCCATCCTTTGAGCTTGGAAGCTGAAATTTGGGCACAATAGTGAACAAGTGCTTTGGAAAAACGATATATTTTATTTTTTTATTTTATCAATTAATTGATTGCTTAATTATTATCGATTTACTAAGTACTTATTTATTTTCGTTCTCATCTGGACAACATCTCGGGCACCTTTTGAGATCAGAAACTGATATTGGGACACGAGGGTGAACAAGTGATTTGGCTATAAAGGGTATTTTTCATTTGTGGATTAATCAATTGATCGATTGTTCATTTTTTGTTTAATTAATTTTCAAAAAGTTACATATTCGGATGAAATGGTGGTTTAGGTATGCTATTATCCAGTTGATTAAAAAATAATTATTTTACGATTATTATTTACTTATTTCAATTGCGCAATTGATCAATGATTGTACACCGCTCTCTCCCAATAAAATTACATTGATCTGACCTGACTTGACAATCTGGGTTGGGTGCCACCGTATCACCCGGGCTGCTCTGTACCGTCTCGTGTGGCACAGTGCAGAGCTCCCGTCCTCAAGCGATCCCTAACCCAAGCCTCCGAGTCACTGGATTGCAGGCGCACGCCGCTCCGCCCCCATGCGGCAAGGAGAAAACGGTGTCCATGACAACAATTTCACCCCATTATAACCAAATGGGAAATATTTGTGATTTGATTATTGCCAAAGCTCAGGAATTTTTCAAGGTATCAGATGGAAACTTACATAGCTTATTTGTATGCATGTGTAGTCGAGTATATGTGTATAAAATCTGGTCAAAATTTGACAAAGGTCAAGATCAATGCCATCCAAAACATGTAAAACACCTATAAAGCCACAATTGAATATGTTTCAACCAAATTGGTTATGCACAACATTCAATTATGTGAAACACTTGATAGGTCAAATTTTCCAAATTATCAAATTGTTGTTCGTTTGGATTTTGCAAGTATCGTGCTGTGCACGACATATATTTGTAATCACAATCGATAGTTCTGAGCGGACCACGATTGTCGATAAAGTAAAAATGTACCATGTGTCACGGTCCACACCATGACTTTACATTGAATTCCAGTTTTCACCAATATACACTCCAATAAATTGCTTATTTGAGGTGAGACATCTACGAACCCATGGGAGATGGGTACCCTGTCGGTGTACCCTGTTAGATCACGTGCTCTCTCTCTTCCACCCCTTTCTTTCTGTTCTTGCATCCTCTGCTCTTTCCATGCTTTGTCCCCCCTCCCAACCCCCCTCCCCCTGGTCCCCCAGGTGAAATGGCTCACCTCCCCCTCATTTTTCCTGACTGTGGAACCAACTTCCACATTCTCTTCAATGTCATTCTTCCCTTCAGGTTTTCAAGACAGCTGTTCACCACCATCTCAGATTGCTACCACTCCAAAACCATGATCTTTTCTACCCTTGTTACCCCACCCAAATCCCTCCTTCCAAATTTCCAGTTTTCCTTCCTGAAAGTTTCCTTCTGTATCCATCTTTTCCACCCCATGCGTCCTCTCCTGACCATTCTTCCGTGCACCCATTGTTTGTCCGTGTCTTCATCTGTCTTGGCCTTCAACTCTGCCATTGGTGGTTTCCTCCTCTCTGAACTCATCTTTTTGTCCTGTTGCATCCTGATCCATTCAGTGTACAGTACTTGCTCTTCCACGACCTCTACTAAGTAGTATACAAAAAAAAATCCCATACTTTTTCATCCCAATTGCTGTCAGGGTGGGGGGTGGCAATAGTCTCATAACCATGCAGCACATGATCTAACCATATAAAACGAGAACAATAATTGCTTTGCAGTACATGTCTCCTATCTATGTGATATTTTTAAGTCCAAAAATGGCATAACTATGTGAAAAACTGATGAAATAACCTGAAACTTATCGTAAAGCCGTGTACCAAGTTTCAGTTAGAGTATGTTCAAAGGTGTGGGGGGGGGGAGGTGTGAAAAACAACAGGTGGGACGGATGGAGAGAAAACATATAGTCCCTCCGGTGATATCGGTCGGGGACTAATTAATCAGGTGATTCCTGTATTTTGGCTCAAAATCTGATTGCTTGTCGAAAAGGTAAATTTCAAAGGCTTTTCCATCGGGAATTTTTAAAATTACATTGTCAAATTCAGTTGTTAATCGCAAAGTAGGTTGACTTCAGAATAATTTGTAGAAAGCTCCATTTCTCTTCTCATAATAGGTGGATATACCTGGTGTTGGCTTAATGGTTAGGGTGGTGGGCTTGGGATCTGAGGATCCTGAGTTCAAATCCCACTTGACTGTTGAATTCATACCAGGTGGGGTTGACTCTGCCTGTCATCCTTCCGAGGTCGGTAAAATGAGTGCCAGCTTGCTGGTATCCTGTGTCGGAGTGGCGATCTATCCAGGATTGTGCCCAATAGCCAAGGGGACTGCTGAGGCAGCACAAACGCTCTACACAGAGTATTGTGCCAATGGATGGAATCGGTGGATGCCTCTGATATAAATTTGTAACCAAGGAGAGTTGAGTACTTATTCTGGTTACGACCAAGACCACCACTGTTTTAATGGGTAAAATTATTCCTTCCCTCTTGTGGGTTGGGCAAGGAAGGTTTTGGGCCCGTTTTTCATGAACTGGCTGGCCAAGCCTCAAATTGTACTGAAAATGGTAGGGAATTTGCAATTTGTTCAGGGTACCGGCAATAATTCCCCCCCTCTTCAGAAAAAGACACCGTGAGATCTTTAGTGTCCACCAACGACCAGTGCTGGCAGATGGGGTGCTCAGTTTAACTTCCTTCCCATGGATGGGGAAGACACACATTGCAGCCTGGCCTTGCACGCGAAACATCTGAGTGACAGTTTATAGCTGGGTTGAGATGATTCAAACCCAAGCTAGACAGCTTAAAGGCAAGTGTGCATACCTCAAAACTATCTTGCCAGCCCCAAATATTTATTCTGTTTGAAGTCCAATGCAGTATTATATTATTCCACACTTAATCTCATAGCCTGTTATATTGTTACAAGCAGAATTGTATTTGACAGCAAGTTAAGGACCTTTCTAATTCCACCCCATCCCCCATTCCCGGGACAGAAGAGAAGAAGGCGAGTCTGCAGGACATGGCAGCACAAAAGGGTTTGGTGAGCAAGGTGCAGGGCTGGAAGGTGCAGCTGTGTGCCTCACAGTTGATGCAGCTGGTGAGGATACATAGTCCCTCAGTTAATGGCATTGGTAATTTTTATTTTTCATCACAGTATGTACACAAGGCATCCTGTTGTACACAAACCTTTTGACCATAAACACACTTTTAGGGGTTTAGTTATAATGTGGAAACGGTCACGTGTCAGAGATTAGCGATTACAAAGGTATTGTGCAGATAACATTGGAGAAGAATGGATGGAAAGTCACTGCAAATACCTTTTGATTGGATTGGTCTTTTAGCATCTAAGGCTCGTGGAGGTGCTTGCACCTTGATTCACATGTTGGACAAGGGCATTTGGAGAAATCTGTGCACTGTCACATGAATGACAAGGGCAGTAGATGGGAGATAGTGTATTACATTTGAATCTGGGATGCCATCATCATGAGCCATGTTCTCAGATGGGAACACCAACCAGGCAGACCCAAAAGCTTTGAAACAGATTCTTTGACCTACATCATCTTGATTGTTGTTGGTCGATAGCAAAAGGTTGAGCAGGAAACAGGTGGTCAGCTTTTTTTTTTTAAATGTCCTTCAAGGAGAGAGAAAAAGATTTTAACAGTTTGATGCAGATTTACATTTGGCAACCACTTGCATACAAATGCTGTAACCGGGCATAAAACAAAGCAACCCATCCCCCAACTTGGTTTTCTCCATCTACTCGGGTCCAATTCGGACATTTCATAAACAGTAGCTTTAACCCGGGGACTACACAAACACAAAAACAGACTGCAACCAGACACTAGCTCTTCCACGAGCCTTGACTTTGTATTGTATCTATATAAGTTTTGGACATGTGAGAAAATTAAATGCTCAGACTAGGTATCAAACCCAGGACATCTGGCTGACCATACCAGTGCTCTGCCAACTAAGCTATCTGAGCAACTGGTTCAAATGGTTTCAAACCTTACTTGGGTTCCACTACAGCTGCAGATGTGATTAGGTGAGAGCTGATTGGCCTCCAATTATGGGTGCGAGACATGATTGGGTCTTGCTATTAATATGTTAACTGCTATTGCCATTGCACGTGGCCTGTGAGCTCTCGGGGTTGTGCGTTGTCTACGTTGTGACTGATGAACCAGTCAACAAGTGATGAAATGGGTCCTGTGGCTGAGGGGGAGTGCAGCATTGGGATTCTCATGTACATGCTACTTATGAATGTCAACAACTGTAGAGGAACCCAGGCAGGTTTGAAATGGTGAAGGGCTTACTTTGTGTAGCTTTTATTGGTTGCTTTATGCAGCTTCCTTTGGCTGGAAGAGCATGGGGGTAATTGATTAGGTGAGAGTTGATTAGTTATTCCCTCAAATTACAGGTGAGACATGATAGGGTCATCTTTTACGTACATCTAATACATAAAGATATACAGCTCTTTCTAACCACTGACTGACTCATTGACTGATACTAAAGATCGGTACCTTCCAGGTGATGTAGAAAGCTGAAATTTTGCGTGCCGATGGACCGAAGCCGGTACAGCAGAAAAAATCTCAGAACCGTCGGAAAGCATCCGAAAATGAAAATATAAATAAATTAAAAATTAAATGCAGTTGAGCGACCTGAGACAATGGGGAATCACGGTTTGTATGTTTCTGTTTTCTTTTTTTTTTCTTCCCCCTTTCATTCTGGCTTTGTACCAGAACACACCTTTTACTGTCCCTCTTGCAGGCTTTCATAAGCATGTTTAAAGCATCAGGTTGATGTGATAGGAGTGACCATGATGACCATGACAATATGGAAGGTGCAAATAAGTCTATTCATTTCATTGTACTAACAGATGCACATTAACATTGGTAAATAATGGCCAATTGTGAATTGACAAAAGTGAAACAAAGCTTATGTAACTAGCATGCCCACCCGCTCGCACACACCAGTACTCGGTTAAATCTCTCGTAGACCTTCATTATCATTTTCATGCCGAGGCAAGACGGGATTTTAGCTCGGCCTCCCTCTTGCTCTGCTGAGCTGCCATACAGTCACGGAATGCAGAAACCTCTTTCTGGCATCGCCGCCAGTCTTGTGTTTCAGCAATGCATGCCTGTACAGCGTGGTGCAGCTGCAAACAGCCTGTCCTTGACAGGATGTCATCCAAAGGATCTCTCTCCTCCTCTTCATTCTCTTTTCTCTTCATCCCAGGCAGTTTGTCATGTTGTCCATTCCTTTCTGACATGCCTTGTTAATGCTGGGGATTGGGAAAATGGCAGTGGGTTTAATGCTTCTGCATTGGTTCTTTCCATTTCATTTTAGGGTGGCATTACATAGCTCATTTTTGGCATTTTGATCACCAATTGCTGCTGACCCAAACAGAAGTAAGGTGGGAAATATTTCTATGATGTCACAATGCCGAATCCGTGAATGTCACCGATGGATACCCTCACATAATTTCCTCATTGTGCTTTAAACTCAATCTCTATATTTTCATTCTGATCACAAAATACTACTATACCATTAATATAATAAAATACAAACATTCCTGAGCTGAATGAATAAAGCCGCCAATTCTCGCGCGACACCCAATACAGACAAATCTGCTGGCGAGAAAGGGCGGATACAAAACACTGTTGAAATCATCATTGTATTGAGAAATTTATGAAACCTTCCACACACCTTAGAATGGATAAAAGCAGGGTCAGTTGGGAAATTCAAAATCACAATTGTATGGAGATATTATCAAACCGGTGAATGTTTCTGCTGAACCCTTGATTGTGTTTACTTCTTGATCAGGAGCAGTTTTGTACAGATCGAAAGTCAAAATCGTAATTGTAGAGGTATTTATTAAACCCCCCACCCACCTTAGGGGGTATACGCTGGGACCCAAAAACATTCCACAATCGGTTTGGCAGGGCTAGCCCCAAAACTGAGAGTAGTTCGGTGACGGATCGACGAACACTCCTGCTTTATAATATAGACTAATGGGGCACCTGTGAGAAACCCACGGGCATAGACATGTATGACATTTGGACCACCCCTCTTTATAACTGATGCTTCATTCATGAGGGATGGTAGGAGGTAAGGGGTGGGGGTGAGGGTATTGGTGTGTGGAGTGACTTCCTTCTGCCTTGACTGACTTGCATCGAGTATACTTCAATTCACACATTCAAAATTCCTTAATCCTTTGAACCCGAGTGGCCGATTTACCAGTCGCTATTCAAACCTCCATTTATCTGAGCGGCTGGATTTTTCTCCAGGGAGCCCAGGGTGGGGGAGCTGAAAGTCCAAGGAGCTCAGAGTTAAAACCAAACGTTAACACAATATTTGATTACATTTTTTGTACACATATTCAGTTTATTTCGTCCAAAGTTTTTCAAAGTATTGTTTAATTACCATAGAGTTGGAAAAGAGTTAACTTGCCTGAAATAAACTATTTATATACACAACGGGAACATGCAAAAATATAATTAGACTCCAGTTTGATCCCTAACTTCAGTTTTCCCTCCCTCGTTTTCCCTACCATTCCTCTTCTATGCCACTACCTCTCCTTCTTCTCCTCCCCTACCCTTCCTCTTCTACTCACTCTCCCTCCCCACATTACGTCCAACTAGTTGCATTCAAAATGGCATTACAACCAATTCCCGAGCAGGGAAACCCTACCCTCGCTGTTCTACTCTCCCTCCCCCTTCACATCTTGTCCATCTAATGCATTCAAAACGGCTATTAAAATGCATTTTTGTCTAAAAATGCGAAACAGGCTGCGGTGAACCGGTTGAAATTTGGTAAAGCTCCTGGGATCTGTGGCATCCATGCTGAACTTCTCAAGGCTGGTGGAAATGCTGTACTCATGTAGTTGCATGCAGTTATGTGCTCTGTTTGGAACACAGGCATCATCCCAACTGACTGGAGGGGGGGGGGGGCTTGTTTGTCTCTCTTTTTGGAAAGGGAAGTGTGATCTCCAGGACGGCAAAAACTACTGAGGGGTGACGCTGCTCTCAGTGCTGGGCAAGGTCTTTGCTCGGATACTTCTTCATAGGGTTCGCCACCATCTGTTTGAGCACCAGCGCCTAGAACAGTCAGGCTTTACACCAAAGAGGTCAATGATTGACCGTATCCTTACTCTTCGGGTCCTCACTGAATGCAGACGATTGTTTCGGCAGGGACTGCTTGCAGTCTATGTTGATCTCTGCAAAGCGTTCCAATTCTGTGAATCGGGATTCTGCTCAGCGGATTCTCTCAGCGAGGGATTCTCGTGAGCGGAGGAGGCCAATGGGCCAACCACATGCCTCATGGTTGCAGTAGGTTGATCAGCATCTCAAGGAGATTGTGAATGGCCAGACCGAGGCCCCTGGAGTACTGGCGGAAAGTGGATGCAGCGATGCACTGCTCCAGCGCATGCTCCCATATCTGACCTGATGTATTGTTCCGATTTCATTGTCGTGGTATTTATTTTTGCCCAATTGCGGTTTTTGAGCTGAGATAAATCATTGTTTGTGTCCACGTGCAAGATTTATTACCAGCCTTTTCTTGCTTGTTGTGCATCATTAATTGTAATCAGAGCAGCATACGGGGACGAAGCCAAATTTAAGACAGTAATGAATAGTCATCGAACGTGAAATGACATACGGAGATCCTGTAATACTAGATATACAAGATCTAGTGGAGACAAACAGTTAATAATGGCACCCAAATGTAAAATGGACAAGATTAATTGTCAAAAGGCAAGACAAAGGTTACGTTATGACATTGTGTGAAGAAATCGAGTTGTTAGATACGTCGGCAAGAAATGAAATTAAACGGAGGACAAAGAAGAAACCCAAAGAAGTAAAGAGCAAAGATGGGGTCATCAGGATGAACCTGGATAGGATTCGGGCGGGTTTCAGCCACGACTCCCCAACCCTCAAACCCACCTAGGCGCAGCCAAATGAGCCTTACAGAAAATTTTCTGCAAGAATTCACTTTTCTTGAGAGGTAGCTAACGAAAGCGATGAAAGAGAAGAAAAAGCAAGAATTTTAATGAATGAAGAGAATTGTGAAAAAACTAAAACGAAAAATATAAATTACAAAAAAAGTTAAGGGAACAAAGCACAAATATGTTGAAGACTCCCAGACAGATATATTTCAGCAGTTACTCCCCAGGCTCAAACGCAGCAACTTGTACAAAGTGCGGCATCTGTGGGCCACCATTACTGGATGAATGAATCAACTGTGTGTAAACGCGAGTCACATATCCGTGCAAAGGTTCCTGCCAACAATGCGCAAAAGGCTCATTCTGGTCCCGTGATCATCGAATTGAAAGGATGGAAAAAAAACGCTTCATGTTTGAATCGAGGAACAAACAGAAAAAAAAATGACTGAGTGAACCAGTGTATGGGAGAACCTATTGTGGATTTACTCGGACTTTGAGTGCACCGGTGTACAGGAGAAATCATTGCAGATTTACCAACGTTTTCACGAGGCACTCAGGGTCGAAGGCTCCAGTCAACAATGGCTCATGGAATGAATTGAGGCGAAGGGATTTATGCTGGAGCAGGTTTTTAACGCTGAAGACGGGATTATTTTGGAAGAGGATGCCATCTCGTGCCTTCCTATCAAGCAGGGAGGATCTGCTCTGGGTCAAGGTGGCAAAGGATCGTCTTACCCTTCCATGTGACAATGTAGCAATGACTTCATCGTGCTCCCGATGATCCAACAACCATCGTAAGTTCTACATCCACATTTTTCTAACCTCCACCCTTCCCCGTCCAACAGCATCATCATCATCATCCCGAGCTAACTTACGGCAGAGATCAGTACGAACGAGTATGTAATATGTTTACCCTCACCCACCTCACTGTGTTGTGATAAATTTAAAAGGTAAAAGTCGTGTTTTAGTTTAATTTACACCATATTTATATGTTCATTGCAATGTTAACATGTCTTCAGTCTATATTTACCTGTTTATTTCAACTGTAATGTGTTTATTTCTGGCTGTTATCGATCTTCCTTGATATTTTCTCGAAGTCGAGGAACCAAATCCCCCTCTTCCCATTGGCCTTTGGTTTCCACGATCGCAGTTTTATCTACCGCAGCATTTTTCCAGGAACCTAACCCCTGTGATATTGGAGGGTTCATTGTATATATAATAACCCAATGCTGTCTGTCTGCCCCCCTCATCCTGAAACATGGAAACGCTCTTCGGAGAGAAAAAAATTAAGTAAAAGCTGCTTTACATTAATTCAAACCTATGGCAAAATTATAAAATTAAAAACAAAGTTGCACACAAGACATTGCATCTTCACGCATAAAAGTGTAGTTAGTACAACCCTTATAACCGAGAACTTCCCCGGTATATGGATTGGACGTGGTGGGGCAATCCCCTGGCCTCCACTGTCTGCCGATGTGACGCCCTAAGACTTCGTCTTATGGGGGTATGTCTAGGATAGTTCTCCAAACCTCTTTTGCTGACATTGAAACACTTTGTGCAAGGATAATCCTCTTTAGTTTATCTCGGCTAACAGAAATAAAAGTTAAAATCCTTCATACTGCTATCTCAACTGGATCTTAATTGATGACCCCTGGGCTGCAGCTCTGTGTTTTTGCTGCTATGCCATCACATCCTTATGAAATTGGGCAATAAAGTCTTCCTGCCCACTACACTCCCCACACTTACCTTGTGCTCAGGTGTATGCAGAACTCACACGACTCTTGTTGATGTACCGTAAATAACTTGACCGTCCCTCCCCCAACAGGTGAACCTGGAGAACGAGGTCTATGAGAAAATGTCATCCCTCCAGGAGGGCATTATGCCGCAGAAAAAGAAAGGAGGGGGAGATGAGGAGTTGCATAAAGTGTACGAGCTCATTCAGGTGACCCTCAAATGCCTTGCACTTCCCATTCCCTGCTATGCCCTCCAAAATGTTTACTCCCCTCAACCATTTCTATCTTTTTGTCCACACCAGGGCAACCTTCAGCGCTGTAAGCTCGTAATGGATCAGATCACAGAGGCGAGGGAAAGCATGATGAGGGTTCTGGATCACAAAGAGCACGTGCTCAAGCTCCTGAACAAAAGTGGAAATGCACGGAGGGGTAGCAAGAGGAAGGAGAAAGCCTAAACAGACGCACACAAGCATTTAACATGTTCACGTTATCGCTCGCATTCTCGACACCTTCCGTTGTGATCTGCTCTGCACATCAGTTTCACATGTTCCATTGGGTGAACATTAAAAACATTCTCTTGCTCCTCTTCAAATCCTTGTGTTTTTACCGTTTCCAAAACTTCTCATGTTTACTCAGAAGCTCAGCTTGAAAAGCACGAGTTTGTGTATAGTTTGGGGTTAGTTACCCACAATGCAATTCCAATATGAATTATCTTGCCTAGGATATTTTTAATTGCAATTAATTCTAGATGCTGTTAAAACTTTTTCCACTTCAAGCTTCCTGATTTTTAGTCTAATTTAAACCCTCATGACTGAAGAGCTGGATCATTGACATTAAAGCAATAAACTTGAAGTTCACAAAGGCGGACCTATATCATTTCTGTGAGTTCTGTTTGATTTTGTTTTTGTTTTTGGCTAAGCATATTGGAAAGATTGACTTTTACAAAAGAACGTCATTCATACGAATCGATCTGTAATTCAACGCAGATGCGAGTGTAAGGTTCAGCTTGTATACAAACACGCCTTTTATGCATAGATAAAACTGCATTCTATTTTTCACTAATACTACTTCCTTTTATCACCTCCCCCACTTCCTGTTTGTGTACATACCATTACCAGTTCAATTAATTTTTTTTTTTTTATAAACTATGGACTGTGAATGGAATTTGATTGGTTTGTAAACTGACATTTGAAAGCTGTGGTTCACCAAATGCGGTTAGATAAAATGCTTGCAAGTTAAATAAAGTCGTCCTCTCCTTTTGTGCGCTACACATGATAAAGTTGCACATTGTTGGAAAGGACTATCATTTAGCCGAAGTTTGACTTGGATTTTTATTTTTCCAAGTAGTAAATACATATGGCACAGAATCTGGCTGTGTGAGGTAAACGCTGTGTGAAATTGATCTGCGTCATGCGGTTTGCTGCATTCTGCCCTTGAGTGGCAGTGTAAGTGCTTTGCTATATATTTGAATCGAGTAACTCAGCCAGTGGCATTAACTTTGTGAGACAGCACACTTGTTTAACCACAGGGTATTTGGCATTGTCACAATCAACACAAGAGAGCATTTGACAGTGCAGAGCCAGCCTCACTGGGGTATCTTGGAGAACCCTTTCACACACTGGGGTGCTATTTTGAAGTCTGTCTATGGATGGGGATGCACACGCTCACACTTTTGAGAATGGGCAATGCTTATGAATTGTATAACCATCAGGTCATCAACTTCTTTAACGGCCACAATTATTCCCACATTCTTGTGGCATTGGCATGGGGGAGTTTTTGGCCCACGACAAGTAGTTCGAGCAGGAAATTGTAGTTTCTTCATGGTGCTGGCGATAACTCGCACACTCTTCACGACGGACACTGTGGCATCATCAACTAATGCCAGCAGACGGGATGCCCAGTTTGTCACAATAATGAATCGCCCTGCCTGTGAAATGACAGTTATAGCTGGGTCGGGATTCAAACCCAGGCCAGATAGCTTGGAAGCGAGTATGTGTACCTCTCGAGTCTCGTTCAACCCATCAGGTAATACACTACCCTACCAAAAGTTATAGGACACCTCAGTTGTGGAAATTGTGTAATGTGTATCACCATGTCATCTTATATAAAACGCAATGTGTTTGTGTGATGTCTGTCCCCCTTCAAAAGGACAATTTAAGAAGGGTTTTAAAGACGAATCTTTTAACACAACTGTATTCACTGGGCTATTTTTTTTTCAGGATTAAAAAAGAAACTCGAAAAACATTTTCCATTAACGAGTAATTACGGCTTTTTTGGAAATGTAGACGGTGACTTGCAACTGGGCCTCAATGGTAGTGTACAGAAACGTTAAAAAACAAACAATATAAGGTGCAGGGAGGTGAAATTTACTGCACGTGATGTGTATGGTGCGCAGAGTAAAACAAGTGTTCATTTACATACGTGCGATGTCGAATAAATAAAGATATAAGCACACCTGACGCTATGCCGAGGCTTCAGGCTTTGGGACGCTCATGAGGCTGTACCCACAAAATGAAAGGTCCCACATGATAAAGAAAATAGGATAACATATGTACATGTGTTTCAAAATAACACTTTTTCTTGCAATAAAACATATCTTCCACTCTGAATATTTCGAATAAAATAATTCCAAACCGTCATTTTTGATGGGTTTTTATACTAATGAATATGAAGATGCTGGAGGGTTAAGATGTCCTCGAGGAAAATGATGGAGTTTCAATAAGTAATGACTTTTGGTTATTAGTGGGCATCGCATCAGACCAATTTCAACAATCTTTGTCTCCTGTTAATTGGGGGAGGGGGGAGAGGTTAGCCATGGTTGGGGGGGGGGGTAACATAAAAGAAGAGGAAGAATACAGAACACCAGTCCCGATCAATCGAAATACAAATCTCCTTGCAGTGACTTGTCAGACAGGATGAGTCAAATACAAAAAAAAAATCCATTACATCATGAAAGAGTGCAGAGAGAGTCATTGAGGTGTCAGGCAAGCGCTGGGGTATGTTCTCTTAGCAAGTGCCTTGCTATCGCTTGCCAATCCAGCCGTTCTGTATCAACCGCTTTGAAAGCCGTTCACCTCGCTGCTCGGCAAATTAAGCAAGCGATCGAGGTGCTTCGTTATGTGAGCAAAAATGATCACCGAAGTTGGATTTAAAACGATACAACCAATTAAATGCTCAGAGGCACACCCCTATATTTACCTTCCATACCATAAACTAGAACGGCACTCGGAAGAGCACATACCTGCACCAGGTTGAATAGTTTATATTTTGTATTCCACCGACAGGTTGGATCTAAATCCGGACCTTAACCAAAATCGAATCGGCTTGTTCTTGTCAACAAACCAACTCATCCATCAAGTTTTGTCATAACTCGTCCACAACTTATTGAAATGTCATACTGGAAATACTGTTTATCGTTTTTGGCACTCTCTCTCAGAGGTGAAGAATCACTTAAAATATTCTGGGATCCGGATTCAGATCTTCACCAAAATCGAATCGATTCGTCCTTGTCACCCACCAAATCTGTCCACCAAGTTTCATCCGAATCCGTCCACAACTTTTAAAGATATCCTGTTCATAGACAAACAGACGTGAAAACGTAACCTTCATCCACTTTCGGGGGTAATGTAAAAAAAAATAAAAAAATAAAAAAAAAAACCTTCATATCTGTCTGTGGAAAAAGTCACTACATCATTATGTCTTAATTACATACTTGTGGAACATCTATCTATATGTTACTAAAACTCTCATCTTGTCTTGTATATATGTATGTCTTCTTCTTCTTCTTTCGGCTGCTCCCATTGGGGGTCGCCACAGCGGATCATCTGTATGATCCGCATAGTGATTTGGCACATGTTTTTTTTTTACGCCGGATGCCCTTCCTGACGCACCCCTGGTCGCCTCTTACGACACAGGGATATTGTACACCTATTTTTAACCGGGGTATACACCGGCCCAGTACACTGGTACTCGCTTCGCCGACCTCGGAAGGATGACAGGCTGAGTCAACCCCCTGGTGTATTAATTCAGTGGCCCAACGGGGCTTGAACTCAGGACCTTTTGGATCGCAAGCCGCTGCCCTAACCACTGCGCTAACACCAGGCTCTTGTATATATGTATGTATGTATGTATGTTCCTGAAATACAGCCACAACGGTACAAGATAGTGCAAAATTTTTAGTGCTACCTTACTCTCTATTCTCCTGCGGTGTGCAGTATCAAGTTTCGTTAAAATCGCGCAACGAAAAATTAAAAAAAAAATCAATTCCCGATTCAGTCAAGTCCTCTCTGGGAGAATTTGATCAATGCAAACAACCTCAGCGGTATAGTTCGCTGGAGCTATCTTTTTTTTTTTTCTTGAAATGATTTTTTTCATCAACCGCTGTCACAACGGGAACCCAATGAGTTAACGGGTCGTCCAGTACCTTTTAAACCTTTAGATGGCTTAGACCCCCCCCTTCCCAAGACCATTAAGACCTTTCAAGAATTTTCATCCTTTTTACCCCTCTAGACCTTCAGACCTCTTGATCCTTTTAAACCCTATTATTGGAACTTACCTTTCAGATCCTTTGAGACCCTTTAACCCCTTTATTAAACACACCACAAACATCAAAAGAATCTTCTTGCAATATCCAGACTATATACTTCCTTCAGCAAGTAATACACAATCTCCACCCACCCATGGGGTGGGTACTCCGCCAGTATTATCGAAACGTGAATTTCATACTTTTATTTTTACTTCTACTGTTCATCCTAATTCTTCAAGATCTACAAACATACAAACAACCCCCTCCCCACAATCCACAGTGGGAGGTCCTTAGATAAGTTTGGTAGAGGGGCTCCTCCTGCTGACCCCCCCTCCCCAATTATTTATTTTTCTTTCCCTCTTCCTCGTCCCATAACCGCTGAGAACACATTTCCCTCATATTTTAGGGAAGTCACAAGAGTATCGAGTAAAACCGAACACGATGGCCCTGACAGCATTTGCTTGAGTGCCACGATCGCACTGTTTCCATGGAGACCGCCATGATGTTAAGTGTAGCGCAGCACTCGACATTGTACATTCAGTAAGAACAAGAAAAAGTCTGTTCTGCAGGAGTGCTTGTTTTGGCAGTTTGAATCAAGCAAGCTGCGTGGAAAGCGATAGCAAGCTGCTTGCTAACGGAACACACCCCAGGTGTCACCTTGCACACAGGTTACACAGCAATCGTGCCATGCAAGCACGGACGAGGGAACGGAGGAATTATGTTCCAACAAACAAACGGAAACCCAAAATGAAAATATTAATAACTTGCTTCAGAAAAATGCCTTGAAAACAAAAAGCAGTGGATAATCTTTAAAGGCAGAAGAGGTTCTTGGTCTCCGTGACAATATTGTTACGAATTTGGAAGCTTACTGCACACAACAGCCAGGTCCTATAGATCAGTTATATTGGTATGTGTTTCTAGTTAGGGTCCCGCCCCCTGTGTCTAATGGGTGATTAAATGTTCGTGCGCTGCGGAGTTATTTTGATAGTCAGGGTTTTCTTTTACATTTTTACATCACTTACAACAATAACAACACCTTCGCTCCATCCTGACACCATAACACACGCGGTGGGCGGAGTTCAAGAAGGACTTGGCGACTCTCTCGACCAATCAGAGAGATGTGAGCGAGTTTGCCATCGGTCGGCCAATGAGAGCCAACGCAGGACAATATTACTCCTCTTCCTGTTTGAGGACCGGTCCGCCGTGACGCCCGCCACGCCCCCCCCTCCCGGTCCAATCAGCGGACTTGGCACCCCTTTTGACCAATCACGGGGGCGATGAGCGCATTTGCGTGCCAAAACCGTCCAGTGAGGGAGAGCAGGTCGGAGGAGGTGGCTCCTCCCCTCTGGAGAAGGAGTGAATAATTGTTCGGGCGATCCGTCTGGAAGCAGTAAGAGTTGGTTTTTGTCTGCCGGATCGTCCCGGATCGCCTGGCCTTGCTTGCTGGCGCTCGCTGCCTTGTCCGCGCTCGTGTTGGTTGGCGTCCGTCTTTCATCCTCTGTCCCTGGTACCTGGAGTGGCATCGTGGTTGCGGGTTTGAGTCCCGCCGGTTCAGGATGTCGAAGACCACACGAGGTGGACAGGTCCAAGATAGCTCGAGTTTCCAGCTCATCGTCTTCCCTCGAGCTGTAAACCTTCAACAAAGACCCGACGGGGTCCATTTCTTTGGGTGTGTGTCTGAGTGTGGGCCCATCTCTAAGTAGAATCATTAAGTGCTTGCGTTATTGTACATTGGAATATATTCGGTTGTAATCTGCTCTTTGTCTCCCTTCCCGGTTTTTGCCCATTATTGCAAAATAAATCCCCTCTTGTTGAATGTCCCAGCTCGTCCTTGTCCTTTCTGCCATTGGTTGGCCGCGCTGCGAACGGGAATTAGGAGGCTTCATTGTTGCCGTAATCGTGCAATCGGCCCAGCAGGAATCTGGTACCCTCCGCTCGGGGTACGACTCGGTAACGGCCCGGATCACGCAGATCCTGCCGAGGGTGAATTTCCCCGGTAGTTTGGACGACGTGGGTATTTAGGTATATTGAAATTGGCAATTAACCCTATCCCACGTGGTCGACCTATTGGCGATCTTCGGTCCAATAAGTGACCCATCGGCTCCGGAGTTAACCGGGGTGACGACCTATAAATTCCGGGTGTTCGGTGGAGCCGACTCTACTGTTCCATCTAGCGGTTGTGCTCGCCACCGAGACCCGGCCCCACAACAATATGTCCCTCAACTCGAGTTAAACATGGTGTCACTTTCAAGAACCAAACAGACCCAGGAAACCAAGGCAATGGTACTTCTCCAGCCTTATGTCTGAGCTGTGTGGACAAGCACCACGAGAACGTAATATTGCTCAAGTCATCACTCAGAATCCTGTCAGACATTATTAAAGGACGGGTAGAGTTCCTACCACCCTGTGGGCGATATCGTTCCAAGCATGCAACACGTTCTTTTGAGACATACTTTTATTTAGGCAGTGTATAGGTTACTGCCAGCTGTCTCAATCACTCCCGAATAAAAATTATAATAATAAGCCGGGAGGCGACGATGGTTCGCGGGCATTATTGTTAATAAAAAAACAATTTATACAGAAGTGGAAGTAAAATGGAAAGTTAGATCCAGCTTGTGGAAGCCACAAAAGTGAAAGTTCGTTAAACAAGTAAACGCTCAAGTTGACTCCAGTGTTGATGCCTGAAATCAGAAGAAAAATTTGGAATTTCCAGCGAAGTGGAAGTAGAATGGAAAGTTGGATACAGCTTGTGGAAGCCACAAAAATGAAAGTTCGTTAAACGCTGAAATTGATTCCAGTGTTTAGTAAAGCCTGAAAAGCCTGAAATTAGGAATTTCCACCAAAGTGGAAGTTAATTGAAAGTTAGATCCAGCTTGTGGAAGCTTTAAATTACCACAAAATTGGTAGTTATAGAAACACATAAACACAAAAGTTGGATTCCAGTCTTGAATAAAAAAATTAAATTTCCATCAAAGTGAAAGCTTTTGAGGAAGCCCTACCAAATCAAAATTGACCAAATCAAATCGGATTTTTAGCAGCGTCTCGCGTAGCGAACGCTGCTCATAGAGAGCTCGGCGTTGTTGTTGTTCTTGTTGTTCTTGTTGTTGTTGTTGTTCTTCTTCTTCTTCTTGTGAGAACAAAACCTTCGTCTCAAGGACTTAGCTCGTGTATATACAACATCTGGATCTCCTTAAATACTGAGCACATGGACACATCCTTTTGAGAGCGTCTATCATGAACTTTTAAATATATTCGGACATTTGCTTTAAAGTTTAGAAAAGTTCACGTTACTATTTAAAGATTATTCCATTTATTGTATTGTAATTTTGTAAATACATTATTTATTTCGTAAATACACTATATATCGTAAATACGTAAATACATTATGATGGGTCTCGCTATTGGCTTAATCAAGACACGTGACGAAATATCGGAAGTTGTTTTTATTTTTTTTAATGTTTAAAATTTTTTTTTTATCCGATAAAACCTTGAGGACGCTGCTCTTAGACACATTTGTCCTAGTTTTATATGTTGTACTTGTGGAAATTACACACAGCTTCTAGGAAATTAAATTGCGAGAAAAACAATCGAGAAAAAAATTAAAATAAATAAAAAGTTCAAGTGGGCGTGGCTCCACCCACAAGGGGCGCGGGACGCCCCTCATACAAAAAGACACAACTAGACCATGATTTCTAGCTTGTGTCCAAGTTTCATCAAGATCGCATCAAACGTCATGGAGCTATGCTCTGGAGAGAGTCACAAACAGACAGACAGACACACAACGAAAATAGTGGTCACTGCTGGCGCTCACGAACTAATAATAACCTGGGTTAGGTGTATGAAGCAAAAACATACCGACTGCTTATAACTCAAAACACCTCACTGTACTAGAAAACGTGGGGACAGGAACACTGTACTGAGTGGTGGAGACTTGTAATACCTTCCCCCACCTAGAGGTGGCGCTACAAGGCTACATGATACACATTTACATCAAGAAATTGCGTTCACCCTCCACCCCCTCCCCAAGACCACTGGCACACACACACACACACACACACACACACACACACACACACACACACACACACACACACACACACACACACACACACACACACACACACACACTGGTATAAGAAAAAGTAAGCGATACCATCACACGTCCATGGCCAAATCGCTCCAACAAACCTCGCACAGCCACACGAACCTCGTCACGGAAGTGAATGTGTAACTTGTATCACGTATTAAATTTACACGGTAATAGTCCGTCCACGTTTCCCTATGTAAACAAACAAAAAACCGTTTGCCGCATCAGTTTTCGACGTGGGGAAGAATGATGCCTCATGTTGTGGGAACGGGAGGGAATCCCTCGTCAAGCGAAGTGATATATGTGGATACACCTTAATGTATGTCCCCTGACAAGGAACCGCGACACAGGAGGTGGTTACGGGATAAATACAAACACTCAATCCAACAACTTCAGTGACGCGAACGAAGCAGGACGTTGATTTTCCCGCGCTGCCGCTGGCGAAGCGATCGCTCACAGACACAGACGTGTACGTACTGTACGTGAGTGGATTTTGTTCAGTGTGTACATCGAGAACCGTTCACCGGAGGAAAGTGAAACTTTACCACACGTTATACGACCATTTGATATCGTAGTTATTGAGCGGACATCGAACACCGTTCGAAATATTAGTATCACCGTCATCGCTTCAGCCTTCATTGTGCTCAGTTGGTGATTAAAAAAAAAGGGAAGAAGAAGAAGATGTACATTTTTGCCGGTTTCACGATCTCCCCGTTTGTACTTTCCAGCGATCTGTTCGAGCTTCTTCTTCACTCTTGGTAGTTCTAATGATCGGACCAACGCACACAGAGGATGAAAGCAACGGCTTCGAAATTAAATAATCCCAGAAGGGAAATGACAGATCTACAAGATCTAGTAGCAACACTCACCACGGTAGTTTACAAAAACACTCGACCAAGGAATAAAAACTACTTTGTGAAGGTTTATTAATGCACTAAACGGCAGACTTTTCAAACTATAATTTGTGACGCATTTACCTCAGAAATGTAGGGATGTAATTAGAAATTTGCCGCCAGAACAGTGAGCTCGCGCCAAGTCCTTCTGAGGACTGCGCGGGGTAAGTATTCTATGAATAGTGAATACCATCTATCATTCTGTCCAATTAATAAAGCGATTTGTACACACTTTCAAACATATGGCCTCTCTCTTTGCCGGGAAGAACCCACCTGACCCCCACTCACGGTAAAGTGATTAATTGGATAGACCCCCCCCTGACCCCCACGACATTACAACCAAACATAACATTTCCCCCTCGCTTCACACAGAATAGGCCTTATTCAGATGACGTCACGGTCACGTGACTGTGGCAGCTCCGCCATATTGAGTGGGCTGAAAGGATACCGTGTCCATAACAACTGATAGTCTCCACTTCAACTACACCGTTATTTCAAAGCAAGCGAGTTTTTTTTTCTGCAAATGGGTAAGAGTTGTTGTGTCCAGGGATGTACTCAGCGATATACCAAAGGCTCTGGAGTGCAGTTTTACCGCTTTCCCGCCGAAGTAGACCGACGACGTCTTTGGATATCGGTTCTGTGAAGAGAAAAATGGCGACCTGGCGAACAAGACTGCTTGTGTGGCCTTCATTTTGTCTCCGGTATGTAACTAATTTCTGATACGTTATTTCAGTAGTTGGTATTAAATAGCTGTTGGTTACAAAATATTGTCTGATTTGTATCGTTAAAATGCATTATATCCTTTGTTTTATTGACAGAATGAGATAGATAGGCCAGATCGCCTTTCTAACAGCTGTCTCACGCGCACAGTTCTGAGTTGTTTCACGACAGAAAGTCACATCGATATGTATAATACATTAAAAAAAACTAGAACGGGCACTCATAGAGCGCATACCTTCGCCGCCACTACTTTTTTTGTTCTTGGTATGAGTGTGGGGAACTGGTTTCATATGAATGGTCTTATGACACAAACCACATATCTATAATGTCATGACCCCCCCGACTTTCGGGGGCTACGGACTAAACAACAATCAACTCACGTCGTTTTGGCGAGTCTTCACTCGCAAGCTCGGTGAATACAACGTTTCAACAAGAGAAGGTAATCTCGTTTGATGCTGGTTTCATGCAAATTGAATAAGAATTGATTGAGTTATGCCGAAAACCGCATATTTTTCAAGGGCGTGATCCCCCCCCCCCAACATTTTACCCCAACCGGTGACATGTGTTATGACGTCATTGTGTCACAAGATTGGGCATTAAATTGTGAACATTTTGGTGCTGGGTTCATGTAAAGCGGACAAGAATTGACCGCGTTATGACAAAAACCGCATATTTTTCAAGGGCGTGACACCCCCCCCCCGACATTTTACCCCAACCGGTGACATGTGTTATGACATCATTGTGTCACAAGATTGGGCATTAAATTCTGAACATTTTGGTGCTAGGTTCATGTAAAGCGGACAAGAATTGACCGCGTTATGACAAAAACCGCATATTTTTCAAGGTCGTGACCCCCCTGACCTTTGACCCCAAACCGGTAACAAGAGTATGGGCGTCATTGTGTCATATTGCATATCACAAGATGAGGCGTTGAATTCTGAACATTTTTGGCGTTAGTTGCATGCAAATTGAATAAAAATTGACCGTATTATCGTAAAAAAAGACGATTTTGACCTTTTCTTGACCTTGACCTTTGACCCGAACGATCCCAAAATCTAATCGAATGCTTCCTGGCTAATAATCAATCATCCCACCAAATTTCATGCAATTCGGTTTAATACTTTTTGAGTTATATGAATCGCAAGATTACAAATAAATAATTAAATAAATACACGCCGACCAAAACATAACCTTTCGCAGAATGCGAAGGTAACGAGCACTTGGAAATATCCACAGCAGCGTGGCATTACACCAGATGTTTGTCATAGGAAAAATATAATGTATCTGTAAGCAAACTGACGAACGAAGATTTTCTACAAACTTAACATTTAGACAAGAGGTTCACTTGAAATTAACTTGTGGCAGCAGTCAGGTTAAAAAAAGTGACGCTGGTTGCTGAACAAAACAAGCAACAACGATAATACAATAATAGTGAAATGAAAGAAAACAGGCTTCACCTTTACCCTCACGATAATACAGTTCTTGTCAGCTTTCGTCGAGATTATGTCACTAACAAACCCGGCGACATAACATGAGTAAGCGTCCATACTCGTGAAGGATTTCAGGCTGGCTTGAGTGTAAGGACTCGGCGTTTCAACGAGGTAAACATCGATGTCAGGGAAAACGATTTGAGGCCAAAATTTCCTTTCTGTTGTCCGTTTATCCTTTGAAATAAAATAAGGATCTTCACAAAGACCACACGGCTTCAGTTTTTCGCAGTACCTCTTCTTAGAAATATCATCTAATCCGTGGAAATAGCCCAGAAGTTCACGTGACACGTGCGTGGTAGCCATGATTTTTTGCCATTCAATATGGCGGAGCTTTACCTTCCGCTGTGACGTCACTCGCTTAGTGCATAGGGTCAATTCAGGTGTGGAAGGAGGTTGCTAAATCCTGCACGTGAAGGACACTGTGGAACCCGTGTGCGGCGGTGCTGCAAGTACAAGAGGTTCATCTCCCCTCCTCCTCCACTGCGTTGCAGGCACTTCAGGTATCCCCCCCCTTCCTCCTCGACCACGCTGCAGGCACAAGAAATTCATCTCCCCCCCATCCTCCACCATTCTGCAGGCACCTGGGGTTCTTTTCCCCCCCCCCAACCCCCCTTCTGCCTCTACCACGCTACAGACACAAGAGGTTCATCTCTCCGCCTACCCCCTCCTCCACCATGCTGCAGGCACAAGAGGTTCATCTCCTCCCCCCCCCCCTCCTCCACCGTGCTGCAGGCACATGAGGTTCAGCCCCTCTCTTCCATCACAATCCAGACACAAAAGGTTCATCGAAAAACTCCATGAGTTTTTCAAGAGACACTGGCTGAGGTTCTGTAAGCGGAACTTTGCGCGGCTGGCTAACATGGCCCCAGGACCCATCATGGAGATGGAAGGTGGCTGACCCCAAGTAGTGACTGACACAATGGGGAGGATTGGCTGGAGCTTGATGCTGATTGAAGCACTCCATCGTCTGCCCCCTCACCACCCCTCAATTTTCCTGCAAGTGAAAGACGGCTGTGCGGGTGTGCATCATCCTTCTGTCGCTGCTGAAACGGAGAACTCAGCAGAGAAGAACTGTGGCCCATTATCTGTTCTCATAACCTGAGGCAGTCATCAACGGAAGATCATAGTGTACAGGATGTTGATTATGGCCTGGGAGGTGACTGAGCCCACCAGAAAGACTTCAGGCCATTTGGAATGGAGATCATAGACAACTACGAGACAGCGTTGATGGTGATTTCCCCACAGATGTCTATCTGCAGGTGCTCCCTGGGACGAGACATACAGGTCAGCAGTCGCAAGGGTGGTGGGGCAGGCTGGTTGATTTTTCCTGCTGAGCAGGTCGGCTGCACAGTCTCTCACCATTATCTCAACATTGTGGTCGATACCAGGCCACGACACAAGGTCTCGGCCCTCTGCTTGGCAAACGATGCTAGCTCATTAGGCACCAGGGTAGGCCAGTCACCAGTGATTTTGGAGCGCAGGGTGCAGAAGATGGGTCATCCACCGACGCCCGCTGGAGGTCGGTGAGGGAAATCGCAGCCTGTCGAGAGGTACCGGCCAGCCAGCCACTGGATCAAGTTGTCCGTTGCCTTTCTGGCAGGTTCGAGAGCGCCGACAGCTCTGGAGAGCAGGTGCTGCCGTGCCACTACCATGTTGTCCCAGCCAAGGATGAAGTGAAGCTTGAAATTGTACTGTTGTAGGCGATCCGCCCATCTGTACAGAGTGGCCACAAAGTCCCTCTGCATGCAGTTATATTTTATCTGTCTGCTTCCCTCCATTCTCCACACAAATTTGCATTTTTCTCCATGTTCTTCTGGACATCTTCCATGTTGAGGGTTGGAGGTCATAAAAGCAGCCCCTGACACTGAAGGTGGATGGAGGTTACGTTTTTACCTCTTGTCTGTTTGTTTGTCTGTGAGCAAGATATCTCAAAAAGTTGTGGACGGATTCGGATGAAACTTGGTGGACAGGTTGGCTGTCTGACAAGGACGAATTCATTCGATTTTAGTGAAGATGTGAATCCGAGGATTTATTAATTTTTTTGAAGTGATTCTTCACCATTGAGAAATTGGGCCAAAAATGATATTTCAAAATGTTGTGGATGAGTTGGTGTGATGACAAATGAACAAATAGTTTACACAGTCTTGCATGGCAGACATCCTTCATCATTGTTGACATGATTGATGGCTTGACTTCTCGACCCAATAGTGAACGGCGAGACACTGGTAATGTTTTTGCCAGATGTGTGTTGTACGTCCTCGCAGCATATATGGGTACAGCATGGGTGTACATTGGATTTGGTGAGAAATAACCCGATTGGTTGTCGGTTGTAATCACACTGGACGGTGACAGTCAGTATACACTGTGGGATACTGAGCGGTCGTAACCGGAGCCCGGTTTGTGACCCACGAGCTTATAGCGGGCACGGCAACACAGTGGGGGTTGATGTGCAGTCATGACACGTATCATTGGAGAAGGGTCCATCCATCCATTGGGACCATACTCTGTGCAGAGCGTTGGTGCCGCCTAAGCAGTCTCCTTGGCTATTGGGCACAATCCTGGACGGGTCGCCACTCCGACACAGTATACCAGCATGCTGGCACTCATTTTGCCGACTTCGGAAGGATGACAGGCAGAGTCAAATTGGAGAAGGATGACGACACAAAAGTTATGTGTACAGCTTTGGTTGGTGTCTGGTGAGTTGCGTGCGATAGACCAGGAACTGGCATCATGTTATACCGAGTAGACAGAACTTGCCTGTTGGACACGTTTGATGTCGATGAGTTCTCCATGGATGCTGGTGCTACAGCGTTGACGGCTGGTGAAATGCGGTCTGTCTGAAATGACAGTTGTTCGAGCGATGTACTGTCGTGGCCAAAAATATTGGCACCCTTGTACTGTTTTTTTTTTTCTTTCAAATAATGCACCATTTCTTCCAGGAAATTGTTAAAATTTAAAAAATATTTTGATGTCCACATACAGTGTATGTATTTCTTTTGTTTGCAGTGGAACAAAACCAAAAAAGTTAAAAAAAAATTACTCAATCTTAGCTTATTCCAAACAGAAATCTTAAAATAGCCTGGACAATATTATTGGCACCTTTTAGAAAATGATAGAAATAATTAGATCTCAAGTAGGTGATTCTCCTTTACTTTGGAATTAAAATCACCTGTGGTAAGTTGCAGGTGCCTGCAATATACTAATCACCCATTCAACCAGTTTGAATGGAGAAAAGGAGTCATTCTGCTGTTTTGTGTCACTGTGTACCGCAATGAGCACGGAGAAAAGAAAGAAAACCAGCGAATTGTCTGACGTCAGACACAAGATTGTAGCCAAGCATGGACAATCTCAAGGCTACAAGTCAGTCTCCAGAGACCTTGATGTTGCTGTGTCAACCTTACCCAATGTTATCAGGAAGTTTGAGGTCCATGGTACTGGAGCCAACCTCCCTGGACGTGGCCGCAAGAGAAAACTTGATCGAAGATTGTAGCGAAGGATTGTTTGAATGGTGGACAAAGCTCCTCGATCAACTGCCAAACAGATTCAAGCTGACCTTCAAACACAAGGTACGACAGTTTCAACTCGCACCATCTGTTGCCCACTCAATGAAAGGGGGTTCTATGGTAGGAGACCCAGGAGGACCCCACTGCTGAGAGAGAGAGAGAGAGAGAGAGAGAGAGAGAGAGAGAGAGAGAGAGAGAGAGAGAGAGAGAGAGAGAGAGAGAGAGGTATAGAGGTATAGAGGTATAGAGGTATAGAGGTATAGAGGTATAGAGGTATAGAGGTATAGAGGTAATAAAGCCCCATGAGAGTTTGCCAATACACCTGAACAAGCCAAAATCCTTCTGGGAGAATGTCTTGTGGATAGATGAGACCAAATTAGAGCTTTTTGGTAAAGTACATCATCTCTATGTTTACAGAAAACAAAATGAAGCCTTAAGAAAAGAACACCTTCCTTACAGCCAACCATGGAGGAGGTTCAGTGATGTTTTGAGGTTGTTGTGCTGCCTCTGTCACTGGGTGCCTTGAATGTGTGCACGGCATCTTAAAATCAGGAGATTACCAAGGCATTTTGGAGCGCAATATTCAACCTGGTGTCAGAAAGCTGGGTGTCCGTTGAAGATCAAGGGCCTTGCAGCAGAACAATGACTCCAAACACACTTTAAAAAGCACCCAGTAATGGTTCAAGACAAAATGCTGGACTGTTCTGCAGTGGCCAGCAATGAATCCAGATCTAAATCCCATTGAAAACCTGTGGGGAGATCTGAAAACAGCAGTTGGGAGAAGGCACTCTTCAAATCTAGGAGAACTGGAGCAGTTTGCACAGGAAGAGTGCACCAAACTGCCAGTGGAGAGGTGGAGGAAGCTCATTCATGACTATAGGAAGTGCTTGACTGCAGTTATTTTGTCCAAAGGCTGTGCTACCAAATATTAAGTCTGGGGTGTCAATAATTTTGTCAATGTCATTTCTTTTTATTATCTGATTTAAAAGGATTTATTAAGTTCTGAATAAAAAAACAAAGACTGTAATATTAACAGTGAAATAAAAGAATTGGGGAGACAAAATACTTTTGTCAATTTCAACTTATTTTGAGAGAAAATTGTGAGTTATTTGAAAAAAGTGCAAGGGTGACAATATTTTTGGCCACTACTGCAGCTGGGTCAGCATGGACCCGGGTATCTGGTGGAATACCTTCATTGTTGTCTTCAGATAGAATGGATGGCGGGGAAGATGTGGCATCACTGGACAAGAGCAATCCCACCTTCTCCACAGGTGTAGGTAACCAGCTGCCAAAATATTACCGAATCCACCCCTAACACAGAGCATCAGACATTACTTCCAAACAAGACTGAGTTATGGCAGTTTCGTCCTCCCGCTTCAGCTGTTCAAGATGTATCTGCTGCTGCGTAGCTTTCAATTGTTGCTGCATCTATGGCTGTTCGAGATCACTCTTTTGCTGCATGAGATCACTCTGCTACTCGAAGAGCAACAGATGCAGCAACAGCTTGATCTCGAGCAGCAACAATAGAGCTTCGTCCAATTTACATTCCACGGCAGCTCTGAAAGAGGCCTCGGCTGCTTCTGCTCTGGCCTTCAACAGGAGCACGATGGGCAGGGCTGCTGGTTTGTTCGGTGAAATGATGAGGACAAGGCGAGTGGAAGGGCCATAAAATGCGTCTGACACCGGCACGAATGCCAACCCACTGTGATTGGAACCTAGCTTAAGCGATCAAATTTCCGTGCTGCAGTCGACCGAGCAGCATTCCAGCACTGGAATTCCACTTAGGCGGTCGAAGCACTGATGAAATGGATTTATGCTAGACAAGTGGCTTGAGACTGTCGATTGAGAATGACGTGAGGTTTGAGATTGGAGTATGACAATGAGGGAAAGGATGGAGTTTGAAAATGAGGTTTGAGGATAGAGTTGGAAAATTAGGAAGAGAACAATGGGGATAGTTCTAACTACATTCATAATGTATCTTTCCCTTCCACTGATACACTGGAAGAGGTAATCTAACTAAACAAAACACCACAGATATACGTATCTAAACTCCTGGGTTCTTTTATGTGCTGGAGGTAACTCCCTGGGGTCTTCCAAAACCGCAACAGTGTAATTACCTTTTCGTAGATTAACTTCACTGAGAAACCTTAGCAGTCTTAATAGTGACTATTATGCTGTCAAAGGACATTCATAGCATAGGAAACCCGAAGTATGCAACACTCCACTGGGAACAAATTCCCTTACAACATCCCAGTGGAACCTGGTTATCCGCGAGTTCCTTTTCAAGCGTGGTGACAGACAGACAGACAGACAGACATCTCTCTTACAGTACAGATTGTCGCTGTGCTCTTTGAGCCGCGGAATTGCCCTCTGGCATAACCGTGTCAAATCAATGTGTGCCGAACTGTGGCGTGCAGGCCAATTTATTTCATTCTTCAACTTTGTTGTGGCATGGACTTGTTGCGGTATCATTTTGTCTGAGGTTTTGTAATATGGGAATACGCTTTAGCTTTGGATTAACGGGGTTTCCCAGCAGAGGTTTTGAGAGCTTTTACCATTGTGGTTTAATAAGGAATTGACTCGGAAACCGAAAGTCTCAGACGTCTTTTCTTCCATGCTAAATCGGTGACCCTGACGTGATCCAAATGGACGGACAAGGAGTTACAAGCACGCAACCAGTCGCCGGGAACCACCAACCAGCCGTGCCCTTCTCAGACGCTCAACCAGGCTCATCGGTGGCAGCCTTTATGTCTTAGCCTTTATCGGTGGCAGTGGTTTATGCAAGTCGAAGCCCAATTCGACACCTGGAACATTACTACCGAGTTGAGGCGATTCAAATACATTGTTGGCTCCTTGCCACGAGAGTATGCAATGGAGATGAGAGCTATTTTACAACAACCTTCAACGAATGCTCACTTTGAAGGCTGTGCTCATGAAGTGTACAAGTCCCTCTGAGCACTGCCGCTTTCAACAACTCCTTACAGCCGAGGATTTAGGACATCGAAGACCCACACAACTAATCTAATCGGTACACTTTAAGGAATAAATTTGTCTATGATTGCCTCCATTTTATCCCTAAAGAAGCACGATGCTTCTTTGCAGTTGAACTCTGCCAGCTCCTCGTCCCATTTTACCTCCATAACTTTCTGGTTCATGTCTGGGATCGTTTTCCACTGTGCACCAACTGAACTCTGCACTAATGTAGCAATGTTTGCTACTTTCAAGTGGGGCTAGGGTTTAGCTCACAAGCTCCTGCCCTTGGTGGTTTCGGCAATATGCTGATAAAAACAATTGTCCTGCAGTGTCTCAACAAATTGATATGCTGGGTGCTGTGGTATCGTTCCTGGTAGCATGCTTCCCAGTCAATACCCAGAAAATTTAAATCTCCAGCTATTACAATATGAGACTCCTGTCTATTAACTACCATCGAAAAAAGTTCATCAAGTGCTTCATTATTCTGGATACTACTGGATGGTCTGCGGTACCTACATCCAATTAGCAGTTTCTCCTTATCGTGAAGCAACACAGAGCACCAAAGGGATTCTTAAAAAATTGTTTCCATTTCCACTCGAAGAACAGGCAATGAGGTTTTTGTATACATCGCAACTCCTCTGATATTCCTCTGGGTATCAGATTCCAAGTTGGTGAAAATGCTGTATCCTGATACAGACAAGGATGTAGTGGTTGTCGTCGTAGGGCGAGACTTGGGTGTAGTCTCGGTTATCACAACCACATCTGGTTTCAATCTTCTCATTAACATTTCCAGTTCTTCCATCTTGTTTGGTAATGAATCTGCATTTGTATCCAACAGTTTCAAGTCCAACTTATGCTCACTCCTTGCATTATAATTTCCATACTTATTGCTCTCCCGATTACCTGTATCCTTATCCAGTCATTGCTCATCATTATCTCCCCCTGTTCCTGCTTCATCTTTTCCAAGGTCAACCTCATTTATGCATACCATAAGATTCCCATGGATCCAGAAGACATCCTGAAGATAGCAATTACCATGCCTTTGGGCCCGTTCAAATTACTTTGGATGCAGTTTGGCCGAAGCAATTTTATCGAACAGGTGCTCCAGGGATTACACCATGTCTATATCTATAGGTATCCTAATCACCAATGCAACTGCAGGAAAATATCAGGAACACCTCCGTCTCCTCCTCATCCCCTTTGCATGACTTCAGCATCGTCTTCAATCCCACAAAGTGCATATTTGGTGCTCGGGAGTTGAATTTCCTTGGCCAGTTAACCTTCAAAGAGAAGATGCAGATTATTTGGAATTTCCCATTACCGTCGTTTCAACACAAACTGCAAACGTTTTTGGGCCTTGTCAACTTTTACCATCAATTTATTCCAAACACACCCATAATACTGCAGCCACTGAATGAGTTGCTTGCAACTGGAACGCACCCGAAAGTGCTCCGATGACCGGAGCCAACCTTGTCAGCCTTCCACACCACCAAAGCCACACTGCCAATGCCTCACTCCTGATTCATCCAAAGCCAGATGCACCAACATGCCCAATGCTAGACGCATCTGAGGTCATGGCCTTTCACCATTTCATCGATGCCGAACTGGCATCCACTGACCTTTAAACCGCTGAAACCAACAGAGCGTAAGTACAGCTCCTTCAATTAGGAATTACTTGCTGTATACCTCACCATCAAGCACTTCCACCACTTCTTACTGGCGAGACAATTCTCTGTCCTGACTGACCACAAACCTAAATTTCACTCCATCCACCAATTTGGACTCCCACTCCTCGCAGATCAAAGGAATTGTGAACTCTTTCATACATCGAGGCATTGGCGTTGTCTTCTACCAACACACTGGCCATCAATTTTAATGCAATTGTAGCAGCGTAATGGGAAGACAGAGCTTCACCGTCTACAGTCTGCAACGAGTTTGCTTACATTTCGCTTTTTACCACATACATCGATGGGACAGTCACGCCCTTTCGTTCCTATGGAATTCTGTCATACGGTATGACACTTTCTCACTTGAGCATCCGGGTATTCGAGCAACCCATCGACTCATCACCACATGCTATGTCTGACTACACATCAACGCCAATGTGTTCCATTGGGCCAAGCAATGTCAACACTCCAACGTCAGTGACGCACCACTCGGTAGGTTTTTAACAGCAGATAGGCGTTTTGACAGGGTCCATGGCAATTTTGTCGGTCCCTAACCTCCTTCAAACGGGCACCGCTATTTACTGACTTGTGTTGACCGTTTTCCCCATTGGCCGGAGGATACACTGATAGCTGAAATCCGTTTGTTTTTTTGGTTGAAAACTGCTCTTAAAAATGTGACCAAGAGCATTTCAGACACAGTGCTTTTATGAAATCCCCTGATCAATGAACCAAGCAAAGACAGCATTACACTGTATTACGTGGATTACGACTACACTGCCTGAAATGCGCTTCGAGAGATCAACCACTGCTTGTTCATGAAAATGAGCTTCGACTGCCTGACTTACGAACCACATCCTCTGAATCCGTCCATCACTTTTTGAGATATCCTGCTCAAAAACAGACAGACGGGTGAAAACACAACCTCTATCGACCTTCGGTGGCAGACTTAAAAGTATCCAATACTGAATGCAGTTTTCCATAAAACGGACATAAAAGGAGTTTGTAACAATGGTTTATTTCAATGACTATATTCCGATGATTCCTGTACATTATAGTAGCATTATGCAGCCATTGCTAGAACAAACAAAGCCAACAATGATCGACACAACCTTGAATAAAAATACAAAAAGATGTCCAAGTTTGACTTAGTGTGTTGCCATGCAAGCTTGTGGTGTGCTGCCTCTTTTCAGGTACGAGGGCATCGTCAAAACGGTTTTTTGAGATGTGTGTAAAAGGGCAAAAGGTAATCAAGTTGGGAATACAGTGAGTGAAATGGCTTTGCAAAGAAAGATATAAGCTGCATGGCTGCTGAGAAACCGTGACAAGCCAAAAGAGACCCTCCTCCAAACAAAAATCGCTTGTGTGAGTGGATAAGCCAAACTGAGGTGGTCTTGGTGGAGTTGACGGGTGTGTAATTGAGGGGAAAAGGATTGGACAGTTGGAAATTCGGGGACATTCCCAAACATTCTCAGCTTGAGCATGGGAGTCAAAGATGGCAAAACAATTAAAGTGATTAAAAGGCTAAATGGAAACCATGCAATGGCACAAAACAACCGAAGCAAGAGAAATGAAAATCTACAACTAACTGCTTTATTACGACTTTCTGCCACTTTTTCACGAGTCGGGGCGTTGCGCCAAAGGCAGATCTTGTACAACAAGTGTCTTGTCCCGATCTTTGTTCTCTGAATCGAAGGGAGGAGCCGTGTTGGATCTCAGATACCGTCACACGACCAAAGTCGATTAGAAGTGGTATCAGTGAATCCACAAAAACTAGTATAACTGGCACCATAAAAATAAAAACAGAAGAACAGTGTAATAAAAACAAGCTTGAGAAACTAAAGCCTGAGTAAATGGTGGAAAGTACAGTAAAATATAATTGTAAAGTAGCAACGACAATTAAGTAAGTCATTTAAAGAAAGAGGATTGCATAAATTTCAAACATGACGAATCTCCACGCTCCTTTAAACAGTTGGTTTGAACAAGTGTTTCACTTTTTACAAGGCAGACCAAACAAAACATTTTGCATTCTTGAGCTTTCGGCCTGTTGGTGGTCGTATGATGTTGAAGGATGATTACCGCAACTTGCGTGAGTTGGGGGCACTCGTGGGCAGCAGGATTGATCGTTTATCAGTGCTCGAATGATGCATACTTTTGCTAACAAGCACAGCTGCTTTCACTTGCAGTCCGCTCGTTGGGTTTCTCCAGCGTGATGTCGATCACTGGAGGAAACGAGTCAAGGAAGTTGCTAGCGGCTTTCGAAAATGCATTGGTGCGAGTGATGAGAAAATCCAGATGGTTGATTCAAAGAACAAATTTCACAATCGATACCATAATAAAGCAGGAGTGTCTGTCTGTCTCTCTGTCCCCAAACTACTCCCTCAGTTTCAGGACTAGTCCCACCAAACTGTGGATAACAATTTGGGGTCCCAGCAAGTGTCCTAAGATGGGTGGGAGGTTTCAGAAATTTCTCAATACAGTTATGATTTCAAGTTTCCACCCGTACAAAACTGGTCTCTATCTCTCTAAACTCATTCACAGGTCCGGCATTTGCAGTTTAACCATTTATCGCATATATGCCTGGTGTTGGCTTAATGATTAGGGTGGTGGGCTCGGGCTCCGAGGATCCTGAGTTCAAATCCCACTCAGCTGTTGAATTAAAACCAAGTGGGGTTGACTCTGCCTGTCGTCCTTCCGAGGTCGGCAAAATGAGTGTCAGCATGCTGGTATACTGTGTCAGAGTGGCGACTCATCCAGGATTCTGCCCAATAGCCAAGGAGACTGCTTAAGCAGCAACCAACGCTCTGCACAGAGTATGGTCCCAATGTATGGATGGATTTACCACATGGAGAAACAATTGATGGTTCAGTAATCTCTCAATACGATTGAAATTTTGCGTTTCCACCTGTACGATGCCAATATTTCTCCAAAAGATAGAGGAAAGACGAGGAATCCAGTCGATCAAAGAGTTTTGCAATGAATTAATTTTTTTGCATGTCTGCACATTGGGAGGTTCAGCATTCGCCATTTTCACATCGTCTATGTCCGCCATTTCCACATCGTCTTTATCGGCCATATAGACTTTTCCCGTCAACATCACACCACGTTCGCTTGAGACTTGCTATTTTTCTGTAATAACCCATTTCCTTCATCATACCACATAAGAGCCAATCCCCCTTCCCTAGCCAACACCATCATCATCATCATTCAAGGTACATTAATTTTACACAGGACTACTCCCACAGTTTTGGGGCCAGCCCCACCAAATTTACACACACACACGCCTGATGGGGGTACCCGATGGCAGAGCGTGGGGGGAGGGTGGGACAAGATGGCAGAGTGGGGGGGGGGAGAGTGATAAGATGGCAGATTGGGGAGGGAGGGTTATAAGATGGCAGAGTGGGGGGGGTGATAAGATGGCAGAGTGGGGAGGGGGAGGCCACCAGAGAGCAGAGTGAGGGGGGTGGGGGAGGTCACCAGAAGGAAGAGTGAGGGGGGTGGGGAGGTCACCAGAAGGAAGAGTGAGGGGGGATGGGGGAGGTCACCAGAAGGAAGAGTGAGGGGGGGTGGGGGAGGTCACCAGAAGGAAGAGTGAGGGGGGTGGGGGAGGTCACCAGAAGGAAGAGTGAGGGGGGGATGGGGGAGGTCACCAGAAGGAAGAGTGAGGGGGGATGGGGGAGGTCACCAGAAGGAAGAGTGAGGGGGGATGGGGGAGGTCACCATAAGGAAGAGTGAGGGGGGTGGGGGAGGTCACCAGAAGGAAGAGTGAGGGGGGGTGGAGGAAGTCACCAGAAGGAAGTGGAGGGGGGGGTGTCACATTTGTGTTCTATTAAACCTATGAAGTGTCCATGCCACCCCATGTCAGAAGTCGGCTGACTTACTGATCCTCCCAGAATAAAGGATTGAAAATCCATGAGCCACTGTATATTTCCCCTCTTTAGTGGGGTTCTCCAGGGCCTAATTTAGCAATAGTGACAAAATCCCAAACAACACCAACAAAAAAAGTTAAGTGAAAGACCCAGCATTAAATGTGCAACACAACTACTAAATTGCCAAGTTGGCAAAACCAATTCCAAAAAGATACTGTCTTCTCTGCTTTTTTCTGGTGATGCTTCCATACCTGGCAAAGCCGCAGCAACGCGGCGAAACAGCTGCAAAGACAAAGGTGACAATGAGGAAGTACACAACGAGCAACTTGAAAAAACACTTTATCATGGTGGTTTAGTTTGCCAGGCAGAGAGATAACCCACGTGATGAGAATAATTCAGAACTCTGCAATAAACTTAACCAACTGGAATAAAAAAAAAAATCATGAAAGGTGGCAATGAAGTGGAAGTAGCGGAGAGACAAGTAAGGAAATAAAATGGGGGATGGGTTTGGAATTAGGGGAGCGCATTTAGGCTAATAGCGTTAGTTTAGAAGTTTTGAATGAGCATTATTGTAATACAAGTTTAATGAACTCCAATGCAAAGCACAATAATGAAGATGGACCGCGATAGTCTTTAAAGGCAGAGCAAGCCGGGGGTTAGTACTGAGGCGAGTGCAGCCAGACCACATGGCGCTGCTACCTGCTTCACATTATAGCCGGTCTTTGCACTTGTTTCAATGAACATGACGTTCAATTCTCTGGCCCTCTGCTCCCCTTCCTCCATTGTGATTTGCCTGCATGATGTGGTAGGATGGTGGTGGAAGGAAGAGATGGGTATAGAGGGAGGGTGAAGGGTTCATGTGGGATTTGAAAAGGTGGGAAGTGTAGAGAGAGGAGAAAGACAAAGTGAAGAGGTAGAGAGACAAAGCAAAGCAAAGAGGCAGACAGAAAGACAAAACAGACAGAGAAAAAGCAAAGATAGACAGAAATATAGACAGACAGACAGATGATGGATTGAGAAGAGAAAGCAGAGGGGGTGGGGTTTTGGGTTGGGAAGGGGGGGGGGAGGGTGAGGACGACGGATAAATTGTTAATGAGCTTTCTATTCGGAGCCACATAAGGAATACCTGCTTCACGTTATAGCCAGCCTTAGCACTGGTCTCTATAAACATCACGTTCAACTCCTTCGCTTTCTGCTCACCCTCGTCTATAGAGACTTGCCTGGACACAGACAGTACAAAAGACTTGACGAAACCACATGATGTTGAGAATTAGAAAAGTTAAAAACAGCATGTCCCATTCGTAATCCAAACATCATCATATGCCAAACGTTTATCATGTTAGCAAACAGCACAAGTCCTGCTTATAAGCCTGTTTAATGTTGATTCAACGCCTGACACAAGCCTCGAGTCAAAACCCGCAAGGGAATACAAGATCATTACCTCCGCCACCGAAGGTGAAGTAGGTTATGTTTTCACCCCTTTCTGTCTGTCTGTTTATCTGTGTGCAGGATCTCAAAAAGTTGTGGACAGATCCAAATGAAATTTGGTGGGCAGGTTGGGTGTGTGATGAGGACGAACTGATTAGATTTTGGTGAACATCCGGATCCGGATTCGACTACTAGAATTTTTTTTTAAGTGATTCTTCACCTTTGAGAGATAGGGCCAAAAACGATATAAAGCACATCTCAAAAATGTATTGGGCCCGAGGATCAGGTATTGCATGGCGGAGGTATGCGCTCTACCGAGTGCCCTTCAGGTGTGATCTGATACTGCCATCAATAAATATTTAATCTGTTTGCAGTTGTAAAAATGAGGAATCTTTCAGTTGAAAACAATCCTGGAGCATCACATTTGAGAATGATCAGTGAATGATGAACCAAACATCTTTGGCCATTGTTCAAAAGTAGTCTTCATACACAGTACACAGTCACATGGAAAATATCAAATCTGCATTGATTGGTGTGTACAATATGGGGTTACCAAGGTGAAGGGACAAAAAAAAAAAAGGTCTTGACTGCAAATATTTTCAAAATTAAAGGTTTTCCAAAGAACCTTTATAATTTTGGAGTCATTCAAGGTTTTACAAATGAGTTCATTTAAACCAGTACGTTTCAAGCAGAGTTCAACTTTCCTAAACTCGGAGACCTCTCATCCCTTACCCACCTGGCGGCACATCGGTCTTGGGGGGATATATATGATCATTGCTATTTACATATAAATATATATTAGTTTCGGAACCGTAGTTCGGGGTTCACCACAAGGGGACTTTTCGGCTCTCCCCGACCTTCGGACCTGCAGGTTGCTGCGCTGCGGATAAGTCGTGACCCAATGGGTTGTTAAACAACTATGGACGCCGATTGCAATTGCCAAACCTGGCAGGGTCCTCATGCCTTTACAAACGCATTACCTTCCCAGTGGTTTGGTGGTGGTAATTAGGGTTCGCACCCTCAGCACACACTCGAGCATCTATTTATTACATACGGCCGAGTGAAACCGTGAGTGGTGTGCTGGCTCACAGTGTGAGCGATTGGTGGGGTATAACGTCCTGTCTGTCCATTTGCACACACTAATTTGAGCCAAGGGATGTAACGAGACAAAAACGGGCAGGATGGAAAAATGTTTACCAAATAAGAAGAGGTATGTATTTACAAGGCACATCAAACAATCATGAAGCACATACATACAGGCACATCAAAAAATAATTAATCAATCAACAAAGGCAGAGTAGAGCACATATCAACCCATAGTACTTATTTCCCCTTTAAACAGTCTTACTTGTTTACCTAAACACAGGACATGGTGCCAGCAGAATATATCCGAGGAAAAAAATAGATTGGACGCAAAGAGGATGAAGAGGTAGGACGAGGTATTTTATTGGCTTCTGACTCACCCCGGCACACGTCGATGGATGCGCGTCCCAATCCGTAATGAAAGACAACAAAATAAATGGTGGGGGGGGGATGATGAAAGCAGAGAGGAGTGAATGCAAGTGATAGCAGCATGTGCAAGAGTGAGGAAGTGTAAGTGAGCGCCGTCGGATTTTCGTTTTTGACAAAATGACGGAAAAACTTGAACAACGCCACTGCATCAAATTTTGTGTAAAGCTTGGCGATTCCCAAGTGGAAACGATCCGCAAGATTCAACAGGCCTTCGGGAATGAAGCAATGGGCACCACACAGATAAAAGAGTGGTACAACCACTTCAAAGATGGTCGCACAACAGTGGAAAGTGAAGCACGTTCTGGTAGGCCCTCAACATCCTGAAATGAGATAGTCATTGACCAAGTGAGGACCCTGCTGATGCAGGATCGTCGAATCATGATCAGAGAACTTGCAGATGAGGCGGGCGTCAGCATTGGATCCGTTCATTCCATTGTGACTGAGGATTTGGGCTTAAGGAGAATCTCAGCGAAGTTCGTGCCAAAGCTGCTCACGATCGAGCAGAAGCAACTCCGTTTGGAGATTACACAGGACATGCTGGAGACTGTGAACAGCGATCCCAACTTCTTCAACACAGTGATCACTGGCGATGAGACAACAGTGATGTCATTTTGTCAAAAACGAAAATCCGACGGTGCTCACTTACACTTCCTCACTCATCGGCGGTCTGTCGGTGACTGACAGCTTCTGCAAGGGGGAAAATATTCACGCATATGGATTAGGATCGCCTACATACGTGCACCAAACCATACCTCCCTAGCTTCATTTGTTTACGCACGAAAAATTAAGGTTGGATACTTTTTGAACACACGTCGTATATGTATGTATGTACATGTATGTATATATATATATATAATTATATATAATATATTATATAATATATTATATAATATATATAATATATATAATATATATAATATATATAATATATAATATATATAATATATATAATATTATATAATATTATATAATATATATATATATAAATATATATATATAAATATATATATATAAATATATATATATAAATATATATATATAAATATATATATATAAATATATATATATAAATATATATATATAATATATATATATATAATATATAATATATATATATATAATATATATATATATATATATCTTCTTCTTTCGGCTGCTTCCGTTAGGGGTCGCCACAGCGGATCATCCGTATGATCCGCATAGTGATTTGGCACATGTTTTATTCCGGATGCCCTTCCTGATGCAACCCTAGTCACTTCTTACGACACAGGGATATGGTACACCTATTTTAACCAGGGTATACACCGGCCCAGTACACTGGTACTCACTTTGCCGACCTCGGAAGGATGACAGGCTGAGTCAACCCCCTGGTGTATTAATTCAGTGGCCCAATGAGGCTTGAACCTCAGGACCTTTTGGATCCCAAGCCGCTGCCCTAACCACTGCGCCAACACCAGGCTCTCTATATATATATATATATATATATATATATATATATATATATATATATATATATATATATATATATATATATATATATATATATATATATATATATATATATATATATATATATATATATATATATATATATATATATATATATATATATATATATATATACATACACACGTCATTCTTGCTGCTTTCGTTTCTACTGGACCCATTGCGAGTTCTCACCTAATCCAACAAAGGGTGGTATTTATACCAGTGGGGCATGCAGGCGTGTGCACACAACACTGGGCCTTGTACAACATTCTTTCCAGCTGGGACTTGCATTCACTGACTAAACAAAAGCTTTAGTGTCAGGAACGACTGGAAAAACCATCGCAGTCTCAGACAGGATGGTAAAATTGGATGGAAATACATGCACACAAGCAAAATTAAGTAAACATGCTTGTTTACCTCGACAAACTCTCGAATTATATGTATTTGATGGCGTTTTACCTACATGGATTAAGGGTTTTACCTACATGGATATACACACACACAATTAAATGAGGCCACTTAGCCCACCATGTCTATGTCACAACTTCCATCCAACATTTTCCAAGGTGTTTTTAGCTATGGCAGCAGATTTTGTACAAAAGTAAGAAACGAACACCAACATGCTGCTGCAAAACATATTTTACATTAACATGACTGCAAGGGAGAGATGATGGATGACGTGTCGTTTTCGACTACGTCGATTGGTTCAATTGCTGATGGACACGACTGTGGGCAGTGAGACCGGCTTTGTTTGCACAAGGTCGGTCGCATACACCACAACGGAAACCAGTTTCCACTGCCTTGGATGGATCCTTCTGCCGCAGTCGCTTTTGCACAATCTCATACTCCTGAACTTTCTCAAACCTTTGCACCCCGGTGTGTACTCTTCCCCTCCACTGCGAACGATTCTTGGCAAGTTCTTCCCATGATGACTCAGGGATATCACACTTCCTCATTGTATCGGCCAAGGGAGAGATATTGCCAAATCAACTGTACATTAGTGTACTCCATAATGCAGCACCCATAATACGATTAAATGTAGAACCCGTTAAGAGACGAGCATGACACCACCAAGGTCTCGAGAAACAGCTTATTCTGGATTGTAAAACAAATGGCTGATCATAAAGCATACCAGCGACAACAGTAGCTTGACAACAGAAAATGAAAATACCTTTTATCCCCCAGATCTGTTTTGTTCCCCACAAGCATAATGATGACATCGCCACCTCGTTCTGTTCTAACATCATCAATCCACTTGGAAGTTTGCTGGAAGGAGTTAACATCTGGTAAGAAGCAGAGTGTGGGAATGAGAGAAGAAGAAACAAAGATGAGTACGGTATCCAGAACATCAGTGACAGCACGTGCATGGACCATTCTTGTATGAAGGATAACCCGTCATGCCATATTCCTGATAGAACACTGCCATCCTACAATTCATCTGTCATAATAAACAAGTTGCATGAGGTGTATAAATTTAAAAGGTTGCTATTACACTTTTGCATTGTGTTTGGCACAGGTAAAGAAAAGCAAAAAGTTGGTTTGGCAACTTGCATACTCACTCATAACACTAATTCAGTGCAATGGCAATAATGCAAAAATTAAAAATAAATGAGAGGGGTGGGGGTAGCAAAAGTCGACCAATCACTGATGACTGGCTGAACTGACTTGCAATGCCATCAAGCATAACTTTCACAGATGACAGACTTGACAAAGAATGAAAGCACTCCTGGTCTGCTGCGTCCGACACCTAGCTATGAATCTACTCAGTCATTCAAGGAGAATCAAGCACAGGGAACAGGGGAGGGGGGGGGACCAAAAAAAAAAAACTTGTGATGTTGCAATTGGCGGCAGAAAGGGGAACAATGAAGCGATGCAATGCAGAAACAAGAAAGATGAAAATCAGGAGACAAACAAAAGGAGAGGAAAAGGGAGTTACAGAGCAACACAATGGAATGCAAGGAAGAGCAAATGATGAGAATAGCAAGATTAACAGAAAGATCTGAAGAATTCCTTTAACTTGTGCTGCATTTTGATGAAACACTGAGACCGAAATATTCGAAAAGTCACGACGGTAGAGAGGCTGGTGTGCACCAGGAACCAAGACCGTACTTGTGATGTCGTATACAACCACAGCTGCAGCAGAGTCACGGATGTAACTGGGGATGAGGCTGCGAAACCGCTCCTGTCCTGCTGTATCCCAGAGCTGTAACCTGATCTGTGGGAGCATGAGTGGGTGGGCAAACATGGGGTGCCAAACGATAATGAGATGCGGTGGCCATGACAGGGTGACTGTTACAGTCTGTTTAACAAACTGGCAACAATGACCAATCATATGGAATTGTGTTGGACATGTGACAAAGTGAAATAAGAGTAGATGGGTAAAGCAAACAGTTTTGTCAACAAAGTTGGCTGAAATATTTTTTTTAAGTAATTTCACTCGTGCTAATTTCAGTAATCCTAACTCAGCAGCAAAAACTCAGTTCGGATCAAGCTCGGTAATTTTTGCAAAATTTGCCAGGTCGCAGATTGGAGACCCATGATGCCTTTCGGCTCCAACCTTTGGATATTCGATGATCCTTTTAACAGTGGCTTTGGACATTTTACACTGAAGGGAAAACTTGTAGGGAAGGCATGGCATATGACATCTCCAAAGATGTCTTTGGCTTCACATTGCAGTAACATGGTGGTAGTATGATTTTTCAGGGGACAACTGTGGGTGGAGTCAGGCCAGCTGTCCAACCAATACGTGGAAAGGAATGTTACACATGGACAGGCAGACAAATAAGCAAATATTATTATATTGGTACATTCAGATGCCTGGTGTTGGCTTAAGGGTTAGGGTGGTGGGCTTGGGATCCTAGGATCCTGAGTTCAAATCCCACTCGGTTGTTGAATTAATATCAGGTGGGGTTGATTCTGCCTGTCATCCTTCCGAGGTCGACAAAATGAGTGCCTGCTTGCTGGTATCCTGTGTCGGAGTGGCGACCTGCCCAGGATTGTGTCCAATAGCCAAGGAGTGCTTAGGCAACACCAATGCATGGATGGAAGGATACATTCAAGAAAAGGCTATTAGTTTACTGCACATTTATTTTAGATAGTACATACTTCTTTTTTTTTTAATCACACGTTTGAAACACTTTTACATCATGGTCTTGTTGAAATTAGGTTATATTTATGCATCGGGATCCTATCCCCCTATTTCCCAGAAGCCCTTAGTATCAGCATTCAGTTTCATCATTCACGGCGATCTCAGGGACGTGACCCCCGTGAATCGAGGGCTTACCGTAATTAATTTACTTGGTTGAAAAGCCAATAATTGATTGACTTGGAACAAAAAATTGGTTTGTTTAATCACAAATTTCTGTTTTAAAAGCCTCTTTCCAAGTTTGAAAAAGGATGA
This sequence comes from Eptatretus burgeri, assembly GCF_056783735.1. Classification (NCBI taxonomy): domain Eukaryota; kingdom Metazoa; phylum Chordata; class Myxini; order Myxiniformes; family Myxinidae; genus Eptatretus; species Eptatretus burgeri. The sequence continues at coordinate 63,205,885 of NC_140967.1, forward strand.
GCGTTAATGGTTTCTTCACACAGCGGTTCAAATGGAAACATGAATTTATTCTACCAGAGCAGGAACCCTTAAGGAGGACATGGAAGAAGCAGAAAATTCTATATAGTAATATTTCTCAAAGAAATAGAAAATATATATATATATATATATATATATATATATATATATATATATATATATATATATATATATATATATATATATATATATATATATATATATATAGTAGACTAGGCGTAAGTCGTAACCATCAGGACCGAGAAAAAAAGTGACGACTTAGAAATGTGACGACTTGCGCGTATGCGAACATTCATGATGACTGTGGGGTGAAGGATGAAGTCGCGCGTGGCCTGGACACGTATGTGTGAGAGCCGGCTATTGTACCAAAAGGAAAACACAATCCTCGGGGCATAGGTGGGGGTTCATTGGTGAGTTGGAAAGTGATCAAGCAAAGATTGAATTCATGAATCAGTTTATCAAAAGTAAAGATAATGAACAAATGTAACACAACAACTTCGCCTGCTTGTCACCATGATGGGATTGACCAACGAACCCCAGAGACTTTTCTGGCAGCATCTGCCAGAAAAGCCCAGTCTCATCGGCATTGTACACGTCCCGAGGCTGATACCTTTCCAAGATGTCTTTCAATTTGCCATCCTTCCAGTCGTGCACCACTGCCGAATCCACGCTGCCTGATTCGCCGCACTTCTTGACCTTGCCGATTCTCCACCTCACTTTGAATCTGTCTATCCAGTGCATCGGCAAGGTCTCGGCATCATCATGCCCGAGGTCCGCAGCGAATTTACGTGCCTTCAGCAGCAACATTTCACCGTCCAACTGAATATTTGGCTGAGCCTACATTTGCCGAAACCAGATGATGAGCGCGTCATCGACATCTTCAAAGGACACACATTTCACGCGTTTCACACTTACCACCGGCCTCGCAATCTTCTCCACTTGTCTAAACATCGTGCCCTTATTCAAGATATCGTTCAATGTCTGCCGTTTGATGTCCAACTTCTCAGCTGTGGCTGTTTTCTTCATCAGTGGGTTTGCCTCGGGAAAACTGGATAATGTCGTATTTTTCTTGGTAGGTTTTAGTTGTAAGCTTACGCTTGGTCGCCATTGTCCTGCCTGCAGTGCGATAAACGTGTGTACGCAGTTATAAATAGCCTATCACTGGCGGTGTACACCAATGAGCGAGCATCACGATTCCATGAAATCGGGCTTCTCATGAGGCAGAAGTTCCGTGTGACGAGTTAGGAGTGGTAATTTACTTGAGTTTCCATTAAGTGGGAATGGACAACATCTGACGACTTAGACGAAGTGACGACTTAGAGAGGGATGACCCTTTATTCAAAGGGATTTAACATGAGATAAATTCGGGACTTTTTGACGCTGCCGACTTAGGCGAAGTGACGAGTTACACGCTGCCGACTTACACCTAGTGTACTATATATATATATATATATATATATATATATATATATATATATATATATATATATATATATATATATATATATATATACACATACATACACACAAACGACCACAGCCAATCAAAGTTAACCCAGAGGAAGCTGCACCATAAGTCATGCCATGAGACTAGACAGGTAACAGTTACAGTGTCCAACAGTAACATTTTGCTTTGAAACTCACAAAGAGAAACAACATGACCATTCCATAGCACATCTGATTAATTTAATAATGCACATACAGGGTGTTTTAAAAAGATTGATACAACTTTAACTTCCTGCCATTTCTTTGTTTTTTGACCTATACCGTTTTTCTTTTCAGGGTTTGGTTGTTTTATCGTGGGCATTTGTTCCCTGGGATTTTTAGCTCCGTAGCTCAACTATGCCATTGACAGTGAAGCACAACACAAAGTGGTGTCTCTGTGATACGAGACAAAATCATGTCGAAACCCGCTGGAGGTTCTGCCGGGAATACGACCTCAGAACACACGATGAACCCACAAATTATGCCATTCAACGTATTGTGAACCATTTTGAGCACAAGGGTACAGTGCATAACCAGAGCAAGGGCCACATTGGCAGGCCAGCATCAGTAACCAAGCACCAAGCCAACATCGATGCCATGCAGGATTCTGCAGTGGACAGTACGAAGAAGTCCCACCGCCAGCACTACCAGGTGCTCGGCATCAAACCAACATCAGTCTGGCATATCCTCACTAAGGAACTGAAGGTTTTCCCATGCATCATCTATTCGGCATAAACTGAATCAAGATGACATGAGGAGGAGAATAGATATGTGCAATTGCTCAGTGACAGGATGGAGCTGTACTCAAACTGGATCAACCTGATCTGGTTCGGTGATGAAGCCCATTCCTACTTGAATGGTGGCATCAACAACCACAACAACATTTCCTGGGGGGCAGAACCATCTGAGGAGATCACCGAGAGGTACCTGAAAGGACCTGTGGTCACATGCTTCTGCACCTTCAATGCCAGATGGGGAGCTGAGAATGACAACAGCAGGATGGTGACTATCAATGGTGAGTGCTACCAGGCTGTGCTCCAGAAGTTCCATCATGATCAACCTAAAAGGTCACCCCAAACCAGCTCAGCATGACCTGGTTTATGCAGGATGGTACACCCCAGCATACAGCTGGTAATACCATCACTTTCCTGCGGCAGCTCTTCAGAAACCGCCTCGTTGCCATGGGTACGCTCATGACTGTGCACTCCATAACCCAGACTTGAACCTCCTGGACTACTAGTTCTGGGGTCTGTCAAGGGATCTGTCTATGCCAGCCACCCTGCCACACTGGATGATCTGATGCAGGAGGTGTCAGACTAACTCCAGGCAGTATCACATGAGACCTACAGGAAAGTTGGACAGATCTTTGGAGTCAGGATCAATGCCTGTCTGAACTGCGGAGGGGCATACATTGAGAACATCAATTACAAGGCTTTTGCGTAAATGGCAATTTCAGACCTTGGGCTCTCACTAACTCTCGCAGTGACTTACTGCAATAGCAATCAGTGATAGAAAATACCATGTCATTAGCTTTCAAGAAACGTTTGGTTCACATTTCTGAGGTTTGTTTCTTTGTAAATAAATATTTAAAGTTGCATCACTCTTTTTGAAACACCCTGTACTTGCAAAACACAGTATGGCAATTTTAAAGGGTTTGCACAGCCATGGAAGACCAAATTCCCCGTTTTCCAGGACAAAAAATTGTTTTCCAGTCCCTTTAATCAAATGTTTTATGGAACAAGTGACATTGGAATAAACCACAAGAATAAGAATGAAACAGTGTTTGTTTACTGTTATTCCATATTCCAATGAACATTTCAATAACTAGAAACACCCGCTCCCTTCGGGAGCAGCCTCGGGGCAAATATATTTGTCATGGCGAATAATCCCCCATCTGCAGCAGGGGTCAGTAAACTACTTGTAATGTGGCACGTGTTGAATTGAAAATTTGTAAGTTGTCTCCCCCCGCCCCCTCGTAGGGGGGTGTTTTTGTGCTCATGACCTGATGGTAGAGATTGGCCCAACCTCGTTTTATTCTATGATTTTCTTGATGCGCGTGCACACGCACACCATGTGATGTTATACCGAGGGGTTTCCTTATTTTTTGGAGTAGGAGGCTACCATTAAAAAGTAGCAGGTTACCATCACCATGAGCGAAGCGAGCGCAGCTGTATGGCCGGGGTCCAGGGCCCGCCTAGGGCCCTGGAAGCCGGAGGATCCTAGATGGCTGGAGATGCATTCTTGCATGATTTCTGACATGAAATAGTTCTCATATTATCATGCTGTTGGGGTGGAAAACTCCAAAAAAACAGTTGGTTAGGCCTATACTGGATGTAGTTGCATTAACATACTGACTGACTGGTTGATTGAAATTCAGCTATACTGTATAGTTAGTTCAAGCAGCTTTTAAACAGGGTTCATTAATTTAAGGCCATGGTTTAGGGCACACCAAGGTGTCTGGAAGATGGAGATTATCGAAATACTAATGTGTTTTCGTCTCGGATTTCAAAACAGGGGGTGTAGCGAGTTCGTGGTGACAAAAAAAATTCGAAAAATCGCGCTGAAGTAGGCGGCGACCTTTGACATTTTTTCTCTGAGTAGACGGCTGCGGGTCGCCAGTAACCGGCTTCTAAGGAAACCCCTGGTTATACCACAAACCATTCCAAGGTGTACCTTTTGCAGCATTAATCAGGAGCTTCTCTCACATAGATTGCTTACATGGAGTAAACTGCAATTCATTATTATCCTCATTTTCATAAAAATTTGAAGTCAGCAAATGTATGCTCTCCACATACGAGGTGGATATTCAGACAACAGTAAACCCTCGTTTTCCATGGGCGGTTACGTTTCTCCTCACCTATAAACTCACGAGTCATGAATAGGTTGGCCATTCATCCGGTTTTATAGAGGACAGTCTGGTCTTCTGTTCCTTTGTCCTCTTTGATACGAAACCAGATGCCTTTATGTCCTCTATTTTCCTCTTGAGCCACTCAAGCTTTCGACCCACAATTTAACTTTTGATTGTTGGTTTTCATGGGTTAATATATTTCTCAGTTAATTAATCCCATGTTTGTATTGGTCCTACAAATGCCAACAAAGATCCTATCTGTCACAATTCCTAATGGCGTCTATATGTTTATGGTTATGGCTGTTGCTTGATGCTGTTAAACGTCTGTCTGGATGAAAAATTCGGCATTGTGGAAACTGTTATGTGCTCTCCTGAAATGAAAGACTGCCAGACAAGTGAGGAGAGGAATCTGAAACTTTTCAGCAAAGCCAAAATATTGTACGTACTGCAGACAGTACTGTAGGAGCTGCGTGTCTCAGTTAACATCTACACTGCAGCAGCCCCGCTGATTTACAATTATATGTGTAAAAGTCAGACGCAAGGTAAAGTCCCAGGGGTCGTCAGATATTTTTAGTGTGAATGGATAAACACCAGAGGCCATTAACACAAAATTATGGGCAGAGAATAGAAGAACATGATAGGGGATTAACTCAAGAATAATTTTGCAAATAAATTAGCACAATGCAAATGGGGAATTAGGATTAGCTCTGTGTTGTCGTCTGGACTGACAAACCGTTTTGACATGGCTTTAATGGTAACTTCTTGGGGGAGGTTAAAATTGGTAATGGGTCTCTTGGGTTCTCTTAAAGAGACTGGCAGAATTAACAATTCTGACCGGAAGCATGGCAAATTATTTATTATTTGCACAATTTTCTCTACTTTCTAGGAGTTTCAAGGACTTGGACAAGCTTTTTAGGACTTTCTAGGACTGGAGGATGCCAGTCATGTCATAGGCAGAGAGTTTGGAGAGCAATGCGGGGTCAAGAGGAGCAGAGCAGGTTTTCAGGTAACAAAAACGATGGGGAACAACAATAAATCATTCAATGGAGCGAGAGCAAAAAAAAAAAAAAAAAAAAAAAAAAAAAAAAAAAAAAAAAAAAACTTCGATTGGGACAATGTGCTTAATCTCAACAAAGATGGATCGTTCACCTATCTTAATCTAACTTAACACGATACAATTAAAGACCAAGACAGAAATGAAGGCACAGAGGTTTTTCATGTAGCCTTTCCTTCTCCTGCGGATGCAGAGTGGGTGCAACATGGGTACCCTATTTGGGTTGACCATGTGCGTGGGATCAAAAGCTTTTGCCACTGGGCCGCTTCTGGGACTCGGGGAGTTTTTCTACACCAGGACGAGCACTTGACTGCAACTGCACACAACCCAGACTTGGAGCACATACTTGCACACCTGCAGACCTATTACAATAGCTTCTCCCATTCCTTTGGGAACTGACAAGGCCATAACGACGACAACTACAACAACAACAACAACCTATTTGTATTTATGCAATCAAAAGCAAGTACACAATGTTCTGTCTTCCACACAATCCTCACCGTTCTGTCTTCCAGGTACATCGTTTTCGAGAGGAAATCAATGCCGATGGTGGCCTACAGGTAATAAGGAACATAATAAATTAAGAATATCAAACGATACTTGTCTGTATATTTTCAAAGATAATAGATGTGAAATTATGAGAATGGATAATTGCAATAATCATCAGTTGTAGCTATTTGCCTTTAATAAACAAAGTACTTGTTAAAAAACATATCTGAGCTCATTAAAAGTCATACAATACATTATTCCATCCAGTCACCAAGTAGACCTACAAACTTCCTCTGTAAAATGATGACAATCTGATGAGACATGTGGTATGAAAATAAGAAAACATTAAAAAAGGTGATGTCACACAAAAAGGACGTAACCATTCAAATAACAGGTACATAATGTGGACAAATATAGATTGTACCAAGCATGCAAACGTAAGGCTCATGGGTTTATAAAAATATCTCAAAATAAGGGGCACTCAGTAGAGTGCATACCCTAACCCTAACAGTCACGAAATGCTGAGCCAGTACAACATATCGTGCCAAATAAATTTTTGAAATACTGTATCATGCTATACATGGTTTTTGGCCCAATCTCTCAATGGTGAAGAATCACTATAAAATTAAAAAATTCTCGAATCTGGATCTGGATTTGGATCTTCACCAAAATTAAATCAGTTCGTCATTGTCACACACCCAACCTGTTCCCACCAAGTTTCATCTGAATCAGTCAACAACGTTTTGAGATATCCTGTTATGTAATCAGTTTAGCGCTATCTCTCAATGGTGAAAGAGTCCACAACTTTTTGAGAGGTCGTGCTATATATCGTTTTTGTCCGGATTGCTCAATGGTGAAGAATCACTTTAAACAATTATAGTAGCCGGATCCGTATCTTCACCAAAATCTAATCAATTTGTCCTCATCACACACACAACCTGCCCACAACAGAATCAACAGAATCTTTTCAATCTTTCAAATTCTGTGTAATTTCAACATAATCTGTCCACAACTTTTTGAGATATCCTGAACACAAACAAACAAACAAGAAAAAGACATCATGCAGAGCACGATACTTGCGTAATCCACCTCCCCCCTCCCAAGGTTACCATGGATACATGAACTTGTCCATGTCATCAAGATTAAAATTCACAATCTTAATCAAAGTTCAGGTCAATCAGATGAAAATTGAATCTTTTTCAGATTGAAATTGATGATTTTCGAAGTTTGACCTTGAGTTGACCTTTTGACCTCTAAAATAGTTAGCTTCCAAATTCAGTGATGGACTTTGCAAATCGTGTTCAACTTTCAAGTTAATAGGATGTAAGTTGATGATTTTAGAAGTTTGATCTTGAGTTAACCTTTCACCTTTTGTCCTCAAAAATAGTTGGTTTCCCAATTCAGTAACAATATGCAAATCTTATTCAAATTTTTAGTCAATCAGATGAAAATTGACAATTTTTCAAATACAATTTGATTATTTTGACAAATAGACAGACAGAGAATAACAAAAATCGACTGACCAATATACTTGAAAAATCTTTGATTTTGCTAGTAACAAGAAAGACGTCGTATAGAGCAAGATACTTGTGAAATCCATAAAACAAATTTGACCTCAAAAGAATTGGTGGTTCAATTAAATGACCAAATATACAACTCCTCTTCAAATTTCAAGTCAATCGGATGAAAATTGATGATTTTAGAAATCCCACCTAAGTTGTTGACCTTTGGCCTATGTTGACCTCAAAATTGGTGGTTGAATTCAGTGACCTGAAATATAAATCCTGTTCAAATTTCTAGTCAATCGGATGAAAATTAATGATTTTAGAAATAAGGCGAATTTGTTGACCTTTGGTCTATGTTGACCTTTTTGAAGTCAAAAAACAATAGGCTTCTTGTTTTTGATGAACTTTATAACACATGGTGAAGTTTTGTGAAGATCGGTTAAAAATTGAGACCAATAGGTGATAAATATACAAACAAATACACAGACAGAATAACTAACACACAAGACCAACCAATATACTTGAAAAATCTTCGATTTTCGCAAGTAACAAACAGAGGGGTGAAAACATCACCTCCTTCCATCTTTGGTGGCCGAGATAATAACCAAAATTGTGAGTTCACTTCAGTGTTGACAAATGCATCAATGAACATGCATTCATGCAAGGATAATGGTACATTTGAACAAAATGCGATGCCGACATACCTGATATGTGTTGTCAAAGCTGTCATACATAAACCTTGTGATGAGAGATGTTTTTCCAACTGAAGAAGAAAAAACAGAAGAAGAAGAAGAAGAAGAAGTAAAGTTAAGTTTGTACAGAATGGTTTGTGTCATACTGAAAATTCCAGCAAAAACATTGCATTTCTCACCCCAAGCTGGACCACAAAAGCTGACACTGCAAGGAAGATGCATTTCTTTTCCTCAAGGACATGAGCAGAGAGAAACTACTCCCAAGATATGACTGCGAAGTCCACAACTGCTATGACTAACCGTACGTCAATGGCTCCGATTTTGCCACCTTCTTGTGGGATAGCCCGAGAAAGACTTGAGCGAAAAACATTTCACGAACCAGCTGGCCAGGCCAGATGTTCCACTCATGGCCATTTTGGTGGGAAGTTGTAATTTGTTCAAGGTGCCAGCAATAACTCATATAGTCCTCACCAAAGATTCTGTGGGATCTTTAACGTCCACCAACTAACGCTCACTGCTGGGATAACATCCATCCAAAGGGTGGCACATCATGATGCATTGCACTGCCTGTGAAACACCAAGGTGGTCGGTCATAGCTGGGTCGAGATTTTAACCCAGGAGAGACAGCTCGAAGGTGAGTGCACACACCCCTAAGGCCTAGGCTATCCTGCCATCCCAATACAATGGTTTATCGTTAGGTCAAGAATGGAATCCAGTCTACACAGTTCAAATGAAAGTGCACCACCTCTACACCATCCTGTCAGAATATGAGTGAAGGAGTACTGTATTTCTATTTTATAATGATGACAATTTGGATGTAACTGCAATTCAGCTTGACTTCACATGTTTTACAATGACAAAGACATACAAAACGATGTGCTACCAGTACCATGTTTCAAAGAACCGGCATCCAGAATCGTGCTACGTCTACTTTGCCACCTGGATGGCATATCCAACATAACAAACCATGCAAGGCCCAATATTAGCATCCAGAAAAGCAAAAACATGGTGATGCTGCTGTGGGATAAGATGGGAATGACAGAGCCTGGGTGTCATAGCCTTGGACAATATCTTACCAAATGACCCTGAAACTTTGCCAAGTTAGAGGATTTCATTAGGTAACGAGAACAGCACTCGGTAGAGTGCATCCCTCAGCCAGGCTGAACATTTTACGTTTTGTATCCCACTGATAGGTTGGATCTGCATCCGGATGAAATGAAAATCGAATCAGCTTGTTCTTGTCACCTACCAAACTCATCCACCATTTTTTGAGATATTGTGGTATGTATCATTTTTGTGCCAATCTCTCAATGGTGATGAATCACTTAAAAAAAAATATACCATCAGAGATGGGGAATCCCCCGCCATTGAAAAATAATTGAAATCAGATAAGCGGTTTTCCATTTATTACAAAAAACATTTTTTTAAAGATGGCCGCCCCAGTCGGCAATCTTGGATCCGGCCACGCCCAAAATCAATAGGGTTCTTCCTTTTCAGGTGGGACATGTGTGACCGAAATTTCAAATCGATATGGCGAACAGTTTGAGTTATTGCACTCACAGCTATAAATGTTGATGCCCAGCCAGCCAGCCGGACGGACGGACCGCCCCAGTGGGCCATCTTGGATTCGGCCACGCCCAAAATCAATAGGGTTCTTCCTTTTCAGGTGGTACATGTGTGACCCAAATTTCAAATCGATATGGCAAACAGTTTATGAGTTATCGCACTCACAGCTATAAATGTTGACGCCGCCCCAGTCGGCCATCTTGGAGCCGGCCATGCCCAATATCAATAGGGTTCTTCCTTTTCAGGTGGTACATGTGACCCAAATTTCAAATCGATATGGCGAATAGTTTATGAGTTATCGCACTCACAGCTATAAATGTTGACGCCCAGCCAGCCAGCCAGCCAGCCGGACGGACGACCCGGGTGATAACAATATCCCCCTTCCGCCACGTGGCGGGGGATAAAAAACACCAAGGATACAGATTTGGATCTTCATCACAAAATCTAAACAATTAGTCCTCGTCACATCCCCAATCTGTCCACCAAAATTTGTCCAAAACTGTTCCAAAATTTTTGAGATATCATGCTCACAGACAAGCAGGGATGAAAACATAACCTCCACCAAATATCAGTGGCAGAGGTAATAACTGGAACAGGTTATCCACACAAACCTAATGCATAAATGAAAATGTGAATCCCCCAACCTCTGTTGCTGCAGTGCATCAAACTGGTTACTCAAGCCATCCCAGTTTAATATAGTCCAATTAATGGATTTTACATTTGATCAGGGCACAGGTTATCCTTCAAATCCCAAACATTTAAATCCCAGTCATTCAGTATCATGCACAGCGGTTTGTTCTTCAAAGCGTTAAAGTCATATGCCTCACCATAAATAAATTGCAACACTTAAAGCAAGTGCACCCAAGAGATACATTGTTACTTTGTGGACTATGGAACCTGAGTCACCGAACAATAAGGCAAAGGACAGTTAACGCCACTGTTAGGCCAGCAGCCTTACCCCATCTCTGGACAAACATCAACCGACACTACACTTTCCAGCAGCTGGAATCAGAAAGGAGACAGAGGGAAGAGGGAGACAGAGGGAAGAGGGAGACAGAGGGAAGAGGGAGACAGAGGGAAGAGGGAGACAGAGGGAAGAGGGAGACAGAGGGAAGAGGGAGACAGAGGGAAGAGGGAGACAGAGGGAAGAGGGAGACAGAGGGAAGAGGGAGACAGAGGGAAGAGGGAGACAGAGGGAAGAGGGAGACAGAGGGAAGAGGGAGACAGAGGGAAGAGGGAGACAGAGCGAAGAGGGAGACAGAGGGAACAGCGGGACAGAGGGAAGAGGGAGACAGACGGAAGAGGGAGACAGAGCGAAGAGGGTGACAGAGGGAAGACGGAGACAGAGGGAAGAGGGAGACAGAGGGAAGAGGGAGACAGAGGGAAGAGGGAGACAGAGGGAAGAGGGAGACAGAGGGAAGAGGGAGACAGAGGGAAGAGGGAGACAGAGGGAAGAGGGAGACAGAGGGAAGAGGGAGACAGAGGGAAGAGGGAGACAGAGGGAAGAGGGAGACAGAGGGAAGAGGGAGACAGAGGGAAGAGGGAGACAGAGGGAAGAGGGAGACAGAGGGAAGAGGGAGACAGAGGGAAGAGGGAGACAGAGGGAAGAGGGAGACAGAGGGAAGAGGGAGACAGAGGGAAAGCGAGAGGGAGGGGAATACATTTGTCAATAACACGATGGCTGAGCGGAAATAATAAGATTACATCTGCAAGCCAAACAAACACATCATCTCCAAATTTAAAGATGGAGAAACAGGATTTTAAACAGGATTTAAGAAACAGGAAACAGGAAACAGGAGAAACAGGGTCCGTCCGTCCGTCCGTCCGTCCGTTCCCAGGTAGCACAAAAACGGCTGAACCGATCGCAACCATTTTTTGGGTGTGTAATCCTGGGACCCCTTGGAGTAAAATAGGCATAACTATAACATGACCCCATTGACGGCTCCCATCGAGAGCGGGTGCTTCTAGTTCTTAAAATATGCAGATATACATACATATATGCTGGTGTGTTGAAAAGTAATGCCTCCAATTATTTTTCTCCAAAACAAGTAAAAAAATATTTAAATGAAACAGATACTCATATCAATATTTATTCTACCATGGCACATGCATTTCAGGTTTCAGGCTGCGAATCAGCAGTTCGGGCTGCGTTTACCCCTTGTGCCTGTGGACTGCTCGTTTTTTTCCTTTGTACGTTGGCCCTGCACGGCAAGGAACTGGCAGACCGAGAGTGTGAAGCTTGGCAGTTTTCAAAAACGTGGATCGAGAGCGTGGGAGTCGAGGAGCGTATTTGCGTGAACGTGAGGAGGGTTGAACTGAGTGGCTTTTGAACTGTGATATTTGTGAAAAAACCCGAGTGATCATTTTTGTGAAAAGCATTTACTTGTTAGCACGAGGGGTTCAGTGTAAACATCGATTTAAAGAAGCACTCTTAGCCCACTCATGCTTAACATGGTGATGGAGCTGGTAAGCAGGAAGGTGAGCTTGAGGGATAGTATGGGGAGGATGCTGTAAGCGGACAATATGGCTCTTGTGGTGGAGAGTGGGCGGGAGATGCAGGAAGTACTGGGGTAGTGGAAGAAGGCATTTGAGAAACATGGGCTGAGGATGAGTATGGAGAAGATTGAGGTGATTTGGGTCAGGCAGCAGATAAAAGAAATGAATATCAGGTTAGAGGGGAAGGAGATCAGGTAGGGAAATAGGTTTGAGTATCTGGGAGGAACAGTGACCGGGTATGGTAAGGCCGAGGCAGAGGTGCGGAGGAGGATTCAGGTGGGTGTGAAGGCATGGAGGAGGGTGGAGGGAGTAATGGCAGACATAAATATATATAGAAAATTGAAAGGGAAGGTTCTGATGTCGTGTGCCTACCTTTACGGTCTGGAGATGGTGGCACTGACAGAGACAACAACAGAGGCTGCATGTTTGTGAGAACAAGTGTGCGGGTGAAGAGGGTTGATAGGAGGAGGATGGATGAGCTGACGGAGGAGATTGGTGTGCAGATGAGTTTGATAGGGAGATTGGTAAAATGCCGGTTGAAATGGGCTGGACACTTGGTGTGGATGCAGGAGGAGAGGAATGGCAAAAAGAGCAGATAAGTTGAGGTTGCAAGGTAGGAGGAAAAGACATAGACCGTGGTTGAGATGGGAGGATAGTGTAAGGAGGGATATCCATAAGGATAAGGAGGGATAAGGAGGGTGTAAGGAGGGATAGTGTAAGGAGGGAGAGGGAGGGAGGGACAGAGGGCCGTGGACTAGTTTCGTCACCAAGGTAGGGCAGAAGCTTGGTGCCATCAGACCTCAACCCTTATAAAGGGAAGAGGACGAGAAGATGAAGATCCCACTGATAGGTTGGATCTGGATCTGGACCTTAACCAAAATCTAATTAGCTTGTTATTGTCACCAACCCAACTCATCCACCAAGTTTTGTCTGAATCCATCTATAACTTTTTGAGATACCCTGATTTTTATTTTCTCCATATGCAGAATCTGGCTGCTGGTCGCATCATTGCTGGGAGCGTGGCCATGCCACTGATGCAGTACCCCATTTCCAATAAATTGGTACTCATTTTGCTGACCTCAGAAGAGTCAACTCACCTGGTGTGATTTAACGGCCCGATAGGGGCTAAACGCAAGATCCTAACATCTTAAGCCAGCCATCTAAACTGTCAAGCCAACACCAGGTTTGATATCCTGCTCACAAAAACAGACAGACATGAAAACATGCAAACGCACCAATCAGGAATTTTCATACACAAGAAAGAATGCAGTAACTTGGGTTTGCTCATCCAACTGAAGTTGCCTGAAGTAACTTGAGGGGGGGGGGAAGGGGAGAGGTTGGGGAGGAAGGGAGAGAGAGTGCAGAGGTATGCACACTCGTCCTTGAACCGTCTTGACTGGGATCAAATCTCAACCCAGCTGTAAACTGTCACTTTGATGTTTCTCATGCGGCATCCATTGGGAAGATGTTAATCTGGAGTAAACATCTGCCAGCATTGGTCGTTGTATGTAAAGAGTATCATACATTGATGGAGTAACTTGAAATGAAAAAGAATATATATACAGTATATGTATATACGTATGAATATTTTAACAGTGAAGGTGTAATTTGTTGGGCATTCATAAAAACCCTTGGCTTGATGAGTGCCAGCAATGAAGCTCATCCTTGATAGTTTTTTTTTAGGACATCCTCTCGGCTTTCTTCCTTCTACCATAAGCTGCATTTGCTTTCTGTACAGCTTCATCTTCTGATCTTCATTACACATAGCCATACTAACGAAGTCTTCCCTTCTTCTTCACCAATATATATATTTTAAACTCTTCTTAATTTCTGACCTTGGAATTCTTTCTTTCAGAGATAATCCATTCATACATCGCATCATCCTCATTGCCATTCTTTCCATTCCTTTGAAATTTTCGATCTGCATTGCCAAAGTTTTCGCTTGCATACATACTTGACAATAGAAATAAATAAATAAATAAAAACCCCGAAAAGGACAAAGGAGAGCCAAAGGTCCATTATTGCACAAATGTTTCATACCATGTTAAAAACAAAAAACTGGAAAATGAGTGAACATTTCTCCCACCTCCACCCCACTTCCCCCACAAAATTCCAAAGAAAACTTGCAAACAAACTGGTTTCCTTCTCATCTACAATTAAATTGTGCTGGAACCAGAGCTTCTCTGATAAAGTGCACGTGTGATACAATTAGCATTTTAATTTAGACCGAATGAGTGCTGTTGGGCAATTCAACTGCAATTAATTTACAAACTAACAAACAACATGACATATGCCCTGGCTTCCTTCTCACAAACATCCCACGAGCAGCCTGGAATAATGTGCAAGAACTTAACGAGATAATGTTGGCGACATGGCACCCCATCGTTTGCGGTGACATTTTGGCCAGTTCATGAAAAGCCAAAGTGATTGTCTGGCCAGCGGTTTTGATTGGCACATGACAGGGATTTTTTTTTTTTTTTTTTAAACAGCAAACAGATGCTGTAGTCTGGTGATTTGCAGCATTTGGAGCTGCGTGCAGGTGGTCGAACTGAAAATGATGCATCCATTTACAAACACCATTGATTTTAGAAACACAACGGTTTTAAATCAAGAATGGCAGGATGGTCAAGCTTGAGGTATGCGCACTCTAAGCCGTCTAGTCTGCGTTTGAATCTCGGCCCAGCTATAAACTCTCATCTCGTCGTTTCACAGGCAGGGCGATTCATCAACGAGTGTGCAGTCCCCCAGATGGGACTGGGTGTCCCGTCTGTTGGCATTAGTTGGTGGATGTTAAAGATCTCATTGTGTCCTTCGTTTAGACTTTAGAGTATGCGAGCTATTACTAGCACCATGAAGAAACTACAAATTCCTACCTTAACCTTAGTCTAATGTCAGGCTTGGCCAGCTGGTTCGTAAAAGACCTAGGCCAAAAACTTCACCCAGCCAATCCCACAAGAATGTGAGAATAATTGCGGACGTTGAAGACGAAGAAGACGTATCATGTTATGCATCGTTTTTGGGCCCATCTCTCAATGGTAAAGAATTACTTAAATAATAAATAAAAAAACTTCTCGTATTCGGATCCAGATTCAGATCTTCACCAAAACAACTTTTTTGAGATATCCTGCTCACAAACAAACAGACAAGGCTGAAAACATAACCTCCATCCACCTTCAGTGGAGGAGGTAATCATTTAAAAATACGGCCCGTGGACCCTGGTCAGTTCTGACTTCAACGATATTGGATATATTAATTAACATTCATTGTTTTTATTCTGGCCCTAATGAACATCATACTCAGTAAGACTCATAATCTTTCTTCCTGGGCAAAAATTCAGAAAAAAAAAAAGACGCTGCGATAAGGCGTATACATTGCTTCATCGAAGCATTATACCAAACCAGAAGCAAAAACTACGAATACTCTTGGTGTTTTAGGACTTTGAAGATTAACTGGTCCTAATGAACTTCACACTCATTAGGACTCATTATCTTTCCTCCTGGACAAAAATTCGGAAAAAAACGCTGACAAGCCGTAGACATTGTTCCAGAGAACCATTATACCAAATCAGAAGCAAAAACTATGGATAGTCTTCAAGTTTTAGGACTTTGAAGATTAATTGATTAGACTAATTAACTCAGTCAATTGGTGAGAAATCTGAAATTTTATTGCCTGAGGTTCTGCAACATCTCCCCAAGTATCATCCCTCTGAGTTTCAAGTCATTCTGACCACAGACAGGTTAGAGAATAATGATCGAAAGATCGATTGTGGACAGACGGACGGACGGACTGACGGATGGATCGACGGACATGGACCCCCATTTTATAAGTCACTTCCTTCGGAACTGACTAAAAATCGATGGTCCTGACCTCTTGTTTGAAATTTAGGGCCTCCAAACATTGCTGAGAAGCCACAGCATGTCCAGAGTCGAGTGACAAGGACTGTCAGAGATCAGACCGTTTGAAAACAGTAAAGAAAAGACATTGGTAGAAACTATGGATTCCATGACCTTATTTATAATTGGAGATTAGAGTGAATAAGCTTGTAGTTGAGAGGATCAGATTTTACACCTCTTTTGTGAATGGGAATGATGTTTAGTGGCTGCCAGGCAGATGGAAGATCGTGGCCAAAAGAGAATGGGCTAAATAGAAGAGAGAGGGGAAAAGGAAGAACAGCAGAGCAGGATTTGAGAATATGGGTACTGATGCCATCTGGGCTCATCACCAAAGCAGTCTCAAGGCTGGACAGAACATTTTTCTCCCTTCTTGTGTTCAGGAAGACCAAAAGACAGTAGACAGTTGGTAGGAAGAGGTAAGATGGGGACCATCTGCCTTATCTCAGGCAGTGCATTATGGAAATCCAGGTGAGGGAGGGGATGAAAGGGGAGCGCACAGCAGAGACAGACTTGATAAGGCACCACCGTGACATGAATGAAGGAAACTGGTTGGAGATGAGCCTTGAGATTTACAAGATGACGTCTTCTGACTTGCCGCAGGAGGAGGAGGATATTGGGACCATACTCTGTGCAGAGCGTTGGTGCTGCCCAAGTAGTCTCCTTGACTATTGAGCACAATCCTGGAGGGGTCGCCACTCTGACACAGTATACCAGCAAGCTGGCACTCATTTTGCCGACCTCGGAAGGATGACAGATCGAGTTAACCCCACCTGGTATTAATTCAACAGCTGAGTGGGATTTGAACTCAGGACCCGAGGATCCAAAGCCCACCACCCTAACCATTAAGCCGACACCAAGCATATGATGTCTTCTGACTTGCCGCAAGATGGACACTGACTTTATGCAAGCCTCACAAAGTTACCCAAAGTTTCCCTCAGTCTGGTCCGTTCTCCATGTTAAAAAGCAAGCTGCTTGCACTGCATCGGCTTCCCCACAGACATCAGAGTACCAGAGCCAAGAGAATGGATGAGATGACCCGGTACGTGAGAGAAAGTAGCCTTTTGTGAAAGTACTCCCTGGAGGCAGAATCAATAGCAGGTGCTGTCTCTGCCAATTGGCTTGTGAAAACAGCTACATTCTGTGTTGCTGAGGTTGTTCTGTGATAAATGCCAGTGAGATAAGCGCTTCAACAAAAACAGTCAGAGAAGCATCGGAGAAACAGCAGATGAGACGGTCAATTAGTCTGAACCAAGTCCAAGAAGGGAGGACGTACACATTGCCAAAATCCAGGTTGGGTGGTTTACAGATTGGGTCAGATCCACAGACTCGCAGAAGGCCTTAGCTGCAAAGTCATGCCTGGTTGATGCAGGACAGACAACCAACCAACTAGCGCACTAAAAAAAACCCCCAAAACTAATAATTTAGTGCTGTTCCTCTCACAGATTCCAGACATCGCAATTTCAATGTGGAAGAGTGGAGGCGCCGACACACACAGGCATTTTTAAAGATCGCATCTCAGGAACCACTTCACAAACAATACCAAAGTTTGGCACGGACATTTGTTTTGAAGAACACTTTCAGCATACCCACGTTTCATCGATAATGCAGTCAACGAGCCTAAAACTGCCATTTTCTATTTCGATCTAATATGGAATTGCCTCAATTCAGCCTCCCAGATGTAGAAGCTCATTTGCCATTGGTCAATAACCAAACATGTTGTGTATGAACAAGTTATAGCATGGGTTTCAAAATCACAGTGAGCAGAAAAAAAATAGCATTGACCTTGCAAAAGGAAATGGTCAAATTAAAGAGTTGAACGTCCAACACAGACAACTCAATATAAGATACTGTCTGACTGGGCAGGTAAATGTCCTCAAGTTCTTACAGCCAACAATTATTGATCAGCCGAGGTATATAAAGGACAGCACAAGACAACAGGGCTGACAGAACGGCCTCGATGTACGCACACTCGTCTCTAAGCGGTCTAGCGTGGGTTCAAATCCAGGCAGAGCTGTAAACTGTCATCCTGGTATTTCACAGGTAGAACGATTCATCAATGTGTGGTGCCGTTTCATGGATGGACATTAAAGATCACATGGTGTCCTTCGTGAAAAGTAGGCGAGCTATCGTCGGCACAGTGAACAAATTCCAGATCAGTGCAACAAATACTGCTTGGAAGGAAAGGGCAAACTTGCCAAGAAACTGGACCTGCCTTTGGGCAGAACACCAGAACACGAACATGACATCAAATGGGCAGAAAGTAGAAGAGAGCAATGTTCGTGAGAAATAATTTAAAGACAGAGAGGTTTCAAAAATTTATGAATCCATTTTGGAGAGACAAAAGTTCCACTTTGTCGGACGTGCAGAATCAACGTCCGTCGGGAGACAATCAACAAGGAGCTGGATATTCCTGATCCGAAATTTCAAAAGCAAGAAGACTCGTGGAAAAGCAAGATTTGGACAGTCACATTCATGGCTCTGCAAGCACATCCTTCTGCCTCTGCTGAAAGAACGCCGGCTGGGCGAGTGACTGGCTGCAAACCCGCCAGTCAAACTCACAATTGCCTTGAGGAGGGGCAACGTCATTGCTCATCCAATTCCACTTTCTTGTCTGCAAAAATAAAGATCCGTCAGGACAGGCCCAAAAATCCCACACAAACTAAGACCCAGTCTCACCTCCATTCATTCCCTCAGTCAGCTCTCATCTGTCTGTGATCTTTCAACCACATAACCTGAAGCAGTCAAAAGGCGAAAGGAAAGGTTTCAAATTCCAACGTCCAGCACCAAACAAACAAGGCTGCGACTACGTGTTAATTTGGTACTGGATATCGACATAGGCCGATTATGCAGTTCGCTTGTGACATATGTTCGTTAGAGATAAAAGGGAAGGTATCAATAAAACCGGGGAAAAAAAAATCACAGCGCTTTCAAACACGTTGATACATACACACATGTACTTCTTACCAAAGTTCATCATCGAGCCTGAATACTGTAACTATGAAAAGGAAACCAAAACATTTCGACCATTTGGAGTTAAAAGGAAGCGCAAAACCACCATGTGTGAAATAAAGACTTTGAATGACCTCTTGAACTTTTGGCAGACAAGGCGAAAGGTTGCTCGCTTCAAGCAGGCTATGTTGAAATTCATTGCGCAAGCAAAGGAGTAAATGATACGTTGATATTATTTGAACGTACAAGTCTGTGGTCTCATTCCTCAACCTCCCATCTACCACATCGTTCAGCTCCCATTGTTCATCTTCATCATAATCACCCACTCTACACTCCTCCACATTATCCAGCCACATTCCTCCTTCAAGTCATAACATCCACCCATTCATCTACCTCATCATCATCATCATCCACTCTCTTAACCGCCTCTTCATAATCATCTGTCCACCCCTCCCAACCACCTCCTCCTCCTCATTCGTCTTCCCCTATCCCAGCATCCTCACTTGTCTACCCCTACCCCAGCCGCCTCCTCATTCGTTCACCCCTCCCCCAGCCTCCGCCTCATTCGTCCACCCCTACCCCAGCCTCCTCCCCAATCGTCTACCCCTACGCCAGCTTCCACCTCATTCGTTCACCCCTCCCCCAGCCTCCTCCTCATTTTTCTACCCCTACCCCAGCCTCCTCCTCATTCGTCTACCCCTACGCCAGCTTCCACCTCATTCGTTCACCCCTCCTCCAGCCTCCTCCTCATTCGTCCACCCCTCCCTCACCCTCCTCCTCATTCGTCAACCCCTACCCCAGACACCTCCTCATTCGTCCACCCCTATACCAGCCTCCTCATTAGTCCACCCACCCTCCTCCAGCCTCCTCAGTGATCCATCCCCCCTCCTCCAGCCTCCTCAGTGATCCATCCCCCCTCCTCCAGCCTCCTCCTCATTCATCCACCCCCTCCTCCAGCCTCCTCCTCATTCATCCACCCCCTCCTCCAGCCTCCTCCTCATTCATCCACCCCCTCTCCAGCCTCCTCCTCATTCATCCACCCCCTCCAGCCTCCTCCTCATTCATCCACCCCTCCTCCAGCCTCCTCCTCATTCATCCACCCCTCCTCCACATTCATCCACCCCTCCTCCTCCACATTCATCCACCCCTCCTCCTCCTCATTCATCCACCCCCTCCTCCTCATTCATCCACCCCTCCTCCTCATTCATCCACCCCTCCTCCTCCTCATTCATCCACCCCTCCTCATTCATCCATCCCCTCCTCCTCATTCATCCATCCCCTCCTCCTCATTCATCCACCCCTCCACCTCCTCATTCATCCACCCCTCCTCCTCCTCATTTATCCACCCCTCCTCCTCATTCATCCACCCCTCCTCCTCCTCATTCATCCACCCACCCCTCCTCCACATTCATCCACCCCTCCTCATTCATCCACCCCTCCACCTCCTCATTCATCCACCCCTCCACCTCCTCATTCATCCACCCCTCCACCTCCTCATTCATCCACCCCCTCCTCCTCCTCATTCATCCACCCCCTCCTCCTCCTCATTCATCCACCCCCTCTTCCTCATTCATCCACCCCCTCCTCCTCCTCCTCATTCATCCACCCCCTCCTCCTCATTCATCCACCCCCTCCTCCTCCTCATTCATCCACCCCCTCCTCCTCCTCATTCATCCACCCCCTCCTCATTCATCCACCCCCTCCTCCTCCTCATTCATCCACCCCCTCCTCCTCCTCATTCATCCACCCCCTCCTCCTCCTCATTCATCCACCCCCTCCTCCTCCTCATTCATCCACCCCCTCCTCCTCCTCCTCATTCATCCACACCCCCTCCTCCTCCTCATTCATCCACCCCTCCTCCTCCTCCTCATTCGTCCACCCCTCCTCCTCATTCATCCACCCCCTCCTCCTCATTCATCCACCCCCTCCTCCTCATTCATCCACCCCCTCCTCCTCATTCATCCACACCCCCTCCTCCTCCTCATTCATCCACCCCTCCTCCTCCTCCTCATTCGTCCACAACCCTCCTCCACATTCATCCACACCCCTCCTCCAGCCTCCTCCTCATTCATCCACCCCCCTCCTCCAGCCTCCTCCTCATTCGTCTCTCTCACTCCTCAAACACCCTCACCCTCCTCCACTGTAAAACACATCACAGTATGGCTGATGTCGAACTTACCGCTTTGCTCCCCCAGGAACACCAGCTTGAATTTCCTCAGCGGGTTTCCGAAATCTCCACCGCCTGCCATTGCCGGCTCTCACAAGATCTCCCCAAAACGCCCTTAATTTAACCTCGAACCTCGGTGTTGAACCTGCTGGAAAACATAAAATCCTGAAGCCAACGGGGTTCACAGTTCTCGTTATATCTTCGCACCTGGAGGGCGACACTCTTGACGCTTACGTAGTTGAAGCGACAACGCATTAAAACCCCCAATTCACGTCATTCGAGGTGACGTTGCATGTACAACGTAAAAGGCGATATATAAATATATATATATATATATATTTGGTGAAACAATCTTCCTTTTAATGTAACGTTTAATTGTATTTTAATTCCACGTTTGCTTTACAATCGGATTACAAAATGTCACAAGATTAAATACACAGAACATGGAAACCAGCCTTGCTGTCACAATAATGTATATACATCATTCCTTGTTGAAAGAAACTTCCAAACGTACTTCCGGTTTTGATTAAACGATTCATATATGGATATATATATATATATATATATATATATATATATATATATATATATATATATATATATAATTTATCTATCCGTCTTACATTTTTCTTTACAAAGTACATTATATCGCCGCGACTTTCAAAAACAGTAAAGCCAGGAGAAAACAATTAACTTCATGACAGAACCGAACGCTTGCTACACCGTTCAATCACCCATTCTATCTTTTTTTTTCTCAAGCAAAGAAAATACAGGTGCACACCAAGATTGATGCAAAAGCTTCACAAAACAAAACAACAAAGTTTAACGCGAAGAATGTATATATGTGGTAAAACTGTCCAGTTATTCGTCTTAATCGCATATTGGCTGCCCACGCGTTGTTCCCGTGAGTCATGACTATTTACAGATTCAACATTATAAAAATCCAAGAGTAAATCGAAATCGAACAAAACGCAATAATCCTGCGCTCGCTCATTGCATGACACGCGTACGTAATAGATGGACAGCGTATTTGCATGAATCCAGATCAACTGTCGACGTCACGGCAAGCCGTGGACCGTGGACGTATACCGCGATGACATAATAAACACGAGGATACCCCGCCGCGGTCTCCACGAGAGATCGGTGGGATAGCTCCGTTTACTTCCTTTCTCACGCAACCTCAGGGGGGGGGGGGTACGCGTCATGACGTCATCACCCTCTACGTCATGACGTGCGCGTCATCCGTGCCACGTCACGACGTACTTTCCTATTTCAACGGAACTTTTCATATCCACTTCCAAAGAGATCACTAATTTGTTTAGCGTGGTGATGTAAAATTGAAGAGATTGTGTTTTTAAAAACCATTTTCAAACTGCGCGGCCAACTCGGGATTGTATTCGGGAGGAAGATGAGATTGTTCCAAGCTCACAGTTAGTTCGGTTCGTCCGGGTTTGTCCGGTATGGCGTGGTACCACCGGGACCTGAGCCGAGTACGAGCCGAAGAACTTCTCGCCCGGGCGGCCAAGGATGGCAGTTTCTTACTACGGGACAGCGAGTCCGTACAAGGGGCTTACGCACTGTGCTTGCTGTAAGTAGTGGAGTTGTTCTCTCCGAGGTTCCGGGGGGGCTCAACGTTAACTCGCACCCGAGACGCCCTGGAGCCTGTTCGTGGGGACGAGTAAGGTGTTCCATTTTACCTGTCTCGTCAACCGTCGCACCTGTCCACCCGTCGTCAACCTGTTCGTACTGCCTGTACATGTTTAGCGTGCACGAAAAGACGCCCGGCATGTTGTATTCCGAGTCGATCGTTTATTCCACCGGAACGGTTAAATCCCCCCTCTCCCTGCCGAGAATCCCCCCTCTACCTGCCGGGAAAGCCCCCCTCTACCTGCCAGGAAAGCCCCCCTCTCCCTGCCGGGAAAGCCCCCTCTCCCTTCCGGGAAGCCCCCCCTCAACCCGCCGAGAAAGCCCCCCTCTACCTGCCGGGGAATCCCCCCTCTACCTGCCGGGGAATCCCCCCTCTACCTGCCGGGGAATCCCCCCTCTACCTGCCGGGAAAGCCCCTTTTAATCGAAGGTAAATTTTACATATTACCGAACCCAAGGCAAGACGATACCGCCACACAGCTCGGGCAATACCATTGTGTTTGAAGATTTGGCCGACAAGCGGGGATGGGTCTAAAAAGATGCTCTCATCGTGCCAATCACTGTGATGTAACAGAAAAAGGTCTTGTACCAATTACTGTGATGTAACACAAAAAGTTCTCATCGTGCCATTCACTGTGATGTCACACAAAAA
Organism: Eptatretus burgeri; assembly: GCF_056783735.1. NCBI lineage: Eukaryota > Metazoa > Chordata > Myxini > Myxiniformes > Myxinidae > Eptatretus > Eptatretus burgeri. Next base: position 63,229,345 of record NC_140967.1, read on the forward strand.
GGTCTCATCATGCCATTCACTGTGATGTAACATGAAAAGGTCTCATCGTACCAATCGCTGTGATGTCACACAAAAAGGTCTCATCGTGCCATTCACTGTGATGTAACATGAAAAGGTCTCATGCCAATCACTGTGATGTCACACAAAAGGTCTCATCATGCCAATCACTGTGATGTAACATGAAAAGGTCTCATGCCAATCACTGTGATGTCACACAAAAGGTCTCATCATGCCAATCACTGTGATGTAACATGAAAAGGTCTCATCATGCCATTCACTGTGATGTAACATGAAAAGGTCTCATCGTGCCATTCACTGTGATGTAACATGAAAAGGTCTCATGCCAATCACTGTGATGTCACACAAAAGGTCTCATCATGCCAATCACTGTGATGTAACATGAAAAGGTCTCATCATGCCATTCACTGTGAGGTAACATGAAAATGTCTCATGCCAATCACTGTGATGTCACACAAAAGGTCTCATCATGCCAATCACTGTGATGTAACATGAAAAGGTCTCATCATGCCATTCACTGTGATGTAACATGAAAAGGTCTCATCATGCCAATCACTGTGATGTAACATGAAAAGGTCTCATCATGCCATTCACTGTGATGTAACATGAAAAGGTCTCATCGTGCCATTCACTGTGATGTAACATGAAAAGTTCTCATCGTACCAATCACTGTGATGTCACGCGAAAAGGTCTCATCATGCCATTCACTGTGATGTAACATGAAAAGGTCTCATCGTGCCAATCACTGTGATGTCGCACAAAAAGGTCTCATCGTGCCAATCACTGTGATGTCACATTAAAAGGTTTCATCATGCCGATCACTGTGAAGTCACCAAAAGGTCTCATCGTGCCAATCACTGTGATGTCACACAAAAAGGTCTCATACCAATCACTGTGATGTCGCACAAAAAGGTCTCGTACCAATTACTGTGATGTAACATGAAAAGGTCTTATCGTGCCAATCACTGCGATGTCACGCGAAAAGGTCTCATCGTGCTATTCACTGTGATGTAACATGAAAAGGTCTCATTGTGCCAATCACTGTGATCTCACATAAAAACGTCTCATTTGCCAATCACTGTGATCTCACACAAAAAGGTCTCATCGTACCAATCGCCGTGATGTCACACAAAAATGTCTCATCATGCCATTCACTGTGATGTTACACAAAAAGGTCTCATCATGCCATTCACTGTAATGTCACACAAAAAGGTCTCATCGTGCCAATTCACTGTGATGTCACACAAAAAGGTCTCATCGTGCCATTCACTGTGATGTCACACAAAAAGGTCTCATCGTGCCAATCACTGTGATGTAACACAAAAAGGTCTCATCGTACCAATCGCTGTGATGTCACACAAAAAGGTCTCATCTTACCAATCGCTGTGATGTCACACAAAAAGGTCTCATCGTGCCATTCACTGTGATGTAACATGAAAAGGTCTCATCATGCCAATCACTGTGATTTCACAAAATGGTCTCGTGCCAATCACTGTGATGTCACATGAAAAGATCTCGTACCAATCACTGTGTCACACAAAAAGGTCTCATCGTGCCATTCACTGTGATGTAACATGAAAAGGTCTCATCATGCCAATCACTGTGATGTCACAAAATGGTCTCGTGCCAATCACTGTGATGTCACATGAAAAGATCTCGTACCAATCACTGTGTCACACAAAAAGGTCTCATCGTGCCAATCACTGTGTTACATAAAAAGGTCTCATGCCAATCACTGTGATGTTGCATGAAAAGGTCCCATCGTGCCAATCACTGATGTCACATGAAAAGGAACTGCTGTACATTCGACGTTTTGATATGTCGAGTTTATTAAAACGTTCAGGTGGTAAAACTAACCTGTCCTTAGGACTGGCTTATTGAGGCTTTCCCCTCAATGGATGTTGTTAAGGGTGCAACCAAATTGTCTCCACCAAAGATTCCTGAGGTGGTGCAGGGTGCTGATGTTTGGAGAAATCTGATCATGAATGGCACCAGAGGTTGGCCACAAGTTGACAGAACTGGATAAGTGTGTGTGTGTGTGTGTGTGTGTGTGTGTGTGTGTGTGTGTGTGTGTGTGTGTGTGTGTGTGTGTGTGTGTGTGTGTGTGTGTGTGTGTGTGTGTGTGTGTGTGTGTGTGTGTGTGTGTGCGCTATTGGGTGTTATCTCCATATGCGGGTTTCAGAAGGTGGAATGGAGTCCTCCCAGGCCTCGAAGTATCCACCTCCACCTCGGTAAAGCCGCTGTCACACCTTGACGTTTTAGCCAGCATATGGCAACGTATCAAAATGTATGTAAAACGCTGGCGTACGCTGAACTATTGATGTTTTTTTTCCAGTTTTGGGCGTATTCCTAACGAGTTGGACGTATGCATAACGTATTAGTAACGTACACATAACGTTTCGATAACATATAGATGACTTATACCAATGAATGCTTAGCGTGTTGTCAGCGTTCACAACCGATGCCCAACGATAGTCTAACTTATGCATAGCGCGGCAGCATATCGCCGTCGATCACGTGGCGTAGCCTATTAAAAGGCTGCGGCTTGACGATTCAAATCATAACCGCACTAGACATCGAAGTGTCAAGCCGCTGTCACACCTTGATGTTTTAGCCAGCGTATGCCGACGTATGAAAAATTTGCCGAATACACTGGCACACGTCGAATACATTATGGGTAAGTTTTGTATACGTTAAGAGCACGCTGAAGCATGCTGGCATACGTCGTAGTACGCCGAGTATGTCGCCAAATTATAAGCATGCTGAAAATTTTTCGATGTATGCCAGCATATGACGCATACGTTCCGCATACGCTGGCCATAAGTTGTAGGCACGTTACGCGATCGTTGACACACGTCGACACATATTACTTGTAAGTTACTCATAAGTCGAGGTAATGTTTAGCGTACCCGAAACTTGTTTCTCTGTGGGAGTACCTCCTGTGCAGCTGCCCTGCGAAGGGCAGCTCACTGGATAACGGGAATGGGACAAATCCTTCGGGACCCCCACTCTTTGATGATGGGAGGAAAACCATGGAGTAACCTTCCCAGGTCAGATTGCGGTTGTGTGTGTCGGGGTGGTGCTGAGGTGTCGCCCACCAGACGGCGGTCTCCTTGGGTTAACCTGAGGAGGCCCCTTTGGGTGGGTGCTTGGAATGTCCTATCCCTAAGAGAGGATGATTACCTGTCTCTGTTATCATCTGAGCTCAAGTGTTTGAACATCGATATTGCAGCACTCTCTGAGATTCGGAGACCGGATAGTGGCAAGATCATGGCGAGTGGTTACACTGACTATTGGTATGGTCGCTCTGATGGTTACCATGCCCAAGGAATTGCTGTAGCTGTGTCCAATAAATTGATTCCAATGGTAATTAAGGTAACACCGGTCAGCGAGCGTATTGTGAGACGAAGGATTCGTCACTCCTTGGGTGTCGTTTCTCTGGTCTCTGTATATGCTCTGACTGAAGCGAGTGATCGGACCGTGAGGAACGCATTGTGTGCCACGCTCGAGTCTGTGGTTGATCAATGCCCCAGGTGAGATACTCTTTTAGTTTTGGGGGATTTCAATGCATCGACTGGAACTGAAAGGGATGGTTATGAGACATGTATTGGTCCCCATGGATCTGGAACTGTGAACCAGCATAGAACTAAGTTCCTTGTCTTTGCAAGAAGTCATGGTCTTAGGGTGGCTGGTTTATGGTTTCAAGGCCCACAGGCCTATCGATGGTATTGGTATTCCAACGTTGGTGATGTGGCAAAGGAGATTGACCATGTGCTCATTGATGGTCACTGGAGGATGATCGTAAAACTGTATGTATGCTTAGGGTGGACAAGGAGGCCTATGTGTGAGGATTTTGTGAGGGGGTCGAGCATCAACTGTGCTCAAGTGATTCTCGTCCTGCTTACAGGAGTATTCACACATTGCGTTCCTCCAAGCCCGTCCCTCAGTGCACTGCAGTTGCAGCGGAGGGTGGAGGGCTCTTGACAGAGAAGTCCAAAGTGAAGCCTCGATGGGCCAGTTACTTTGAGCGGCTATTCCAGGCTGATCCACCACCTGTTGAGTTGGATGTTGGGGGTGTTACTATCCCCACTGCTGACCTCCCAATCAACTGTGATTCACCTTCGTTTGTGGAAACACAGGCTGCGGTGAACCGGTTGAAATGGGGTAAACCTCCAGGGATCTGTGGCATCCATGCTGAACCTCTCACGGCTGGTGGAAATGCTGTACTCATGTTGTTACATGCAGTTTTGTGCTCTGACTAGAACACAGGCATCATCCCAAATGACTGGAAGAGGGGCCTTGCTGTCCCTCTCTGGAAAGTGAAGGGTGATCGCCAGGACTGCAACAACTACCGAGGGTTGACGCTGCTCTCAGTGCCGGCAAGGCCTTAGTTCGGATAACTCTTGATAGGT
>NC_140967.1:63238774-63241274 GCF_056783735.1 Eptatretus burgeri
TTGAAACTAAAGACCAATCAGCCTTCTCCCAATAATCACCAAGGTTATGTAATCCATCATCACTTCAGACATGAAATCCTTCCTCTTCTCCAATTCTTGATTTCCGATCATCAATTTGGATTCAGACCAGGTCATTCTACCCTGGATATGCTGCTTCTGTTCTGCCAACAATGGATGGAGGTCCTCAATGCCAGACATGAAATCGGAGCCATATCCCGAGACATATCGTGTGCCTTCAATACGGTCTGGTACCCTACCCTGCTCACCAATCTCTCTTCCCATGGTATCCAAGGCCATCTCCACTAGTGGCTCACAGAATTCCTCTCCTGTTACAGCCAACGTGTGGCCCTAAATGGAGTTCTTTCATCCCCTCTTCCTGTCCAGGCTGGAGTTCCTCAAGGCAGCGTTCTGGACCCTGTTCTTTTTCTGGTTTTCATCAATGATCTCCCTGACTCTCTGGAAAATCCGATTTATCTCTTTGCTGATGACTCCACCCTCTGCCGGGACCACCTGTCATCCCTCAGATCGCCAAGCAGCTGCCGTCTTTACTCTCTGCAAATCTGGATAAAATCACAAACTGGTCAAACACTTGGAACATCTCTTTTAATCATGACATCTCACGCTCTCACTATGTCTCTCCGAAAGGACCATCTGGAAAACCCCAACATCCACTTTCTCAACAATCCTCTTGAAGAAGTCCTTTTATTCAAGCTTCTGAATCTCACGATCTGCCAATATCTTTCCTGGGAAAGCCACATTTCCAACCTGGCCTCCAAAGCCAGTCGCCGACTGGGAATCCTCCGTCATGCAAAGTCCTTCCTCAGCCCACCTGAGCTCCTGACCACATACAAAGTTTTCGTCTGCACCCTGATGAGAGTACTGCTTTCCCCTCTGGGTTGGTGCTCCCACCTCTCACCTTTCTCGGCTTCAAGCTGTGGAAACCAAGGCATTTAGGATCATTGGTATCTCCCGCAGTGAGGCTGAGTCTTTGGGCCTCTCACACTCTCACTGCAGGCAGCTCGGTGGTCTTTCTGTCTTCTACCGTCTCCTCTTCGGCCTCGCCTCGCATGCTCTGTCTGAGATATGTCCCCCCCCCTTCATATTTCCGCAGGGCGCTCAAGGTCCGCCAGCAACCCCCTTCTGGTAAAACTACCAATATCAAGAATCACTGCTAACCTTCACTCTCCTCTTCCCCCCCCCCCATCTTTGGAACAAACTCCCACACTCTCTTCAATCCCACTCTTCCCTACAGGTCTTCAAAACAACTGTTCACCACCTCCTCTTATCTTCCCCAATCCAAATCACAATCTTTTCTATCTCCATTAATCCACCCCAAACCCACCTCCTTCAAATTCCCTGCTTTCCTTCCTGAAAGTCCCTGCCGTGTAAGGACCTGAAAGTCCTTGTCATGTCCATCTTGTTTACTCCGTGTACCCCGCTCCATCCCTCTCCCTTCCACAGATCTCTTCATGTCTCTGTTCCACACTATTTTTTTCCTTCCCTCTCCCACCCCTCTTGTCTCCTGTTCCCCTTGTACATTGTGAGTGTTTGCTCTCATACGAGCCTCGACAGTGTGTACAAAAAAAAACAAAAAACTTCAACCTGGTGGAGGTATGCTCTCTATCAAGTGCCGTTGTAGTTGGAGTATGTTGAGAACAATATCTTGTTCCGAAAACCTTTTGAACTCGTCTAATACCAAATTGCTGTTTTTGTCACTGATTGTATTGATCAGTGATTATTGCATTGAAAATGTACAATCTATGTATTTTCCCTTTGACTCTTTTCCTATTCCACAGATTCCAGAATCATGTCCACACATACCGCATTCTCCCAGATGAGGAGGGAAATCTTGCTGTGCAGGTAACGGTCGTTATGGCTATCAACTTATCCCAATTTGCTGTATAACTGCGCTGTTTGGCAAAATCGAAAAATTAGATTTATTTCAGTTGCATTTGAGAGGAATGTTGAAAATTCCCAGCATGACAAGGATAAACGAATTGGACGTCCATGTACATTAGAAGCGCTGATGCTAAAATAGAAACTGTCGTACTCTCGACACATCATGCATGCAGAAAACGGAACATCTGGAGAAGTTAACCATGCTGGGTATGGTTCAGGAAAGAAGAGGAAGTGGCATATCTTTGTAAAAACTCAAGAAGAAATGCCACAAAAGGACAGGCAGGGGAACGTTTAAAACAGGCGAACGTTCAAGAGCGTGGTGGGGGGGAGGGGGGAAGGCAGGGCGTAGATACAGAGACTTGAGCAGGGGAGACTAGATCTTTCAAAACACATGCTCAACATATTTCATTAACTAGAGGGGGAACACTCGGTAGAGTGCAAAACCTCCGCCGCCATTACTGCTAGGTCACTCAAGTGAACCTGATATCCTATTCATTCAATTTGACGTCAACATTTTTTTTATCTTATTTATCCTATTTAATTATTCCTATTCATTCAAGTGCTCACAGAGTTATCATTTGCAACTTTCCCTTTTACTTTT
>NC_140967.1:63246274-63276274 GCF_056783735.1 Eptatretus burgeri
AGAGGCACATGCGCACGCACGCATAAACACACACAGGAGTGGGAAGGGGATGGGGAGGGAAAGCGGGAGAGGTGGAGAGAAAAAAAACAGGATATAAGCCGGTGGGCAACATGGGTGGTTGCTATATAATTTCATACTAGTTATACAGTTTTTGACGGATCGGGCTGAAAATATTTGACAAAGAGGTTGATTATAGTGCTCATAAAAGCGCGGAAGCCGATTTTTGATATTCGAAAAAAAAGAAAAATTCGGATTTTTTCAAAAATTTCAAAGTCCCGTTGCTGGGCAACGGTGGCGTCCATGGCAACGGTGCTCAAAAGCATATAACTAGATCCTGGTATGAACCCACCAGTCAAGTTTCATCAAAATCGGTTGACTCCTCTGGCCTCCAGAGCTGTCCATTACATACAAACAGACAGACATACAGACAGACGGAAAACCTGAGAATAAGGGTAGTCTCGTGACCATTATATATATATATATATATATATATATATATATATATATATATATATATATATATATATATATATATATATATATATATATATAAATTCTGTTGAATACATAAGTTTAAATTTTTCACAAAAAAACGTTTTCATTCCACATATTCCTTTGTCTATCCCATTTACCTGACAAAAGATGGAGAAGATGAGAAACCCCCACTACCACCAAGGACAGTGTCCTCCACTCTACTACCCTTTGCTTCAGTCACCTCAGTGTCTGAAACCAGCCGGGCTATTGCAAATATTTTCCTTCAGCGCTGGCTGGACTCTGATTGGTAAGACTGGTGATCAATGACTGGCATTATCAAATATTTTCTGTGTTGAATAAAACGATGTACTTTCAGGGAGTATTTGGTCCTGCACAATGGTGCGTAGGTATTATAGTTATCTTTGAGCTGTCTAGTCTGGGTTTGATTCCTGACCTGACTATAACCTGTCAAATGGGTGCTTCGCAAGCGAGGCGTTGCATGAGAAAGCGTGCCGCCCCTCGGATAGGCGTTAAACCTGGTTTGTCAAATGCTTGCGTTAGTTGGTGGACATTAATAAATCCCATGGTGTCTTTCTAAAAGAGTCTGCGAGTTGTCACGGCACCCTGAATGAATTCCGAATTCCTGCCACCTTTCATGTGTGCTTCACTTGTGTGACAGGTCTTCCATGAGCCTTGCACCGTGTTTAAAAAAACAAACCAAAAAAAAAATAAAAAAACTGGAATAAAGTGCATCAAAAGCTGAAGCACAACAGTTTCTCAGGGTGTATATCTTGTTGCTATTTCAATGCCATTGTTTTGTTTTTTTTTACCTCCGCCACTGAAGGTGAAGGAGGTTATGTTTTTACACCTTTCTGTCTGTTTGTCTGTCTGTGTACAGGATATCTCAAAAAAGTTGTGCACGGATCTGGATTAAATTTTGTGGACAGGTTGGATGTGTGACAAGGACGAACTGATGAGATTTTGGTGAAGATCTGAATCCGGATTTGGATGCGAGAGTTATTTAATTTTTAAAGTTATTCTTCACCATTGAGAGATGCGGCCAAAAACGATATAGTACTGCATAGAATGATATCTCAAAAATTTAATGGGCCCGATATGTTCTCGTGGATCAGGCATTACGTGGCGGAGGGATGCGCTCTACCGAGTGCCCTTCGAATTATCACTTGATTTGTTGATGCCATTTGTTTGTTGCGACCACTGCTTGATTTTTGTTTTTTATTTTTAAACTTTTTCAACATGTCTCTAATTCCGTTTTCTTTGGCTCGTGTGTTTCGAAGAACGATATTTTTGAATGGTGTGTTGGCTGTCTTATTTTCTCAGTGTATTTTGCACCCTCTGTTAATTACATTGGCAGATTCAGTCAGTTGGTAGAGTGAGACTTTATTGTTTGGAGAGAGATGTTAAGCCAGTTCTCTTTCCTCATTCCAGAGCTTGTCAAGTATTCTACAAGCTTTAGTGTTGATTAGTTAACGACTTCATTCCGGTTTCTAGATTTTTATTTTATTTTTTTATTTTTAGTGATTCTCCTTCAATTTAACAAAACAGCAGCGAGACCATTGATAAACCTGTGCTGACTCCCTGCAGTGCAACTGGGGGAGGGTTTGCTCTCTCTGTGGCCGAGTATCTTCGGAACGGGTTACCTCTTGATGTCGAGACGTCGAGGGGTGGCCAGACAACCTTGGTACACTTGGAAAGCTTCTTGACCACCTGCACGCGCAGCTTGAGCAGGTGAGTGGCAGTCCTCCGCTTCATAACCTGTAAATTATCGTTCAAGTATTTGTTTTGTTTTTTTTTTTTCCACGTTTTACTTTGAGGTGAGCAGCGAATGAATCATTGTTCCACAGTGAGGTGGACAAATTGAAAAAGCAGCTGGATTCTCTGCTAAATATTTTCTGTCCCTATGAACCTCAGTCACCTGCTAAAACAGCTATACAGGTAGGAGACTTACCCCCCCTCCCTTCCCCTTCCTTTCATTGCTGTCTCTGGCTTATCATCACCTTGTGACAAGTTAGCCTTGTTTCTTGCCAATTATCATCCTTTATTTTATCCTTTCAGATTTACTTTTCATTGTTCTGTCATTCACACACAGGAAGGAGATCCAGGGATTTCGAGCGTTTGCACTAAATTGTATGTTCTGTCCGATCAGCTGGGTTCCACAGAATGCAAGGTACTCAAGTCTGCACGGACACCAATGATTGTTATGGCATACAAGCAGGGGTTCCACTGACGCTCGCAGGATTCTCAAAATGCAAAATGAAATCCACCTGCCTCGTAAAAAGAAAAAAATTTGATTCAAAAACCTGGCGGTGAATATTTTTTGAAATTAAACTGTCGTGTGAAGTGAATTTCCCACGTCCAAATGAATTATGTGATTCCCTAAATAAGGCTTGTTCTCAAATATTATCGGTATCTCGTTAGCGTCTCATTAGTATGCATGAATCCATTGCCCTTGATTGGGCAACAAGCTCAACAATGTAAAACCTGGAAGGGAAGAGTTGTATCTTACAACCACAGCAAATGAATGCCTGGTGTTGACTTAACGGTTAGGGTGGTGGGCTTGGGATCCTAGGGTCCTGAGTTCAAATCCCACTCGGCTGTTGAATTAATAACAGGTGGAGTTGACTCTGCCTGTCATCCTTCCAAGGTCAGCCAAATGTGTGCCAGCTTGCTGGTATCCTGTGTCGGATTGGTGACCCGTCCAGGATTGTGTCCAATAGCCAAGAAGACCGCTTAGGCAGCACCAACGCTCTGCACAGAGTATGGTCCCAATGGATGGATGGATAGCAATTGAATATTATTTTGTAATAAACAAATGTCTTTGTACCGATGCATCACATTTAATTGGTTCCCACAGCTTCTATCGAACAATGTACATTCTGGAATATTGCCTTTGCTCTGTTCGTACTGGTGATGTTGCGCACATACCATTGCTGTACGAGTAGCTTAGCAGATTGCAGTGCATCATGGTGACCAATGGTGAGTATTTTCTTTGATACTCACCATAATTATCCACTATTAAAGAGGTTTGATACCACAACGTCTCAGCAGATTTCAGTTTATCCTCTTCAGAGAGTATGCGAAACGCAGAACTTCCTTACTGCTTCGTATTTTTAAACGGTGATGTAAAGCCTATTGAGAAGCTTGTAGATATAATTGCCATCAGGACAAGGACAGTAAGAGACAGCAGTACTTTTACATGACGTACAAGGACGCTAGAAGATGATTGTAAAATCAACATAGCGTGCAATTTGAACCTGGGATCGCTGCATCATGCGCTCAATCCTGCCAAATCTTGCATGATTATATGAATGCATAATTACACTGGGAACTTCAAGATGAGAAAATGTAACCCACCCTCATGAAATGTCATCAATTAAATTGTAAGGCGATGTTTCAGTTCATTGTATTTGTAGACACAGTTGAGGCTTATGGAAGAGCTAGTACACTGAACAGATCAGGACGTCACAGACAAAAACAGGACGTAAAACACGCATGCATGGAGTAGACTAGACGGGTACAGAAGGAAACTCCAAGGAGGGGAAAACTGGAAGATTGGAAGGAGGAGGGATTGGGGTGGGTTAACGAGGGTAGAAAAGATCATGGCTTTGGATTGGGGATGATCTGAGATGGTGGTGAACAACTGTCTTGAAAACCTGGAGGGAAGAATGAGGTTGAAGAGAATGTGGTAGTGGTTCCACAGGTGGGGGGGAAAAAAAAAAAGAGGAACAAATGAGTGGAGGTGAGCAGTGATCCTGGATTTCGGTAGTTTCACCAGAAGGGAGTTGATGGTGGACCGTGTGGTAGAAGACAGACACCACCGACCTGTCTGCAATGGCGAAGTGACAGGCCCATGAAGTCTGCTTCATCGCAGGAGATTCCAATAATCTTGAAGGCCTTTATCTCCATGGCGTCAAGCTGAGCAAGATGTGAGGCAGGGGAGCCAGCCCAAAGGGGAGAGCAGTACTCCATCAAGGTGTGGATGAGAGCCTTGTAGGTGGATAGGAGTTCAGGTGTGCCAAGGAAGGACTTTGTACGTTGGAGGATGCCCAGTCGGCGGCTGGCTTTGGAGGCCAGCTTTGAAATGTGATTTGCCCAAGAAAGATTATTTATTATTGTGAGATTCAGGAGTTTGAATAACGCAACTTCAAGGGTGGATCTAGGAGTTTAGGTTGGGGGTGGTGAGGGTGGGGGGGCATGGTGGGGGGGGCAGGTTGCAAACAATTTACATTGGATTGAAAAATATAATTTCGCTGAACAGAGCGAGGTGAACATTAATTTTTTTGTGTGGGCGTTTCTTTGTCATTAATTCTAAAGACTATTCTAAATATAGACAAAGAACACTCCAATACACTTGAAAAGAAGTACTCTGGTGAAAAAAAAACTTTTGCTTAAAATTCAACATTTATTTTAATTTATATCTCATGATAAAAATCCAATAGACTGAAAAGCAAACATTGCATAGAATGAAACAAATGGCAAAATGATCATAACAAATCAATTGTTCCTTCGTAAACTGTCATGATAATAAGCATTCGGCCAACAAAGTTGATGTGTGACATCACTGTGATTGTCTGTGTCTGTCTAATGAAACTTATTTCATGAGACGGAGGATCATGGTCTGTCTTTTTTGAAGAAAAAAAAACAAAACTGTGAATACTCTTTTGAATCTTTGCACTTTTTGACAAACTACATGGTTCCGCTTCCGCCATTGTTGTTGTTCTTGTTGTTGATTTTGTTTGATCGGGATTTATAATGACAATAACAGAAACTATACCGAAAATACTCAACCTAATCGGTATCCATCTTTTTTCAACAATGTTTAGTAACTAATAGATCCTGATTTTTTTTTGGCACAATGTACGGGTGCACTCCAAAAACGTCAACATAATTAAATACTGAAAGCATTTTCTTAAATGTAATTGTTGCAGATTTTACATTAACATTTTTTTGTCTTTACAGTGGAAATTGTTTAGAAAAATTCACTGCGCGTGAGAGTTTCGTTTCCCACATTCCGAGACCACGTCATCGGTTGAAAGCACCTCATTACATGTGAAACATGATCGCTTTTGATGGGAGGGGAAGGGTTTAGGGGGGAGGCATATGCCGGCTGCACCCCCAACCCCCTCCCCCCTGATCTGCCGAGGTTTATTCCTCCATATATGCACCTTTAGGGAATTTGCAAGAGGTTGCTCATAAGCATGGGTGCCCAATACGTGCATGGAAGTGTCCACAGTTTTTTTCGGAAAGCTTAACTATGACCATCAAAAATAGAAAAAAAAACAGCTGGTCAAAACTGATGTCCACATTTGGGGCGGTTATTTGAAGTGTGTCCAATTTCATGTCACCATTTTGCTGAAATTTTGATTCCTTTAGCAATTTGACAATCGTATGAAATATGTTTCTTCATGAGTTTGAACAGCTGAATCAGTCATTTTATGGGGGGGGGGGGGGAGGGGGGGAGTGACAGTGACAATTTCAGCAGTGAGAGAAATGTCGGTGCCTTTTAAACTGGTTCTTCTGCACCTTCAAGTAGTCTCACATGATTTCGTTTTTCCTTTCCAACTACCTCCCCAGATGTTGAAATCTCTGAAGGATATAACAGGTGTTCCTATTCCAAACCAGCCTTCTGCACAAGGCCTTGGCTTGTCGACTCCACAAGCAATTTCAGCTGTGCCATTTACCTCGGCACACCGTGTTCGTCTCATTCCCATTCAATCTTTCGACGTATGTTTTGCTTTTGTCATTCAATGTGTGAGTTGGGAGTGCTCCTTTGGTAGGGGGTCTGTGGTTTATGGAGTTTCTTCATGAAAATGTTGACCTTTTTTTTTGCAAATGTTGTTTTGTAAATGTTGTTTTATAAATGTTTGTAACTGTTACTGTTGTTTATTGCTGTTCGCCCCAACTTCATTTGGTGGTTCGTGAAGAGGGGGGGGGGGGAGGGGTGTGGTAAATTGGAGTCCATATATACTAGGAGTAGCAACAACTTGCAATTTGATGCCATTTTGTTTCCATCGAGTGCGGCGCACCAAACCTGTCCCCATTTTGCGTTGTGTAATGTGTCAGTTTTCTAATCAAGATGTCTTTTTCTCTGCACCCAAAAGGAATATTATATTATTTAACACTTTATCTTCGGTCTTCCAACACGTCTGAATAAGCATACAATCAGACACGATTGATTTAACCTCAAAACATATCGTAGAAACCATGGCAGAATCAAGTGTAATGTGGAGTATGATGAGTGCTTTATTTGAGGTGTGCAGATTGAGTGGATAGAAGACACACACGGTCATGACAATACAGAAATTCCAAAAAGGTGGAAGAAGGAAAGTGAAAGACAGAAATCGAGGCACACCATCCATGCCAGATGTGCACACCATCACTGGGTGGTTTGCCATTACCTTCCCAGAAGTTAGTCACTGTAGAATTTGCAAATTGGCCATGGTGCCGGCGATAGCTCGTCTACTCTTGGGGAAGGACACCATGGGATTTTTAACGTCTGCTAACTAATGCTAGCAGATAGGACGCCCATCTTAATGTCCATTCGAGGGACGGCACACACATTGATGAATCACCCTGCCAGTGAAACAATTTGTATCTGGGTCAGGATTAAAATGTTCTGCTGTCTTTTGCTGTATGAGGGTATGTACCTCTAGACCATCCTGCCAGTCCCTTGAGAAGATACGGAAAGGGAAAAGTTTTCTTTGCAATCAAATGGAACAGGAAAAAAAGGAATTTAGAAAGAACAAGAGTGAGAATTGCTTTGTATTACATGTCCCCCTACCGGGTCCCATTTAATGTTTGGGAGATAAAAATTTGTTTGCTTGTAACGCACGCTCAAGCCGATACTACAGCCAAAATGAAGAATAAGAAGAAGAAACCCTATAACCGACAGGGTTTGGGTCGACTCCGCAAAATACTGATATCTTTTGTAGACCAGAAACCAATAAGGCCAATTAGGATAACAAACCGTCGATAAAAATTAGTTTGCTTTAACGCACGCTCGTGCCGATACCAGAACCAAAATGAAGAATAAGAACCTCTCTAACCTACCGTGTTTCATTTGTTTCTCGGCTTTGCCAATTTCGTATTAAAAATAATCAATCCATCTGCACTGGGCAACGTCTCAAATGTACATCCACAGGGCCAGTCGTTCTTGTAAGCATCTGTCTTCAGCAGAACGATATCACCGACACAAAGGATGCGTTCCTTGATTTGCCACCGCGTATGGGGCTGCAGGGTTGGGAGATGTTCTTTGCCCCATCTTGACCAGAAGGTATTCACCAAATGCTGTACGCGTCGCCACTCATTTCCGAAGATGTCTGTAGGATGACTGAAATCTCTGGTAGTGCATGAAGGGGCATTATCTTCATGGTTAGTAGTGATGCTGGTGTCAAGATTTCTTGGATGTCTGGATCTGGAGATGTTTGGATCATGTAATCCTTCATTATTTTCTATTCCTATTAAACCTCTCATCTTCCATGCTTTCCCTTTTCCCACAGCTCGTTAATATGCTCGACTGTATTACTCTTTCCTTGTTTTCTCTGACTTCTCTGATTCCTCCACCAAGTTGTTTGGAGGCAACAAACCTTAAATACAATATTCGGTTTTGCTACAAGATGAGGCTGAAGGTAAAAGGATCCTGAATTATTTTGGAATTTACTATGTCATGAAGCATGACATGTTGTTCACCAATGCTAATTGCGACACTTAAACTAATTCAAATAAATAAATCAACAAAGTTTCATCACAGACACTCAAGTGACATGTTTATATTCAATTTTGCCAGGATGGTCTTGATACATCAAAAATTATCTATATAATATAGATGTTTCCATGATGATTCATGTCTTTTCACAAGCTATACCCAAATGCCAACTATATGATTACAGCAACACACATAAATGTACACACACGGAACTTTGACTTACCTGGCACGGAAACCATCCCGAAGTTCGTGTTGGTGTTGGCTTAGCGGTTAGGGTGGTGGCTTGGGATCCGAGGGTCCTGAGTTCAAGCCCTGTTGGCTGCTGAATTAACACCAGGGGGTGTTACATCTGGTGAAGCCTGTCATCTGGTGTAGCCTGTCATACATTGACAGCATGTCATCCTTCTGAGGTTGGTGAAATAAGTACCAGTGTAGCAGCCAAAAGGCTGCACACAAAGGGAAGGGGTATCGACAGATTGATTAAATCTGGTATTGGTGTAGTGCAGGCACGATAGGCCGAATGGCTGGCTTCCTCCTGTGCCTTAATTCCTTGTAAATGTCTTGTAAATTTGTTTTTTTCATACAGTACCTTTATTTTCCCAACTTTTTTTCCTTCCGGCATCGGCATGGGATATCTACATATTTTGAAACCATTCTCTGATCGACTGGTGCATCCAATGGCACATCATCCTGCCATTTTAAAAGGAATGATGAGTTATCAATGGAAACAAAATGGCACCCATTACTCGTCATGTCGCTACTCTTAGTATATAGGGACTCGAGGGTAAACAAACAAAAAAAACCCTGTAATGATATGTTTTATGTATCGTCATCTGTTTTGTTAAACTTTATTTCCACTTTTATAGACTTGTTCATGGTCAAATTAAGTGCTGAAGTCTGCAGAAATTAATAATGGTTGAAAGAGACCAAAAAAGTTATTAGTTGTGAAGTTAAAAAGCAAAGATGGAAAAGAGTTTTTAAAATGATGGCAGACATCAGTTCATGCAGCATTTCTCCTTGAACTGTGTATATGTGTACAGTGGGAAAGGATTAGGAAGGCGTGGATTTTTGTTTCAAACCATGACCTTGAATTGCATAATGGGTGTAGAGTCAAGAATGGCGTCTTGTCTTTTGTTGTGGCCAATGATTAGATTATATGCTGTGATGTATACATTTCCACATCGTCACGTAATGTTTTGGTTCACAAGTAGGACAGATTGCAAACGAGGCAACATATCGACCTACAGGTGAAGGTGGATGGCAGCTTGGCAGAACTGACGAAGATTGGAAAGCCACAGAAAATGGTGTTTAAGGTGGACGTGGAGGGTGGCAAGATGGCTATCCTCAAAAGGCCAAAAGATACGCCAGAGGAGTCAAATGTATTTTCACACAAAAGGAGTACGTTTCTCTCGTTTTCTCTTCATTGTTGTCTTCCCCTTTATTCCTGTTGTACACGTGTGACTACAAGCAAACCTTGCCCATCTATTTATTATGGTTCCTGGAGGGAGGCCTTGAGTGTGTAGTCTTGGTGTCTGTGGTATCCCTCTTATTGGAAAAATATAAATGAAAAAAAAAACGTTTATTTTCATTATGACGCAGAATTCCAAGTGCTACCAACTGGCTAATATTACGAGTTGGCAAACCAGGAGCCATCAGCCCACGAGTTATGTCTGCATATGGGGATGGGGGGGGGGGGTTGGGAGGCAAAAGGAGGGTAGGAGAGTGTGGGAACAGTTGAGAGAGGAGGCATAGAAGATTGGGAAGAGAGAAGTAAGGGCAAGTGTGTAAAGAGCATCTATGGAAGACACAGGGATGGAATGCCAATGTTAAAATTCGACATATTTGTGTATTCAATAAATACAGTACAGTATATAGCTTCAATGGAGTATATATAAAATATTCATTAAATATAGTGTATAGCCCTCCTTTCGCCTCCACCTCCACGTGCAAACGTAATAAATATATAGCTTCAACCAGACTTGGAGGTGTGATGATTAGTGCGTCCACTTTGAGTCTGGGAGGTCGGTGGTTCAAACCCCCGCTGAGTCGTACAAAATATTTCATTTTAAAAAAGGTATGTGCTGCTTCCTTGATTGATGCTCAGCATTTAAATGGATGGAGCATGCTCAAACAATGCTGGGAAGGCGATGGCAAACCACCCAGTGTAACCCTTGTGAAGAAACTGCTTCAGCAACAGCAATGCTTGGTAAAGAGTACAGTACATCTTTTTTTTTAACAGCTTCAAAGGAATTTGGGATGTGTGTTGGAGGTGGTGGGGGAGAAAGGGGAAGAGAGTGATCGATGGCAGTTGTAGGGGTGGAGGAGGAGTAGGGTGTGTAAGTTGACATGCCCTGGGTGATGAAAGATGTAGAGAATGCAAAATTTATTGATAAATTTTAAAACTTGTCATTGTTGCTGGAGCAGAAGTTCATTAATTCTTCAGTGCCAACCTCTATTTATTTATTTATTTATTTATCTATTTTTTCCACATGATCTAAGGATCGTCGTGGAGCTGTCACATACACGCACATGCACGCACAAACACACCTACAAAGAGGTGTGTATAGGTGCACATATGCACATCTACACACAGGTGTGTGTAGGTGCACATTCCCTAAAGGTGCACATATGGAGGAATAAACCTAGGCAGATCAGGGGGGAAGGGGTGAGGGGGGGAGGGGGTGCAGCCAGCATATGCCTCCCCCCTAAACCCTTCCCCTCCCATCAAAAGCGATCATGTTTCACATGTAACACACACACATGCACACACACACACACACACACACACACACACACACACACACACACACACACACACACACACACACACACACACACACACATACACACACACATACGTGACACAACACAAGACTATGAGATGAGTCAAACACTGCCACTGAGCTTGGAGGAAGTGCCTGCACTTCCTGAGGCACTCTGGGTACCAGTGACATCACACCAATGGCACCGCTTTTCTCACCGCACTCAGCGGGGCCTTCCCAAAGGAAGAATTTTCTCCTCCCTATGGATGCCAACCTATGGGGATTGTCCGTGCTCTTAACCTTTTTAAATGCTGAACGTCGAGCAAGGAAGCAGCACGTGCCATTTTTATGTCTTTGGTATGACTTGGCCGGAGTTTGAACCGCCGACGTCCCAGACTCGGAGCAGACGCTCCAACCATTACAGCACCGAGTCTGGTAATTAATCATGGCGTGTAGTAAACCACTACACCACCGAGTCATATGCATGACTAAAGTGAGTCTCCCTTGCTTGGCAGAGGCTGATAACATGAATGCATACATGTGGAGGACCCTCACTATTTGTGAACTTGGTTTATCTACTTGGCAACACATTTCTATTTCACAGTTCGAGGTGTGCTTGATTTTAAGCCTACATTTATTTGCTGCAGCTTCTGTTATTTCAGCTCTTACTTCTGTTATCTCAGCTCTCGAGTTTGTCACAGTTTTATAAACTGCTTGATAATGCCTCTTGCGGTTATTGACAATTCCACATCTCTCTTTTTACGTCTTAGATGATATTACATTTGGTTGAAGTTTCTCGCGTGGTGTATTTGGCAAAGTGCTGGCAATAACACTGGGCATCCATTTACTCTTAATCGTTCTGTTTCACGAGATTGAACAGCACATTTAAATCACAACTTCCTGAGTTGAAGGAATATTGCACAAAATACTTTTATTGCCACATACCACCATTTGTGCTGGAAATGCTTGGCAACTTCCTCAATTGTTTTGTGATATGTCACTGCATGATTTGGGATCATTTACTGTTGTAATTTCCCCATAATTTTGGTGACTTCTTGTTTTGCGGGAATCATTATTACCCGCCTTTATTTGTGATTTTTCTTGAAAAATCGATGAGATCGATAACTGTTGTCTTTTTAAAGACAGCTTCTTCAAATCCACTTTGATTATTTCCACCAAATGGATTACATTTGCGTGGGATGTTGGAGGGAAGGGAACAGGAAGGTTAATATGAGTAAGAGGAGGGAAGGAAAGGGCCATCTGACGGTTAATGAGGGTGAGAGATGGTTACGATTGAACCGTTTTTGCATTTTGTAAAACAATATTTAGCTCCTAAATGCAACATTGATTGAAATGAAATAAATCATTCCCTCTTTCCAATCATGCTGACAAACCTGAACATCAGTCCTACAGCTCATCAAATCCCAGCGCACACCAAGCAAGCTGGGAATCTTATTTGACAAGGAGAAGGAGAGAAATCAACGCCGAGACTTCGTTTTTGAAACCCCCAGGGTGTGTTTTTGGAGGAGGCCTTATTTTTCCATAATAAATATTTTACGTTTTAGTGCTTTGAATGAATGAGACCATCTGTTTTATTTTTTATATATTTTTACGAATGACTGTGTGTCTTTCTCTATGTGAATATAAAGCTTGTCATGTTGCTGGCTAGATATGACTTGCTGTTTGGCAGAATGCTTGCTATTCCCTATCCCAATCTTTGCTGCTGTGTATCTGACACTTGCTTATCCTGCTGCAGAAGCGTGAAGCATTTTGTCAGCTTATGCAACAGATGAAGAACAGGCACTCTGAGCAGGGCGAACCTGACCTAATCTCTATTTTCATCGGAACCTGGAATATGGGTAAGAAACTGAAGAACGATGATGGAGCTGTTAAGTGGGAGCAGTTGCATTCTTACAAACTGCTTTATTGGGGACTTTAAGGCACTATTAGCTTTGCTTGTGGCCATAAATGTCTGTCCTCGATGATGACAAGCAATGCATATAGTACAAATATATGGGTGACTCTGAGAGGTTTAGAAAGAGTGGGGGAAGGGTGGGTGCAAAGAGTAGTCTGAGAAGTTTGGAATGTTGCTGCTGACACAAGATGGATGCATCCATGGGATGTGAATGATCGGATAAAACTTGCATCACTGAATTTTAATGTGGAAGTAGTCCTCTGACAAAATTATAATGCGATGTAATCCTGCTAAAATGAATATTTTTGATGACAACCTTTGATAAGTAAATTGAAGAAGTGAAATGTGTGTGTGTGTGTGTGTGTGTGTGTGTATGTATGTATATATATATATATATATATATATATATATATATATATATATATATATTTGATCCATATATATATATATGTCTTCTTCTTCTTCTTTCGGCTGCTCCCGTTTGGGATCAACACAGCGGATCATCCGTGTGATCCGCATAGTGATTTGGCACATGTTTTACGCCGGATGCCCTTCCTGACGCAACCCTGGTCGCCTCTTACGACACAGGGATATGGTACATATTGTTGCGGATTCGCGCCCGCCGGCGTGCGACGGCCACGTAACTCGAATCGCGGCACGTCGCCCACCGGACGGACAATCCAGTCGTGACCCTCTCGGACTAACGCCGGGAACCAGTCACGGGTGGACCTTTCGGTCTCACCGCGATCGAGCCAATCAGCCCCCGCGTGGGATAGGGTTGCTCGCCAAATTCGACCTACCTAAGTACCCACGCGGAGGGTAGACCGGGCGATCGCACCTCGCCGCAGGTCGACTTCGGACACGGGCCACTTAAGCGACCCGTTCCGTACTATCAGAATAACCGAGCGGTGTTATCGTCGACCTCGACGGTTCGATTAATTATCGGGCGTATTCAGCCCACTACCAACCCTTTACGTGAAGCAAGATGAGGATTCAATGGGAGAAATGACGAAGCGAAGCGGGAAACAGTTCAACACAAAGCACATTTATTCGCGGCACACGGGAAGCACACATATTCAATTCCACCAAAAGCACACAGAAAAGACACAATTCAATTTACACAAAAAGCAAATGTAAAAGCGAAAACACAATGCAGAGCTAATACCGACTACCGAGCACACGGCAACACTTATACAATTCTACCTCACAGACGGCGCCGACAACACATACCCAAAACCAAGGAAAGAATACCCTCAAGGATGAGGCGGGCCTGAGGCCGAGACCGGGTCGCGCCTACCCGTCTGGTGATGAGACGCGGAGCGGCGATGGCGCCCCAACCCCGCGGGCAGTGTCTGGCAGGGGGTGGGAAAGGGGCCCCCTTGGTCGCACTATCTCAGCGCGGGGGGAAACAGGAGGGGGTTGCTGATGCTCGGGGTATAGAGGATCTTTATTATCCCTGGTGTGCGTCTCTACCTCGGCCAGGTCGCGCTGTCGGCCTCCCTCGGGTGCAGCTCCCTGCACGACGCGAGCACCCCCTCGTCTGGTGTCGCCGCCTTTCCACAGCTCGTCCCTCCGTTCCCACTCCAACGCACACGACGAGCAGCTCCACCGCCCGCGAAGTCTTGACCCTCTGCTTCCGACTCTCCTACTCTCCGCCTCTGGACTCTCCGACTCTCCACACCGGACTCTTCTTTGGACTCTCCTCTCGACTGACTGACGAACACGGTCCTTTTATCCCCCCGTAGCTTCGCCTTTGACCCCCTCCCTTTGACCTTTCACCTCGCTCCCCATTGGCCCGAGAAAAAGTGGGCGTGAAGGCTTTTTGATCCACAAATTTGCATATATCGATCGTCCTGGAGGCGGGGCCAAATCGCCCCTCGCTCACCGATTGGACGGCAAAAAGTGGGCGTGTGTCGTTTTTGATCCGTTTTTGAAGCACAAAATCCGTGATTTTGTACACGCTGTTCGACGCGCGCCCTGCACGAGTCCAACACCGGTACCCACAGCGGGGCAAGAACGGTGGCGATGCTACGGTTGCGAGGTGTGACGTGAAGGTCGTGGCGGTTGTGGTGAAGCGGCGTTGTGGTTGGTGGTTGATGTTGTGGTTGTGGTGGTAATCATGGCGGTTGGTCCAAAATAAAGATAGCAAAAGAAAAACGGCTATCCTGAAGAGTCGCAGCACGCATAAATGACATGTATTCCCACTAGACAACGGGTTTGGGCCTAACTACACATATACTTGCCGAGATACCTCACCTAAGGGACCTGAATGGTGGTTTGCGAATTTGGTAACCACAACAATATATATATATATATATATATATATATATATATATATATATATATATATATATATATATATATATATATAGATACAGTAATCCCCCATTTCTCGTGGGGGTTACGTTCCCGGCGCTAAGTGAAAATCTGTGATGAATGGACGCCTCCCCAAAAAATCGACTCGTCTGGTCTGCTCGGTTTGGGAGTGATTGGGTTTGAGGTGCCTGAGATCGACTAGTCTGGTGTGGTCGGTTTGGCAGTGATTGGGTTTGAGGTGCCGGAGATCGACTAGTCTGGTCTGGTCGGTTTGGCAGTGATTGGGTTTGAGGTGCCAGAGATCGACTAGTCTGGTCTGGTCGGTATTGAGGTGCTGGGTATGAGCAGTGCTCATCCAACGGCGGCAAACCTTTTTCCTTTCCGAAGCATATATCGAGCACCTTTACCTTAACCTTCTCCTGGAGCGTCTCAGGACCTTCCTCTGGCGCTGCGGTTCCTTGGCAGAAGCCTTAGAAGGTGCAGGGCGTTTGGGTGGCATCGTGGGGCTTGGAGAAAAAAACGTAGAAAATATTCGAAGTTCACAAGCGAAACTTTGTCTCGTGCGTTGTGTGACTGGTCGAGCACCACGCGTTATAATTCATTGCTTAAATGATTTATATTTTATAGATTATTACCGCGATGCACCGGTGGAATCCGCAGAAAAAATTAGTTACGTTCCAAGGGAAAACCCACGATGAACCCGGGGCGCGATAGGTGAACCGCGATGAAGCGGGGGTTGACTGTATTGTTACGGCTGTGGAAATTCGCAATATACCATAAAGGGTCCTTAGATCAGTTATGACGCTAAGTTTATGTGCAGATAGTTCCCCACCGTTGTTTAAAGGGCATTCGTGTGATTCATCGGGCTGCGACTCTTTGAGATAGCCGTTTTTCTTTATCTATCGTTATTTTGGATCAACCACACAACAACCACCAACCACGCCGCCTCAACCACCACCACGTTGCCACCTCAGCAGGGTTGCGAGAAGCCTGACATTCGTCGGGAGAGAACGGATGACAGCCTCACCCCTCCACCCCCAACGAAAAGCACGTGCGGAAGAGACGCGGGAGGCAGTTCTTATAACAAAAAAGCCGGGCCGATCTCTCCTGGAATTTTCCTCCCACGTGCGCCGTGAAGGGAGGGGCGATGCGCCGTCGAGATAAAAGGGAACGCGGAACGAGAGGTGGAGGGAGTGGGCGAGTTGGGGCTGTGGGTCTGGAGGTCTGGAGGTAGTGGTCGCTCTCTGTCTGGGTCGTCGATGTCGTTCTCTCTCTGGTCCATGAGCTCTTTGTCTGGGTCATCGACGTCTTCGCTCTCTCTGTCGGGGTCAAGTGCTCCTCACTTGGTGGCCAGGGTCGAGCTCGCTCTCTCTCTCCCTCTCTCGGTCCTGCGCTCGTGGTCCAGCGAGCAGCCTGTTGGTGGAGGCGCGGACGGGAGGCGCAGCAGTGCCGGCTGTCTGGTGGACCTGTGCGTCCGGATGAGGGGTGCCGGAAATGGTTCGCCGGCCACGTGGGAGGCCGGAACCAGGTGCGACCACGCTGACGGCCGAGGGAGAGAGACTGGACGACCACTAAAAGGAGGTCTTTTCTTTTGTTTGTGTGTGTGTGTGTGTGTGTGTGTGTGTGGGTGGCGCCGTGTCCGACAAGTAAACCTGTGTAAGTGCCTGTACATTGCTAATAATTATAGTCGGTGGTATTGCTTTCATTGCTATCTTGCCTGTATCCGTGTTTCATTTCGATTTGCCTTGCTTGTAAATACGTGCATGATTCCTTGCTTGTGTTGTGTGTGTAATATGTGCTTGCTTGAATAAATGTCCTTGTGTGAAATGTATCCCATTCGTCGTCTTTTTCCCCATTGAAAGTGCCATCTTGAATCGTGGAATAAATTAGTAGTGGGTTTTGAACGCCCAGTAAACAGAATCTGATCCGTCGAGGTCGGCGATAACACCGCTCGGTTATCACTGTAGCACGGAACGGACCGCTTAAGCGGTTCGTGTCCTTGGCCGACCTGCGGCGAGGTACGATCGCCCGGTCGACTACTCGCGCAGGTACTTAGGTAGGTCGAATTTGGCGAGCCACATTGGCTCCCCGTAGGTGGCTGTTAAGTAGGGGGACCTACTTAGGTAGGTCGAATTGAAACCCTATCCTGCATGGGTGGGCAATTGGCACGATCGTGGTGAGGTTAAACCCCCACTCGTGACTGGCTCCTGGCGGTAGTTCCAGGAGGGTCATGACTGAATTGTCCGCCCGGTGGGAGACGCGGTTGCGATTGGAGTTACGCAATCGCTCGCACGCCTGGCGGGCCAGAATTCGTAACAATATATATATATATATATATATATATATATATATATATATATATATATATATATATATATATATATATATATATATATATATATATATATATACATGTATATGAAGAACAGGTCTGCCCACCTGCCAAACTCATTCTTTAGCATCTCTGGGTCACTGAGGCTGTCTCCGAGCCTACTTACTCCTCACTAACATGGGGAATGCCCTCACTGGCACTTCCCCCTCAATGCCCACATGGCATTTTGGCGCTCTGGGTCCCTTTTCCCTGGGTACCCGTGCCCATTACCGACTCTAACTCCTTGGTCCATTAGACCCACGGCCTCCTCTGGCCGACGACTCCGGCGCCCGGGTTGCCATCTACTCGATACTCACCATTCACAAGCCACGCTCCCAGCTGGTTAATAGTCTCCTGCACCCTGCAAAAAGTTTCGTACCTTCGTTCAACACCAACCACAAAACGACATCCCTTTGTTGATTTGACTGTCCTGCTAACTAATATTACTCTTCCCTGGGTTCACTTGGGTGGGATTCACTCCTCCCCCCAATCAATCATTTGCACCATGTATTCACTCCATTTACATTGGGCCCGCTGACCCACATTCACTCATCATTTTTCCACTCACACCGACACTCTACTAACTACGTTTCCCGAACTAACTCGTGCTTCCCGTCATCCCTTACTGTAATGCACGTTCCATTTAATTCTACACATCTAAGCTACGTCCCCACTATACATTACATGTCTGTCCTTGTTCCCAATGATCTCTAATTGCTATCCGAACTCCCCTTACTTGTGTTCCCGGGCCCACATGGATGACTGCCCCAGTGCCCCTATGGGGCTGGTCTATCTAATGCTATACCCTTCCCTAACTACTGCTCCTTTGCCCGGGTAAGGATGTTCACTACATCCTCGCTGGGCTTCATCTTCCCATGAGCAGTCTCTGCAAGCCTTCCGCCTCCATGGGGGTGGTCAGCAGCACACCCGTTGCCTGCTAATTGATTCACATGCTTGCACTGGCTTTTGGGCTATCTCCCACTGGAAACGCCGACGTGTTCAAGTCCAATACAACCACCGTTCTTACTGCGGGATCCCTGCCGACGTCACTCGCATACGGGCCGCCCCGCGAGCTTCGTCATGCTCACCCTTACTCTGACCACGCACACGAGCCGTCCAGCGGTCACGCAGCCATTTCCACTCATGCCGGGGGTCCCATGAGCATCACTCACGTCACGCAGCACGTCGGGCCTCGGACATGGGCTCCCATGGGATTTTTTTTCCAAATTCCCATAATCTCTTTGTTCACTCCCCTTTTAACCGTGAGCGCTCCGGTAACTTATGCAGCACGGAGCATTTCAATGCTGGCTCCTCCGAAGCCATTAGCACTTCATTCAATGGTCCGTGCTTGGGCGGTTTGCCAAGCACGGACCAAGCACACTGTCATCCCTTGCATGCAGAGTCCCGTGGAGCCTGTGCAGTTTCCAAAATAACTTTATCCCGCTCAGGATGCTCGCCCCTCCCTTCCCTCACACTAAGGCCTAGGTCACATTTGCCACGGCGGCCATGGGGTCTCCAAAATCTATGGCCACTAGCAATTATACGGCGGCCGCAGTATTTCCACGGTCACACAATGTAGCAGTCGCATATGTTTTTATTTTTCGGGGAGCTGCACGGCGTATTTATAAATTGTGGAGACCGAAAACGTGTGGTTGCCGTACGGTCTTTGATTTGATGTCACACGGTGACCTTAGGGCGTTCCTGCGGCGGCCATAGAATTTTCAAGGCAGACGCAAGGTGCCCGCAAGGCGACCGCAGGGGGGCCCTAAGGCGAACGTGCATCAGACGGACGGTAACGAATGGGTTAATAATTTTTATTTTTTTTTACCAGTTTTTTTGTCCATACCTTTTGTCCCATCTCCTTAACCATTTTCGTCATTCCTTCTTGTCTCACCTTACACTCCTCCTTTACGCCCCCAATTTCCCCTTTGTTTCCTGCTGGCCTTGTTTTAAATTTTGTATCGTGATCGTGTCTTTCCCAATCTCCACTTTTAATTGCCCTTGTTCTTTCGTTATTTCCGTCATCCCTCATCCGAGTTTATCTACTCCTTTCTCAACCGCCATTATTTTATTCGTCACTTCTTCCATACCCATCTTCATCACTGTCCAAACACCTTCCACATTCTCCTTCACCCCGTTCATTTCCTCACGTACTGACCTGATCCCATTTGTGAAATTCCGGTCCATGTTTTGCATCACTCCCTTTACTTCTGCCAGCCTGATGTCCAAGCTTTGCTGCCCCGCCTTTACCTTTTCCAGCTCCGCCTTCATTTCCTCCTGACCTGCCTTCAGTGTTTGCATATCACCTCCCATGTTATCGGTTTTTTCTTGCATATTCCCGTTCATTTGTTGCATCATTTGTTTCATTTCCAACATTGGATTTATGTCAAATGGCTTTGGCGAAGCCGATCTGCTATGACTGGATGTGGATCCCATGGGGATCGCTAAGTCCTGCTTAAAGGTCCCATGACACTCAAAATTTTCTGGTTATTTATATATTAACTTGACCTTCCTAGTGAATAAATCACCCATGTTTCTTTTTTAAAATCAACAATGGGATAATTACACCAATATTTCGAACATTTGTAGTGCTTTTCACAACTTGCTATGCCCCGCACCTCAAAAAAGGTTGAGTTCAGCGAACCGCAGGTCACGTGACCGTTGACGACATCTCCAGAAAGCGACTCGCTCAGAGTGGATTGATTAGACGTTGTGCGCCGTATAAAGTACGTACAACTGCATTGTGCACGTGTTTGCAATCTCACTGATCGTCTTAATTCCTGTGATTGTTTTGCGGAAAAGAAATTCTGCTTCTGAGCCGTGTATGCACAACAATCACGAGGCAATTATTTATCCCTTTACTACCTTGTCATAGTCGTGTACAAATCCAATACATGTATGCACAATAAAGGGCTATACCATGTCCACAAAATATAAAATGTGACTGTTGAACCTTTCCATTGAAAAATAAACTTACAGGGACGTACAAGTAAAATACTAAAGATTAATATTGCATCATTTCAAGGCGCAAGGAGATAAATTTAAAATCAAACAATGTGAAAAACCTGCACCCACATTTTGCAGCTTATTGAATTGTTCGTTGAAACCAGCCTGCTGGGATAGGTACGATTCCACATACATGCAAGCCAGGTATGGCTGCACTCGGCATACATGGGTTTATTCTAAAGTGAAGGTCCTGCTTCCATTGGCTTGCTATTCATTAACATTTCGCCAAAATGCTGTAATAAATGAACAGGGAAAAATATGTTGGCACAACTATGAGACAAATTTATCTGTCCTATTACACGGCCTCATAGCCTCGGGACTCTTACGCATTGACTTATACATTGTGTGCATGCTAATACAAGGTACTTGTCAACTCTAGAGTCAAGACTAGTCCGATAAATCCATCATCCGTCGGACGAGTCTGATAAATCTGACGTGCTGTAGCTTTCTTTTATTATTTTCTTTTGTTCATTGTTTTCTACTGGCGCTACATGACGACAGTAGGAATAAAATAAATAAAAATGCAACAGAACGTCAGATTTATCAGACTACTCTCGACAATTGTGTCACAAGGTGTGTTCTGCGCACAAGTTTTCATCGTATCCGGACAGCTAGATTGCTTCGTTTTATGCGCAGAGAGATACGGCCGATGACATGGGCTGGCCTTGCTAGCGTTTATTTGCCGCAGTGCGCTGGTCGCTGCGCTGGTCATGTCACCTCACTAAAATATTTCTGATATTGAGCAGTATGCAAGTGGAATTTACATTATTGAATTACGAATAGGATTTAGTCTAACCAGTTGTTATTGCCAAGTCTTCCTTCGATGTCCTCCCGATCATCATGAACTCCGAGAATTGAATCGCCATTTTCCTCTGCTTGTTCTACTTCGTGCCTGAACTGGTTAGGCCGTATTCCTTTTTCAGCTGCTTGAACTTCACCTCCCACGACTATGTTATCTGACAATTCTCCATCTGGTTCAGACCAAAATCCTTCATTTCTCTCCACTCACTCTCGCTACCAGACGAATCAAAGTCCATGTCATCCATTATTCAAAACCAAATGTTTGATTTTTTTTTAAAGCAGAAATGAATGAAGCGTTTGAGTCGACCAGTCGAATGTGGAAACACCCAGGAAGCCAATACAATCATGTAGACCACCAACCCAAGTAATTTGCGTGCAGCCTTTGTTGTTCTGGAGATGACGTCATGTGGGTTACGCCTCTTTCAGTGGATTTCGGCAGAATTTTTAGGGGCGTTCCCGAAGAGGTTTGTTTTTTTTAATTTTACATTTTACAGAACGAGTATTGTGAAAAAACATTCTCAGATCAGAAATCACGATGAAAAACTCCTACAGGACATATATATATATATATATATATATATATATATATATATATATATATATATATATATATATATATATATATATATATATATATATATATATATATATATGCAATTTCAGTACTTTTGAGTGTTATGGGACCTTTAAGGGAAATTTGATGGTGGGGGTCCTCAAACATTGTTGGCGCGGTCGCCAATGTTTCCTCTGGGTATGGCTGCAGGGAACGATCTCCCTCAAAGCTGTCATCCTGAGCCATGGATTCCTCTAACATTGTTTCAAAACCCACCTGAACCAGCTTGTCATGGTCCAAACAAATCATTAAATAAAATTTATATCCCACCCTGCTCTTAATTTCGGATGGGATGGAGTATCGCTGCAGAATGCTGTGGTAGCCATGCTGGTTAATTGTGCCTTGAATTCTAAATAAATTGCTGACAGTGTCACCAGCAAAGCACCCCCACACCATCACACCTCCTCCTCCATTCTTCACGGTGGGAACCACACATGCAGAGATCATCCGCTTACCTTCTCTATGTCACAGACACAGCGGTCTGAACCAAAAATCTCAAATTTGGACTCATCAGACCAAAGGACTGATTTCCACCGGTCTAATGTCCATTGCTCATGATTCTTGGCCCAAGCACGTCTCTCCTTCTTCTTACTGTTCTCCTTCAGTAGTGGTTTCTTTACAGCAATTCGACCATGAAGGCCTGATTCACGACCATGAAGACCTGATTCACGCAGTCTCCTCTGAACAGTTGATGTTGAGATGTGTCTGTTACTTGAACTCTGTGAAGCATTTACTTGGGTGGCAATCTGAGGTGCAGTTACTTGGCGATTTCTGAGGCTGGTAACTCTGATAAACTTATCCTCTGCAGTAGAGGTAACTCTGGGTCTTCCTTTCCTGTGGAGGTCCTCATGAGAGCCAGTTTCATCATAGCACTCGATGGTTTTTGCGACTGAACTTGAAGAAACTTTCAAAGTTCTTGAAATTTTCCAGATTGACTGACCTTCATGTCTTAAAGTAATGATGGACTGTTGTTTCTCTTTGCTTAGTTGAGTTGTTCTTGCCATAATATGGACAACTACAGTACTGACAAAATAATGGTATTTCACCAATAGGGCTATTTACTGTATACCAAACCTACCTTGTCACAACACAACTGATTGGCTCAAACGCATGAAGAAGGAAAGAAATTCCACAAATTACCTTTTAACAAGGCACACCTGTTAATGGAAAAGCATTCCAGGTGACTACCTCATGAAGCTGGTTGAGAGAATGCCATGAGTGTGCAAAGCTGTCATCAAGGCAAAGGGTGGTTACTTTGAAGAATCTAAAATATAAAATATAAAATATATTTTGATTTGTTTAACACTTTTTTGGTTACTACATAATTCCATTTGTGCTACTCCATAGTATTGATGTCTTCACTATTATTCTACAATGTAGCAAATAATATAAATAAAGAAAAACCCTTGAATGAGTCGATGCGTCCGAACTTTTGACTGGTAATATATATATTGTTGTGGTTACCAAATTCGCAAACCACCATTCAGGTCCCTTAGGTGAGGTATCTCGGTAAGTACATGTGTAGTTAGGCCCAAACCCGTTGTCTAGTGGGAATACATGTCATTTATGCGTGCTGCGACTCTTCAGGATAGCCGTTTTTCTTTTACTATCTTTAATTTGGACCAACCGCCATTGTTACCACCACCAACCACCGCTTCACCACAACCGCCACGACCTTCACGTCACACCTCGCAACCGTCGCATCGCCACCGTTCTTGCGCCGCCTGTGGGTACCGGTGTTGGACTCGTGCAGGGCGCGCGCCGAACAGCGTGTACAAAATCATGGATTTTGTGCTTCAAAAACGGATCAAAAACGACACACGCCCACTTTTTGCCGTCCAATCGGTGAGCGAGGGGAGAATTGGCCCCGCCCCCAGGGCGTTGGAGGGCGATCGATATATGCAAATTTATGGATCAAAAAGCATTCACGCCCACTTTTTCTCGGGCCAATGGGGAGCGAGGTGAAAGGTCGAAGGGAGGGGGTCAAAGATGAGAGGGCGAAGCTACGGGGCTGATAAAAGCGACCGTGTTCGTCAGTCCAGAGAGTAGTAGAGTAGGAGAGTTGAGAGGGAACAGAGAGTCAAGACTTCGCGGGCGGTGGAGTTGGCAAGAAGGAGCTGGTCGTCGTGTGCGTTGGAGTCGGAGCGGAGGGGACGGAGCTGTGGAGAGGCGGCGAGGGCAGACGAGGGGGTGCTCGCGTCGTGCAGGGAGCTGCACCCCAGGGAGGCCGACAGCGCGACCTGGCCGAGGTGGAGACGCTCGTCGCGGGATAATAAAAATCCTCTATACCCCGAGCATCAGCAACCCCCTCCTGTTTCCCCCCGCGCTGAGATAGTGCGACCAAGGGGGCCCCTTTCCCACCCCCTACCAGACACTGCCCGCGAGGCCCGTGGAGTTGAGGCACCATCGCCGCTCCGCGTCTCATCACCAGACGGGTAGGCCCGACCCGGTCTCGGCCTCAGGCCCGCCTCATCCTTGAGGGTATTCTTTTCCTTGGTTTTGGGTATGTGTTGTCGGCGCCGTCTGTGAAGTAAAATTGTATAAGTGTTTCCGTGTGCTCGGTAGTCGGTATTAGCTCTGCATTGTGTCTTCTCTTTTATATTTGCTTTTTGTGTAAATTGAATTATGTTTTTCTTTTCTGTGTGCTTTTGGTGGAATTGTATATGTGTGCTTCCCGTGTGCCGCGAATAAATGTGCTTTGTGTTGAACTGTTTCCCGCTTCGCTTCGTCTTTTCCTCCATTGAATCCTCATCTTGCTTCACGTAAAGGGTTGGTAGTGGGCTGAATACGCCCGATAATTAATCGAACCGTCGAGGTCGACGATAACACCGCTCGGTTATCCTGATAGTACGGAACGGGTCGCTTAAGTGGCCCGTGTCCGAAGTCGACCTGCGGCGAGGTGCGATCGCCCGGTCTACCCTCCGCGTGGGTACTTGGGTAGGTCGAATTTGGCGAGCAACCCTATCCCACGCGGGGGCTGATTGGCTCGATCGCGGTGAGACCGAAAGGTCCACCCGTGACTGGTTCCCGGCGTTAGTCCGAGAGGGTCACGACTGGATTGTCCGTCCGGTGGGCGACGTGCCGCGATTCGAGTTACGTGGCCGTCAGCACGCCGGCGGGCGCGAGTCCGCAACACTGGTGTCAGGTCGTGCGATACAAATTCATCGCCCTCCTCGCGGCACTGGTATCGGAGAACAGGAAAACGGGCTCTCCTGTCTCCAATTAAATTCACGGGAATCGGTCCAGGGGTGAGAGAAGCGACCCCCGATTCCCTCCAAATTACGAGCGAGCAAATTAACCCTTTAAGAGAAGCAAGATGGCGTCTCAAGGCGAGCGGGAGCCGGGGGTATTAGAAATGGATGTAGAATGTGTAGGATCCATGGTCCAGGATGGAATCCCCGAGCAGGAAATGTTGATTGTGCAGGAACACGGACTCGTCCAACTGAACCCAGAGCCCGAAATAGGTGCGGCAGCGGCCGCGGTGTATGACACCTCCCCTCCCCCTCTCCACCAAAACCCTTCCCCAACCCCTGCCGAAACGGCTCACCCAAGCGTACCCGACATGGCCCAGCTAATCACCATGCTGGCACAAATGAATGCGGAAATGACAGCGAAGATGAATGCGAACATGAACAAGCAAATGGACGAAGTAAAAACGAAGATGGATGCGAATACACAAAAATTGGATGCGAATACACAAAAATTGGATGCGAATACACAACAAATGAACGGAATGGAAACAAACATGAAGGAAGAAATGAAAGAGCTACGGGGTGAGACGCAGAACATGGGCCGATGCCTGCAGGCGGGCATGAAGGCCGTGACCAGGGATCTGGGAATGGCGACTCCACGTGTGGGAGCAAACGAGCTGGAAGGGGGTGCAACGGCTGACAGGCCCGCGGTGGAAGCGGGTAAAAAAATAATTCGGGGGGCGTGTTGGGCGAGGGTCGTGACAGAAGAATCGACGGTGACCAAAAGGGAAAAATTAAATGGGGAGACCAAAACGTGTGAGACGAGACACGAGGTGACGACAACGGAAATAATAGTGGAGACAAGGGAGGTAAAGGGTGAAGAGTTGGCAGTGACGGTAGCCGGGAAGGGAACGATAGAGGAGAGACTGCACGGTGAGGACGGGGTAAGTGACGCACACACACACACACGGAGGTAGTGGAGGACAATGGGGGTGAGCTGGCGGACTGGGTAGAGACCCGGTGCGAGCAGCTGGATGGCCTCCTCCAGGAACGAGGGGAGGGAGTATGCCCCCTTGAGGCGAGTCACGACCAGGTGAGTTCGGTCGTGTTTTGCGAGGTTGAGAGGACGGGTGCTGTGGACGGGTGCACGGAGAGCTTGGGGGGTATAGAGGCCCCGGAGACCCTTGTGGGGACACGAATCCCCAGTGTGGTTGTCCCTGTGTGTGTGGTGCAAGGTGTGAGTGCGTCCCCGTGTGTGGAAGCGACCCCGTGTGTGAGTGGTGTGGTGGCGATGGTGCCGGAATACGTGCTTCCCAGCACGCCGTGTGTGGATGAGGCACGGAGTGTGGGTGAGGCACCGCGGGTGAGTGCCCCCGCGTGTGTGGATGAGGCACCGCGGGTGAGTGCCTCCGCGTGTGTGGATGAGGAACCGCGGTTGAGTTCCCCCTCGTGTATGAGTGAGGAACGGTGTGTGGATGAGGCACAGCGGTTGAGTGCCCCCGCGTGTGTGAGTAGTATGGTTTGTGTGAGTAGTGAGGCACGCGTGAGTGGTATGGGTTATGCAAGGGAGACCGTGTGTGTGAGAGAGCGGTATGTGAGGGAGATGTCGGTTGGCATGCGGGAGCACGCAGCCGCATCTCCCGGTGTGAATGTGATGGAGTGGACTGTGTGCGTCGTAACACGCAGGTGTGCGTGGGTCGAATGGCGACGACGGCGACATGAGAAGAAAGAAAGCCGGGTAGCGGCTGTAGTTGTTTCGGGGACCGTGCCGGGTTCACCCAGCAGTGAGCACGCGGTCCGTGCTGTGCAACGCACGAGGCCACCACGTGCTCGCTTGCGAGAGTGAAGTCCCGGTCCGGAAACGCACGCGGTGGATTTGCTGATCCCGCGGACGGACAAAGTTTAGGCAGGTAAATGGATTTGGACCGGACGGGTTCTCCACGCGATCGTGTGTGTTAAGCTCCAACGGGCAAAGCACATGTGTTCGCGTGGGGAACCCCTCGAGACGTGGGGCTTGTGTTTTTTTTTTTTTTTTCGCACGGTGACGTCATGGCTGCACGTGTGGTTGGAATCCGGCAGGAGGGGTATCTCTGCCGGATGGTTCCGTCCAAGGAGGGACGAGGAACACGTGCAGCTGCATGACGTCACGGGCAGGTGCAAAGTGCGCGAGTTCCCGCGCTGGTGCTGCACAATTAAAAAAAAAAATAAAAAAAGAAACAGCAAGCCTCACTTTCGGGTGCAAAGGATTCCTGGGCAAGGGGTGGAAGACCCCCTTACCTGGGCACAGGATGGAAACTAGTTAGGGGGAAGGGTTAGCTTAGCTAGACCGACTTCATGGGGCAGGGGTAAGTCCTCATGGAGTCCGTGGAATGGATTAGGTAGAGGGATTGTAGCCAGATTTAGGTTGGGAAATAAAATGATTGATTTGGAGACCGTGACAGACTTGTGAGTGTGTAGAGGGGACGTAGTTTAGCTACGTAGTGTTAAAAGGAACGTGCTGTAGTTTAAGGGACGACGTGGGAGCACGAGTTAGTTAGGGGATGCAGATAGAAGGATGGCAGAGTTCAGCGGTGTGTGTGTTGAAGAGTTGTGAGGTGAGCACTTGTTGAGTGAGTGAGGCCGGCGGGTCTGTGTGAGTGGAGCGAATGGGGAATGCATGGTGCGATGAGTGATTGGGGGAAGGAGTGACTCCCGCCCAAGGGACCCCGGGGTCAGTGTAGATTGAGTTAGCTGGGTTAGTCAAATTGAAATATGGAGGTCGTTTTGTTGTTGGTGGGAAAGTAGGCTCGAGACCCATTTGGAGGGGTGCAGGAGCCCTGTTGACGGGCTTGGGAGCGTGGCTGCGAAAGGTGAGTATCGCTGAGTGGGTACCCCGGGCACCAGGCTAGTCGGCCGTGGTAGGCCATGGGCCCATGGGGGGCCGGGATAGAGTAGTGGGCACGGGTGCGCCTGCTTGGTGCGGGGGCCCGGGGCGCCATTAGCCGCGTGGGCAGTGTTGTGGGCAAGGGTGACCCTCGGAAAGGGGCCTGGGAAGCCAGCCTTCCACGTGTGCGTTTCAGGGGAGGTGCCATGGGGGGCACTCCCCGGTGTTAGGGAGCTGGTAGGCTCGGAGGCAGTGTAGTGCCCGGGGGTGC
Organism: Eptatretus burgeri; assembly: GCF_056783735.1. Lineage (NCBI taxonomy): Eukaryota > Metazoa > Chordata > Myxini > Myxiniformes > Myxinidae > Eptatretus > Eptatretus burgeri. The sequence continues at coordinate 63,274,584 of NC_140967.1, forward strand.
CATAGCGGGAGATTCGGCAGAGGGACGTGCCTGCCAAAGGGAGCCACGTGTCCCAGCCAGGAGACCGTGTGAGGGCACGGAGAGAAAATTGGGGGGCGAAGCCCGAAATTGTAAGGACACCAACACAGGCGACGGGAATCTGGGTTTATAGAACCAATAGTTTAAGCGAGAGGCGCTTGTTGAAAGCCCCGGGGTAGTTTAACAGTTAAATGGTTAGGGTAGATAGGAAGTGTACCCCTCCGCACCATCCATCCCCTCGCTCTCGTTGTGGGCCGCTGGACCCACTTTGGTTATAGATCGCCGAACTCTGGGGAGGCCATTCTGAGGCTTGAGTTGGGCCTCGGCACAGGACGTTAGCTCTCCCTTATTCCCCTCCGGGAAGGGAACGTAGGGGTTGGGAGTAGGCTAGGTGACAGGATAGGTTAGCCGAACAAGGACGATAAAGGGGGTTAGGGGACGATTTATAGTGGGGGAGTAAAAAAAAAAAAAAAAAAAAAGTTGGGGCTAAATTGGGGTTTGACAAATTAAGGGAGTGGGTATGTACAGTGACAGGCAAAGGCGATAGGTTGGGAGGGAGACAGCTAGGTAGGTCCGAGCCCACCTTCCGAGTGGCCAGCACCACCGCACTCCCTCCACCAACCTCCACTGAACGGCAAAGGCTGGCCAACTTCATCGGCTGGCCGTGTTTTACTTCAAGGCAGAGGCCGGCCAACTTCATCAGCAGCTGTTGTTTTGCTGCAAGGCCTGTGCCATCGGCTGGCCGTGTTTTGCTTCAAGGCCTGTGCCGGCCAGTTCATCTGCCGGCTGTGTTTGCCTGCAGCGGCCTTCTTCTGCGGGCTGTGTTTGCCTGCTGCCTTTGCCATGCCATGCCCACTGCCCAGGTTCACCAGCCCCGTTCAATTTTTGCTTTGCCCCCCCCCCCTGTTCATTTCCATGTGCGCCAGGATCCGCAAGGCAACAGTTTGCAAGCTGCAAGAACTGCCCTGTTGGCAGCTACAACACGGGCCTGCAGTGGCGGCCCGTGCACCGTGTTGTGTCCATCCATCCATCCGTTGTGCTCATTGCGTGTGCCACTTGAGCTGGCACGGAGACTGCGTTTGTGCAGCCCATGCACCGTTGTGGTTCACTGCGTTCAGTTCAAAAGGGAAGGCCTTGGACTGCGTGTGAGCAGCCAGCCACGTTCCCTGTCACCTTCATTGTTTGAGCCAGAGACTGCATGTGGGCAGCCTGGCTCCCTGCTAACTGCTTTTCTTTTGCAGAGTTCAGTGATCCTGGGCCATGGTTTTGTGTAAAATTTGTAAGTTAAGGTTAAGATGTACTGTAAATATTAGTGTGCCCCCGGCATGTATGTCTTAGCGCCGGCAATTTTATTTAAGTCGTCCGTGTGAGTGAGTTTGTTTAGATAGTTACGCAGCCCTCAGGTTATTTATTTTGGGGACACGAATACCATGAATGTCGCACTCAGGGATCCGTAGGTAAAATGTACTAGGGGAAAACTACACATGATGGCACACAAATTTGACGACTCGGGACGAGTCTGTAAAAAGGGGAGGGGGTAGTGTTGTGGTTACCAAATTCGCAAACCACCATTCAGGTCCCTTAGGTGAGGTATCTCGGTAAGTACATGTGTAGTTAGGCCCAAACCCGTTGTCTAGTGGGAATACATGTCATTTATGCGTGCTGCGACTCTT
>NC_140967.1:63281274-63376274 GCF_056783735.1 Eptatretus burgeri
AATTAATTTAAAATCTATTCTGCAGGAAACAAAGGGGCAGTAGGGGCTTCATTCCTGTTTGGAGGAACTTCTCTTGGCTTTGTAAACAGTCACCTGACATCAGGAAATGAAAAAACTTCCAGGTATGTGTGTGCTTTTGGGAACTTTCAACACTAGAAATTGCTTTATACCCTTCCACAGATCTATGCCTCCTCACAATTCTATCTTAGAGTTCTACGGACAGTCCCTTGGATTGCATGGTAGTTTCTGCTCTGACATGCACCATCAACTGTGGGATGTTGTGTGGAAAGGTGTGTTTCTTTCTAAATCGTATCCAATCAATTGAATTGGCCACAGGTGGACTCCAATCAAGTTGTAGAGACATCTCAAGAATGATCAAAGGAAATTGGATGCACCTGAGCTCAATTTGGAGTGTCATAGCATAGGGGTTGCACACTTATTGATGCAAGACATTGCAGCTTTTCATTTGCAATGAATTTATAAAAAAATTCTGAAAACATGTTTACACTTTGACATAATGTAGTATTTTGTGTAGATTGGTGACAAAAATTTTAAATCGGACCCATTTTATATTCAGGCTGTAACAACGAAATGTGACAAAAGTTGAGGAATGTGAATACGATGTGTGTGTGTGTGTGTGTGTGTGTGTGTGTGTGTGTGTGTGTGTGTGTATGTATATGTAATGTATATATATATATATATATATATATTTATGTATGTATATGTATGTATAAGTATGTATATTGTTAAGGATGCAGTGGTGGCTGGGAATTCGAATGCCACTCAAGTCGGCTCCAATCTGTAGCCAGTTTGGGTTTTCGCACTCTTCTCTCGACAGCCAAATGCTGAATATTCGGCGTCACTTAACCACCACCATCTCCGGGGTTATAACGCCGGCTGGTTCGGCACAGGCCTCGGGTCACGCGCCTCGAATCGCGATACCAACGTACACCTGGACCTTACCAGTTGGGGGAATAGACCCCGGTTACAGACTGGTTTTGTCAGAGACCGAGCGAATTTTGCCAGTCTGTAACCATTTTGGTTTTTATATCCAAATCGAGCGGATCGTTCCTCGGCGCGGCACGAATTAATTCAAAGTGGCAGCTTCATACGAATTGGCCAGATTTATTGGGGACACATCGGGGAACACGACACAAGCAAAGCATTCACGACAATGTTTTAATTAATCTATAACCCGTTCTTCACTAGGGAGCTACGGATTACGGGTTTTGAAGGGGACCCTGACGAGATAAAACTTAGACAACATGCAGACAAGACACGGATAGCATGCAGACAAGACACAGAGTACTTGGTGATGCTTCATGGACGAGAGGAAAAGTGTCAAAGGCCCGAATGCGGCTCGTGACAAGCCGATGTCCACGGATTCGAGCACCCAAGCTCAAACACGCCGCGTGGCAAAATGGCGGCGTCGTCCATTTGTCGCAGCCCTCACGCACGCAGCCTCGGCGCGTTCAGACCCTGCGAGGTCGACTGCACCAGAGCGGAAGATCCACGGTGGTATGCTCCAGCTGGCTTTTCACAAGGTCCAGCATACAAGTCCAGGCCTGGCCTGTTCACCAGACAAGGCCAAATCGAGGTGTTGGGCTCCACAGGCTGGGTCCATGGCAGAGGAGGCACCGCCGGCCAAAACCACTCCTCTACAAAGTCGATTGCCCGACTCGACGTGCAGGCGGCCTCTCCCAGTGCCAAAATGGCAGACTCGGTGCACAGGCAGTTTCTCTTACTGCCAAATGGCAGACTCGGTGTGCTCAGCTTCACCACCGCCTTCCCGGCGCTCGCTCGCCTCAAAGCCGACTGGCTCCTCCCTTCAGTTTCACTTCCTTCTCTCGGCCACTCCCCCTCAGAGTCCTGGGCGGGGACTATTGTCCGGAGAGAGGAAGGAAGAAGAAGAACCTCTCGGTCCACCACCAATGTACGAACAATGAACAGCCTCTTACATCTCCCGACACATATGTAACGTCCATTTACCGAACAACCTGGCTAAACATGCATTTAATGGGGGATCTGGGCTAATCCTATATTTAATAACACACTAAGGGCCATTTCCGCAACAATATGTATGTATATATATATATATATATATATATATATATATATATATATATATGTATATATATATATATATATATATATATATATATATATATATATATGTATATATATATATGTATATATATATATATATGTATATATATATATATATATATATATTGTTAACGATTCGGGGACGGAGGGATTCTCAACCCACTCCGGCCGTCTCCGGGGTTTATAACGCCGGCTGGCTCAGCACAGACCTCAGGTCACGCGTCTTCAATCGCGATACCAACGTTATCCTGGACCTTACCAGTTGGGAAGATAGACCCCGGTTACAGACTGGTTTTGTCAGATGCCGAGCGTTTTCTGCCAGTCTGTAACAATTTTGGTTTTATATGCCAATCGAACGGATCGTTCCTTGACGCGACACGAATTAATCCATAGTGGCAACTTCATACGAACCAACCAGATTTATTGTGGAACATCAGCGAACGCAACACAAGCAAAACATTCACGACAATGTTTTTATTAACAATCTTTAACCTGTTCTTAACTAGGGAACTACGGATTACAGGTTTCGAGGGGGTCCCTACCGAAATATGCTTTAAACAACGTGCAGACAAGACAGACAGACAGCATGCAGACAAGACAGAGTACTTGTTGATGTTTCATGGATGAGAGGAACGTGTCAAAAGCACGAATGTCGCTCGTAACAAGCCGATGTCCACGGATTCGAGCCCTCAGCTCGAACGTGCCGCGTGGCAAGATGGCGCGCTGTATTTTTTCTTCTCAAGGCACTGTGTGCGCACGCCCTCCTCATCGTGCAATGTCGACGGCACAAGACCGTTAGATCGACGATGGGTTTCAGCTGATTTCTCTCAAGGTCCAGCATACAAATCCAGGCCTGGCCTGTTCACCTGACAAGGCCCAATCGAGGTGCCCGGCTCCGCAGGTGGATCGACAAACGTGTTGAGCCGTGAGGTGAGTAGGGACGGAGGCTCCGCGGCCAGACACAAGTTGAACCTGTCGATCACCTCCTCATAAGAGTCCATCGCCAACTCGACGTGCAGGCTGCCTCTCCCACTGCCAAAAAGGCAGACTCGATGTGCAGGCAGCCACTCTTACTGCCAAAAATGGCAGAAATCGGCACGCTCAGGTTCAGCTTCTCTCCGGGCAGATTCAACACTGCCCCTCCTTCGTTCGCTCACTTAGAAAACCCGAGCACACCTCGAAAACCGACTGTTCACCCAAACTGAACCATTTCACGAGGTCTTCATTCGCTCGCTTCAAAGCCACCGGCTCCTCCCCCTTTACGAAGCCGAAAAACTCGTCCCCTCAGCTCCACCTCCCTCTCCAGGCCACTCCCCCTCTGCCGACTGGGCGGGGCCTATCGTCCGGAGAGGGGAGGAAGAAGAAGCCCTCGGCACACCACCACTGTACGAACAATAAACATGCCTCTTGCATTTCCCGACACACATGTAATGCCCATTTTACCGAACAACCGAGCTAAACATGCATTTAATGGGGGATCTGAGCTAATCCTATCTTTAGTAGCCTACTAAGGGCCATGCTCGTAACAATATATGTATATATATATATATATATATATATATATATATATATATATATATATATATATATATATATATATATATATATATATACACATACACATACACATACACACACACACACACACACACACACACACACACACACACACACACACACACACACACACACACACACACACATAATAGCCTGGTGTTGGCGCAGTGGTTAGGGCAGCGGCTTGGGATCCAAAAGGTCCTGAGTTCAAGTCCCGTTGGGCCACTGAATTAATACACCAGGGGGTTGACTCAGCCTGTCATCCTTCTTAGAAGGATGACCCATCTATCAGTGAAATAAGTACCAGTATACTGGGCCGGTGTATACCCCGGTTAAAATAGGTGTACCATATCCCTGTGTCGTAAGAGGCGACCAGGGTTGCGTCAGGAAGGGCATCCGGCGTAAAACATGTGCCAAATCACTATGTGGATCATATGGATGATCCGCTGTGGTGACCCCTAACGGGAGCAGCCGAAAGAATATATATATATATATATATATATATATATATATATATATATATATATATATATATATATATATATATATATATATATATATATATACACATATATTGTTACGGATCTGGAAACCATACGCATTCAACATACAGGTCCCAAAAGTCAGTGATGTCGTTAAGTATGCGTGTTGTCAGATCCCCTTCCTTTTGTCTAGTGGGAGAATCAAAGGTGTGTGTTGCGATGTTTTTTTAGTAAGGTTAAATCAATATTTACCATCCAACAAACATCCAACAACCAACCACGGTATCTTCCAACGCTTGCAAACCTCGCCTCTCTGGCCACAGCATACGGGGCAAATACGTCCAGTCCGCCGTTCCTTGCCGCTTCCACAAACGTTCCTTCCACAAACGTAACTATTTCACGACTACCTTTTTGCAATGTTGATACTGTTACTCGTCAAGTATGAACCCGCGTGGAAGAGTGGCTGGGGTTTCCCGGCAGGGGCCGTTGCAGCGTTGATACTGTTACTCGTAAAGTATGAACCCGCGTGGAAGAGTGGCTGGGGTTTCCCGGCAGGGGCCGAGGCCCCGCCCGGAAGGGTGGGCCATAGGACCCTGTCCAATCAAAGGTGGACAGCGAGGTGTGTTTCACCAAGGGCCCCTCCCCGTTGAGGGAGGTCGATAAATCCCCGAGCACTCCCTGAGAGCGTTTTTTTGGTGGGTTTTTGCTGTTACGAAGGGGTTACGAAGGGTGTTACGAAAGGGTGATAACAATGGTTGTTACGAGGGCTGTCACGAAGGTTGAGCAGAACGTCGTTGAGGTGGCGAACATGTTTCTGTTGGCCCTCTAAAAGGAAGGAAAGAGTGACCCTGACCCCCCTCCATGGACCCCGGCCATTCACCACCCGAGCTCCGCCACAAACCACGAGGCCTACACGTGCGACTGGGGACCAAACCAACGACCTTTGTCAGGTGCCCCATCACGGAGCACCCCCTTCCTCCGACGGTCAGGTACCCAGCTCGACTCTGACCCCCAGCTCACCTCTCTCCTCGGCTGCGAGGGTCCAATAAAGAACTCTGGATTTATTTTAATTTGTGTGTGTGTCTGTGTGTGGGCCCGTCTTTTAAGTTGAACTGAATAAGTGTTTTTGGATCATTGTAAATATTCCTTGCTTGTATATTCGCGTTAAGTCTTGCTTTGTGACTTTGTTTACTGTCATTAAATCATCACAGAAATGTTCTCAGTCCATTTCTGTTCCTTCTTGCATTGGTCCAGCATGGTTCGGATCTGAGTTTAGGCGGGGTTTTATCCCTGGTAATCGGACAATTGTAGCCGGGACGTCCTAGGCAGGCCCGCTCGACTGCATCCGAGCCGGAAAGGTGGGTGGCAGAGTGGTAGTCAGTAGGTGTAATTTTACCGCTGCCGGTAGAGTGAATCCGGTTCGGCCAGGCGTTCTGAGGGTGTGGATCCCCGGTAGCCGAGACCGCGTGGTTACTTAGGTACATTGGATCGAGCCGAAATAACCCTACGCCACGCGGTCGAGATATTGGCGTTCCACGGTCGGTTAAACGACCCGCCGTCTCGCGAAGTTATCCGAGCGACGGCCTCCAATTCCGGGGAGTCTGGTGGAGACGACGTAGCTTTCCCCACCAAGTGATCATTCTCGCCACCGACCCCCGACCCGCAACAGTTTGGTGTCTGGAGAGGGATTCGAACCCCTCAGCCTCCATAGAGAAATTTACGGGATTCGGACCAGGGGTTTGTTTGACAACCCCCCCCCCCCTTTCCCTCCAAATTAAGAGGAGGATTTAAATTTTATTTAATTCTCAGCACGGACCATGGCGGACCAAGACGGACTGGTACAGGTCGGTTCTGAGGTAATCTTAAATAATCTGTGGCTCAGGACAACACCGTTCAGGGAGATCTTTCCCTGCAACCGACAGCGCAGCAGTTTATGGAGATAATGGAGATGTTAACACTAATAAAAGGGAATATGCAAGCACAGAGGAGTGATATGCAAAGAATAGAAAGCTGAATGAATGCGAATGCGCAGGAACTGGGAGGTGAAATGCAAAACTGAGTAGTGACATGAAAAACGTGGTCCGGAATTTTGCAAGTGGGATCAGTACACTACGTGGGGAAATGACCGAGTCGGGGGGAGTGTGAAGGTTGTTCGGACCGCAATGGAGATGGGCAAGGTCGAGGTGACGAGTGACGCCACGATAATTAAGGGAGACGTGTAAACTCGGACAGGGGATGACGGAATTAACAGAAACACGAAGGGAGATAGATAGATCAGGTAAAAGAGACGCAGAAACTAGAGGTGGTAAAGGACGAATTGCACGAAACCAAAGAGGAGCACACACAAGTAGAACTGGTAGGGGACATTGAGGTTGGGCGGGTGGAATGTTTCGAGACCCAATGCGAGGGTCGGATTAACCTCCCACAGGAACGAGAGACGGTATGCTCCCTCGAGGCAGGCTGTGACGAGGTGAGTCCGGTAAGGCCGTACGAGGTGGAGCCGTTGCATGGTGCGAAAGGGTACATGCCGAGCTTGGGGGTATAGAAACCCTGGGATCTTTTGGGCTAACACAAGCCCTCGATGTGAATGTCCCAGAGTGCATGTTAAAACATGTGAGTGGTGCAAATTACATGGTATGTGTGAGTGCACGTGAGGAAATGGAACATGGACCGACCCAGACGGGAGACGTGGGTGGCGAGCCAAATGAGACGGACGGAGCTATTTTGGAAACCATGCCGGCTACGCGGAACGCTGCGTGCGTGGTCCGTTCCGTGTTTTGCAAATGGTCCAGGCGCGCACGACTCCGTGATCGAGAGCCGGCGTCGAAACACGGCGTTTGTTATGAAAAGACCACGTGGACTGCTAAAATGGCGGCGATTGTGTGAATTTGGAAAGCACGTGGCCCCATGTGAGCACGTGTGTGAGGCTCCGCGTGCTGTGCACTGCGAGTGGAATTCGCGGGCCGCGTGGAACGTGTCCCGACGACGCTGCCGGGCTCGTGTGTGAGTGACGTCAGCAGGGATCGCGCAGCACGAAGGCCAGGTGAGAAACGCACGGCTCACATGGTGGATGGCTCGAAAGCGAGCGCATGGTGTGATCGACGGGGCGACGTTATGGTCCCAATTATCGCCCAAATGAAGGGGACGAGCGAGTTGCAAACCGCCGCCCTGGCGATGAAAGGCCTACCGTGCCTTTGCACGAGTACCCGATCCCCGACCAGGATGTAGTGAACATCCTCGTCATGGGCAAAGGAGCACCAGTTAGGGGAGGGTTTAGCGTAGGGAAAAGTAGGGATACAAAAACATAGGGAAAAGTCACGGGGAGGGGGGGGGGGATTCCATATTGTGGAATTATCCTTAATCCCAATCTAATTAGCACCACATCACCCCCTGTGTGGTGATAAGTAACAATTAAGCTCAGTTTCCTTACTTAGTTACATTGAGATGTCTCCAACATGTCCACAGACCAAACAACTATTTTCAATCCTAACTTTCCTATGAAATCCCTTCATCTACCCCACAAACATAGCAATATACATATATATATATATATATATATATATATATATATATATATATATATATATATATGTGTGTTGTGTACCTGTTCTCCGACCTAAGCCGAATGCCGTGACGTCACCGGCGCAATGTATGGCTATGTCTGCGGCTCCCGGAAGAGAGGATCTCACAGATCAAATCATGATGGTAAATGTAATTATATGTCAGAAGCTGTCACAAGTGTTTGGAAATGCAATTACCGACTGGTTTCGCTTATTAGGTCATCCTCAGGGCAACATCAAAAGCTTCCATCCACTTGTGACTGAAACCTTATGGTTATATACCAATCATTATATGACTTCACACTGTGAGTGGTGTGAGCACCGGAATCATGTCCCATACAGCGTTTGCTGCACGTCCCGGGAGCGATAAGCCCCATCTGTCACGCAGGAACAAAATCTCTCGCTTCACCACCCACACCTGGAGTCATTAATTTAATGCAGTCGGTAGTAATTACGTTTACCTGTTCTCAAACCTAAGCCGAAAATCCTTCAGGTAAATGACACGGAGAAATAATTTTGTCCGTTTGCGCATTTTATTATTCCATGTTCTGTTTCAGGCCATTTGCCATGACGTTTGTGATATTATATACTTAACGTTCCATGACGCTTTGGACTGTAACGTATGTTCTGTACTCTGCAATATGGGGTTCACCAGTTTAAGTTCGTAAATTACAGTGGACCTGTTTTTAATAATTCACAGTGTCATTTTGATTCTGCATATTTATGCACGTATGTGTATTTTATTAAGCTTTTATTTCACACTGTCATTCAAAAATTGTATCTAGGGGGCCCAAAGACCCCTTTTGCCCAAGGGCCCTGCGTACCGCCAGTCCACCCCTGTTTTGGAGCAGAAAACATCAGCTGCTATCATGATGTTCATCTCTCAACCCTACATCAGACATTTCTGACAGAGTTCAGCTATTTGTCACATGGGGCCTTCCAAATTCCACAGTGGTGCCTCCCAAAGTCAAAGTAATGTCCTTCGCAAATCAAAGAGGGCATGTCCTGCCAGTGCTGAAAATCAGGCAGGCAGGCTAAAATTGTTTGTACATTGGGCCAGAAGGACTTTCAAACAGCGTAAAGAATACTTGTATATCTGGTATTAAACTGATCACCGAAAAAGTGAACGTGCACACTGAATTTGCACACGGCACGTTCACAATCCGAGGGGAACTGCATCGTTAAAATTTTGATGAAAGCGATTCCTCTCACAACCAATGGATTTACAATCTTCAAGTGAATCGCTCGCTAAAGTGCCTGGGATGTAAAAATAAATCGATGAATTAAATAATGGAATGGAAACATCATGTGGAGTGATTAAACTTGATGCATGTGTTTTTTTTTTCTTTTTCAATCTGATGGATGACTCTGGGTTTGGCATCACCCCAGAGAATGCTGTGGATCTGATTTTCCTTATACGGAAAGCTGGTGGGACTGAGCCATTCGGTTGGAATGATGGGAAGAATTAATATTTTGTGTTTTTGTGCTATTTTGGACAATTCCTCTCGACAAGCTTTGATGGAATACTATGTTGAGAACCCTCATGTTTACCAGCATGACAACTATCATATTTGGATACTGCTGAGTGTGTTCGGATTTAGTTTGAGGACAAATCGTGTTGAAAATCTGCACAGCCAGGCCGGATATGAAATTTAAACCCAATCGATATGCAGTACTTTGGGATGTCTTGGGACATTGCCTGAGCACCAGAATCTTTATAGCACAATCCACCACTGTACTTGCACTCGTTTATAAGAGGAATTGTATGAAAGTATATCTGACTGATATATTTTGTGCCTTGGTGCAAAAAGTCTTCGTGATAGTCCAAAGTGTACTTTATGCCAAAGGTGGATCAACTCTTCATTACCTCCACCACCGAAGGTGGAAGGAGGTTATGTTTTCACCCCTGTCTGTTTGTATGTTTGTATGTGAACAGGTTATCTCAAAAAGTTGTGGATAGATTCAGATAAATTTGGTGGACAGGTTGGGTGTGTGACAAGGACGAACTGATTCGATTTTGATGAATTTCTGGATTCGGCTACTAGACTTTTTAAAGAGATTCCTCACCATTGAGAGATTGTGCCAAAAACTATATGAAGCACGATATTTCAAGAAGTGGTGAGCAAATTCGGACAAAACTTGGTGGACACGTTGGGTGTGTGACAAGGAAGAATGGATTCCATTTTGGTGAAGATCCGAATCCGGATCTGGATATGAGAATTATTTGACCTTTAAAGTAGTCTTCATCATTGAGAGATCGGGAGAAAAACGATGTATAGCATCATATTTCAAAAATGTATTGGGCCAGATATGTTTTCTTGGATCGGGCATTGTGGTGCAGAGGTACACCTCCACCGAACGCTCTACCGAATGCCCTCGAGTTACAATTCAAATGTACAGTTTCAAATTGCTAACGTTGCGCGTTTCCTAACTTTTGGTCATGCTATGTGTTCTATATCCTGTATTTATTGCATTTTTGTTGTGGGTGTAAATGTTTTAAAATGTTGACCTCTGTTGACATTATAATGAGGGTGCATTTTACGTGTTAGAGGTTGTAAGCCAGGCTGGGTTAGGCAAAGGACTGGCCAAACTCTGTTTCCAGATCCCAATGTATGAAGGCACTGAAGGAATTCTCCTGCATGGTTGTCTTGTAGACGGAACCAGAACTACTTGGATATTCTTCGCTTCCTGTCATTGGGAGACAAGCGTCTCAACTCGTTTGATATCACAAGCCGTTTCACTCACCTATTTTGGTTCGGAGACCTCAACTACCGACTGGATATGGATGTGCAGGTTTGTGAGTATTGAGGGTGGTGGGGGCACACAAAGGTTTCTGAGCTTGATCGGATGACTCTTCAGTGGCGAAGACAATAATTATGTTAGATTATGTTTTAAATCTTTGCTTAAAATGTGACTGACAGGAAGTTGGATGATTTTGATAGTGCTGATTACGGCATTTGTTGTTCTATCCTGCAGGAGATAATCGCACATGTCAGTAAGAAAGAGTTTGAACCTCTGCTCAAGGTTGATCAGCTTAACCTTGAGAGAGAGAAGAACAAGGTTTTTCTCCGCTTCAGTACGCCTTCGCCTTCTTGCACTGCACCATATTATTAATCACCAAGTTTTTGGCACACCACGGTACAGTGTATGATAGGATGCAATGTCCTTCTGCACTGCTCAAATTTGTACAGTATCACATTGATCTTTTGATGACACAATAATTTGATCTGGTTTTTGCGTCGAGCTGGTTTCATGTATTGTGTGTGAATGGATCGGTCGGTTGCGAATGCTGTAACGATTGTTCCTCGCAGATGAAGAGGAGATTGCGTTTCCTCCCACATACCGGTATGAGCGCGGCACACGTGACTCGTATGCTTGGCAGAAATTCAAGACAACTGGTGTAAGTACTGTATAAGGGGAAAAAAAATCGGGCGAAGACTGATGAAGCTGCACAAATGGGGTTTACTCAAGGTTTGGAGTTTGCTTGCCGATTTCGCTTTCTGTTTGCCCGACAGGTTCGTGTTAATGTCCCATCGTGGTGCGACCGAATCCTCTGGAAGTCTTACCCAGAGACCCATCTCATCTGCAGCTCCTATGGTGATATCCTCTCTTCCTGTCCTCCACCTCTTGCAACATTTTCAACTGTCAGCTCAATTTGCATTTATCTCATTTTAGATGTTCAATATCTGTCATCGCATGGAACCAACTCTGCTGAAGGATTCACAAGTTGATGATTCAATGAAAGCATACAGACAACACTTAATTTATGTTTTTCATTTCTTAAAATTGAAGGATACATGGTATTTTGATTATCATCGTCACAAAACCCATTTCTCGGGACTCGTCCTTCAAAGATTGTCCCATTGATGAACATTTTCATAACGACTGGATAATAATTTTCAGGCTTTGTGAAGACATTCCTGAGAAATTCCTACCGTAATATCAGGGAGAACGATTGCCTTGGTTTTGTTTGTTTTTTGTTCGTGCAACGTGACGTGATTACAGGGCTGGCAGTATGGCCTAGAGTTACGTACACTCACCTCTGAGCTGTCGAGCCTGGGTTTGAATCTCGGCCCAGCTATAAAATGTCATCCCGGTGTTTCACAGGGAGGATTCATCAATGTGTGTGCCGTCCCTCAGATGGACATTAAACTGGGCGTCGAATCTGCTGACATTACTTGGTGGACATTAAAGATCCCATGGTGTGCTTCGCGAAGAGTGGGCGTGCTATCGCCAGCACCATGGCTAAATTCCAAATTCCTACCATAACCAGCAGAGGGCATTGCGTCAGCGGCACAGACACGCGATTCGCCAATGATGCTACCCCGCATCCTTGTGCTGCATGCAGAAGAAGAATATGAAGTGACTACAACAACAGCGAGATGTCATATGACTTTTGCTGCGCTCAATCTATTGTGTTTTATCTGTTGTCTCTGTTGGCTCTCACGTTCCCTCTTATGTATTGCCATGCCAACAGGATGCACTGATGACATCGTATCGAGTGATCATTCCCCGGTCTTTGCCACGTTTGAAGTTGGTGTAACCTCACAGTTTGTGTCCAAAAAAGGTAGTCCTCAACATGAAACATTGTCGTGCATAGCTTGGAGGGAGTTTTGTTCCTGGTAATATTGGTTCCTTTTGTAAAGAAATGAAGTGGCAGGTAAAAGGAACTTGTACTCGCACATTGTAAGACTGTACAACTGAAAACGATATTGGATTAGAGATGGGAATTATTTATTTATCTCAGTGAGTGTTGAGGAGTCCTACATCAAGTTTGAGAGCGTGGAGGCAATTGTGAAGACCAACAGCCGAACAAAATTCTTCCTCGAATTCTACTCGAGTTGTCTAGAAGGTATTGCCTTGCACTTTTTACTATTTGATATCGATCAAACACTTGGGAGCACAAAGTGCAGTGCACCAAGTCACGTTGATCATCGATAGTTCAGCATTGTTGACCCTCAATGAAGCTTGTGATCTGCAAAGAGACATGGTTGTTTTGTGTACGTTTCAATTTTGCAGGTTCTTGCAAAAGTGCGGAGAATGACACGCAGCAAAGTGAAGTTATCAACTTCTTGAAACTTGGCTGGTCTGATCTTCAACTTCCCACCGTTAGTTACTGCAGTTTTGACTTCTCCACTAATTTTCTCTCTCTTTTGCTAAATTCTCATCTGTCATTCTTTATGCCACCATATTACTCTCTTAACATCATTTTTTCAGACAGCATCTAGGTTCGTGGAAGAGCTGAAAGACTGAGGTGTATAAATGTATAAAGCTCCTTCCCACTAAAAGTGGGAAGGAAAGGTGCGTTAGATGGAAGGAATAATATGGAGAAGTATCGGAAGAACAGAAAAGCTCAGAAGCAAATTGAAGATATGATACAAGTTGATGAGGTCACGCCTCACCTTCAATGGCTGAAGTGAGGAACAAGATTTGAGAGAAGCTGGGAGGCAGTTACACATATTGCAGATAATGGTAGGAAGGATTGGAGGTGAGCTGCCTACCTAGATTTGTGCCACCAAAGGAGTAGATTAGATATAATAAATCGGTTCACATAAAGCAAGGCTATCGTGGGATGGAAGTTTATGATATTTCCTTCTCCAACATCTTTTGATCACATTCACCCTCCCCCCCCTCCCATTTTACCAATGATCCCAGCTCAAGCCAATGATCTCAGACCTCGAGTACCTTCAGGATCAGCATCTTCTACTCAGCATCAAGTCCATGGATGGTTTTGAGTCTTATGGTATGTCCCATTTAAGTAACTTGTTTCATTCACTGTCTCTGCACTCTGCAATCCTCTTTGCATTTAACCAACAGTTAGTTTATTAATTTCCCATTTAGTTGAAGTACACAACCACATGATTACAGATACGTATGCACATTACGTAAGAGAGGCATTTCAAAAATTGTATTTGAAGGCAAAATACCTTTATTTCGCTCGAGATTCCCTGAACAACCCTCCAGGTTTTCGAGTTAGATGAAGCAGTTTCTCATTGGGTGGATAAGGGATGTGCAGTGGATCTAGTATATCGAGATTTCCAAAAGGCATTTGATAAGGTACCACATCGGAGGTTGTTCGCTAAGGTGAGGTCTTGTGGAGTGGCTGGTCAGGTAGTTGATTGGATTGCAAACTGGATTAGTGATAGGAAGCAAAGAGTGGCTGTGAGTGGGAGGTTGTCAAGCTGGGATGAGTAAAGTTGTGGTGTAACTCAGGATCAGTATTGGGACCATTATTAATAATTTGCATCAAGGATTTTGACAGTGGGGCTAAGAGCAGGCTTTCCAAATTTGTAGGTGACATTGAGCTCAGATGTAAGGCTTACAGGGTTTTAGGTTTTATTCATAGGGGGATAAATAATTATATATCAAAGGAGGTAGTTTTAACCCCATATGAATTTAGTGAGGCCTCATCTGGACTATTGTGTTCACTTTTGGTCACCACATCTGAAAGAGGATATAGTTGCCAAAGCAAGTCTTCGGTGTAGATCGACTATATTTATCCCGGCCTAGCGAGACTAAAGGGGCTGTCACACCTTGACGTTTAAGTCAGCGTATGCCGACGTATGAAAAATTTGACAAATACGCTGGCACACGTCAAATACGTTATGGGTAAGTTTTGTATACGTTAAGAGCACGCTGAAGCACGCTGGCATACGTCGTAGTACGCCGAGCTCGTCGACAAATTTTGTGCATGCTCAAAATTTTTCGACGTATGCCAGCGTATGACTCACACGTTCCGCATACGCCCGCCATAAGTTGTAGGCATGTTATGCGATCGTTGACACACGTCGACACACGTTACTTGTAAATTACTCATAAGTCGAAATACGTGGAGGTAATGTCTAGCGTACCCGAAACTTATTTCTAACCTATGAGTAACGTGCTTTGAACCTATGTGTAACGTATCTCCAACGCATATTGACGTATGTAGACGTATTTGACGTCTTCCGGACGACCACAGAACTTACTGAACGTGTTTCTAACTTACAGTTACCGTATAATGGCGTATTGGCAGCGTTTCGGGGAATTGGTATATAAAAATGGGGTTCACAGGAGGAACCCGTCAGTGTTTCAGACTCCATGGTGAGTCGATGTCCATATCATCCGAGAGATGGAAGATCCGGCAAGGCTGAGACGTCAATACCTACTAGCTGTCCTCCAACATCAAGATGACCTCATCGATTTGACACTGTACCAGTTGCATGCCAATAGAGCCAGGAGAAGAAGAGGTGAACGGAGGAGAAGGAACTGGGTGAGAAATCGCACATGAGCTGCTCCTCTTGGACATCAAGACAAAACTTTATCTTCTTGGCCCTCTTCTTCGCAAGGGTTGGCTGAGAGGAGGTGGAGGCCACGGACGCAGCTATCGATGCCACCGACGATGCCCAAGAGGCGTTGGAACCAGCATCCTCTCCGTCAGAGGGTGAGCGTGATGGGGAGGGTGTGGGTGATGATGGATCCTCCTTGCGTCTGCGTCCACGGCCAGGAGACTTCTTTGCAGCATTCTTCGAAGTTTCCTTCGGTATGACGGTGATGTTGACACTTCGATGTCTAGTGCGGTTATGATTTGAATCGTCGAGCGGCAGCCTTTTAATAGGCTACGCCACGTGATCGTCGGCGATACGCTGCCGCGCTATGCATAAGTTAGACTATCGTTGGGCATAAGTTGTGAACGCCGCCAACACGCTAAACATTTGTTGGTATAAGTTATCTATAAGTTATCGAAACGTTCTGTGTACGTTACTAATATGTTATGCATACGTCCAACTCGTTATTATACGCACAAAATTGAAAAAAAACATCAATAGTTCAGCGTACGCCAGTGTTTTAGAAAAATTTTGATACGTTGCCATACGCTGGCTAAATAGTCAAGGTGTGACAGGGCCTTCAGGTAGTAGCAACAGATACGGTATCTACAACGCCTTTAGGAAGTTTTCACCACCTTTCAAAATTTTCACCTTTAATTGCCATATAGCCTGGAATTAAATTACATTAAATCAGACTTTCTCCACCTGTATTTACACATCGTAATCCACAACTTCCAAGTGAAAAACAAATTCTAAAAATTTCAGAAAATTAATTTAAAATACTAAACTGGAATATCTTGGTTGGATAAGTGTCTGATACCTTGATAAGTTGGATAAGCGATACCTTGACATGAATGGGGTATGGCAGCCGACAACCGTACAGAGTTCCACTTCTTTCAACAAAAAACAAGAACCTGCGGTTGCAGTGGGCCAACAAACTAAAACACTGGACACTGGAGGATTGGAAAAACATTGCCTGGTCTGATGAATCCCGGTTCCTGCTGGTTCATGCTGATGGGAGGACATGGGTACAAACTACATGAGTACATGCATCCATCATGCCGGGTGTCAACATTAAAGGCTGGTGGTGATGGTGTGGGGTGTGTTTTCATGACACACATTGGGTCCTTGATAAAAGTGGAGCAACGTTTGAATGCCACAGGATATCTGAACATCATTGCCAATGAGGTGCATCCCTTCATGGCGGCAGTGCATCCATCTGTGAATGAATTTCTTCAGCAGGATAATGTTCCATGTCGCAAAGCTTGGATTGTCTAGGAATGGATCCATGAACATGGCAGTGAATTCAGCTTACTGCAGTGGCCTGCCAAGTCACCAGATCTCAATTCAATTGAGCATCTGTGGGATGAGATGAACGAGCTATTCGGAGTAGAGATCCACTATCGGCCAACTTGACACAACTGTGGGAAGCATTGGAGTCAACATGGGCCACCATCCCGATGGACCGCTTTCGACCTGACCTGACGAATTGAGGCTGTTCTGAGGGCAAAAGGGGGAGCAACTCCATATTAGGAAGGTGTTCCTAATGTTTTGTACACTGAGTGTGTGTGTGTGTGTGTGTGTGTGTGTGTGTGTGTGTGTGTGTGTGTGTGTGTGTGTGTGTGTGTGTGTGTGTGTGTGTGTTATAGTATTTAATTAAAGACAAACACGATCACCAAGGTGTGAAAACTTAAAAACAATAACAGAAACGGATGAAAAAGAACAATCCATTGTGCTGAATAATTGTTATTTATGTTGTGGCTGTAGGCCTTGTGTGTGAGTATTGTGATGACACCGTGTGCATGTTTGTCCATTTGTCGGCAGAATAACTAGATGAAGACAGAAATAATCGCCAGATTTTACATAAAGCTTCATATTGTGAATGCCTATGCTCTTTGACGAGGTAATCTTTGAGCTCACAAGAAAAAAATATGAAATGAAAATGAGTATAGGACTATATTTGCTCGCCATAGACCGACTTGTGAATGTGAGACTTGTAACTCTGTATCAAACTTCATGTTTTTAGCTGCTCATATTGTCAAATTGGTCCTCCGACGAAGGGGCAGACGTGTTGATCGCAACACTCCCGGGCCAAGCAGAGACAGGAAGCACATCAAAAGAGTGAGCATGCACAAAGAGTTCAAGAGACTAGAGTTGAGAGGGAGAGGTAACTTCAACAACGCCAGGCAATCTCGATATCAACAGTAGGTTCAGTGGTGCCGAAGCAGTTTCTTGGCAAGGGTTATACTGGGTGGTTTGCCATTGCCTTCCCAGCAGTAGTTCAGGCAGGAATTTGTAATTTGACCTTGGTGCCGGTGATAGCTCGCCGACTATTCGCGAAAGACACCGTGGGGATCTTTACAACTTATACGAGCAGACAGGACGCCCAGTTTTAACGTCCATCCGAGGAACGGCAAAAACATTGATGAACTTCCTTATAAATCAAGACTGACACAAATGCAGGCTTTTTCACACTTCACGAAGTAAGGTAATTTTTGGCAGTCTTTGGTAATTTGTTCAGGGATTTATTTATTATCTTGCCAAAACGAAGTTTTTGCTAGATATGTTAGTCAGCTTGTATGTGTTTTTTATTATTATTTTGTTTGTTTGTCTGTAATCATGTATCGATCACTCTGCAGAGCACAGTTATCATTGGAAATTTTTGTAACTTCACATATCAGAGGCCTATAGAGGTCCCTTTCAGCGCATGAAATTTTCAAGGTCAAGGTCACTTTTTCGCAAATCAGGGGAGTCAAAGAAACCCTTATTTTTTGAGTAATTTTGATCGGATCGTCTTAAAACTTCATGGGAATATAGTTCATGGTCTGGCGCTCAGCTGATTAATTTTTGGTGGCGATCGGCCTTCACCTTCATGGGTAGCGCTGGAGATCGAAAGTTTTTGACCCCAAGGTCAAATTTGGAAATGTTAGATACCATATCGAGTAATACCTCATATGAAAGCGCTTGATAAGTGCTTTCCAGATCTGTCAAAGGTTTGACGCTATGACATCATTTGATGACGTCATGATGAGAAAACGGATTTTTCATGAAAATTTTATTTCCTCAGTTCTCATCAAAATCTCTTGATATTTCATGTACAACGGTCCTGGAGAGATACCATTAACCATACGAAAATATAAAGGTCAAGGTCACAAATAGGTCAAGCATCAAGGTCGACGAAACCCTTATTTTTTGAGTAACTTTAATTGAATAAATAAGTCACTCATGTTCACATTTTGGCAAGATACTGGTCACCCTGGGGGTGACATTGGTTTTTTTATTTATTTTTTATTCATATGTTATTGTCATGAAATGTACAATGATTCACTTGTCCCCCCCCCCCCCACCACTCCCCTCCAATGCCCTCCCCTCCATTACCATGTGCTGCTGGTTGCTGCATTTCCTTGTGATGTTATCCCTCCAGGAGAGTGCTGCATTGCACTCAAGTCCATGATTGGCAGCACATCCCAGCAGTTTGAGACATTCCTGTCCCATCGTGGTGAAGAGACGGGCAATGTGCGAGGTTGGATGAAGGTGCAGGTTCCCATGGACCGGCTAGCCACGCGGGAGCGCCTGTATGGTAATAACCCACAAGAAACAAGACCCTTGAACAAGCTGCTTGTTTTTCTTTTCCTTTTCTTGAGTGTCGTCCATCATTTTTGGCTTCTTCTTTGTTTTGCCTCGTGGAGTAACTTGGTTAATCGGTAGAAATTATAGTTTATTAATCTCATTTTCAGAAGTTGTTTCATTCTCTCATAATTAACAACACTAGTACGTGCCCGTACGTCCGTGGTCGTATGTGCGTGGCCGAATGTGCAAAAAAAAGAAAAGAAAAGAAAACTTTCAAACCGCATGCCAGAAACAACCACACAGGCTGTTCCTTCGCTCTCGCGTGCTCGTACGTGCGTGGCCGTACGTGCATGGCCATACGTGCACCCCCCCCCCCAAAAAAAACTTTCAAACAACTACACAGGCCATTCCTTCGCTCTCGTAAACGACGACTCGATTGGGGCATT
The DNA here is from genome assembly GCF_056783735.1 of Eptatretus burgeri. Lineage (NCBI taxonomy): Eukaryota > Metazoa > Chordata > Myxini > Myxiniformes > Myxinidae > Eptatretus > Eptatretus burgeri. Next base: position 63,300,303 of record NC_140967.1, read on the forward strand.
GTGTTTATTTATAAATGTGCATAAGAAATCGAGAAATTCACTATCAGCCACTATCAGAGTGGAGGAAAGTGCACACAGGTGGATTACATCTTAAGCAGGAGATGCAACCTGAAAGAGATTAGTGACTGTAAGGTGGTGGCAGGGGAGAGTGTAGCTCGACAGCATCGATTGGTGGTCTGTAGGATGACTTTCGAGGTGAGGTTGAGGAAGAGGGTGAGGGCTGAACCAAGGACCAGATGGTGGAAGCTGAAGGAGGAAGACTGTTGCGTGAAATTTAGGGAGGAGGTGAGACAGGCGTTGGATGGTGGTAAAGATGGGTGGGATGATTGGGCAACTACAGCAGAAGTTGTGAGGGAGATAGCTAGGAAGGTACTTGGTGTGACATCTGGACAGAGGAAGGAAGATAAGGAGACTTGGTTGTGGAATGAGGAAGTACAGGAAAGTATAAGGAAGAAGGGGTTGGCGAAAAAGAAGTGGGATAGTCAGAGAGATGAAGAAAGTAGGCAGGAGTACAAGGAGTGGCGGCGAAAGGCAAAGAGAGAGGTGGCAAAGGCTAAGAAAAAGGCATATGACGAGCTGTATGAGAAGTTGGATACAAAAGAAGGGGAAAAGGATTTATACCGATTGGCAAGACAGAGGGACCGAGCTGGGAAGGATGTGCTGCAGGTTAGGGTGATAAAGGACGCAAATGGGAATGTGCTGACGAGCGAGGAGAGTGTGTTGAGAAGGTGGATGGAGTACTTTGAGGAGCTGATGAATGAAGAAAATGAGAGAGAGAGAGATATATATATATATAGTGAATCTGGAAGTGGGGTGGATCAGGAAGGATGAAGTGAGGACTGCTATGAAGAAGATGAAAGTGGAAAGGCGGTTGGCTCAGATGATATACCAGTGGAGGCATGGAAGTGCTTCGGAGAGATGGCAGTGGGGTTGTTAACCAGATTGTTTAATAAAGTCTTGGAAAGTGAGAGGATGCCGGAGGAGTGGAGATTAAGTGTACTGGTTCCGATTTTCAAGAATAAGGGTGATGTGCAGAGCTGTGGAAATTACAGAGGGATAAAGTTGTTAAGCCACACCATGAAGCTGTGGGAAAGAGTAGTGGAAGCTAGGTTGAGAGGAGAGATGACTATCTGTGAGCAGCAATATGGGTTTATGCCAGGAAAGAGCACCACTGATGCAATGTTTGCTTTGAGAATGTTGATGGAGAAGTATAGGGAAGGCCAGAAGGAGTTATACTGAACAAAAATATAAACGCACCAACCTAAATATCTAAGTCAAGATTGCCATTATGGGAAAATGGTCAAACCGATGATATGTTTGAGCAATGGTTCCTTTGTTTTGCTCAAGGCAGATGTTCCCATTGAAATTGACCACTCTGAGTGTGTGGACTCACACGTTGAGTAATCCTCCCCATGAGCACCATGGGGCTTGACAGAGTGATGGTCAGTGAGCGTGACCAGGACACAAACACTCCCTTTCGCTTGCCCTATAAAAGGCCTCCCCAAAATGTGGACTGGTGCCAAATGTCAACATGCCACAGATGTCACAAATCTTGAGGGAGCGCGCCATTGGCATGCTGAATGCTGGGACGTCAGTACGGGCCATTGCAGCACACTTCAATGTCCACCACTCCACCATTAGCCGCCTGAGAACGCGCCTCAGAGAGACTGGAAGCACCGTGAACCGCCCACATGCCCGGCGACCACGTGTAACCACCGCCGGTCAGGATCGTCACATGAGGCTGCAACATCTCCGGGATCGACTCTGACCGGCCACGAGGACTGCCGATGAGACTGTCGGGCTGCATAACAGGCGCATTTCAGCCCAGACGGTGCGTAACCACTTGAGGGAGGCCAACACCCGCTACTGACTGTGTGAACTCTGACAGTGACACCTCGGTTGTGTCGGCTGTTGTAGCGCAAAGACTGTCGCCAGAATTCTCAAGGAACTCTTTGAAATTTAATGCTCAATTGTCATGGATTCTATAACCAAATTGTTGTGAAGATTTAGTATTAATGAGTTTGAGGTAAAATAGTAACAATCGCTTGGTGCGTTTATATTTTTGTTCAGTATACATTGTGTGTTTGTGGATTTAGAGAAAGCTTATGATAGGGTGCCAAGAGAGGAGTTGTGGCATTGTATGAGGAAGTCGGGAGTGGTGGAGAAGTATGTGAGGATCGTGCAGGATATGCATGAGGACAGTGTGACAGCGGTGAGGTGTGCGGTAGGAATGACGGACCGGTTTAAGGTAAAAGTGAGATTGCACCAAGGATCGACTCTGAGCCCTTTCCTGTTTGCAATGGTGATGGACAGGTTGATGGACGAGATCAGACTGGAGTCCCCATGGACTATGATGTTCGCGGATGACATCATGATCTGTAGGGAGAGTAGGGAGCAGGCTGAGGCGAGCCTCGAGCGGTGGAGGTACGCACTGGAGAGAAGGGGAATGATAGTCAGTCGGAGTAAGACGGAGTACATATGCGTAAATGAGAGGGAGGGTGGTGGTATGGTGTGGTTGCAAGGAGTTGAGGTGGGGAAGGTGGATTGGTTTAAATACTTAGGATCAACTGTCCAAAGTAATGGAGAGTGTGGGAGAGAAGTGAAAAAGAGAGTGCAGGCAGGATGGAGTGGGTGGAGAAGAGTTGCAGGAGTGATTTATGACAGAAGGGTAGCTGCAAGAGTGAAGGGGAAAGTATATAAGATGGTAGTGAGACCAGCTATGTTGTATGGTTTGGAGGTGGTGGCACTAACAAAAAGACAGGAAGCGGAGCGGGAGGTGGCAGAGTTAAAGATGCTGCGATTCTCGTTGGGAGTGACGAGGATGGATAGGATAAGAAATGAGTGTATTAGAGGGACAGCGCAGGTAGGACGGTTTGGAGACAAAGTGAGAGAGGTGAGATTGAGATGGTTTGGACATGTGCACAGGAGGGAAGCAGAGTATATCGGGAGAAGGATGTTGAATATGGAGTCGCCAGGCAGGAGGAGAAGAGGAAGGCCAAAGAAAAGGTTCATGGATGCGGTGAGGGCGGACATGCGGGTGGTTGGAGTGTCAATGGAAGATGTGGAGGATAGAGCGAAATGGAGACGGTTGATCTGCTGTGGCGACCCCCAACGGGAGCAAGCCGAAAGAGGAAGAAGAAGAAGAAGAAGAAGAAGAATAAGAAATCGAGAAATTATTTAATTCAGTAAGTCATCACTATCCGGAAGTGGTGCGTGCCCGTACGGAATGTTCACATGCATTCCACGAATTATCGCTTGCATTGAAGTAACAACTGATCTGATACTTACACACACAGAGTTAATTAAAATCAAAATTAAAATCAAGTTTACCTCCCTGTCTTTGCTTGCCATGACATTCGCTGCCATTGACCATTGCCACTCCTACGCCACGGTAACTAAATGGCGCCCTTTCCTCATCGGCCACGCCTTCGCAGCAACGTGTCTTGTCATTGGTTTGGTAAATAAATGGCCATAACTTGGGAAGCACTTGTCCGATTAATATCAAACCTTGAAAAGGCACATCCACAGGGCACCAGCAATATACCTGGCAAGTTTCAATTAGATCGGACCAGTGGTTGTTGAGAAACAGTGGTCACAGATACACACACACACACACACACACACACACACACACACACACACACACACACACACACACACACACACACACACACACACACACACACACACACACACAGAGAATGCTGGAATTATAGATAGATGCATATCTTACTCCTCTTTGTCCTCTTCACTTTATTTATTTAAAACGACACTTTAGAAGTGTTGTTTAAATGTTTAAAAGAAAAGTTCAAATGTTTTGGAATCCAGCAATCCTTCGTTTTCTGAACTTTTACTTCTTTGTTCAATGTTTGCTGTTAAATTTTCTTGCGACAGATTGGATCAGCATCGATACTGAAGACAATGTCATCTCGAAAGGAAAGCAACCGGTAAAGGTTCAAGAGATGGGTGTTCGGGAGTCACAACCGTCATTGTGAGTTGTGCTCGAATAACCTCTTCTGTGGGTGAGAGGGAAGTGCTCTCTGTCAAATGAATCAGAATATTCTGTACTTGCTCATCTGTCAGAATCTCAGGTTGGCATTGAAGGTATTTATGGCCAATGCGTTTATGCCTGCCGAAGGATGTATCATGTATTATTGCATAATAACAGCTTTATCGTGGTGAATTACAATGGTGTGGGTGCGTGGAGCACAATATTGGTGTCGCAGTAATTGGAACATTGATGAGACGTTTCTTGTTTATTTTAACCTCTATCTGTGAAAAAACTATTGCCCTCGCCCTAATGTGAGTGGATTGTTGCGTCCTTAAGTGATTGACATCAGACAAGCTGCGCAGTAATCTGATTATTAATTTAATTGCAATTGGTCACTGGCTTTGACACCAATACAAATTATTATTTTATTATTCCGGACCCGAGGCATCAAAAAGCTACATATATCAAAGTTTCAAATGGAGCACCTCGTCACCATTTTGTAGTATTTAAATTACATCATATGCGGCAATAAATGTGAATTGTTGCTCCCAGCTTGCCGGCTCGATGACAAAAGATGCCAATTGCATTTTTGCCGCTCCATCCCTACCCCGTTTAGAATCCCGTGCGGGCACGGGCAACTTGCTAGTCACTAGTAATGTTACATATATCGATTGGAAAAAAGTCTCTTTTTTAGGTGGTGGATTGTTATTCTAATCTCCAGAAATCTCACTTCATATTTCCTCGCTTCAAAACAAAACCTTTTCATCATATTATTTCTTAGTTCATTTAATCTAATAATGGGAACAACAATGTTCTATTTCGCTTTATCTTGGGGTAATGTGGTTAATGCGATTCAAATTTAATTGTATGACTACAAAAGTACATTTTTGTCATGTCTGTCTTTGTCCCATTCATTGTCCCTCTCCTTTTCTCTCACTTTTGTATGTATTTAACCACTCCGTACAGATAGCTTGTTTACATGAAAGCATACTTGAAAATGCGTTATTCTCCGTTCCATATACTCTGCTGAGTTTTTCTATGCAGATATACGAATGTGGCTCTGGAACATTCGCCGTGTTATGCAGAATCGAATGTTCTTTTCTCCACCCCTCTTTCCTTCTGAATCTGTAGTATTACAGGTGCTAGGCCCACAGTGCTGTCAACATCGAACCCATGTACAGATGCAGTGGCAGGCATAAAAGTGAGAGAAAAGGAGAGGGACACTGAATGGGACAAAGACAGAGATGGAGAAAGGTGGAGAGACCTCTCAGAGAAACCTTCCACTGCAGGAGCAGTTGTGCAACCATCATCAGAAGATTCCCATGTCTATGATGAGCCTGTTGTCCCCAGGTTAGTTCAGCAGTCTGACAGTGGCAGAGGTGGCGCTGTGATTTATGAGTACATTTTTATTCGGTGCAATTCCTTCAAATACTTAAATGGACACAAGCATTGCAGTTTGGTTAAAAGGTATGAACAGAGGATGGTGTCAGAAATGTTTGGTTTATGTACAAACAAATGCCCTGGAGACTCAACATTCCCCTTCTTGGGTCAACTCAGGCAATCGGAAAGTCTTTACTGTTTTCTTCTTCTTCTTCTTATTATCTCAAATCTTATTATTATTATGAAGCAAACGTAGATGCTTATGTATGAAAATTTGTGACCAAAATGCTTCTTCTTCTTCAAATTTTCTTGAACAAATTCCACCATGCTATTAAAATATGTATAAAGTTAACCTAAGAAACACATTCGTGACTTATCTGGAATTCATCAGTGTCAATTTCATTGTTCCCATCCACTCTCTCTCCCTCCCTCGTTGTCCCCTCCCTCCCCCCGTTTATATCCCTGTCAGTGAAGCGATGGGTTGTATTTTCTAGTATTAAATAAACACTGTCCGGAGACGTCCGGAGTATAAAACAATGTCTGAATTGGACAAATCAAGACCCTTTTTTTAGCAATCAAAACAGCTGCTGAGGTCAATCACGCATTTTAAATTTTGAAATTCGGCTCACGTAAAGACATTTTTGGGGTTGTCGCATTTCAGCTATAATGCTTATAAACATCCAAAGAGTTGTATTCACACATTATTTAATATTCTGGATGTGTCCAGATGGTGTATGTGTGCCCAGGCGGTGTTTGTCCCCAGACGTGTCTGGGCGGTGTTTGTCTCCGGACGTGTCTGGGAGTTGTTTATCGTCGGGCGGTGTTTGTCTCCGGGCATGTCTGAAAAGTTTCTTTGCTCCGGATGTGTCCGGACTGTGGTTGTGTCCGGGCGGTGTTTATCTCTGGACAGTATTTGTCTCTGGATGTGTATGGGCTATGTTTGTCTCCGGGCATTGTTTGTAGTATGACTGGTAGAAAATGTATTTCAGATATTATTTTGTTTCCTTCTTCACTGTTATCAATGCAAAATCATTTTGATGAGACTGTATGAATCGTAATTAACGCTCCACACATGTCTGCCTTCCCTTCCACTCACCTCATGCTGCCTTCCCTTCCCCTCACCTCATGCTGCCTTCCCTTCCCCTCATGCTGCCTTCCCTTCCCTTTCCCTCATGCTGCCTTCCCTTCCCCTTCCCTCATGCTGCCTTCCTTTCCCCTCCCCTTATGTTGCCTTCCCTTCCCCTCCCCTCATGCTGCCTTCCCTTCCCCTCATACTGCCATCCCTTCCCCTTCCCTCATGCTGCCTTCCCTTTCCTCCCCTCACACTGCTTCCCTCCCTTCACTTCATGCTGCCTTCCCTTCCCCCCTCACACTGCTTCCCTTCCCTTCACCTCCTCCTGCCTTCCGTTCACCCTCCCCTCACACTGTCTTCCCTTCCCTTCACCTCATGCTGCCATCCCTTCCCCTCATGCTGCCTTCCCTTGCCCTCACCTCATGCTGCCTTCCCTTCCCCTCCCCTCATGCTGCCATCCCTTCCCCTCCCCTCATGCTGCCATCCCTTCCCTCCCCTTATGCTGCCTTCCATTCCCCTCCCTCATGTTGCCTTCCCTTCCCTCCCCTCATACTGCCTTCCTTTCCCTTCTCTCCCCCTCATGCTGCCTTTCCTTCCCTCCCCTCACACTGCTTCCCTCCCCTTCACCTCATACTGCCTTCCCTTCCCCCCTCACACTGCTTCCCTTCCCTTCACCTCCTCCTGCCTTCCCTTAACCCTCCCCTCACACTGTCTTCCCTTCCCTTCACCTCATGCTGCCTTCCCCTTCACCTCCTGCTGCCTTCGCTTCCCCTCACCTCATGCTGCCTTCCCTACCTCTCCCCTCATGCTGCCATCCCTTCCCCTCCCCTCATGCTGCCTTCCCTTCCCCTCCCCTCACACTGCTTCCCTCCCCTTCACCTCATACTGCCTTCCCTTCCCCTCCCCTCACACTGCTTCCTCCCCTTCACCTCATACTGCCTTCCCTTCCCCTCCCCTCACACTGCTTCCCTTCCCTTCACCTCCTCCTGCCTTCCCTTAACCCTCCCCTCACACTGCTTCCCTCCCTTCACCTCATGCTGCCTTCCCTTCTCATGCTACCTTCCCTTCCTTCAGACTGCTTTCCTCCCATCACCTCATGCTGCCTTCCCTTCCCCTCACCTCATGCTGCCTTCCCTTCCCCTCCACTCATGCTGCCATTCCTTCCCCTTCCATCATGCTGCCTTCCCTTGCCTCCCTCATGCTGCCTTCCCTTCCCCTCCCCTCATGCTGCCATCCCTTCCCCTCCCTTCATACTGCTTCCCTCCCCTTCAGCTCGTACTGCCTTCCCATCCCCCCTCACAATGCTTCCCTTCCCTTCACCTCCTCCTGCCTTCCCTTAACCCTCCCCTCACACTGTCTTCCCTTCCCTTCACCTCATGCTGCCTTCCCTTCCCCTCACCTCATGCTGCCTTCCCTTCCCCTCATGCTGCCTTCCCTTCCCTCCCCTCACACTGCTTCCCTCCCTTCACCTCATGCTGCCTTCCCTTCCCCTCACCTCATGCTGCCTTCCCTTCCCCTCCCCTCACGCTGCCATCCCGTCCCCCTCCATCGTGCTGCCTTTCCTTCCCCTCCCCTCACACTGCCTTTCCTTCCCCTCCCCTCACACTGCTTCCCTCCCTTCACCTCATGCTGCCTTCCCTTCCCCTCACCTCATGCTGCCTTCCCATCCCCTCACCTCATGCTGCCTTCCCTTCCCTCACACTGCTTCCCTCCCTTCACCTCATGCTGCCTTCCCTTCCACTCACCTCATGCTGCCTTCCCTTGCCCTCACCTCATGCTGCCTTCCCTTTCCTCCCCTCACACTGCTTCCCTCCCTTCACTTCATGCTGCCTTCCCCTCCCCTCACCTCGTGCTGCCTTCCCTTCCCCTCACCTCATGCTGCCTTCCCTTCGCCTTCCCTCATTCCGCCGTCCCTTCCCCTCCCCTCATGCTGCCTTCCCTTCCCTTCCCCTCATGCTGCCTTCCCTTTCCTCCCACTGCTTCCCTCCCTTCACCTCATGCTGCCTTCCCTTCCCCTCACGTCATGCTGCCTTCCCTTCCCTCACACTGCTTCCCTCCCTTCACCTCATCCTGCCTTCCCTTGCCCTCACCTCATGCTGCCTTCCCTTCCCTCCCCTCATGCTGCCATCCCTTCCCCTCCCTTCACACTGCTTCCCTTCCCCTCCCCTCATGCTGCCTTCCCTTCTCCTCCCTTCAAGCTGCCTTCCCTTCCCCTCCCCTCATGCTGCCTTCCCTTCCCCTCCCCTCATGCTGCCTTCCCTTCCCCTCACCTCATGCTACCTTCCCTTTTCCTCCCTTATTGCTGCCTTCCCTTTTTCCTTCTCTCATGCTGCCTTCCCATCCCCCACCCCTCCTTGCTCCCCCTCCCTCCTCTCCCTTCCCACCTCTACCCCCTTACTCTCTCCCCTTTCTCCATCCCCCCCCCCCTTTTCTTAGTATTCCTATCAGCAAAGCGATGGGTGGTATTTTCTAGTTTAAAATAAATATTAATTTTTGCTGAGTTCTTTTTTACCCTTCAGCCTGAATTGGCTAAGGGGTATTGTCGTCATAGGCGTTGTCTGGTGGGCGTCTGGGCGTCCGTCCGGGCGTCTGTCAACTTTTGGTTTCCGTCAATTTCGAGGAGAACTCCTTGTCCGATTAAATCTATTTTTGCAGGGTGTGTTGGGGTTGAGTAGAGGAAGGTTCCTTTCGAAAATGGGCGCACTCCGATTATCAATGTGGCCTCCATGGCGGCCATCTTGAAATTGGTTTCCGTCGATTTTGAGGAGAACGCCTTGTCCGAGTAAATCCATTTTTGCAGGGTGTGTTGGAGTTGAGTAGAGGAAGGTTCCTTTCGAAAATGGGCGCGCTGTGATTTTCACTCGCCGCCACGGTAGCCATCTTGAAGTCTGATTGATTTTCGATATGACGTCTAACGTGCTCTGACTGACTGCATCATCGTGATATCACTGCTTCCTTTTACAATGCATGGGATGAGGGGTTACGCCCACTTTGCGGAGCTATTTTTAATATTGTGTTGTCTTTGCTGTCTAGCTCCAACTGATAATTTATTGGCTGCTCTTAGAGCACCCTTATTCTGGACATTTCCATCTGTCTGTCTGTCCGCGAAACTTTGGTCAAGTCTAGGGGCTAAACCACTCAACCGATTCCAATGAAGTTTGGTAGGTAGGACCAATATTTCTGGGAATTGTGTGCTTTCGAATATGGGACCCCAGGCCCTAGCAACGGCATAGCAACGGCCCTTTAAAGTGGTCAAAAAATCGAAAAAAAATCAACAAAAAAAAATCGAAGCTTAGAGTTCTGTGCGCAATCTATCTTGCTCCCTTCATGCCAATTTGCAGCCCTAACAAAAAATATTTGTAGGAGGAGATAGGTTTTGGGCGAGTACATGTCGAACATTTCAGAAACGGTTAATTGCGAATATCTCTAAGAGAAAGAGTCCGATTTTGATGAAACTTGGGTGAAATGTGTACAATGTGGCTCATATGTACACAAAAATGAATGGTTGTTATGCACACCTCCGTTGCTTAGTAACAGCTAAAATACTTTATTGTACATCGTACACTTATTGTGGACTGTACAAAAAAATCAATACCTCCGAAACTGGACCTCCGAGGGACCTGGTTTTTTTTGTGCCAAAGGAGAATGTCTTACAGCATCATATAAAAAAATACAATCTTTAGCGAATCGATAAATGGAATTACCAGGGCTGCCATTGATTCGAGTCTCTTTGGAAACATGCCTGAAATTTCACAAGGCGGGTTTCTGGGCGCAAACTAAGAGGGCTGTGATAATCATATTTATTGTGCTAAATTGATTGATAGCATGTACATGAATATCGGCGAGTCGCGTCGGCCAGCTTTCCATCTAGAGCGAGCAGCCATGTCGCCTACCGGCTTGTAATAAATATTAATTTGTCCTCGGTTCCTTTTCATTTATACTTGTTGGGTTCTGACTTCTGATTTACAGTATGTATTCAGCCAGAGCACAAAATATATTGGACCGACTCCCCCCCCCACCATCCCCACCCACCCATCCCCCTCCCCTCCCCCCGCCTACAACCCCTGATTCACCATCAACCCTACTAACCCGCGCGTCCACCTTTCTCCCTCTTCCCTCACTCTCAGAGAAAGCAGGCATGGTCAGAGATGCCTATGCCTCTATAGCGACGTGTGGATCGGCACGCGAAGTGTGCCAATCCACGCTGGTACATTAAATTATGACTATTGCAGAAGGCATTGAGTTAGTCAATTGCAGACAGCAATTTTGACCATCACAGAAGGCATTTACACCCAATGTTTAGGCTTCTATTTTTCATATATTTTTTTTTCTCATTTAAAAAAAAAATTTTTTTTTTTTTACGTACAAATCATGGGCAGTCTGTGAACAGTTATGTGCATATATTGTGGGGGTTTTTTTTCATGCCTCCACAGCTGAACACCAGAGGCATTATTTTTGGAGTTGTCCATCCATTATCGATTTTGTTTTGTGACCATGATAACTTTGGAATTTCAATCAAAGTTGGCACAAGTTTAGACCGTCAGAGAAAGATGAAATTATTACATTTTTGGTTCAAAATATCAAAGGTCAAAATACATATTACCTTTAATCGAAAATCATTTTATGATAACTTGTGAACCACTTTAAAGATTTCAATGAAACTTGGAACATGTATCTATCTATAATGGAGCAGGTGCATATATGGCTATATACTGTATATGTTATATACTATATATGTAGATATGCAGATATGCATTATATATATATATATATATATATATATATATATATATATATATATATATATATATATATTCCTGAACTAGAAAAAAAAACCCAGTACGCAATGCATGTTCACTGACAGATCTTTCCGTACAGGTTGCCACTGACAAACCAGACATCTGCCTCACAAAAACTTTCCTCCCTCAAGACGTCTCTGACTCCCTAGTATCTCTCCCTGGTTACTCCCTCTTCCGGCATGACAGACCTGGGTCTCATCCTGGTGGAGGAATTGCTCTCCTCATCAATGACTCTATTCTTTACTCTCAATGCACTACCCTCACTCCCCCACACCTCCAGGAATACCTCTAGCTATGGCTTCCCCTCCACTCCCACCTCATGTTTATATGCATACTGTACCGTTCACCAAACAGTGATGACTCCATTTACATCTCACTATCCGAAAACATGGACCAACTTCTATCCTCTCATCCGAACTCTCTCTTCCACATATGTGGTGACTTCAACGGTCATCATGCCAGTTGGCTCGGTGTGGGGACCTCTCTCACCTGCCATGGCACTTCAGCAAAAGACTTCTGCGACTCATTGAGACTGACTCAATCGGTCAACTTCCCGACTCGGGATCCGGGATCCGACTCAACCAACGGTACCCCATCTCTTCTGAATCTGATTTTGACAAATTTCCCTGAAAATATCTGCTGTTCTTTCTCCGCTCCAATCGGTTCTTCTGACCACGTGCTTGTCAAAGTGGACATCTCTCTGGCTATTAGACAACCACCTCAGCGCCGTCGAATCCAGCATTTCATTCAAGCCGACTGGCAGGGTCTTCAAGCAGCCATCAAACTTCTAGACTGGTCTCCCATCGCTACTTTCTCCAACATCAACTCATCCTGGGAATTCTTTCAAAGAAACTTGCTCTCCCTCATGCACAGATTTATCCCCTCTCGTCTTCAGTTGTCCTACCCTTCCTCCCGCCCTTGGTTCACTGAAGCTTGTGGTGAGGCAGTTGTCCTGAAACAACTTGCCTTCGCCTCATGGAAAGCAAACCCAACTGAGGGTAATCTCATTTCCTTCCACAAAGCTCAGAACAAGTGTGTATCGATCCTCAGGAAGCCAGAAAACAACATCTTTCTAATCGCAAGTCTGAACTCTCAAACCTCTCTCCCTCTTCCAAATCCTGGTGGCGTCTAATCAAATCTGTTTTTGGTGTATGTTCCCGCTCCACCCCTCCCTTACCTCAAATGGCCGCACTGCTGACACCATACGTGAAAAAGCTGAATGCCTAAACTCGGTGTTTGCAGCTAAATCTTGTGTCCTAAACCCATCACTTTCTCTACCCACTTACCCAGTCGCACCCAACTGTCCCTGGACTCTGTGTCCTTTTCTCCTGACAAGGTGGAGAGCTTGCTTTCAAACCTCGATTAAGATCCTGCAACCGGTCCAGACGGCATCAGCCCACGTGTCCTTAAAACCTGCTCCTCTGCTCTTGCTCACCCTCTCTCTGTTCTATTCACCCTCTCATTTGCTCAAGGTCATCTGCCATCTGCTTGGAAATCAGCAGACATCACTGCCCTGCATAAAAAGGTGCAAAAACAGATCCCTGCAACAACAGACCAATCAGCCTTCTCACAATCATTAGCAAGGTTATGGAATCCATCATCACTTCAGACATTAAATCCTTCCTCTTCTCCAATGGCTTGATTTCCAATCATCAATTTGGTTTCAGACCAGGCCACTTTACCCTAGATATGCTGCTTGCACTCTACCATTAATGGATGGAGGTACTTGATGCCAGCCATGAAATCAGAGCCATATCGTGTGCTTTTGGCATGGTCTGTACCCTGCTCACCAAACTGTCTTCCTGTGGTATCCAAGGCCATCTCCACTCATGTCTCGTAGACCTCTTCTCATGTTGCAGCCAATGCGTGGCCCTAAATGGAGTTCTCTCACCCCCTCTTCCTTTCCAGGCTGGAGTTCCTCAAGGTAGCGTTCTGGCCCATGTTCTTTTTATGGTTTTCATCAATGATCTCTCCAACTCTGGAAAATCCTCTTTATTTCTTTTCTGATGACTCCACCCTCTGCCGTACCATCTGTCATCCCTCTGACCGGCAAGCAGCAGCTTCTTTGCTCACTGTAGATCTGGGTAAAATCACAAACTGGTCCAACACGTGGAACATGTCTTTCAATCCTGACAAATCTCACACTCACTATGTCTCTTTGAAAGGACCTTTTGGAACCCCCTCCCCCTCCCATCTACTTTCTCAACAATCCTCTGGAAGAAGTCCTTTTATTCAAGCTTTTGGATCTCACAATCTGCCATGATTTTCCTGGGAAAGCCACATTTCCAACCTGGCCTCCAACGCCAGTGTCTGACTGGGAATCCTCCATTGTGCAAAGCCCTTCCTCGGCCCACCTGAGCTCCTGACCACATACAAAGCTTTTGTCCGCACCCTGATGGAGTTCTACTCTTCCCTCTGGGTTAGTGCTCCTGCCTCCCACCTTTCTCAGCTTCACCTTGTGGAAACCAAGGCATTTCAGATCATTGGTATCTCCCGCGATAAGGCTGAGTCTTGGGGCCTCTCACTCTCACCGCAGGCAGGTCGGTGGTCTTTCTATCTTCTACCATCTCCTCTCCGGTCTCACCCCTCCTGCTGTGTATGCGATTTGTCCCCACCATATTTTCACAGGGCACTCAAGGTCCACACACAACCCCCTTCTGGTAAAACTACCAAAATCACGAATCACTGCTCACCTTCACTCTTTCATTCCTCTTTTTCCCGCCTTTGGAATAAACCCCCACACTCTGTTCAATCCCATTCTTCCCTCCAGGCCTTCAAAACAGCTGTTCACCACCATCTCTTATCTTCCCCCATCTAAAACCTCAATCTTTTCTACCCCCGTTAATCCACCCCAAACCCATCTCCTTCAAATTCCCTGCTTTCCTTCCTGAAAGTCCCTGTGGTGTCCATCTTGTATACCCCGTGTTCCCCGCCCCATTCCTCTCCCTTCCATGAATCTCCTAATGTCTCTGTTCTCCACTGTTTTGTCCTTCCCTTTTCCATCCCTCTTGTCTCCTGCCCCCTTTGATGTGCGTTGTGTGTTATCTCTCATACGAGCCTCGACAATGTTTACAAAAAAAAAAGAAAAAAAAAAGTCATCTTCCTTTATCTTATGATATGGAAAAGACAAGTGGTGGACAAAAGATAGGAAGTACCAATGACCAATGTAACATCACTTCATGGGGTGTTGGGCCAGTACGGCCTGTGTGTGCCACGTCAGAGTCCATCAGCATCTGGCATTCTGCCTTCGGGATTTGGCACTATTCTTCCATGAGAAAGTCAATCAAATCACACCTGCTTGATGTAGGTGGAAAATGCTCTCTCAGGCATCATTCCAGAATATTCCATAAATGCTCAGTTTGGTTCAGATCTGGTGACTGAGAAGGCCATGACATATGGATAACATCAGTGTCATGCACATCAAACTATTGGGTGACCAGACATGCTCTGTGGATGGGGGCGGGCACGGGGGAGGGTGGTCTCCTCATGCAACTATGCTTGCCATAATTTTAAGTGTCCAGGCCTGTGCAGCATTTTTGTACATGACCCTAAGCATGCTGGGATGTTTTTCGCTGAATTAACACATGGGCCACACCTGTGTGAAAGCCGTTGCTTGGTGTCCCTCACTTACCCAGTCTCCATTTTGTTTGTTCACTACCTGTATGTTTCGATCAATAAAATTTCTTTCAAAAATGACTAAGTGCATTTCCAAGAATGTCCCGCAGGACATTGCCCAAGGTGGGCCGATAAGACTGTAATATAAGGATGAACTGATTCAATTTTGTTTTCAAGAGGCCAAAGGTCATAGGGCGTGTGCCCTTTGAAAATCATTTTGCAAAGCATAACTCGAGTTCGAAGCATCTGATGTCGTCTCTCGTCCACTTATCTCTCTCTTTTCTCGTGTGACATTTAATTGAGACGAAATGTAACAGTGAGTTGATCTCTCATGCCGGCGTAGGCATATCCATTGAGGCGTTTATCTTCAAATTCTATTTTGTAATTCTCCTTGCCATGCATCAGATTAATGTTGATATTGATTATTTTATCGAACATGTTGAAAGGTAATCCCTTGCCTTGTTTTTGACTCCCAGGACAAAAACACCCAATGGTGAAGGTGCACCTGCTAAGAACTGTTTTGATAATCCCTCGTACTTCATCATCGAGGGGTTTCCAGCTCCGACTGCCGGAAGCATGGCGGCCATCCCTGAGTGCCCGAGCTCACCGGCTTGGGAGACCGGTCGTAAGGGTTCAGTCAGAGCAGCCGCAGATGGACCTCTGATTTCACCCCATCCCTCAGTAGCCCAGCAACATTCCCAATTTTTTAACAGCAAATCCAGACCAGGCCTTGCAATGGCGCGAGTGGTTGGAAGTGAAAGTGATAATCGCCCTCAGTATTTACACGATGACAGCATCAGCCAGGAAGACTGCTCGTCTCCAAACCGGCCACCTCCAGACTATCCACCGCCACCATTGCCCAACGTTGGACGCTTATGGCCTGGAGATGGAAAGTCACGACCTGTGGTCTTGTATGACCGTGTGTCTGAAGTTGGAGCACTGGAGGAACAAGGGATTGGAATCAAGGTACTGGGAAAATGTCATGAAAAGGAGAGAAAGAATGCTGATGCATCATGGAAAGAAGATGAGGCTGCAGTAGAAAACAAACAAATAAAAGAGCAGGGTGGGAGCAATGGCAGCGAGTCTGACACACAGTGTGTGCTGGGCCTTGTCACAGACAGATTGCTTTCAGGACCCGGGGTTGAGCCACGGCGCAAATACCAGGCCGCAACACAGCTTAGCGTACCACCAGCTGAAGATCATTCGTGGTTTGCACTGCAGATGGCCAAATCGCTGTGCGATGGTGAATACAGTTTTGTTTCATCTGATGCGTCTGTGGAATCTTCCGCAACTTCCAGCCATCCACCATTACATGCGAAAGGAAGAGTGAGTGCACAAGAGGAGAAGTGCTTTGGACTACGGGCAGGATCTTCAAATAGTCCGTCATCACACTCTGAGAGGGTGAGATCATCCGGGAGTCTTGTTTTCTCTATTCATTGCTATTTGACAATGATGCATGTGTTAGAAAATCAGTTTGTTACATTCCTATCCTATTTTACTTCACCCAATGATCTGATTTTACTTGATGTTTTTTTTTTTTGGCAATACTGTGGCAACATATATCACTTACCTTGCCACCAGAGCTAAACCTCGACAACATTTCTTACTAAATGCCATACTGCATCCCCCTCATGCCTGACGCCCACTCTTCTAACACAGCAGACGCGGGTACGACAATGCGGTACGGCTCACGTCCGACGTTGGCTGTCCACTCTTGGCCTTGAGACCTACACAAACATGCTGGTGGAGAATGGCTGGGATGACCTGGAATACCTGGGGTTAGTTGATGGAGTTTCAATTTGTCTCCTTCGCCTCCCCCCCCCCCTTTTTTTTAAACCACCGTAAACTTAATGTTTTTAATGCAAGGCCTATGACTCATAATGGAGTTGTCACTCACACACACATTTACATACTGTCGAAACAAACACAAAACAGCTACTGATCTTGGGGGAAGTGCCGTCACTTCCCGGGATACCCTGGGTAGCAACATCACAACAATGGAACCGCTTTTCTCACCGCACTCAGCGGGGCATTTCCTCCTCCCCATGGATGCCAACCGATGTACATTATCCATGCTGTCCTTTTAAATGTTGAGCGTCGAGTAAGGAAGCGGCATGTACCATTTTTAGCTCACCTGGACTTTAGTGAGGTGAGCTTATGCGATCGAGCAGTGTCATTAGGAGAGCCAGTGAGTGAGTCAGTAAACACTTCAGTCATTATCACTTGGTCACAAGCTTCATATCTGATGCCTAACGAAGGTGTATTGACCGCATCAAAATCTGTGCTCATTAAGGGGTTCTACGGGGGGTTTTTTGATCCCCAAAAATAGGTATTTGCTCTCTTCGCTGAAACTACACACACAATTTTGATGAAACTTGACTGCAACCTTCATCACCAGTGATGTACCAAAGTTTTTCAACCGCATAAAAATCTGTGCTCATTGAGGGGGTTTACAGAGGGGTTTTGGCCCCCCAAAATAGGTATTTGCTGTCTTCTCCGAAACTGTACACAACATTTTCGATGAAGCAAAAACGTGCCTACTGCTCATGTGCAAACAGTGCCGATAGAAAGTCTACACCCCCTTTCAAAATTTTCACCTTTTGTTGCCTTATAGCCCTGGAGTTAAATTACATTAAATCAGATATTTTTTTCCACCTTTATTTGCACATCGTAACCCACAACATCCAAGTGAAAAACAAACGACACAAATTTCAGATAATTAATTAAAAAAACACAGAACTAGAATATCTTAGTTGGATAAGTGTCCACCCCCCTTATAATCGCAATTGTTAATTAACTCAGGTGTAACCAATCACCTTCAAAATCACACACCAACTTGATTGGCCTCCACCTGTGTTAAATTGTAGTGATTCTTATTATTTCAGAATAAAATCACCTGTTCCTGTAGGTTTCCTCTGCTGGGTGGTGTATTTCACAGCAAAGACTCAACCATGAGCCCCAAGGAGCTTTCAAAAGACCTCTGAGATAAAGTTTTTTGGAAAGGCACAGATCAGCGGATGGGGATAAAAAATATTTCAAAGGCCTTGAATACTCATTGGAGCACAGTCAAGACAATCATGAAGAAGTGGAAGGCATATGGTACCACCAAGACCCTGCTTAGATCAGGCCGTCTCTCCAAACTGGATGATCAAGCAAGGAGGAGACTGATCAGAGAGGCCACTTAGAAGCCAATGTCAACTTCGAAAGAGCTACAGGCCTTTTGGCAAAGACTGGTCACTGTATGTACGTGACAACAAATCCCAAGCACTCCACAAGTCTGGCCTGTACGGTAGGTTGGCAAGAAGGAAGCCATTACTCAAACAAGGACAAATGTGTCCAAGAGCCGCGTCTTAAAGGTTTTGTCTTCACCAGAAGAACAAGAAGAAAAAGAAAAAAAAACAACAACAACAACTTCCGATATTTCGTCACGTGCCTTGACGGAGCCAATAGCGAGACCCGTCCTGGATGATCGTCGTTCATGACGAGAAAATAGTGTATTTACGAAATTACAACACATTAAATGGAATAATCTTTAAATAGTAACGTGAACTTTTCGAAACTTTAAAGCAAATGTCCGAATATATTTAAAAGTTCATGATAGACGCTCTCAAAAGGCAACTTCAATGCAAGGATGTGTACAGGTGTTTAGTATTTAAGGAGATCCGGATCCTGTATATAAAAGAGCCGAATCCTAAAGGTTTTGTCTTCAGAAGAAGAAGAAGAAGCAGAAGAAGCAGAAGAAGCAGAAGAACAAGAACAAGAACAACGCCGAGCTAAGCGAGACGTAGCTAAAAAGCCCACCTTGAGTACTGTTTGAGGAATACGAAAAAACACTCCAGAGATTCTGAAGATGTGGCAAAAAGTTTTGTGGTCTGACAAAACCAAGATGGAACTTTTTGGCCTAAATGCAAAACGTTACGTTTGACACAAACCCAACACAGCACACCACCCAAATAACACCATCACTACTGTGAAGCTTGGTGGTGGCAGCATCATGTTATGAGGATGTTTCTCATCAGGAGGGATTGGGGCCCTTGTCAGGATAGAAGGGAAAAATGAATGGAGAAAAATCCAAGAGGAAAACCTGCTGCCCTCTGCAAGAAAGCTGAAATTGGGACGGAAGTTCACCTTTCAGCATGACAACGACCAGAAGCACACAGCCAAAGCTACACTGGAGTGACTAAGAAACAAAAAGATAAATGTCCTTGAGTAGCCCTGGCAAAGCCCCAACCTAAATCCAATGGAACATCTGTGGCATGACTTGAAGATTGCTGTCCATCAACGCTCCCCCCGCAACTTCACTGAGCTTGAACAGTTTTGTACAGAAGAATGGGCAAATATTTCCCAATCAAGGTGTGCAATGTTGGTCGAGACCTATCCCAACAGACTCACAGCTCTAATATCAAAGGTGCTTCCACCAAGTATTTACACAGGGGAGTGGACACTTATCCAACCAAGATATTCTGGTTTTGTATTTTTAATACATTTTCTGAAATTTGCAGAATTTGTTTTTCATTTGGAAGTTGCGGGTTACGATGTGCAAATAAAGATATAAAAGGTCTGATTTAATTCCAGGCTATGAGTCAACAAAAGGTGAAAATGTTGAAAGGGGTGTAGACTTTCTAAATGCACTGTATATAATACCATGGTTATATACCTCGGATAATTCCAATTACACTGGGACACGGGCTGACATCCTCGGCAGTGGCTTCAGGCCTTCGACCTATGATGCTTCACAAAATGGTGGCCGCATGATTTATTTATTTATTGAGGTTAGAATTGTGGGCAGAGTTGGGTGAGCTGTCCAATCAATGGGGTCACAGTAGTCTGTCTGCACCTACATGGTCCAGAAACGAAATGGCTTTTATATATGCGGTATTAGATTTAAAAAAATAATTAAAAATGTGGAATTTACAGATATCGGAGGTACAACAAAGGTGGTAAGAGGTCACTGGTTGGTGTGAGATGGCTGTATCTTGAGACTTGGTTGGCAGGATATGCAAAGCTATATGTTAGTAGGAAGATTCACAGTCACAAGATTATAAAGGCCATTTGGCCTATCATGCCTATAACAATATCCACATCTTCACAGCATTTTTTTCCTATACATTTCCATCTACTGCAGGTTGTGTTAACTGTACAGTAAACCCAAGGTATGGAATTTTTCCAGGATACCTGCAATTTTTTTTCATGTCCATAACCCAGAGATGTAGCTTATGGCTTTACATACATAATGTGAAGGAATACATGTTGAACTAGAAGGGCACTCGGTAAAGCGCATACCTCCACCCTGTAATGCCTGATCCACGAGAACATATCGGGCCCACTACATTTTTGAAATATCATGTTGGATATCGTTTTTGGCCCCATCTCTCGATGGTGAAGAATCACTTTAAAAATTCTAGTAGTCGGATCCAGATCCAGATCTTCACCAAAATCGAATCAGTTCATCCTTGTCATACACCCAAGCCTGTCCACGAAATTTTATCCGAGGCAGTCCACAACTTTTTTGAGATATCCTGCACACAAACAAACAGAAAGGGGTGAAAACACAACCTCCTTCACCTTCGATGGCGGAGGTAAATATGCAGGTTAAATGAGTGGTTTGTTAATTGGCTGTATTGTCCGTAAATGAAACCCAGAGGAGAAGACCCATTAGTTGGTGAGCTTGCTGCTAAGCTCGTCTGATGCTATGAGTCCATGCAGACACAACCTCCAGTGGTGTGATAATGCGTAGTCCATGTAAAAGTCTGCACACTGAATCCAACTTTGAGATGAATACCAAGGTGGGCTCACAATTAGTGTGTAAGGCCCAGGAGATTTAGGGACTGAAGTGCTTCATGAAAGATGGTGAAATAAATAGATGAGGATTCACCAGGGACCGTTTCCAGAGTGGTGTAGTTAGTTGTCATTTCCCAGCATCGGAGTGTTTTCTGATCTCATTCAGATAAATTGGAATTCACCTGCCGTTAAAACTTGCTAAAACATAGCATCGTTCTTGCATCGTCTTTTGCACATTTTTCCTCCTTGTTTGCTCAAATTGTCCTCCCTCCCCCCTCTTGCTTTTTAATTATTTCAGCATCATATTACTCCTGGAATCTACCAATGTTATTTCAATGGTGTCTTGTGTGCAGAGACCTCACCAAAGACGACTTGAATGAGATTGGTGTTTTGGAACCCAGTCATCAACGTCTACTCCTGGACAATCTTCCCAACATTGCTGAGTAACACCTGAACATTCTGGCAACTGCCAACTGTCCTTCCATCGTTTACATGTTACTCGTGTCCATATCTGTTCCTCATTTGTTCGGTGCATTTGCAGATTTTGATGCTATTTTGTAGCTTATGAAAATGTAAGCTGCAGATTGCTCCCACGTCTTGTAATCTCCCCCTGTCAGAAAAACAGTCGGTCAGAGAACCTTCTCATAAACAGACGTTGCACATCTTTGCGATTTGCTTGTTAAACTTTCTACGTCGTTAAAAGCAAACGAACATGCATTTGAACCCCATTTCCCATTGATGTCATTCGTAAAAGTGTTTGTTTTATTTTATTGCAAGAGAAACGGGTGATTTTGTTGCAACTGGTAATACTCATGTGCTGTCTGCCCCCATGCAAGCACACAAGGTTCCTACGACATTGTGAGCGCGTGTTGCCAGCCTGTTCAATACTCAGGTGGGATTCACTTTTCCTTTAGAACTCCATTATTTGAAGATGTTTAGCATATAATATCCAGATGTCCTCCACAGTCTATCATCATCATCATGCTCGATACAGGGAGCCAGTGCTGCCGAAGCCGTTTCTCAGCTAGGGTGACGACCCTGGATGGGTCGCCACTCTGACGAAGGATACTGAATCGAGCGTGCAAGATTTTGAAATTTGCTCGTGGTGCCAGAGACAGCTCGCCTCATCTTTCCGAAGGACACAGTGGTATCTTTCAGGCCCACCAATTAATGCTGGCAGAGAGGATGCCAATATTAACATCCTTCCTTGGGACGGTACACACATTGATGCCAAACCATGCATGTGAAACACCAGAATGATGGTTTATATCTGGGCTGAGATTCAAGCTCAGGCGAGACATCTCGGAGGCGAGTGTGCGTACATTCAAGCTATCCTGACATTCCTTAGGCACTATGGAATAATAAATAATTATCTTTCCCTCATAGCACTTTTTTTGTAAGTAGAAAACCAGCTTTGTTGGAGGGAATAAAACGTGTTGTTTGACAAATTTCAAGTTTCGATTCACAACAGTTGAAATTTCAAGCTTGGACTTGTCTTCTGTACCCAACCAAGCGATTTCCTTTTCCTTTTTTTTTCCTGCAGAACATTTCATTTAGCTGTTTTCCATTCCTAAACTATTTTGTGTTACACACACGCTTGGCAAATCTTGGTTTGCAATTACCATTCTGCAATAATTGCACATATTACAGCGTAGTGTTACGTAATGGCAAAAGTATTACCCAGAGGGCACAGACTGCAGTGATTCAGCTTCTCAACGGACAATGCAGTGCAAATCCACTGGGTTACAGGCTGAATAGCTGGTCTTATGGGTATTGGATGAACACACAAACAACCAGGCAGTTTGTATAGCTTGTGTGAGCCAAATGAAACAGGATCCAACTGAATGCTACGAGGTATAAGCCTTGCTGTTTTTTTTGTTTGTTTTTTTTTTTGCTGCCATAACGGTCTTGTCCGATCCTTAGCAAAATCCACTGTGAAGCCTTTAATTGGTTGGCTTTATATACATATATATATATTTTTGGACCATGATTATAATTCCAGAACCAAAGCTCATGTTTTGCTGCACTTGGGCCTGTACAGTGAATTAGTTTAAAATGCTTCTTCTTTTTTCTTTTTTTTTTATAAATCTGTGCATTTAATTTGCCATGGTATATATTTGTGAGGCAAAAAAAAAGTTTGTTATCTTTATCCTTAAATTACTAATGGCAATAAAAGAGGTATATTTGGACTGAAAGAAAGCTATACTGTGGTTTAATTTTCATTTTTTCTGATGGAATGATGATAAATGGGTTCATGTTCTATTTTCAAAATGATTTGAGGTGGGAGGAAAGCTCTGCTCTGATTTATGAGATTACTTTACAGATCAAGACAGACAAATGATTCAAACCGGTTAATGTGAATTGAACATTCTCTGATTCAACCCATTAAGTCTGTGCTTACTGTCTCACGCTACATACGTTTTGCTTTTAATCCCAGAAGATAGATTAATGAGGGGGCTACAGGTACTACCAAACCTGAAACTGAATAATATATCCAATGAAAACAGTGATATTTGGATAGCAATCACTTAAGAGGAGGAATGAAAACATTTCTGAGCATTGAAAGATAGAATTTCAAAACACAAAGCTGTGCCTGCTTGAAAGTTGCTTTAAAAAAAAAAAAGTTACATTTGCTCTGAAAACTTTTATTAAACGAAAGGGCTGAGTGTCACAGGGTGATCAGGGAGGAGCAGGTCCGAGGGACTGTTCACAGAGTTGAGCGAGCTCTCCTAGTTTGATGCGTGTGTGCTCGACCCGGTGCATGGCCATGAGAGCGTCTTTCCTTGGAGCGTAACTTGAGCCCTCATGTGGCTGGCCTGTTGTGACCTGCACACAATACATCACCATGTGAGAGCAAATTGCTATCATCCCCAAGTAAGAAAGCACATGTTGCTTAGGGTACATGAGGATATCTGTAGTGAGAGTTGATTTCCCATTGAGCTGTGAGCCACTCTTGTTTGGCTTTGATCCATTATATCGTCTGTCTGAGTCTACAAAATGTCATTTCAAGAGGATGCTGGCAGGAGATGCTGCATTTCTGAGCTTGACATCCTTTGGATGGACAAGCATCTGCCTGTACTGTCTGCATTTCAGTTGTGGCCAATAAAGATCTCCTACCATATGGTGGCTCACACGTAGCTGAATTATGTTTGGGAGTAACTGTAAAATTCCTAAGGTATGTGAGTGTGGATAAGGCACAGTCATGATGGACCCAATAAACTCCTGTTTCTGTTTCACCATATTGTATAAACTATTGTACACCGCTCCTTCCCAATTCCATATGTGGGCGATGCATGACGTCATCGCCAGGCACCAAAGGGAGTACTTAATTTTTAGTCCATTTTTGGGTCGTTGATGTAGTTGAAAAAAAAAAAAATTGAGATTTGTTCTACCCTTATTATCAGTATTTAAAATGGCGATTCCAGTTAATACAATGGCGATTTCGATGAAACTTGGTTGGTAGGTTCATACCATGACCTAGTTATGTGCAAATGAGAACCGTTGCTATGGACACCACCGTTGCCTAGCAAAGGGACTTTGAAATTTTTGAAAAATCATTAAAAAATTATTTTTTCGAAAATCAAAAAAATCGGGCCACGAGCGACTGTGGGCAGTACATTCAGCCATATTGTCAAAAATTTCCAGCCGGATCCTATGAAAACTGTCGGAGAAGATAGACTTTGAATGAACCCTGGTCAAACAATAAAAAAACGAAGTTCGTTATATCTCAGAGACTATGAGTCAGATATACATGAAACTGGTATGGTAGGTTCATGGTATGTCCTCGTTATGTGTGAGAAAGAACCGTTGCTATGGACCCCTACGTTGCCTAGCAACGGCCGAAAAACCTCTAAATGTGGGGGTATTTTAACGAAAAAACAATCTGCAGCATTAACCCTTGAAGCTAGAATCATGAATTTTCTTGTGCTTAATCCTCAGGTCCTTCCTCATCGAACGGGCCCATCGCGTCAGGTTCTATTGGGTAGTCTACTACCCATGTCCGCCTACCGGCTTGTCTTGTTTGTCCGGGCGATATCTCAGCCATCCTTGGAGCTAGGAAGCTGAAATTTGGGGACATAAGTGAAGATGTGCTTTGGCAAAAACGGTGTTTTAATTATTTTATCAATCAATTAATTGATTAATTAGTTAATAATTCTTGATTTATTAATTACTTATTTATTTTATTTCTCATCTGGGCAATATCTCAGGCACCTTTTGAGCTTGGAAGCTGATATTTGGACACAGCAGTGAACAAGTGATTGAGCTATAAAGGGTACATTTCATTTTATTGATTAATCAGCTAATCAATTAATTATTTTCTTTCTTGTTTGTCCGGGCGATATCTCAGCCATCCTTAGAGCGAGGAAACTGAAACTTGGGGATAAAAGTGAAGATGTGCTTTGGCAAAAAAAAGCATTTAAAATTTTTTTTGATTAATCAATTAATTGATTAGTTATGTAATTATTATCAATTTATTAATTATTTATTTTATTTCTCATCCTGGCAATATCTTAGCACCATTTGAGCTAGGAAGCTGATATTTGGACAAGACTGTGAACAAGTGATTTGGCTATAAAGGGTATTTTTGATTTATTAATTAATTATTTAATTTTTGATTACTTGATTTTCAAAAGTTACAGATTCGGATGAAACAGTGGTTGTTTGGGTATGCTATTAGCCAATTGATTAAGAAATTAATTATTTTCCGATTATCTATTTTAATTATGCAATTAATCAATTATTGTACACCACTCCCTCCCAATTCTGATGATGTCCTACAAGGCGGCATCGCCGGGCGCCGAAGGTGTCCCAGCGATGTTGCGTGCTGGAGGATTGTTTATTTATTTATTTGGCATGGGGGCGGTATACTTTGAATGTACCACTACTTGTGGTTTGTTTTGCCCTGTTAGTAATAACTTGTCAGCAAATAAAAGACCACCAAACCTTTCTGAATGTCAAGAAACATTTCCACAATTTAAACTTTTAAAAGGTTAAATAACAGCAATTTCAAAAGTGCAACCAGCCATGTTTAATCTCCACCATCAAAGATTGGAGGTTACTGTTTTCACCCCTTTCTGTTTGTTTGTTTGTTTGTGAACAGTATTACGGAAAAACTCCTCGACGGATTTCGACGAAACTTGGTGGGGGATTAGGTATGGTCCAAGGATCATGCCATTAGATTCTGGACTTGGGCCAAAATCCAATATGGCCGCTATGGCGGCCATTTTGAAAAAATATTTGAATTTTTTTTTTTTTTGCATTTCCACATGTTTTAGGTAATTTCTAACCCCCCCCCCACCAAAAAAAAATTGTTAGAGAAAAAAAAAATTTTGAAACTTTTTTTTCAACAAAATTCGAATTTTTTTTGTTTCTACATGTTATAAGTTTCTACATGTTATAAGTAATTTCCAACAAAAAAAAACATGCCAAAATTATAATTGTGGCTGATTTTGGAACTTCAGGTGGATATACCCACGTAAAATCAATTTCTGTCTCAAGGAATCTAGTTATGACGAATGAATTGAGTATGTAAAAATTAAAAGTAAAAGGGAAAGTTGCAAACTATAACTCTGTGAGCACTGTTGATGTCAAATTGAATGAATAGGATATCAGGTTCACTTGAGTGACCTAGCAGTATTGGCGGCAGAGGTTTTGCACTCTACTGAGTGCTCCCCCTCTCGTTCAGAACGTGCCATGGACCAGTGGTTAATAGTGGAAAGCTAATTGAAGGGGCCCGATGCAGGGTTGGACTTTGTGGAGCCACATGTGGGCTGGTTAATGGAAGGAATTTGGAATTTTTAAGGGTGTTGACTGGCCTATTCTTCGCAAAATATAATGAGGAATCTCTAATGTCCACGAGCGAACAACGCTTGCAGACAGGCCATTCAACAATAGTGTAGGTGATGACGTAAATCACCATTCAGATCTGATCTGGGTGTCCAATATGGTTTTAAAATTTTACCTGTGTTAGATAGCGGATGTGTCCTGTGAGTTCTGTCTCCACTCGGCTGAGGCTGCTGTGAAACTGTGCGTAGAAGCGTTCGAGTTGTCTCTCAACTGGTTTGTCTTTGGCCAACTCCTGAATGGCAAAACCTGAAAGCCAGAAGGACAAAAAGGATGACAGGCATGAGGTGGAAACTGTGAAGATACCTTGCATTATTCAGTGATGAAACCATTCACATATCTCCACGAAACTAGTGGGGATGTTACAAAAAGATGAGTCACAAAGCTTTCTCACTGATTAACAGCAAAATATATTTATTATGATTTCTGATTAGTCAGGTTTGGTACTTTGAACAACTTGTTGATTAATCTGTAATCAATCATATTCAGGTTTAAAACTCAGGATATCTTGGTCATCTGGCAGGAAGGGGCAGCACTCAAATGTAAGGTGAGACAGCACTTACCTTTGAGTTGTATACCATGGGTTCAATTGCTAAAGCCGCTGTCACACCTTGACGTTTTAGCCAGCGTATGGCAAAGTATCAAAATGTATGTAAAACGTTGGCGTACGCTGAACTATTGATGTTTTTTTTTATTTTTGGGCGTATAATAACATGTTGGACGTATGCATAACAAAAATTAGTAACGTACACAGAACGTTTTAATCACATATAGATAACTTATACCAACGAATGCTGAGCGTGTTGTCGGCGTTCACAACCGATGCCCAACGATAGTCTAACTTATGCATAGCGCGCGGCAGCGTATCGCCGACGATCACGTGGCGTAGGCTATTGATAGGCTGCGGCTCGACGATTCAAATCATAACCGCACTAGGCATCGAAGTGTGAAGCCGCTGTCACACCTTGACGTTTTAGCCAGCGTATGCTGACGTATGAAAAATTTGCCGAACCAAGCTGGCACGCGTCAAATAAGTTATGGGTAAGTTTTGTATACGTTAAGAGCACGCTGGCATACGTCATAGTACGCTGGCATACGTCGTAGTACGCCGAGTACGTCGATAAATTTTCAGCATGTTCAAAATTTCTCGACGTACTCGACGGATGATACACATTCCGCATACGCTGGCATAAGTTGTAGGCACGCTACGCGATCGTTGACACATGTCGACATAAGTTACTTGTACGTTACTCATAAGTCGAAACACGTCAAGGTAATGGTTAGCGTCAGTGTTCCAGACTCCCTGGTTTTTTTTTTTTTCTTCGGTATTCTTTCTTCTTTCTTCTCCAGACTCTCTGGCTCTCCCCACGTCCCTCACACGAGCGCGCAGTTCTGTGCGGCACGGCAGGCTTGGCTGCGCTCCCAGCTCCCGTCTCCTCGGCGAACCCAGACCTCCACTGCCCTCCACTGGACTCAAACCTTGCTCTTCACACCACTCCAAACCCAGACCGACTGACTCGGCACTCTGCTATGTGGGATCTGTGAGGTGAGGTTTGATCTCTGATCCCTCACCTCTGACCCCCCCGCTGGCTCCGTCCCCTTCGATCTGCTGATCCGAATTCGAAGCAAAGCTCGGAGCGAGCGGACGTGGCAGAGATCATCGATGCTTGCGCCAACAAAGGAGAGCGGACGTGGGTGAAATCACCGTCCCTGCACAACGAGGAAACCCCCGCGTCTGTTTGCAGCGATCTCGCCATGGCCGGCGCAAAGATGGCGGCGTTTGTGGAGTTGAAGGTGAGGCGATGGTGTTCGTTGTTGGTTATCGGGGGAGATGTGGTTTAGGAGATGGTGGCTTTGGTTGGCGTTGTGGAGAAGGTGGTTGTGGTTGGCATTGTGGAGGTGGTTGTGTGAAGAAGGTGGTTGTTCGTTATGTGTGGGGATGTTGGCGATTGTGGAGAAGGTGGTTGTGGTCGGCATTGTGGAGAAGGTGGTTGTGGTGGTTGAAATGCGGTTGGTCCAAAATAACGACAGCAAAAGAAAAATGGCTACCTCAAAGACCATAGCCCTGCACACGAATAATTCCCTTTAAACATCGGTGGGGAAATCTATCTGATCGCAGACTTATCGACATAACTGATCTTAGGACCTATATGGTGCTCTGTGAATTTCCACAACCATAACAATATATATATATATATATATATATATATATATATATATATATATATATATATATATATATATATATATATATATATATATATATATATATATATATATATATATATATATATATATATATATATATATATATATATATATATATATATATATATATATATATATATATATATATATATATATATATATATATATATATATATCGAGCCTGGTGTTGGTGCAGTGGTTAGGTCAGCGGCTTGGGATCCAAGAGGTCCTGAGTTCAAGCCCCGTTGAGCCACTGAATTAATACACCAGGGGGTTGACTCAGCCTGTCATCCTTCCGAGGTCGGCGAAATGAGTACCAGTATACTGGGCCGGTGTATACCCCGGTTAAAATAGGTGTACCATATCCCTGTGTCGTAAGAGGCGACTAGGGTTGCGTCAGGAAGGGCATCCGGCGTAAAACATGTGCCAAATCACTATGCGGATCATAATGGATGATCCGCTGTGGCGACCCCTAACGGGAGCAGCCGAAAGAAGAAGAAGAAGAAGAAGAAGAACAATATATATATATATATATATATATATATATATATATATATATATATATATATATATATATATATATATATATATATATATCATCACATCCCCAAATCAGAAAAAAAAAAAACGTTTTCACACGTGTAAGTATGGACTTCATTCCACGCACACATTCGCACAACCACTATCACACACACACACACACACAAGCATTTAAAGGCCATTTTCCCCGCTAAAGCAGGGGTTAGCCTTGCGGGCCCCATGACAATCTTCTCCACTTTACCCTGTTTTCTGCATCTCCCCTTCTTAATCCCCTTGCCCACATTTCCTCTTCCACCACATTTAGCCAAGTTTTTCTCGGTCTTCCCCGTCCTCTACTTCCGACTACACTCATTTCCAACACTCCTCTCACCCAGTCACTTTCATCCTTCCTCAACACATGACCCAACCATCTCAACCTGTTTCTCTTCACAACTTCCATCACAGACTCTATTCCAATCATCTTCCGCAAGTCATCATTTGTCTTCCTCTCTCTCAACGATACTCCACACATCCACCGAACCATTCGCATTTCCACCCTTTCCAGCCTTTGTTGCTGCTCCATGTTCAGTACCCATGTCTCACTCCCATAAATCATCGTACTCCTCACACATGTAGCATACACCTTTCCCTTCAGCTTCAACGACACTCCCCTCTTTGTCAGCACGCCACTCAGTTCCCGAAACTTCTTCCATGCACATCTCACTCGAGCAACCGTCGAAGAGTCTGATCCACCTTCTCCATTCAGCATGTCTCCGAGATAGCAAAATGTTTTCACCCCTTCCAGCTTCACACCATCTCCAAGATCCAACTCAACAATTCCTTCATCTGCTGCTCCCTCGATGCACACCTTACACTTGAATGTAGCTGCCACACTGGTTAATGACCCTCTCACCCCACAACATTTTCGATGAACCCATTCAGCACACATTGTACACTGAACGGAGTTCACTCTGACACCCTTCCTGCACACAGCACACGGCCACTTCCCAGTCCTTTCCACCTCACCACATGCTTTACCACTTGCCATCACCTTCGTCTTTCCGATATTCACCTTCAAACCTTTTGCCTCCATACATTCCTTCCACTTGTTCATCTTCTCCTTCAGTCCATCCATACTCTCTGCAATCAACACCAGATCATCTGCATACAGCAGCTCCCACGGTAAACCCTCCTTTACCCTCCGAGCCAGCACCTCCATCACAACTACAAATAGAAGTGGACTTAGTACCGACCCCTGGTGCACTCCTACCCTCACCTCAAACTCACCACTGTTCCCATCCTTCGTCCTTACAGCTGTGCGTGCTCTCTCGTACATGGCCATCACTACTCTGATCAACCATTCCTCCACTCCTAACTTCCTCAATGCCCATGCCATTACTTCGCGTGGGACCCTATCAAATGCTTTCTCCAGATCAACAAACCCAAAAAACAACTTCTTCCTCTTCTCCATGTACTTCTCCTGCAACTGCCTTACAATAAAAATTGCATCTGTCGTTCCTCTTCCTGGCACAAATCCAAACTGCATTTCGTCAATCTTTACCTTCTTCCTTATCCTCTTCTCCAACACCCTTTCCAATACCTTCATTCCATGCTCCAATAACTTTATTGCTCTATAGGAGCCACAGTCCAGAGGGTCACCTTTCCCCTTGTACAGAGGGACGAGGGTACTCAGTTCCCAATCCACTGGAATGCGGCCTTCTTTCACCACCAGTTACAGATCTCTGTCATTCTCTTCACACCCCAACTTCCCGCTGCCTTCAACATATCTCCCACAACTCCCGTCGGTCCTCCTGCTTTTCTACTCTTCATTGCTCTTATAGCTTCCTCAACTTCCTTCTCAGTTATCCTCTCTGCTGGTCCTAAAACTGGGTTACTCTCGATGTTTCTATCCCATTCATTTTCTACATTCAACAGCCTTTCCATATATCTCTTCCATCTTCCTTTAATTCCATCTGAATCCACAACGATTTGTCCCACTTCATCCTTCAAGCAACTCACCCCCGTCACATCAAATCTCTCTCTCGCTATCTGCTTTGCAATCCTGAATACCGCTCTCTTACCCTCCTCCGAATCCAAGCATTCTCCAAACATTTTCCTATGGGCCTCCTGCGCCTTTGCAACCTCTTTCTTTGCAGCCTTCTTGGCTTCCTTATAACTTTTATGTGCTGCCTCTTCTTCCACCGTATCCTTTGCCTTTTGCCATTCCTTGAATTTCTTCCTCTTCTCTTCAATCGTCTTTCCAACTTCATCATCCCACCACCATGTTTCCGAGTGCCTCGGTGGTCCTTTTGTCCATCCACATACCTCACCAACGGCTCCCAATAGACTATCTTTCATTGACATCCAACCACTTTCAAGTTCAACCACATCATCTTCAACCATACTCAGCCTCTCTCTTAATGCTTCCTTCACTGTCACCTCTTTCAACCTCCACACCTTCATCCTCGGTTGGTACTTCACCCGCCGAATTCTCCGCGCACCTTTCACCCTTATATCGCAGACAACCAGGTGGTGCTGCGAAACAGTCTCCTCCCCTGGGATCACCTTTGTGTCCCGGAGGTTTCCCCTATCTCGCTGACGCACCATCAGGTAGTCAATGGTTGTCGTCAACCCACCTGACGTGTATGTAATAAGCTTATTATTCGCTTTCTGGAATTGAGTATTACAGAGCAACAAATCAGCTCCATCAGCAAACTCCAAGATCCTTTCACCTTCTCCATTTCTCACACCATATCCATAACCCCCATGGACTCCCTCAAAACAGTCTGGACTCCTTCCCACATGTCCATTCAAGTCTCCTCCAACCACAACAACTTCCTCATCTTTCACATTTTCCATCAACTTCTCCATCGCACACCAGAACATGTTCTTCTCTTCATCGCTTCGACCGACCTGCGGGGAATATCCCGAGATGACGTTCACCAAGAGATTTCCGATCACAATTCTCACCATCATCAACCTTTCACTCACTCTAGTCACACTCACTACACTGTCTACAAACTCCTCAGAAAACATGACACCAACACCATGCACGCCTTCCGGGCACCCTTGCCACATAAACTTGTACTTCTGCCCCTGCCTTCCCTTCACCATTCTCACACCACTTCCCTTCCACCGTGTCTCCTGCACACAACATATGTCCACTCTTCTTCTGACCAATGTTTCAACCACTTCTCCAGATCTCCCTGTCATTGTCCCTACATTCCATGTACCAAACCTCAGAAACCGATCTCCACGTGGGGCATCAGACGATTGGTCATCATAAATGGAAAAATTTCCTCCCTTGCTTCGATCGGGTTCCCCACCTTGAGTTTTAACGAGAGGGGGTGAGGACCCCCACGGGGTACTTCGGGCTGTACCCTGCCCATCAGTTGTACTCATCATGGTTTCCTTTTGAGGCAATGTTTTTATGGCCGGATGCCCTTCCTGACGCCAACCCTTTTAGTCGCCTTTTACGACACGCAGGGATACGGTGTACCTATTCTGACCGGGGTACACACCGAGCCTCGTCCTGGTGGAGGTGTTGCTCTCTTCATCAAAGACTCTATTCCTCACTCTCCCTGCACTGCTCTCACTCCCCCACACCCCCAGGAATACCTCTGGCTTCGGCTTCCCCTCCACTCCCACCTCATGTTTATATGTGTACTGTACCGTCCACCGAACAGTGATGACTCCATCTACACCTCACTCTCCGAAAACATGGACCATCTTCTATCTTCTCATCCAAACTCTCTCTTCCTCTTATGTGGCGACTTCAATTGTCATCACGCCAGTTGGCTAGGTGTGGGTACCTCTCTCACCTGCCATGGGACATCAGCAAAAGCTTTCTGTGACTCATTGGGACTGACTCAATCGGTCAACTTCCCGACCCGGATCTCAACCAATGGTACTCCATCTCTTCTGGATCTGATTTTGACAAATTTCCCTGACAATATCTGCTGCTCTTCCTTCGCTCCAATTGGTTCTTCTGACCACGTCCTTGTTAAAGTGGACATCTCTCTGGCTGTCATCAGAGAACCACCTCACCGCCGTCGAGTCTGGCATTTCACTCAAGCCGACTGGCAGGGTCTCCGAGCAGCCATCAAACTTACAGACTGGTCTCCTATCACTACTTTCTCAAACATCAACTCATCCTGGGAATTCTTTCAAAGAAACTTGCTCTCCCTCATGCACAGATTTATCCCCTCTCGTGTTCAGTTGTCTTACCCTTCCTCCCGCCCTTGGTTTACTGAAGCTTGTGGTGAGGCAGTTGTCCTGAAACAACTTGCCTTTGCCTCATGGAAAGCAAACCCAACTGAGGGCAATCTCAGTTCTTTCCACAAAGCTCGGAACAAGTGTGTATCTACCCTCAGGAGAGCCAGAAAACAACATCTTTCTCATCTCAAGTCTGAACTCTCAAACCTCTCTCCCTCCTCAAAATCCTGGTGGCGTTTAATCAAATCTGTTTCTGGTGTATGTTCCCCCTCCATCCCCTCCCTTACCTCAAATGGCCGCACTGCTGATTCCACACGTGATAAAGCTGAATGTCTAAACTCGGTGTTTGCAGCTAAATCTTGTGTCCCAAACCCATCACTATCTCTACCCACTTTACCCAGTCGCACCCAACTGTCCCTGGACTCTGTATCCTTTTCTCCTGACAAGGTGGAGAGCTTGCTTTCAAACCTCGAGTCAGATTCTGCAACCGGTCCAGACGGCATCAGCCCACGTGTCCTCAAAGCCTGCTCTTCTGCTCTTGCTCACCCTCTCTCTGTTCTATTCACCCTCTCATTTTCCCAAGGTCATCTGCCATCTGCTTGGAAATCTGCTAACATCACTGCCCTGCATAAAAAAGGTGCAAAAACAGATCCCTGTAACTACAGACCAATCAGCCTTCTCCCAATCATCAGCAAGGTTATGGAATCCATCATTGCTTCAGACATGAAATCCTTCCTCTTCTCCAATGGCTTGATTTCCAATCATCAATTTGGTTTCAGACCAGGTCACTCTACCCTGGATATGCTGCTACTGCTCTCCCATCAATGGATGGAGGTCCTCAATGCCAGACAGGAAATCCGAGCCGTATCCCTGGACATATCACGTGCTTTTGACACAGTCTGGCACCCTGCCCTACTCACCAAACTCTCTTCCCATGGTATTCAAGGCCATCTCCACTCATGGCTCGCAGACTTCCTCTCCTGTCGCAGTCAACGTGTGGCCCTAAACGGAGTTCTTTCATCCCCTCTTCCTGTGCAGGCTGGAGTTCCTCAAGGTAGCGTTCTGGGCCCTGTTCTTTTTCTGGTTTTCATCAATGATCTCTCGGACTCTCTGGAAAATCCTCTATTTCTCTTTGCCGACGACTCCACCCTCTGCCGTACCATCTGTCATCCCTCAGACCGGCAAGCAGCAGCTTCTTCGCTCACTGCAGATCTGGATAAAATCACAAACTGGTCCAACACGTGGAACATGTCTTTCAATCCACACAAATCTCACACTCTCACTATGTCTCTTCGAAAGGACCGTTTACAAAACCCCCCATCCACTTTCTCAACAATCCTCTGGAAGAAGTCTTTTCTTTCAAGCTTCTGGGTCTCACTATCTGCCATGACCTTTCCTGGGAAAGTCACATTTCCAACCTTGCCTCAAAAGCCAGTCGCCGACTGGGAATCCTCCGTCGTGCAAAGTCCTTCCTCGGCCCTCTTGAGCTCCTGACTACTTACAAAGCTTTTGTCCGTAGCCTGATGGAGTACTGCTCTCCCCTCTGGGCTGGTGCTCCTGCCTCCCACCTTTCTCGACTTCACGCTGTCGAAACCAGGGCTTTTAAGATCATCGGCATCTCCCGCAATGAAGCTGAGTCTTTGGGCCTCTCACTCAATCACCGCAGGTTGGTCGGTGGTCTTTCTGTCTTCTACCGACTCCTCTCCAGCCTTGCCCCCCTGCTCTCTCTGCGATTTGTCCCAACCACATTTCCACAGGGCGCTCAAGGTCCGCCAACAACCCCCTTCTGGTAAAACTACCAAAATCACGAATCACTGCTCATCTTCACTCTTTCATTCCTCTTTTTTCCCGCCTTTGGAATAAACTTCCTCACTCTATTCTTTCCCATTCTTCCCTCCAGGCTTTCAAAACAGCTGTTCACCACCACCTCTTATCTTCCCCCATCCAAATCCTCGATCTTTTCTACCCCCGATAATCCACCCAAGCCCACTTCCTTCAATTCTCCTGCTTTCCTTCCTGAAAGTCCCTGTAATGTCCATCTTCTCCTCGCCATGTTCCCCGTCCCATCCCCATCCCTCTCCCTTCTACAGTTCACCTGTGTCTGTTCCCCAATGTTTTGTCCCTTCCACTCCCACCCCTCTTGTCTCATGCCTCCTTGCTGTGAGTTGTGTGTTAGCTCTCATACGAGCCTCGACCAAGGTATACAAAAAAAAAAAAAAAAAAAAAAAAAAAAAAAAAAAAACCCTTTTAGTCGCCTTTTACGACACGCAGGGATACGGTGTACCTATTCTGACCGGGGTACACACCGGGCTGCACAACCACTATCAATGCACCATAATTTTTTTCAACACATGACAGCTACCAATATCAATATGATATGCATGCTCTAACTTCATACGTACAGATATCATCCCTTAACAAGCAAAACAGTAAACTTTCATGTCTGCCAATCACTAATCTGGATTTCCTGTTTTTGTAAGTTGCCAAGTTGGCAAAGCCAAGTAAAGAATGCAAAAGCAAACGTACTGGTTTTTTTCTTTCGAAGTGAGGTATGCAAACCCATAAATGAACACTGAAACCGGAAAAAAAAAAAACTTGAGTTCATTGAACACCTTACCCCATGCTGTCTTGAGAAACAAGGACATGGGCGGAGTCTACAAGCGGCAAATTTGATTGGTCATGATGACGTAAAATGCCACAATATTTTGTCGAAGTACTGCTAAATGAAAGGGGGTTGAAAGTGTGAAAAAGGTGATTTGTGCTCTTTAGTGTTCAAGTATAGAATTCAATTTAAATAAAATCAAGATTTTAAAGGTTGTAGACAAGCAGACAGAGTAATAAAAATTATCTCACTCCTCTCTGCGTACGTGTGACCGGGACAAATTGAAAGCCAAAGTACTGTGAAACTCCAGGTTTGTTTTCCGATTTGTATTCAAAATATAACACTCGGTTGAAATTAACTTGTTCCTCGATCATAAATTGATGTTTGTAGACAGACGGACAGAATGAACCAATTGCTGAACCCCGTTTTTCAATTCGTGTGCACAGGGTAACAAAGTTGAATTTCCAAAATTACAACGAAGCAACAGAAAAAATAGATACAGTCTTGTACAGCTAATGTAAGCATAATGTGTCTTCCCTTACATCACAAAAAGCTCATTTTACAGATGAGGAAGAATTCAATTTATGAATCAATGACAGCATGGTCACAGCCCCATGGGCTACTCTCCACTGGAGATCTCTCACATGACCAACAGCCAGAAGCTTACACATTACATTCCAAAACAGAGCGATAAATGCTCCTGCAGGTAAGGACTGCTTCCATCAATTCCTTAAGGACTCCGCATTAAGCCAGGTAGATACAGTTCCAAACAAATCTTATAAATTGCCCCTTTCCCCAGAAGGTGTAACATGCAGAAATAATTACTGAAGAGAACACACTGTCATTGAGTAATTGAAAGCTCAAGAAAGAACATATGTGGAAACACTGCCTCCTTATACACCACATTATACCCAATATCAAAAAATAAAAAAAGTACGGATGATCACCCTCATGACACTACTCAATGTTCTCGTTCAATGAACACCATCTCTTAAGGAAATATAAGTGGCAGGTAGCCATCGATACAAGGAAGGCTACATTACATCTGACACTGTTAACTCCAGCAGTAATACTGCTACTGGTTTGAGGGTCGTGGTCGCAAGGGGAGTACTTGGACCCACTTCCTGGCTAATGACCCTGAAGCAGACAAACCACAGATAACTCAGCGGCACTACGGGTTGCTAAGCAACCACAGACACCTGCGATGCTCAATTTAGGTAGGGTCCAGCGTCCAAATCCCGCTTCACCTCCCAGGCAAATGAATCACCCCCAGTGCTTCCCCAGCGCTCCACTTCTGTCATTCAAAATGGCCAAGCGATACCGTAATTGTCTCACCATAACGAAATGGCAGGGCTGAATTCCCGTCACTATTACACTTGTCTAACTAATGGAAAGAGATGATCGCGCAGGTTGGAAAATGGTTTATAGAGGTTTTAGCAAAGGCATGCATTTATAAGCAGGCAGTGTTACACAAGAAAGTTCTTACCCCTAAGCACATAAGCCCTCTTAGTCAATCATCTTATGGGCAAGTCCAATAATTCACACACGTTACGTATGAGACATTCAGAAAGTTTAACCCTCTGAAAAGCAATTAAGATACTCGTTGATTTCAGTGATTTTTTTTCTAATGTTGGTCATCTCCAAGGAGAATACGCACAAGAGCTTATATGTCGTTAGTCCTTGGGATGATTATGTAATTAAAGAAAACATGGTGCATTACGTATGGGACCACAAGAAACACGATTTTTCAAAAAAAATGTTCAAGTCCAAAGTTCTCTGAAAGTATTTTATCATTCACCAGGATTTTCAGTGGAGAAAGTTGAAACACTTGCATAACTCATCACAAATTCTCTTACAGAAAAGATCCATAGTCGTCAAGAGAGATTAATTAGTGTTAACGAAGGACGCGTTACATATGGGACAAAATTCTCCATCGGCTTTACATGCGATACGTACATTGTTGGTGTAAATTGCCTTTCATAACGCAATCAACAGGCTTGAGCATATTGTGACACAAAGATCCAACATTCAACGATTAGAAAACAATTCAAGTAGTGGGGTGTGAAACAAATTGAACTGATTATTTTAGTATTAAAATGCAAAATGATTTTAAATTAGAATCATATTAACCATGGTTTACAAGTACTTCTGAAGAAAATGTAATGCACAACTTTATTGCGGACATACACAAAAAATATACTTTATAGAATGATTAAACCCGGACAGGACACGTAGGACAGATCTGTTTTAGTGTGTGTACAAGGAATGAAAATAAACAAAATAATTTGCAGAGAGTAATTTGTCTCAGGACCTCAGGGCTTTTGCACATTCAACAGAAGTAATTATATGTAGATGTAAACATTTATCAACGAAAATGAAAATATCAAATCTGCCAACGTAGTTATAATATGGACTACTTCCACTTAGACAAGGTAATAGAAGAAGGTAATAATATTGTGTAAAAGGGAAATATATATTCCAGTATGTTTCATTGCAAAACCAGAAACTTAGAGGTGCCTGAAATAATGATGAACAAAAACTCATATCTTCTTCAAAAGAAAGTTACACCCCTAATCACAAATTGAATGATCCCATATTGTTTAGTCTGCCTTAAACTGGATCATGTGTGGAGGACAGGTCTCATGCAAATACATTGGGACCATACCCTGTGCAGAGCATTGGTGCTGCCAAAGCACTCTCCTAAGCTACTGGGCACAATCCTGGACAGGTCACCACTCCGATAGAGGATAGCACCAAGCTGGCACTCATTTTTCCGACCTCGGAAGGATGACAGGCAAAGCAGGCAAAGTCAACCCCACCTGGTATTAATTCAACAGCTGAGTGGGATTTGAACTCAGGACCCTAGGATCCAAAGCCCACCACCCTAACCATTAAGCCACCACCAAGCATATCACAACTTTCTATTGGACTTGCCCATATTACAACTTTCTACATACTCAGGCAACCCAAGCATTCCGAGAAAAGGAGATAAGGAAGACTGATGGAGACGCGAAGTGGGTGGGGTATGGTGTTGAACACAACCTCACCCGTATGTGAACTGGACGGCTCACATAAAAACGAACAAGGAATGTGGTGTGAGTGGGTGAGAGGTGCAGGTGAGATGTGTGGTGTGTGCGGTTGCAAATCCTGAAGGGAACTCTTGTGGACTCGGTTGACAATCCGCCAAACCAGGTCAAGTCAATTAGTTGCGTGCGATGGAAGGTGCAAGTCGTGTCGGGAGAGGAGTTAGCTCTGAGGAGAATGACTGTTAATGCTCAATAATTTATGGTTGGTTTTGACAAAATCAGCATAGAAAGTAATGTCATTAAAGAGGTAGTAATCACACCTGGAAGCCTGCGTCTGCACACCCGCTCCACTCGGCTCTCTCAACATGCGTTCTGCAGTGTTTCTCAGACATGGTGCTTGGCGTGGCCCACCTCAGACTCTCAAACTCCTCACTCGATCACCACCTCCGCTCGATCGACCAACCAACTCCGAGGACTGCTTTTGCTGAACTTCGAGCTGACTCTCCACTGAACTCCAAGAGCTGAACTGACACTCGGAACTAACGCTCAGAACTCCTTCTGAACTGCTCTGCCAGGCATCTTATCGCCCTGGCTCCTGTCACTTCTCAAGTCTGCCTTTCATGATCCAGCCACTCAGATTGGCTGCAGGGATGATGAGGGAAGGGCTGCTGGTAGCTTGGTGGCATGGCAAGGACAGAGTTGGTAGCTCAGTGGCATGGCGAAGACAGAGCTATGGGTCTGATATTCACGCCGAGATCAAATCTGCTGCGCTAAAGAGCATATCGTGTTCGGTATATCCTCATTTAAATCTCTTACCATAAAAATATTGAATGGTGTAAGAGTCATGGGTCTTCAAGACTGGCATTCTACCGAGCAGGTAGGGGACAAGAAGGTCTCCGCATCCAGCCATGTAATTTGGGCAAGAATTGGCATCTCAAAAACAACTGCAACGAATTTGCTTGACAGCATTAGCCAGGCAAGCAGTCAAACAATCAGTTAACGGAGGTTCTTTAATGTGTGGATCCAAACTGTCCATCCAACGGGTTAATCTACCAATTTGCTTTGCGCTAGGGAGCTCTGTGGCCGATGACCACATAAGTTGTCATTAAAAAAGGGATTTATTTCACAAAATGGGGTGGAGAGGAAGACTGCCACTAACGGTCTCAAATGAAAACTAAAATAAAATAAAAAAATCACATCCTCAGAACCACGACGAACTTAAACAAATAACCTAACCGTTCCCTTCGGGGTGAACACAACACAGCAGGAGATAGAGAGGCCAAATCTTCACTAAAGAGCATATTGTGTTCAGTATATGCCACTGAAGTGTTGTTGGATGCATTTGTGTGGTTCATGGCATGGCTCTTTCAAGGGGGAGGGATCTTTCCCTTCCAGTGATACAAGGGGTAGGGGTAATTTAGCTGAACAAAATTGCTCCGGATACAACTACGTTAGGAATCCCTTATATGTTGGTATGTGTCTCCCCGGGGTCTGGGGTGTCCGCATAGAAAGGATCGCCACACGGTGGGGGGGGGGGGGACGGTTGCGGCGGCTGTGCAGGCTTGTCCTCACGCTGTGTTCCACACACTCTGCACACCAACCAGGGAGGGAGAACGAGAGGGAACCACCCGAGAGCTGCGCAACACCACCACAGCTGAGCAGGAACACCAGAGACAGAGATAGTGCCAGCGACACAGAGAGAGACTTAGTGGCACCAGAGAGTCCAATGAGAGAGAGAGAGAGAGAGAGAGAGAGAGAGAGAGAGAGAGAGAGAGAGAGAGAGAGAGAGAGAGAGAGAGAGAGAGAGAGAGAGAGAGAGAGAGAGAGACAGAGACAGAGACAGAGACAGAGACAGAGACAGAGACAGAGACAGAGACAGAGACAGAGACAGAGACAGAGACAGACTCATGCTCCATTTACACTTTTATTCACTCTGGCAGGATCGTTGAACATGCTAGTGAGATGCAGCCATTGGGCGGTGTCATCAGACATCCTGTCGTTCTGCATGTCCTTGGCTGTTTGGTGTACCTCCGCTGACCCCTGCAATTGTGCCATTGGTCATGCACAATTGGGGGTGGGGGAAGAGGACAAGGCTTAGAAACAGACATTTGTGCAGAAAAGGTCAAGAACTCATGAGCATTTGCTGTGACACATTTTATCTGCCACAAGGAGTTACAACACGCTTGTGCTGACATGCACGAGGACATACTTATTCTAATCTATGCCATTTTACTCCCCACACCAGATCCGTAACAATACTGTCATAGATAGATCGCTCTGGTATACAATAAGCTTGATCAATGGCAATCAGAAAATAAATGACATTCTTCAAGCATGCAAGCACTTTTAACATGATTTTATCGTCCATGTGAAACAAAGACACTGGCTGCTAATTTGTAATCTTCTACAAATAACCTTCTTGGGAGAGGAGACACAAGACGGCTCTCCCCCAACTCTTGGGTAATTCACCACGATCTTAGGCTCTAAACCCGAAACACCTCCAGGAGAGAAGGACCCAAAAAGCTTCATGGAATTCAGCATGGAGTCCAACAACTTATGGAGCCTTCATATATTCAAGTTCCTTTAGTGCTGTAGTGAGATCCTCAAGAGAAAGGTCAGAGTTAAATTGATATGGGTGATCCTAAGAAAGGGACAGGAGAGAGTCAATCATCTCATTTGGAGTAACCCTATCCACAGTTCTCAGGGAAAACAATTTTGAGTGAAAGTCCTGCAGCACGTGTTTGATGTCAGTCACTCTGGTGAAGCAAAAGAGTACCATCAGACGAGCATGGACTGTGAATCTGCCGAGATATTTTGATGGCCCTTTCCAGGTTAAAGAACTCCTTATCGGTCGTATCAAGCTGAGGCCCTTTCATCCGTAGGCGTATTAGTGCCTGAACTGCATATTCTCTGACCATTTCGGCCAGCAAGATCTGCTTTTTGTGAGCCACATATATTGTTCATTCCCAACAGATGCTCCGATTACAGATGCTCAGTGAAGTAAATCAGCTTTTAAACGCATTGTCATATCTGAGGCTCCCTAACGTGTTTGCCTCTGCACCAGAGGTGTTATGAATGCCTCCGCGAATTTCAGAAATGATGCTATGTACTGCGTTCAGTTATTCTAACTTACGGTTACCGTTCCCCAAGGATCATTAAATAAAAACTGAACCGGGTGCCGAAACATGCACGACAGGCAACAGGCGGGAAGATGTTTCTTATAATTATAATGGTGTTTATTATAAAAAGTACAGGGAAGAGGGTGGATGAGACGCTATCATAAACGGTACGGACCAAGCAGTCAACGGACACAGATAGGGATGAGGGAACACGCAAGCTTATGTACAATGAATAAACTAGAAAGCACTCGTCGAGGTGTCCAATTTGAGGTACTACACGATATGGTTCCTAAAACTTGAAAATCTGACCTTGGGGTCAAATATGTTTGACCTCAGGCGCTAACCATGAAGGTCAAGGCCAATCGCCACCAAAAACTAATCAGCTGAGCGCCAGACCATATACAACATTCCCATAAAGTTTGGAGATGATTAGATTAAAATTACTCAAAAAATAAGGGTTTCGTCGACTCCTCTGATTTGCGACCAAGTGACCTTGACCTTTGACCTTGACCTTCAAAATTTTATGCGCTGAAAGGGACCTCTATAGGCCTCTGATATGCGAAGTTACAAAAATTTCCAATGATAACTGTGCTCTGCAGAATTTTTTATACGTGATTACAGACAAACAACAAAAAAAACAAAAAAAAAAAACATACAAGCTGACTAGCATATATTGCAAAAACTTCGTTTTGGCAAGATAATAAATAAATATACCCGCTAAGGCGCCAACAATACCGATTCACATGACAAATAACAATGGGGCAAGCGAGGTCTTGGACGGCACAAAGCGATTTCTAGATGCAGGTCGCTAGCACAAGCAAAGTGCTGCTCGGGACGGACAGTATGGCAGGAATAATGCGGCGGAACACAGGAGAAGAAGATGTGGTAGAAGACCAGGAAAAGAACATGCTGTGGAATATCAGGAGAAGAAGATGGTGGCCAAGCAGAGGTAAGGCGAGAGATGCTTATTCATTGCCTTAAGGTTCAGCTCCAACTCTGTCCGTGCAAGTCCAGCAACAGCCCCTGTGATTCTCCGTCCTTTGTCCAGTGCTTCTTCCCCACACCCGGTCCTCTGGTCCGCCCTCCATGACGCCCTTTACTGCCATGAGGTCCATGATTGGCTGCCCGCTCCTTGAGCAATGAAACATCTAATTCCTCACCTTACAGGTCAGACATTTTACAACCTTACCCTGTCTACCTTAATGTTTACACTCAGTCCCTTCTCAGTGCATGTTTACAAGATGATTTACTCTGATAGACAGGTCCCTGACACCAGTGTAACCGTCACTCCTTGGCTTTTTTTCACAAGATCTTGGCTATTCGTTGTTCTCCTTGGCGTTTTGGTTTTCTATAGGTTTTCTTGGCGTATAGGTTTTCTATTATCATCGCTTTTCCCAAACCTTGTGAATTCTTGGCTTTTTTCATTGGCTCACCTTGGCATTTATAAAAATGAGGAGTGATCACACTGCCTGACACATGGCAATCCAACTTACTCGAAACACGTGGACCATGCTACATTTACAACAGTCTAGCTGTGGACCCCCTGACCCCCCCTCCCCCACCTTCCCACATAACAATATTACCAGTGGTATACAATATTATAAGCCACACCATTCACGAAACATGCAAATCTGAAACTTCGTGCAGTCCCACCATTGGCAAATAATTAAATAACACTGTCTGCATAATATGTAGTTTATTTCAGATGAGTCAAAGGACATTCTTTAAAAAAGCTTGCTGTTCAAAGTCCGGCACATGAACTCCCTCAATAATAAAGGGGGTAGAGGAGCAAGACACGGCAAACATGTGGGGCAGTGGTGGTCATAAAAACCACACGGGCCTAGCTTACTCAAGGCCAGGCTCTCCATCCGATATTGAAGATGCCCAAACAGACCTTGACAGACCATACGCCGGGAGATTGATCTTTTCTCCACCCAGCACGGCAGAAGGTAAGGAAAGAAAATTGGTATTTGGCCAAACTAACAGAATGTTGGTACAGAATGTCAAAGGTATACAGTAAACCCTTCTTGATGCTGGACTCGAGATAGGGTTTCAGAACTATCCCATAATTCCGTGCGCGCCGCCATGTTGGTTGTAATCGCTTCCATGGCAACGAAACCATGCAGGTGATTTAATACTCCTTGAGCAACACCTTGCTTGCAAAAGCCACCAGGACGATCGTTTTATCGTCCTATATCGGCCATACCATGTGCAAACACCGATATGATGAAGGAGACGTCTCTCCTTGCGGACGAGCATTAAGGCCTGAGGCCGAACGGACATAAATAACGACCAAATTACCGGCATTCTGTAGGATGCTTGCGATCTCCTTCTCCACCTCCTCCAGACTTCTCAGCCGCTCGTTTGCGCTCCCGTACGCCGTCATGTGAGGAAGCGCACGAACGGTTAAACAACAACAACAACAACAATGCAACGAGTCCGAGCCGAGGCCTCA
This sequence comes from Eptatretus burgeri, assembly GCF_056783735.1. Taxonomy (NCBI): domain Eukaryota; kingdom Metazoa; phylum Chordata; class Myxini; order Myxiniformes; family Myxinidae; genus Eptatretus; species Eptatretus burgeri. The sequence goes on from NC_140967.1 coordinate 63,344,929, forward strand.
TGCAACTAGGCCGAACAACCGTGGTAACTGGTGGCTCACCGCTAGGGCGCTTCTTGCAGCTGTTATCGTACTGTACCGTGCGCCTTTTCTCTCCTCAGTCGGTCGCACTCCTCTCTGTTTGTCAACACGTCGAACGTACAAACGAGCAGCGTCGAACGTGTCCCTCTCCGAGCAGCAATGGCGTGATCCGGCACATCGTTTGTGGTTCGAGACATGTTTTCAGACGGGATGGCGAGGCGAGGCCTGGACCGAGGTGCTTCTTGGAAGGAGCAGATATGGATGCGTCTTGTGGAGAGGGACAGGATGGAGAAGGGATGCTTTCAAGATCTCATCGTATCCCGTGAGTTGTTTTATATTTTAAAGTGCGTGTGCGTGTGTGTGTGTGTGTGATGGTTCTTGATGGTTCTTGAGGAAGGTTACGTCGTCCTCGGATGGAGATTTTGTGGCCGTCTCGTCTCGTCTCGTCTCGTCTCGTCTCGTCTCGTCTCGTCTCGTCTCGTCTCGTCTCGTCTCGTCTCGTCTCGAGCTTCTTTCATCCCCTCCCTTTATCTTCCCTTTATCCCGACACCCTCTCGGCAGACAATCGGTTGTTGGAGAAGTCCGATTTACAGTCCATGCGTGTGGAGAGTTTGAAGAAGGAGAAATACGATTTGCAGAACAACATGGTGCCCGGGTGAGCTTGCTGGACAACAACTGCAATTCGAGTAGTTGTGGACTTGTGGTGGTCCCTGGTTATGAGCAAGTGCTGGGTGTGCAAAGCATTAAGAATGCAAGGAGTGTGTGTGTGTGTGTGTGTGTGTGTGTGTGTGTGTGTGTGTGTGTGTGTGTGTGTGTGTGTGTGTGTGTGTGTGTGTGTGTGCTTTGTTATGTTATGTTATGTCTGATGATGGCTTCCTTCTTGGGCCTACTGTGCAGTAATTGGTCGTTATTTTGATTAGCCAATCTGACAACGAGGTGGAAATAACTGGGGCCATTGAAGTGGTGTACACACACACACACACACACACACACACACACACACACACACACACACACACACACACACACACACACACGGTGGCCACCTGTTGTGGTTGCATTGGATAGCAACAAATCACCGATTATAGGTTTTGAAGGCTCAGCTCTTTCAGCCTTGTGGAGGTGAACCTCTCACTACAGCAGTGCATTGTTTTGTCACAGTGTTGAAAGCGTGATGTAACTCTGGAAGTGTTTGTGCATTGACTTTCTCTGTACTCTTTTCCTTGTGTAGGGAACTTTCTGATGGAATAAAAGTGCACGAGACGGCTGCGATGAGGATGAAACACCAAGAGGAGCTTACAGAGCTGCACAAACTCCGAGGAGAGGTTTGTGTCATCGTGCCATGTACGTGGTGGTGGTTGTATGGCAGCTTAGCTGCCGGGGTAGCTATCATCTATTGAAGCGTGACTGTGTCCCTGATGCAGTGCCCCTCTACCAGTATGCACACTGGAACTGGTACTCATTTCGCCGACCTCGGAAGGATGACAGGCTGAGTCAACCTCCTGGTGTATTAATTCAGCGGCCGACGGGGCCTGAACTCAGGACCCTCGGATCCCAATCCGCCACCCTAACCACTGAGCCAACACCAGGCTCGACGTGCCATGTACAGGGATACAGCAAAGAATCCACTTTTTATTACTTTCCATTTATCGAGTCAGAGGGTCGTGGAGGTGCTTCTTCAGCAAGTGAAAGGGTCAACAATTATACATTTATAGTTATAGTGTCGTAATTAAAAAATACCTCGGCAACACACATCATACAACTATCTCTATTATAATACCAAGCTTGCACACTAAAAACTCGCTCACCGTCACACGATCCCTATGAAATTGCCGTGGTACTTAGCGGACATGCCGACAATGTTTGGGAAGTCTTGGCGTTCCATAGTACCACTTGCATTTTGCACAATGCGTATTTTTGTCATTCCCCGTGTACGGTCTGTCGTCTGCTACCAGCTATGTTGTACTGCTATCCCGTGCATGTGCACCGGTATCGCTAGTCTGAATGGTTTCCCAGCACAGCAACAGCTCTGAAGGATTTCCTCATGATTCAGGAAATCCTTCCTTGAAGATTTCTTAAGGGTTGTTTATGCAACAGCCCTCAAGGAAATCCTTCGCGAAGGAATCACAGTATACTTTAAGGGTATACAAGGCACAGTATACACTTAGAAAGTGGCAGCTCCAGTTATTAGCTCGCCTGTTCAAAGAACAGAGAGCTATAGCGATACCCCCGGTGTGAGTGTCAGTGTCAGCGTGAGCGTGAAAATGTTAAAGTTTTTGGTGCAAGTTATTACCTTCGCAAACTTTGTTGTGAAGGTTATGTTTTGATCGCTGTGTATTTATTTATTTATTTGTGAATATGTGTGTTTGTTTGTTTGTTATTCGCATAACTCCAAAAGTATTGAACTGAATCGCAGCAAATTTGGTGGGATGATTGGTTATTATCCGAGGACCATTTGATTAGATTTTGGGAGCGATCGGGTCAAAGGTCAAGATCAAGGTCATGAAAAGGTCAAAATCGTCTTTTTACCATAGTGATGTCAATTTGTATCCAATTTGCATGCAACTAATGCCAAAATGTTCAGAATTCAATGCCCCATATTGTGATATGTGACATGACACAATGACGTAATAACCCTTATTGGCGGTTGGGAGTCAAAGGTCGCTGGGGGGGGGGGGTCACGACATTGCAAAATGTGTGGTTTTAGTCATAACACGGTCAATTCTTATCCGATTTGCACGAAACTAACACCAAAATGTTGACTGTTCTGTTCCCCACACTCTAATACCAATTACAAAATTAAGAGTACAAAGGTCAAGGTCGAGGTCATGAAAAGGTTAAAATCGTCATTTTGCCATTGTGCAGTCGTTTTTTATCCAATTTGCATGCAATCAATGCCCAATCTTGTGATATACTATATGACACAATGACGTCATTACCTTTGTTAGCGGTTTGGGTCAAAGGTCAGGGGGTCAACGACCTTTATTATCATAACGCGGTCAATTGTTATACAATTTGCATGTAAGTAGATTCAAAATGTTTAGAATTCAATTCCCTATCCTGTGATGTGTAATATTTGATTTCTTATAATGTGACCAGTTGTCATCAGATTGACTTGACACCGACACCCAAAAAGATCAGGGAGTTCATACAGAAATTGTACAATGTACGTGAATCAGTGTCAAACAGCAGGAAATTTAATGTTTTTAAGCCATCATAACACATATGAGATGGCAGATGTAGTATGGGATTAAATACCCTCGCAATCAACGGTTTCTGGGGGGGTGGGGGGGGGGGCAAAATGTAGCGTTGGCGAAGGTATGCGCTCTACTGAGTGCCCGTTCTAGTTTCCTTTCTTATGTTTTTATCTACCACACTTTTTTTTTACTGATTAGAAATACATATATTGCTTTAAAATTATTTGGATCAGACTTCACTGCAATGCTTTATAAAAAAAATATTATTAGACTAGTCTTTTAAAAACGATAAATGTATAAACAGGCGAGCATTGGGTGGCTTTCACACCAACTCTCTGGTTATTCTTATTATCATTATTATTACTAGTATGTGCCCGTACGTGCAAAAAAAACAACAACAAAAAAAACTTTCATACGGTGAGCCAGAAACAACAACCACACAGGCCGTTCCTTCGCTCTCGCGTGCCCGTACGTGCGTGGCCCGGAAGTTCGCATATCGCAGTTACGATTATTCGCAATTTAGTTTTAATGGCCAATTATTCAATTAGCGCCAACGTATTTTGCCTTTTTGCAATGTCATCGCAAGGAAAAACACAAAGAGAAGAGAAAAAACAAAAAAGAAAAAAACGTACATGCAAAAAAAACCAAATAAACAAACAAAAAACTTTCAAACAAACACACAGGCCGTTCCTTCGCTCTCGTAAACGACAATTGGATTGGGGCATTGTGTTTATCTATAAATGCGCATAAGGAAGAGAAATTATTAGAATACACTAAGTCATCACTAGACGGAAGTCCGTACGTTGTAACCCGTAATGGGGAACGCGGCTGAGGATCTCTTCCCCATCGGCCACGCCTACGCAGCAACGTGTCTTGTCATTGGTTGGTAAATAAATGGCCATAACTTGGGAAGCACTTGTCCGATTAATATCAAACCTTGAAAAGGCACATCCACAGGGCACCAGCAATATACCTGGCAAGTTTCAATTAGATCGGACCAGTGCAGTGATTGTCGAGAAACAGCGGTCTCACACACACACACACACACACACACACACACACACACACACACACACACACACACACACACACACACACACACACACACACACACACACATTGCTGGAATTATAGATAGATTACAATAATGATGTTATTTGTAGGATAATTAGGTACAGATTGTTAGCAGTTATCTAAAGTGGTTTCTGAAATAATCCACCGCTTCTTATCGAGCCATGAATAATACACCACCCCGTAAAGGCCGAGGTTAGCACAAGACGTAATGCTGTAATGATGTCTCAGAGGTAACGCCATCTTACTAAATCCATCATCCTGATGCCTGTGTCTGGCATTCAGCCCACCACCTCTGGACGTCAGATAGTCAGATACATGGGTTATCTTATTCAACTGCCGTCAGAGAAGCGACAGGACGGGTTGAGTGCTGGATGCCGGGATGAGTTTCATGTCCATAGAAGCCTTGCCTAGCACTGGACATCATGCTGTAATGAGATCCCATCGAAAAGAGCGTGACAGACAGAGGGGTGGATGGAGAATTCTGGATTCTTTAATACATCGGTGATGTTTTCATTTTTAACTAGTATGCCACCAGGTATCACAATGTGGATGTTTTTTAACCAGTGTGCTTTCATGGATCACAAGGTCGATTTCTTGATTAAGTGTTGATTGTTGTGAGTGAGTGTGTGGAAGAAAGGTAATAATGTGTGAACATGAGTTGTCATGATTTTGAAGGATTACAGATAATTTGCAGATTTGAGATGATAATGGAAAACAGGCTTGTTTGCAGTAATTTTCATGCAATTCCCAAGAGTTGTATACATTTTGTGTTAATTATCTGTGTTTTGTACAGCTGGCACAAAATGTGATCACCCTGAATTGCAAATTAACTGATAAAGAAAAGGAGCTCCAGGAAGTATTAAGCAGGTAAGCACCATGCTGCTTTTGAGGCTGCTTTTCCTGTATCCGGGCAATTCCGCAGTTAGTAACGTTATATTTTAGGGACATTCTCATTATTTAGATAAGAGTCCTTTCTCTATCTGTGGATGTAAAGTCTCATTAATGTCACCAGAGATCAACCTAGTCTAGACGTAGAACAGAGCAAAGAATGAAATCATTTCATGAAACATTCTAGAAGAAAGAACTGCTTTTAATGCCGGTTTGTAACGTTACTAACCGGCATTAAAAGCAGTTCTTTTTTCTAGAATGTTTCATGAAATGATTTCATTCTTTGCTCTGTTCTACGTCTAGACTAGGTTGATCTCTGGTGACATTAATGAGACTTTACATCCACAGATAGAGAAAGGACTCTTATCTAAATAATGAGAATGTCCCTAAAATGTAACGTTACTAACTGCGGAATTGCCCATCCTGCTTTTTCCTTTCTTGAAAAGCAGAAATACGAGGAATTGAGTATAATGTTGTGCCTCCCTGGTGAAATCGGAGGGCACCATGTTGGCGTAGTTGGTGGTACTCCCATATTGTATGATGTTCATTCTGTGATTCATTTTGTGTTACTTGTAGAGTGGAACAAGGCAAAAAGCATGAGGCACGACTTCAAGGAGAAGTGCAGCGTCTGCAGGCCGATCTTGCAGAACTGCGCAAAGCCAATCAGACTTTGAAGGATGAGTATGAGGCCCTGCAGATGGCATGTACCGCTCTGGAAGAAAAGTTGCGTGGAACAGAGGAGGACAACCGTGAGCTAATTGCACGCTGGATGGCAGAGAAATCTCATGAAGCGGACCGCATGAACTCTGAGAATGAGAAAGATACAAGGTGGGATTTACAGCGCTTGGACTTATTGGTGTAAATCTTCTGTACTTGGTAATCTCCTGTTTTAACTTTACATTAGAAGCTGTATTATACATTCCTTGATCCTGTGACCACCTGCCTTATGCAGCTACTTTCTTTGTACAAAACATTTTCAGGGGAAATCGCTTCAATCATGCGGCCACGCACTTTCCATTATTCAGCTGACACTGCAGTGGTAAAATACCACCATTCGGGCAACATTTAGATTTCTTGCTGACGACCAACCACCACTTTGTTGTTGTCCCCCGCCCCTCCGACAAGGTCAGAGATGGGGAATATTAAAATGAACTCCATCTGACCGACCGATCATCCGTCCATGTACTTTTGTGTACGCAGTATTTCAAAAACAGTTGAATATTTTGCTTTCATATTGCAGATATCTATTCATCATGACCTGATTAGTTCACAGCTGTGATTGGCTGAATTATGTTGCCATGGCAACCATCTTGGTAACTTGGCTTGTGTATGTGATATTTCAAAAAACATTCAAGATTTAGCTTTCAGATTATACAGACTTATTCCTCATACCACTCAAAAGGTGGGGGACTGAGAGTATGAGCTCCTTGTTTTAATTACTCCACTCTGAACATGCTCCTCCTGTTGACTCGTGAATGAAGAGATGCCCTGACCGATTGAGCACGAACCTCTATGGCAGTTTCGCTCAACTCTTCACACTTGCACCCAGTGCTTTCTGCTGAATTGTTTTAGAATGGCATCAAACTCCACCTCAACTTCAAGCTGGTCAACCTTTCCACACATACAAGTGGCATGTTGCTCGGCATCCGTGAATCCAATGATGGCAATCTCCTTTTCAAACTGTCATATGACCATTACCATAAACATTTAAGGACAGAGTGTAAATTAAGAAAATGTGTCCCTATCTACAATCTATCCAGAAAACTCGACGTCATGAAAATTGGAGCAAAATTATTCAAGTTGTAATCAAAAAAGTTGTTTTTTTGTTAATTGGGTCACAGTCCGAAAAAGTAGGTCAGGGACACTAATCAAATATCAGGTGCACTACTTCAATGCAGTCCACTATTATGATGCAAAAGCATTTTGGAAAGCCAATCCATCTTTGAGATTCCACATTAGCAGAATTGAGTGATGGTTTTTTTTGTTTTTTTTTCAGACTACCGTTTGACTTTGACCTTCAATTCAGAGGGATGTGATGTAAATGTGCCTTACTCGTGACTATCTAGGAAGGGCAACTTCGTTCCAATCGGACAAACTTTAGTTGAATCTATTTTTTTGTCTACATTGTCAAGGCGCGTATGAGAGCTAACACACAGCGCACAGCAAGGGGGGCATGAGACTCGAGGGGTGGGAGAGGGAATGACAAAACAGTGAGGAACAGAGACATTTGGAGATCTGTGGAAAGGAGAGGGATGGGGTGGGGAACATGGGAGTAAACAAGATGGACACTACAGGGACTTTCAGGAAGGAAAGTGGGGAATTTGAAGGAGATGGGTTTGGGGTGGATTAATTGGGGTAGAAAAGATCGAGGTTTTAGATGGGGGAAGATAGGTGGTGGTGAACAGCTGTTTTGAAGACCTGGAGGTAAGAGTGGGATTGAAGAGAGTGTGGGAGTTTGTTTCAAAGGTGGGAAAAAAAGAGGAATGAAAGGGTGAAGATGAGCAGTGATTTGTGATTTTGGTAGTTCTACTAGAAGGGGGTTGCTGGCGGACCTTGAGCTGTGGAAATATGGGGGGGGGACATATCGCAGACAGAGTGGGGGGAGGGGGCGACACCGGAGAGGAGACGGTAGAAGACAAAGACCACTGACCTGCCTGCAGTGAGAGTGAGAGGCCCAAAGACTCAGCCTCATTGCGGGAGATGCCAATGATCCTAAATGCCTTGGTTTCCACAGCGTGAAGTCGAGAAAGGTGAGATACAGGTGCACCAGCCCAGAGGGGAGAGCAGTACTCCATCAGGTTGCTGACGAAAGCTTTGTATGTTGTCAGGAGCTCAGGTGGGCTGAGGAAGGACTTTGCACGACGGAGGATTCCCAGTTGGCGACTGGCTCTGGAGGCCAGGTTGGAAATGTGGCTTTCCCAGGAAAGATCATGGCAGATAGTGAGACCCAGAAGCTTGAATGAAAGGACTTCCTCCAGCAGATTGTTGAGAAAGTAAGTTGATGGGGGGGGGGGTTCCAAACGATCCTTTCGGAGAGACATTGTGAGAGTGTGAGATTTTTCAGTGTTGAAAGACTTGTTCCACATGTTGGACCAGCTTGTGATGTTATCCATATCTGCAGAAAGTGAAGAGGCTGCTGCTTGCTGATCTGAGGGTTGACACATTATAGCAGAGGGTGGAGTCGTCAGCAAAGAAATAAAGAGGATTTTCCAGAGAGTCGGAGAGATCATTGTTTAAAACGAGAAAAAGATCACGGACCAGAACGCTACCTTGAGTAACTCCAGCCTGGACAGGAAGAGGGGGTGAGAGAACTAAAGTTATGTTATAATGAAACGTGTTTAAATGTCGAGAATTAGGCCATGACCTTAATTAGTTCAAGGTTAAAAATTATGTCCTACTTTCTGTTCACATTATTGATGCAAAATTTCATTCCGAAAGTCCAAGCCGGATCCGAGATACACCTTGGAAATTGGCTGTGAAGGAAGGAAAAAAAATGGTTTAATAGTCATTGAGGTCTAAGAAACTCTGAGGTCTTTTTTTTCAAATTATTTCTATTTTTTTGTATTCCTTGTCAATGCTCGTATAAGAGCGAACACAACTTGTAGCAAAGGGAGCAGGAGATGAGGGGTGGGAGAGGGATCCACAAAACAGTAGGGAACAGAGACATTAGTAGATCTGTGGAAGGGAGAGGGCTGGGGCTGGGTACACAGGGTAAGCAAGATGGACACCACAGGGATTTTCAGGAAAGCAGGGAATTTGAAGGAGGTGGGTTTGGGGTGGATTAACGGAAGTAGAAAAGATCAATGTTTTCGATGGAAGAAGATAGGTGGTGGTGAACAACTGTTTTGAAGATCTGGAGGGAAGAGTAGGATTGAAGAGAGTGTGGGAGTTTGTTCCAGAGGTGGGAAAAATAGGAATGAAAGAGTGATAGTGAGCAGTGATTCTTGATTTTGGCAGTTTCACCAGAAGGAGGTATCAGGTGGGAAATTGAGCACCTTGCATAAATATGGGGGGGGGGGTCAAAGCACAGACAGAGTGGTTGGGGGAGAGGGGTGGCAAGGCCGGAGAGGAGACGGTAGAAGATAGAAAGACCACTGACCTTCCCACAGTGAGAGATCCCAAAGACTCATCTTCATTATGAGAGATACCAATGGTCCTAAAAGTCTTGGTTTCCACAGCGTGAAGCCGAGTTAGGGGTAAGACAGGAGCACCACCGCAGAGGGGGGAGCAGTACTCCATCATGCTGCAGATGAAATCTTTGTATGATGTTTGGAGCTGAGGTTTTCTAAGGAAGTACTTTGCATGATGCAAGATGCCAAGTCGGCACCCTGAACCATTAAAAATTGGCAGCACTATTTGTAGAAACAAACCCTACAATCAGCTACTGTATAAGCCTTCCCCTATCCTATAGGGGTATGCTTAAATATCTCTGCAATAAGCTCTCTTTACCTATGATAATAATCGATGAGCCCACTTGAGTCTTGAATATGTGATATGCCAGAAATGTAGGGTGGCAAAACAAACAACTCAACCTGATGTGTGAATATTCTGACAATAGCTTTTGCAGGAACATTAATGATGAGCAATAATGTGATGATAGCATGTTCAAAAGTAGTAGAAATATGTGTAAAGAATATAACTGAATTATTTATCACCCCAGAGTGGTGTCAAATTTTCACATTTTTGAACAACCACCAATAACCAAAGAGGATGTGAATGCATCTGTAAAAACGATGAAACAAGCACACTATCATCATTGAATCAGCTGGACCTAATGCAATACCTGCAGAACTGAAATATGGCAATATCAATTCCTTTGTTTGATTATGTTGTATGTTGTTCAATAGCAATATACCAGAGGAATGGGGAAGATCAACTAACCTAATCATCCATAAAAATAGAGTACCTGCTTTGTCTCCAGGTAAATATAGACCCATTAGTTTGCTTGTGATCACGAGGAAATAATTTCTTACTGTCGGAAGCGCCAGGAGAGGAACAGACATGACCGGTTCAGGTCATGCCACCAGAGACATGATTTTGATCCTAAGACAGCTTGCAGAGATGTTAATTGAATTTAATAAAAGCAACAATATCGCACCAATATTGATTTAATTCCTCCCATCCCCCAAAGGCATTCGTTCATATTTAGCACATGGCTGCTGGTTTGCATCCATTCTAGCAGGGCATGGCTGTGGTACTGATGCAGTGCCCCTGAAGGTTGGAGCAGAAATGTGTAATTTGTTCAGGGTGCCGGTGATAACTCACCTATGCTTCACGAAAGACACCGTGAGATCTTTAACATCCACCAACAACCAGTACTGGCAGACGGGTCCTCTGACTTAATGTCCCTCCAGTGGACGGCACACATAATAATGCAACGGCCCACATGTGAAACACCAGGGTTACGGTATATCACTGGGTCAACATTTAAACCCAGGTAGGATATCACTAAGCTGTCTTACCACACACATACACACATACACACATACACACATACACATCCACACCATCTTGACAATTTGGTGAGATACAAATTTGGAGACCATTGGAATTAGCAAAAATTAGAATAGCTTAGAATCACTTGTTTCAAATTCCATATATCACTTCCACTACATAGCATATTTATAGCAACTACAACGGCACTCGGAAGAGCACACACCTCCAACAGGCTTAACAGTTTACGTTTTGTATCCCACTTATAGGCCGGATCTGCATCCGGACCTACACCAAAATCTAATTGGCTTGTTCTATTCACCTTCCTACCCAACTCGTCCACCAAGTTTCGTCCGCATCCATCCATAACATTTTGAGATATCATGCTATGTATCCTCTTTGGCCCTAATCTCTCAATGGTGAAGAATCGCTTGAAAAATTCGAGTATCCAGATATTTTCCAATATCTAATCAATTCGTCCTTGTCACACGTCCAACCTATCCACAAAGTTTCGTTGGAGTCCGTCCACAAATTTTTGAGATATTCTGCTCCTGACAGATGGACAAACAAACAGGAGTGAAAACATAACCTCCGTCCACCTTCAGTGGTGGATGTAATTAAAAGTCTTGTCCATGTATTTGTGTTTCGTTACTGTGGTTTGTGATCCAACCACAACTTCCAGGAACCTGCAACACTTTTATTAGTGATGGGGTTGAGTGTTGGGTAACATCTTTTGTATAAAACGAGAAATTAAAGTTGTTTAAGTTGTCCTCTAATAACAAACCTTCTCCCATTTTTCTCTTGCTGATGTTTATGACATTTGGTGTTGCCATGATGCAGGAAGAGACAAGCCAAGCTGACGAAGGAGCTTGCCGACGCAGCTCAAGAGCCTGTATACGTGGAAATGTGAGTACTTTCTGTTGCAGTCGATACTGAGGTTGACGTGAACAGCCATTGTTTGAATTTTAAAGTTCATGGGCACAAGCAATCAGCAGAAAATTTTATTTCGAAATATTACAGGCATGCCAGAGAGAGACCTGGAAATAATCAGATTTCCTTTTATTTTGTCTTGAAGTTGGTCAATTTTGAGATTAATGCAGTTTGTAAGAAAATAATATTGGTGGGGGTGGGGGGAATTTCATCTTCACAACTCGACCAAAATATAATGGTAATTAATTTATTTAAGTAAATGATTTTAATGGTGTGTGTGTGTACATACACATTATATATACAACGTTCTGATTGGACAAACTTTAATCGAGCTGCAGTGAAAAATGTTTTAATGTCTATAAGTAGGTCAAGGTCAAAAAAGATATTCCAACCCCATATACACACACACACACACACACACACACACACACACACACGTATATAATTTCCAGGATCACTCCTTTCAGGTGGCAATAATTGAGGGTCGGTACGAAGGTAATGCCTTTCTTTTATAATTACAGTTAAAATGAAAAACAATGTATTTGTGTGTGTATATGTGTATATATATATATGTATATATATATATATATATATATATATATATATATATATATATATATATATACATACACACATGTATTAGTGCGTGGCCATACGCGCGCAAAAAAAAAAAAAAAATAAAAAATAAAAAAATAAAAACTTTCAAACCGCGTGCGAGAAACAACAAGCACACAGGCCGTTCCTTCGCTCTCGCGTGCCCGTACGTGTGTGGCCGTACGTGCAAAAACAAAGAAACAAGCAGTCATAGACTGGTACTTACGAAATCGTCGATTTGACCTCTGACCTTGTCTAATAAAAGCTGTCTCTGGAGAAGGTAGCGACGCAAACCAGAAGTTTCTACGATGATTCTGTACCAAACCATCAAAAATCGTAACGTCGACTGAAGCAAAAATCTCCATTTCTCCACGCAATTATTTTATATTATTTTATCAAAGTCACAAAACCTTAATATTCGGCCATCCACCAACAATCTTTACATAATCCGACGGCTTAGCGAGTCAGGCATGTGACGATAACCTTTACTGGGATAAAAAATGACTTTTAAACACAATCTTTATCGAAAACACCGTCAGCGCGCACACGCAAAACATTTACGTGATCAACGCCCCCTCTGCTCAAGTGCACTGCACCACGTGACGATCCGTGACGCGCGAGTGAAATATTTTTTATACAATCTTAAAACGATTCCAAAACATCCGATTTTTACCAGAATTTCGACAGCCAAGTTTTAAGCGTCCTAAGCGATCGCAAAAACCGAAGATAAAATTAAAATCGAAGTTAAAACGAACTCGTAACGTCGAGCGAAGCAAAAATCTCCATTTCTCCACGTAATTATTCAATATTATTTTATCAAAGTCACAAAACCGTAATATTCGGCGATCCACCAACAATCTTCACATAATCCTTCGGCTCAGCGAGTCAGGCATGCGATGATAACCTTTATTAGGATAAAAAATGACTTTTAAACACCATCTTTATCGAAAACACCATCAGCGCGCACACGCAAAACCATACGTGACTCAACGACGCGTCTGCTCGAGCGCACTGCATCATGGGACGATCCGTGATGCGTCGAGTGAACTATTTTTTTATACAATCTTAAAACATCCGATTTTTACCAGAATTTCAACAACCGAGTTTTAAGCGTCCTAAGCGATCGCAAAAACCGAAGACAACATTAAAATCGAAGTTAAAACGAACTCATAACGTCGAGCAAAGCAAAAATACTCCATTTCTCCACATGAATTTACGGAATTATGTTTGACCTCACTGTGACCTTGACCTTTGACCGATTTTGTCCAAAATCTAATCAGCGCTAGCCATCGCCCTCCTGAATCACGTGGTGTAATTTGACATTGGTAGCTTCTTCCGTTCTCGAGTTATCGTGTCTACAAACAAACAAACAAACAAACACAAACAAACAAACAGAAACGGAAGTGATAAATATACTTACGAAATCTTTAGATTTCGTAAGTAACAAGCAGTCATAGACTGGTACTTACGAAATCGTCAACTTGACCTCTGACCTTGTCTAATAAAAGCTGTCTCTTGAGAAGGTAGCGTCAAACCAGAAGTTTCTACGATGATTCTGTACCAAACCATCAAAAATCGAATGTTTGACCTCACTGTGACCTTGACCTTTGACCGATTTTGACCAAAATCGAATCAGCACTTGCCACCACCCTCCTGAATCACGTGGTGTAATTTGACATTGGTAGCTTCTTCCGTTCTCGAGTTATCGTGCCTACAAACAAACGCACAAACAGAGGACGGAAGCATTCAATCTACTTACGAAATCTTTCGATTTCGTAAGTAAAAAAAACTTTCAAACAAACACACAGGCCGTTCCTTCGCTCACGTAAATGACGATTGGATTGGGGCATTGTGTTTATTTATAAATGCACATAAGAAATCGAGAAATGATTAGAATACAGAAGGTCATCACTATCTGGAAGTCCGTACGTTGTAACCCGTTATGGGGAACACGCTCTAACTTGGCCATAACTTGGGAACGACTTGTCTGATTAATTTCAAACCTTGAAAAGGCAAACAAAGAGATTGCTGGAATTATAGATAGAAGATAGATCCTGTGGGTGCAAAACGCCAAGCAACGTGTCCTGTCATTGGTAACTGAGGATCTCTTTCCCCAACGGCCACGCCTACGCAGCAACATGTCCTGTCATTGGTTTGGTAAATAAATGGCCATAACTTGGGAACCACTTGTCCGATTAATATCAAACCTTGAAAAGGCACATACTCAGGTCCCCAGCAATATACCTGGCAAGTTTCAGTTAGATTGGATCAGTGGTTGTCGAGAAACAGCGGTCGCACACGCACACGCACACGCACACGCACAGGCACACGCACACGCACACGCACACGTTGCTGGAATTATATATATATATATATATATATATATATATATATATATATATATATATATATATATATATATATATATATATATATATATATATATATATTGTTGCGGATTCGCGCCCGCCGGCGTGCTGACGGCCACGTAACTCGAATCGTGGCACGTCGCCCACCGGACGGACAATCCAGTCGTGACCCTCTCGGACTAACGCCGGGAACCAGTCACGGGTGGACCTTTCGGTCTCACCGCGATCGAGCCAATCAGCCCCCGCGTGGGATAGGGTTGCTCGCCAAATTCGACCTACCTAAGTACCCACGCGGAGGGTAGACCGGGCGATCGCACCTCGCCGCAGGTCGACTTCGGACACGGGCCACTTAAGCGACCCGTTCCGTACTATCAGAATAACCGAGCGGTGTTATCGTCGACCTCGACGGTTCGATTAATTATCGGGCGTATTCAGCCCACTACCAACCCTTTACGTGAAGCAAGATGAGGATTCAATGGGAGAAATGACGAAGCGAAGCGGGAAACAGTTCAACACAAAAGCACATTTATTCGCGGCACACGGGAAGCACACATATACAATTCCACCAAATGCACACAGAAACGACACAATGCAATTTACACAAAAAGCAAATGTAAAAGCGAAAACACAATGCAGAGCTAATACCGACTACCGAGCACACGGCAACACTTATACAATTATACTTCACAGACGGCGCCGACAACACATACCCAAAACCAAGGAAAAGAAATACCCTCAAGGATGAGGCGGGCCTGAGGCCGAGACCGGGTCGCGCCTACCCGTCTGGTGATGAGACGAGGAGCGGCGATGGCGCCTCAACTCCGCGGGCCTCGCGGACGGTGTCTGGTAGGGGGTGGGAAAGGGGCCCCCTTGGTCGCACTATCTCAGCGCGGGGGGAAACAGGAGGGGGTTGCTGATGCTCGGGGTATAGAGGATCTTTATTATCCCGCGACGAGCGTCTCCACCTTGGCCAGGTCGCGCTGTCGGCCTCCCTCGGGTGCAGCTCCCTGCACGACGCGAGCACCCCCTCGTCTGGTGTCGCCGCCTTTCCACAGCTCCGTCCCCTCCGTTCCGACTCCAACGCACACGGCGAGCAGCTCCACCGCCCGCGAAGTCTTGATTCTCTGTTTCCGACTCTCCTACTCTCCTACTCTCCGCCTCTCGACTCTCTTCTCACTTCTTCTCCTCCTCCTCTGGACTCTCCTGACTCTGCTCTTCTCTTCTCTTCTCTTCTCTCCTACTCTCCTACTCTCTCCTTTTGACCTTTCACCTCGCTCCCCATTGGCCCGAGAAAAAGTGGGCGTGAAGGCTTTTTGATCCATAAATTTGCATATATCGATCGCCCTGGGGGCGGGGCCACCCGCCCCTCGCTCACCGATTGGACGGCAAAAAGTGGGCGTGTGTCGTTTTTGATCCGTTTTTGAAGCACAAAATCCGTGATTTTGTACACGCTGTTCGGCGCGCGCCCTGCACGAGTCCAACACCGGTACCCACAAGCGGCGCAAGAAGGGTGGCGATGCGACGGCTGCGAGGTGTGACGTGAAGGTCGTGGCGGTTGTGGTGAAGCGGAGTTGTGGTTGGTGGTTGATGTTGTGATTGTGGTGGTAATCATGGCGGTTGGTCCAAAATAAAGATAGTAAAAGAAAAACGGCTATCCTGAAGAGTCGCAGCACGCATAAATGACATGTATTCCCACTAGACAACGGGTTTGGGCCTAACTACACATATACTTACCGAGATACCTCACCTAAGGGACCTGAATGGTGGTTTGCGAATTTGGTAACCACAACACTACCCCCTCCCCTTTTTACAGACTCGTCCCGAGTCGTCAAATTTTCGTGTGCCATCATGTGTAGTTTTCCCCTAGTACATTTTACCTACGGATCCCTGAGTGCGACATTCATGGTATTCGTGTCCCCAAAATAAATAACCTGAGGGCTGCGTAACTATCTAAACAAACTCACTCACACGGACGACTTAAATAAAATTGCCGGCGCTAAGACAGACATGCCGGGGGCGCACTCATATTTACAGTACATCTTACCTTAACTTACAAATTTTACACTAAACCATGGCCCAGGATCATTGAACTCTGCAAAAAGAAAGCAGTTAGCAGGGAGCCAGGCTGCCCACATGCAGTCTCTGGCTCAAACAATGCAGGTGACAGGGAACGTGGCTGGCTGCTCACACGCAGTCCAAGGCCTTCCCTTTTGAACTGAACGCAGTGAACCACAACGGTGCATGGGCTGCACAAACGCAGTCTCCGTGCCAGCTCAAGTGGCACACGCAATGAGCACAACGAATGGATGGATGAATGGATGGACGCAAACACGGTGCACGGGCCGCCACTGCAGGCCCGTGTTGTAGCTGCCAACAGGGCAGTTCTCTCAGCTTGCAAACTGTTGCCTTGATCCTGGCGCACATGGCAATGAACAGGGGGGGGCAAAGAAAAAATTGAACGGGGCTGGTGAACATGGGCAGTGGGCATGGCATGGCAAAGGTGAGCAGGCAATCACAGCCCGCAGAAGAAGACCGTTGCAGGCAAACACAGCCGGCAGATGAACTGGCCGGCACAGGCCTTGAAGTACAGCAGCTGCAGATGAAGTGGCCGGCACAGGCCTTGAAGCAAAACACGGCCAGCCGATGGCACAGGCCTTGCAGCAAAACAACAGCTGCCGATCAAGTTGGCCGGCCTCCGCCTCGAAGAAAAACACGGCCAGCCGATGAAGTTGGCCAGCTTTTGCCGTTCAGTGGAGGTTGGTGGAGGGAGTGCGGTGGTGCTGGCCACTTGGAAGGTGGGCTCGGACCTACCTACCTGTCTCCCTCCCAACCTATCGCCTTTGCCTGTCACTGTACATACCCACTCCCTTAATTTGTCAAACCCCAATTTAGCCCCAACTTATTTTTTCTTTTTTTTTTTCTTATTTTTACTTCCCCACTATAAATCGTCCCCTAACCCCCTTTATCGTCCCTGTTCGGCTAACCTATCCTGTCACCTAGCCTACTCCCAACCCCTACGTTCCCTTCCCGGAGGGGAATAAGGGAGAGCTAACGTCCTGTGTCGAGGCCCAACGAAGCCTCAGAATGGCCTCCCCAGAGTTCGGCGATCTATAACCAAAGTGGGTCCAGCGGCCCACAACGACAGCGAGGGGATGGATGGTGCGGAGGGGTACATCTCCTAATCTACCCTAACCATTTAACTGTTAAACTACCCCGGGGCTTTCAACAAGCGCCTCTCGCTTAAACTATTGG
Source organism: Eptatretus burgeri (assembly GCF_056783735.1). Classification (NCBI taxonomy): domain Eukaryota; kingdom Metazoa; phylum Chordata; class Myxini; order Myxiniformes; family Myxinidae; genus Eptatretus; species Eptatretus burgeri. The sequence goes on from NC_140967.1 coordinate 63,362,684, forward strand.
TTCTAACAACCCAGATTCCCGTCGCCTGTGTTGGTGTCCTCACAATTTCGGGCCTCGCCCCCCAATTTTCTCTCCGTGCCCTCACACGGTCTCCTGGCTGGGACACGTGGCTCCCTTTGGCAGGCACGACCCTCTGCCGAATCTCCCGCTATGGCACCCCCGGGCACTACACTGCCTCCGAGCCTACCAGCTCCCTAACACCGGGGAGTGCCCCCCATGGCACCTCCCCTGAAACGCACACGTGGCAGGCCGGCCTCCCAGGCCCCTTTCCGAGGGTCACCCGTGCCCACAACACTGCCCACGCGGCTAATGGCGCCCCGGGCCCCCGCACCAAGCAGGCGCACCCGTGCCCACTACTCTATCCCGGCCCCCCATGGGCCCATGGCCTACCGCGGCCGACTAGCCTGGTGCCCGGGGTACCCACTCAGCAATACTCACCTTTCGCAGCCACGCTCCCAAGCCCGTCAACAGGGCTCCTGCACCCCTCCAAATGGGTTTCGAGCCTACATTCACACCAACAACAAAACAACCTCCATTTTTGTTAATTTGACTAACCCAGCGAACTCACTCTATACTGACCCCGGGGTCCCTTGGGCGGGAGTCACTCCTCCCCCCAATCACTCATCGCACCATGCATTCCCCATTCGCTCCACTCACACAGACCCGCTGGCCTCACTCACTCAACATGCACATGCCTCACAACTCACCAACTCTTCAACACACACACCGCTGAACTCTGCCATCCTTCTAACTACCTCCCCTAACTAACTCGTGCTCCCACGTCGTCCCTTAAACTACAGCACGTTCCTTTTAACACTACGTAGCTAAACTACGTCCCCTCTACACATTCACTGTCTGTCACTGTCTCAAATGTAATCCCATTTTATTTCCCAACCTAAATCTGGCTACAATCCCTCTAACTAATCCATTCCACGGACTCCATGAGGACTTACCCCTGCCCCATGAAGTCGGTCTAACTAAGCTAACCCTTCCCCCTAACTAGTTTCCATCCTGTGCCCCGGGTAAGGTGGTCTTCCACCCTTTGCCCAGGAATCCTGTGCACCCGAAAGTGAGGCTTGCCTTTTTTTTCCCTTTTTTTTTTTTTCCATGCGCAGCACCTGCGCGGCAACTCAGAGCTCGCGCACTTTGCAACTGCCCGTGACGTCATGCAGCTGCACGTGTTCCTCGTCCCTCCTTGGACGGGACTATCCGGCAGAGATACCCCTCCTGCCGGATTCCAACCACACGTGCAGCCATGACGTCACCGTGCGCAAAAAAAAAAAAAACACAAGCCCCACGTCTCGAGGGGTTCCCCACGCGAACACATGTGCTTTGCCCGTTGGAGCTTAACACACACGATCGCGTGGAGAACCCGTCCGGTCCAAATCCATTTACCTGCCTAAACTTTGTCCGTCCGCGGGATCGGCAAATCCACCGCTGGCGTTTCCGGACCAAGACTTCACTCTCGCAAGCGAGCACGTGGTGGTCTCGTGCGTTGCACAGCACGAACCGCGTGCTCACTGCTGGGCGAACCCGGCACGGTCCTCGAAACAACTACAGCCGCTACTCGGCTTTCTCTCCTCTGTCGCCATCTCCGTCTCCATTCCACACACGCATACCTGCGTGTCACGACGCACACAGTCCACACCATTAAACTCACACCGGGAGACGCGGCTGCGTGCTCCCGCATGCCAACCGACATCTCCCTCACATACCGCTCTCTCGCACACACGGTCTCCCTTGCACACGGCCGTTCACTCACGCGTGCCTCACTACTCACACAAACCATACTACTCACACACGCGAGGGCACTCAACCGCTGTGCCTCATCCACACACCGTGCCTCACCCACACACGCGGGGGCACTAACCCGCAGTGCCTCACTCACACACACGGCGACACTCAAACACGCGGTCTCTTCCACACACCGTGCCCCACTCATACACGCGGGGGCACTCAACCGCGGTGCCTCATTCACACTGGCCGTTTCACTCACACACACGCCCTCTTCCACACACGGTGCCTCACTCATACAGGCCGTTTCACTCACACACACGGCCTCTTCCACACACGGTGCCTCACTCATACAGGCCGTTTCACTCACACCCACGGCCTCTTCCACACACGCGGGGGAACTCACCCGCGGTGCCTCACCCACACTCCGTGCCTCATCCACACACGGCGTGCTGGGAAGCACGTACTCCGACACCATCGCCACCACACCACTCACACACGGGGTCGCTTCCACACACGGGGACGCACTCACACCTTGCACCACACACACAGGGACAACCACACTGGGGATTTGTGTCCCCACAAGGGTCTCCGGGGCCTCTATACCCCCAAGCTCTCCGTGCACCTGTCCACAGCACTCCTCCCCTCAACCTCGCAAAGCACGACCGAACTCACCTGGTCGTGACTCGCCTCAAGGGGGCATACTCCCTCCCCTCGTTCCTGGAGGAGGCCATCCAGGTGCTCGCACTCGGTCTCTACACGCTCCGCGAGCTCACCCCCATTGTCCTCCACTACCTCCGTGTGTGTGTGTGCGTCACTTACCCCGTCCCCACCGTGCAGTCTCTCCTCTATCGTTCCCTTCCCGGCTACCGTCACTGCCAACTCTTCACCCTTTACCTCCCTTGTCTCAACTATTATTATTTCCTTTGTCGTCACCTCGTGTCTCGTCTCACACGTTTTGGTCTCCCCATTTAATTTTTCCCTCTTGGTCACCGTCGATTCCTCTGTCACGACCCTCGTCCAACACGCCCCCCGAATTATTTTTTCACCCGCCTCCACCGCAGGCCTGTCAGCCGTTGCACCCCCTTCCAGCTCGTTTGCTCCCACACGTGGAGTCGCCATTCCCAGCTCCCTGGTCACGGCCTTCATGCCCGCCTGCAGGCATCGGCCCATGTTCTGCGTCTCACCCCTTAGTTCTTTCATTTCCTCCTTCATGTTTGTTTCCATTCCGTTCATTTGTTGTGTATTCGCATCCAATTTTTGTGTATTCGCATCCATCTTTTCGTTCATTTGTTGTGTATTCGCATCCATTTTTTGTGTATTCGCATCCATTCTTTCGATCATTTGTTTGTTCATGCCTTTCATTTCGTTTTTCATTTCATTTGTCATTGCCGCCAGCATGGCGCATAGCTGGGCCATGTCGGGTGCGCTTGAGTGAGCCGTTTCGGCAGGGGTTGGGGAAGGGTCTTGGTGGAGAGGGGGGGGGAGGTGTCATACACCGCGGCCGCTGCCGCACCCACCTCGGGCCCTGGGTTCAGTTGGGCGAGTCCGTGTTCCTGCACAATCAACATTTCCTGCACGGGGATTCCATCCTGGACCATGGACTCTACATTATTACACATATACATTTCTAATACCCCCGGCTCCCGCTCGCCTTGAGACGCCATCTTGCTTCTCGTGAAGGGTTAATTTAGCTCGCTCGTAATTTGGAGGGAATCGGGGGTCGCTTCTCTCACCCCTGGACCGATTCCCGTGAATTTAGCTGGAGACAGGAGAGCCCGTTTTCCTGTTCTCCGATACCAGTGCCGCGAGGAGGGCGATGAATTTGTATCGCACGACCTGACACCAGTGTTGCGGATTCGCGCCCGCCGGCGTGCGACGGCCACGTAACTCGAATCGCGGCACGTCGCCCACCGGACGGACAATCCAGTCGTGACCCTCTCGGACTAACGCCGGGAACCAGTCACGGGTGGACCTTTCGGTCTCACCGCGATCGAGCCAATCAGCCCCCGCGTGGGATAGGGTTGCTCGCCAAATTTGACCTACCTAAGTACCCACGCGGAGGGTAGACCGGGCGATCGCACCTCGCCGCAGGTCGACTTCGGACACGGGCCACTTAAGCGACCCGTTCCGTACTATCAGAATAACCGAGCGGTGTTATCGTCGACCTCGACGGTTCGATTAATTATCGGGCGTATTCAGCCCACTACCAACCCTTTACGTGAAGCAAGATGAGGATTCAATGGGAGAAATGACGAAGCGAAGCGGGAAACAGTTCAACACAAAAGCACATTTATTCGCGGCACACGGGAAGCACACATATACAATTCCACCAAATGCACACAGAAAAGACACAATGCAATTTACACAAAAAGCAAATGTAAAAGCGAAAACACAATGCAGAGCTAATACCGACTACCGAGCACACGGCAACACTTATTCAATTTTACTTCACAGACGGCGCCGACAACACATACCCAAAACCAAGGAAAAGAAATACCCTCAAGGATGAGGCGGGCCTGAGGCCGAGACCGGGTCGCGCCTACCCGTCTGGTGATGAGACGAGGAGCGGCGATGGCGCCTCAACTCCGCGGGCCTCGCGGACGGTGTCTGGTAGGGGGTGGGAAAGGGGCCCCCTTGGTTGCACTATCTCAGCGCGGGGGGAAACAGGAGGGGGTTGCTGATGCTCGGGGTATAGAGGATCTTTATTATCCCGCGACGAGCGTCTCCACCTTGGCCAGGTCGCGCTGTCGGCCTCCCTCGGGTGCAGCTCCCTGCACGACGCGAGCACCCCCTCGTCTGGTGTCGCCGCCTTTCCACAGCTCCGTCCCCTCCGTTCCGACTCCAACGCACACGACGAGCAGCTCCACCGCCCGCGAAGTCTTGACTCTCTGTTTCCGACTCTCCTACTCTCCTACTCTCCGCCTCTCGACTCTCTTCTCACTTCTTCTCCTCCTCCTCTGGACTCTCCTGACTCTGCTCTTCTCTTCTCTTCTCTTCTCTCCTACTCTCCTACTCTCTCCTTTTGACCTTTCACCTCGCTCCCCATTGGCCCGAGAAAAAGTGGGCGTGAAGGCTTTTTGATCCATAAATTTGCATATATCGATCGCCCTGGGGGCGGGGCCAATTCGCCCCTCGCTCACCGATTGGACGGCAAAAAGTGGGCGTGTGTCGTTTTTGATCCGTTTTTGAAGCACAAAGTCCGTGATTTTGTACACGCTGTTCGGCGCGCGCCCTGCACGAGTCCAACACCGGTACCCACAAGCGGCGCAAGAACGGTGGCGATGCGACGGCTGCGAGGTGTGACGTGAAGGTCGTGGCGGTTGTGGTGAAGCGGCGTTGTGGTTGGTGGTTGATGTTGTGATTGTGGTGGTAATCATGGCGGTTGGTCCAAAATAAAGATAGTAAAAGAAAAACGGCTATCCTGAAGAGTCGCAGCACGCATAAATGACATGTATTCCCACTAGACAACGGGTTTGGGCCTAACTACACATGTACTTACCGAGATAACTCACCTAAGGGACCTGAATGGTGGTTTGCGAATTTGGTAACCACAACAATATATATATCCCTAACAAAAAATTAAATTGAGCCTATGTTGAGATAAGTACATTTCTGGTGTTACTCAGAGTACTTCCAAGCGAGTTGGTTGTCTTTATTGAGTGCAGAGGTATTTACCTCCTGATGCTGCCTTGTGCCTGTATAAGACAACTATACGTCCCCTCATGGAGTACTGTTACCGCATTTGGGCAGGATCACCAGCCTGCCACTTATCTTCACTTGATAGGCTCCAGAAATGCATAGTTAACATGGTAGGTGCAGAGATGGGTTCAACTCTTCAACCACTCTCTCACCGTAGGTCAGTTTCCACTCTTGGTCTGTTCGACAGATATTTTCATGGAAATTGTTCTGCTGGACTTTCTAACTTGGTCCCTCCTGTACGAGTGATTGGGCGCAAGACTCAGTTTGCCAACTCTGCGAACCCATGCACTCACTATAGCTGATCCAAAGTGCAGAACGAAAGGCTATACAGATAGTTTTATCCCTCATGCTGTCTCACTTTGGAATTCATTACTGTAACGTGTTTCCTTTATCCTATGATATACTCATCTTTATGAAGAATGTCAAATCCTACTTCCTACATCTTTGAGGTTACATCAGATTTCACCTGACTTCTGCTACTTCCTGTGTCTTGGATGTTTTCTTGCTATTTATCTCTTTCTTTTATTTTGTTTTGCTTTATGTAACCCTCCCTTAGCCCCTTACCTGGAGTGGCTTTATGCCTTGTTTTGGGCAATTTCCATAAAAATAACTGACAAGAGCAATAAGCCTTCCCCAATGTTAGGGGGAGACTTAGTTACAGGGAATATCAATGCATTTGCGGCAAATATGAAGTTATTTTCCACATGGTCTCCGTCAACTGCAGTGCACTTTAATGAGCGCATCAATCCGACTCTTGTGTCACTGCGGTTACAGGCCGACGACTTTGAGGCTTGTCATCAATATCAGTATCCCCACTCTCGAAACACTTTGCCCAACATCTAACGTTGCTCACATCGATGGTGGAATTGCTGAACACATTCTTTAAATGCCTATGAATATCCACTAGAGGAACCTCTTCCTGGATTTTGAAAGCATGGTTTAATGTTGACATGTGACCAATAACAGTGCCGCTCAACTTAAAATGGGCAGGAGAAACAAATCTTTCACTGTGATCTCGCATAGATTTCCTATGACGCTTTGGTTATGAACTGGAGAAAAAGAAGTATTAGTTTTGTACTGACCCTCATAATATTACATGTTGCATGTAAAATTTCCTGATTGGGTTTTTTTGTCCAAATAGGCATGGTTTGCATCCACTGAACTAAGAGGTTTCTGAACTCTGAATCCATAGTTTTGTTTGATACTTTGAAAGTTCTTGCTGAATTATTTTTTTTTTTTTGTGAGGAGTACCGTACATGATTAGGGGCCATGGACAAATTATGTCTGCATAATAGGGGAGTCAAGAATTTTACCATTTGTTTCCCCCATGCATGTGAGCGAAAAGTGGGGTTAAGCAATTGGTTCACTTCTGTTGGTCTGTCCTATCTACAAACATCAGTTTATGATTGAGGAATAACTTGATTTCAATTGAATGCTATATTTTGAACATGAATCGGAACTTGAATCGGGAAACAAACCTGTAGTTTAGCCGTACTTTGGCTCTGAAATAGTCCCGATTGCACGTGCACAGAGAGGAGTGAGATAATTATTTTACTCTGTCTGTCTGGCAGTCAAACACAATTGAAAATCATTCCAGACAGGAAACTTACTGTTTTTAAGGATGTTATAAAGGACACAAACAACAGGCACGAAGATCGAATGTAACGTGTTAAGAGAGCTGGTGTAAAAGATACTGCATCAACAGTGGTAAACTTGCAGACTTCCTTTTTTCTATGACCTTTAAAGTCTTTATTTTTTATTTTTTTTTCAATTTAATTATATAACATGAACACAAATCGCCTTTTTGGCACTTTCAAAGTCCTTTTGTTTAGCATTTCTTTGGTAAAATATTACAGCATTTTATGACATCATGACCACTCAAATTTGTTGCTCATTGACCCCACCCATGTTCTTGTTGTATTATATTTTTCCTCTCTTTATATTGTTGTTATTTTTATCTCAAGACTGTATGGGGGTAAGGTGTTCTATGAACTCTCCAGATTCATACGTAAAATGTAAATAACCCTTAAAGATTAAATAGTTTCCAAATTCTTAATTGCATGTCTGTAATTAACCTCCACCATCGAAGATGGACGGAGGTTACTGTTTTCACCCCTGTCTGTCTTTGTTTGTTTGTTTGTTTGTGAACAGTATGACGGAAAAACTCCTGGACGGATTTCGACGAAACTTGGTGGGGGGATTAGGTATGGTCCAAGGATCATGCCATTAGATTTTGGACTTGGTCCAAAGTCCAATATGGCCGCTCTGGCGGCCATTTTGAAAAAATATTTGAATTTTTGTTTTTGCATTTCTAAATGTTTTAAGTGATTTCCAACCCAAAAAAAAAAAATTGTTTGAGAAAAAAAAAAAAAATTGCAACTTTTTTTTTCAAAAAAATTTCGTTTTATTTGATAAATATTAGAATTTTTTTGCATTTCTACTTGTTTTAAGTGATTTCCAACCCCCCCCCAAAAAAAATTTAGAGAAAAAAAATTTTTCAACTTTTTTTTCAAAAAAATGTCTTTTATTATTTTTTTTTTTTGGGCATTTCTATATGCGTGTCGATCTAGTTTAGTTTATTCAATCGTGGTTCAGTAGAGTCTGATCCGTTTTGACATACAATGAATAGGATATCAAGTTCACTTAAGTGACCCAGCAGTATTGGCGGCGGAGGTTTTGCACTCTACCGAGTGCTCTCCCTCTAGTTGCATTTGCTATTATGTGTAAACTTTGTGCTCAAATTATCAGTGATTATGATAAAAACGTGTATTTCATATATTTTATTTGTACTTTCAATGACCCAACAGAGAAGATGATATTGAGGTGCTGCAGGAAGACACTTCAGAAGCTCCTGGTGAAGGCAGGACTGACAAGGTCCTGGGTACAACACGAGGCCAAAGGTCAGTAAATTGGCACCGGGGAAGGATGGGATGATGCTTACTTGATGATCTTGAAATGTGGGAGGGGAGAGGGCTGGTGAACAGTGTACGTTTGTTTTCTTGTTATGCTTTTGGGCCTGTCATAATTCACGGTGTCTTGCATTATAAATAGAGCTGGACAAGAACAAAATAGCATGTGACGTTTTTCTAAGTTCACTGCGCCAGAGGAGATATTTACAAACCTGTTTTACGTGATTCCAAGTGTACACTTTGAATGCTGACTGCTGTTTGAGTTTAATTTTTAGCAACATGAAGGGCTTGCACCATCGGCTTTTATTGCAGCCAAGAAATCTGTTTTTAGAGTAACATTCTTGTATGTTTGCTTGTGGAAAACAGAGGGTTATATATCCTCTGTGTTTGTCTCTTTCCAGAAAAGTCTTGGCGAAGACTTGTGAAAGTTTATTACTTACTGTGGTCATGTCTCACATGCAGTACTCTAACAAGACCCCAACCAAGCTGCTGTTCTTGCACAACAAACTCACCTGTCAGAAAAAAAAAAACAATGATTGGTGCACATTGATGATGGTATTCACAATACTTTATTCTTTACCATAGGTAAAAGTCTTCTCATAGGTAAAGTCTTCTTTAAAAGGTAAATATTTGATTAATGAGTACTGGCAGGACTTTGAGCACTGATGTTTGTGATGTTGCCTTGAATCAATAGCAATTATAGTGGCTTGCAGTTGGTAAATCTTCTAAAAACAGCCTGTGCTGTCATCATCATCATTATCATCATCATCATCATCATCATCAGTCTGTTTTCAAACCACTATGGAATGAAGGCCTGCCTCAACTCATGCCAGGGGTATTGGCAGACTCACCACATTTGTCGGGTGCACTTTGGCAAGAGAACTTGAGCAGGAAATCGTAGTTTAAGGTGCCAGAGATAATCTGCCTGCTTGTCACGAAAGATATTTAATGTTTACCAACAATCAGCGCTGATAGACAGGTCCTCCGGTTTAATGTCCTTCTGGTGGATGGCACACACATATACACACATATACACACACAAACACACAAACACACACACACACACACACACACACACACACACACACACACACACACACACACACACACACACACACACAATGGTGTATGTAAAACCCCAGGGTGACTTTTGTTTACAGCTGAATTTAGATATGAACTCAGGCTAAAGGGCTCAATTGTAAATGTGCATACAACTGAGCTGTCCTTCCAGCCGTTGTATTGTTTACAGCAATACAAGCGTGTGTGTATATATTTTGGTGTACAAAGTGAATCAAAAGCACTGCTTGAATCTAACTGTTCGTGTGAGGTCTCAGTTCGAATTTTCTTCACTAACTCTTCCTTTGAAAATGGCTTTTTAACCGTTGCTTCTTTGAGATGAATGCAAATAGCCAAGCTGTAGCAACGATGATGCATATTCTGAGCAGCACAGCAGTGTGTGGTGGAAAGCTTAAGGAGGTATAACTAGAGTTGAAAAACTTGTATTTGCCCAAGGGAAGTGAGAATTAATGGTGCAAGTGCATACGTGTTTTAGCACTGCCAAGGAAAAACAACCAAAAACTATTTCCTTTTCCTTTTCTCTATGCTGAGTGTGTGAATATTCCATAATTGCATCAACTGCAGAAGTACCTCTCACAGGAGACATTATCTTCAAACAATGGCTTTTAGGATTGAGAGTAAGCTGGCTGTGTTCCAAGCCTTTAATATTATAATGCCTGAAGAAAAGGACATTGCGGAGAGGGAAGGGTGAGGAAGAGTGTGGAGAACAAGGTGTGAAGAGGATTGTAGTGAGAAAGGGGCGAGGAAGAATGTGGAGACAGAGGGATGAAAATTGAGAGTAGAGACTGGGATGGGAAGGGGTGGGAGAGCAAGGGGAGAGGAGATGAAGGAAGAAGAGTAGGAGCAGGAGGAGGCAATGAGAGTGGAGACGCAGGGGGCCGAGGGGGAGTGTGGAGACGCAGGGGGCCGAGGGGGAGTGTGGAGACGCAGGGGGCCGAGGGGGAGTGTGGAGACTGATGCGTTGGGCAGTTTACCTTCCAGAGTTGGTGTTACAAATGTTCATTTTGAAAACGAACAATATCAAGAATGTAGCCACAAAACAAATCAGCAACTAAGAGTGTCTTCATAGACCTAAACACACTTCTCCTCCTCCTCCTCCCCTGTCCCCCCCCCACCCCAATGCACCCTTGCTGGTGAAAAATTCAAATAAACTTGATGGTATCGCCCCACATATGCGCAGCACTTTGAGTTGGACAGGTGCAACAGTTGACGAGACAGATAAAATCCAAAACCTATTTGTACCATGGACATGCTGGAAAATAGTTAATGTTGAGCCCTATAAGCTGATGAATGGTGTGTGGAACCTGATGCTATTTACATGGGGTTACAAAGGAAAAACCTATCAGTGAGGTGTGGCCAATCGATTAATGGACAAAAGAAAACCTGCTCCTTTCCCAAAACATGGTTGAGAATCATATGCGGATAATGAACATCCATGTGAGAAGTTGTAAGAATTGAGTAGATGCCAAGATCTATTAAATAACCCATAAAATGCTGTTGACTTTTAATTTCGTTTTTGTTGTTATCATCATTGTCACAATTATGTGTTTTTAATCCAAACTCTGTCTTCCATGTCAACTCACCAACCAGGCATCCTCCAGGTACCTTATCTGCTATTCAAGGACAAGGACTCTTGCACTCCATCTCAAGCATCTTAAGGTTCTTTCCCAAAGTGCACTGGTCACTCAAGTTGCACATTATTCACAATTTAGACATCATGTAAATAATTAATATAAATAGAAAACGTGTTGTGGGTGATAAATGACTCTGTTTGGTTGTTCAAAAAAACGGCCTCATTGAGCTGTTTCCATCAGGTGAAATGCAAATTTGAATTAATTGAGATTCAATGAAGGGTTCATGTGTGTGTATTGGCTATCACTATCTTATTTCCATGCTCCTTCCCTCCCCTCCTTCTTCTTTCTTCCTTGCTTTAATATTTTTCTTCCTTCCGTTTATGAAAACATGATTTTGGTTATTTCGTTTTTTCAAGTATGTAAAATACAATATCAGATTTTTGTAAATTCATTTTTTAATGTATACATACAGTGCCTATAGAAAGTCTACACCTCCTTTAAAAATTTTCATGTTTCGTTGCCTTGTTGCCTGGAATTAAATCAGACTTTTTCCACATTTATTTGCACATCATAACCCACAACTTCCAAGTGAAAAATAAATTCGACAAATTTCAGAAAATTTATTAAAAATACAAACCTAGAATGCCTTGGTTGGATAAGTGTTCACCCCCCTGAGATAATACTTGGTTGAAACAACTGTATGAGTACAGCTGTGTCACATTAAAGCTGCGAGTCTGTTGCGATAGGTCTCTACCAATTTTGCATACCATGATTGGGCAATATTTTCCCATTCTTCTGCACTAAACTGTTCAAGCTCGGTGAAGTTGTGTGGGAAGCGTTGATGGACAATAATCAAGTCATGCCACTGATTTTCGATTGGATTTACATTTGGACTCGGACTGGGCCACTCTAGTTAAGCTTTGGCAATGTGCTTCGGGTTGTTGTCAAACTGAAAGGTGAACTTCATCCCAATTTCAGATTTCTTGTAGAGGGCAGTAGGTTTTCCTCCAAGATTTTTCAGTATTTTGCTCCATCCATTTTCCCTTCTATCCTGATGAGTGCTCCAGTCCCTGCTGATGAGAAACATCTCCAAAACATTATGCTACCCCCACCATGCTTCACAGTCTGGATGGTGTTCTTTGGATGTTGTTTTGTGTTGATTGATATTTTTTTTTATAGCTGAATTATAAATTATAGCTGAATTATAGTAGTCCATAGGCTACCTGGCTGCGCCGCGTGGCTCGACGTCCGCACCTCCCCAGAACACCAGTCGGCCAAGAAGGACCATGTATGTGTATGTGTGTGTGTGTATATATATATATATATATATATATATATATATATATATATATATATATATATATATATATATATATATTTATATTGTTGCGGAGCCGGGTATCGGCTGCGAGCTCGACCACTAGCTGGAGCGGTAGGGTCGACTCTACCGAACACCCGGAATCTAGATCGTACCTTTCGGAAAACTCCGAGGGTACGGGTTCCTTACCGGACCGTGAATCGTCAATAATTCCACCACGTGGTTCAGGGTTATTTGCCAATCTTCAAAATACCTAGAGATCCGCGTGGTGAGTTACCGAGTATTCACACCCTCGACGGCACCCGTATGAGTCGAGCCATTAGCGTGCCCGACCCGTGCGCAACCCGAGCGGATGGTTGCCGAAGTTCCGTCGGTCCAAATGCACATTTGCAGCGGCAACAGCCTTTATAATTCACCAACACGTGCCATGCTAAGGCAATGGAGGAAACAGCAACGAACTGATACATTTAACAAATGTATTTATTTATAATGGGGGAAAGGGGGGAGCACACAAGAAGCAGAGTTATCCGACTATAGAGATGCAAGTATGTACAGCCAATAGCACTTGTACAATTTCTACTTACAGACGGGCCCACACTCAGAAGCAAAGTGACACCCAAAGAAACAGACCCAAAATGGTCTTTATTATCCCTTCAGCTCGGAGGGAAGTCGAGCTGAGTGACGAGAAAGTTACAGGCTACCTGGCTGCGCGGCTCGACATCCGCACCTCCCCAGAGCACCAGTCGGCCAAGAAGGAACCAGGGCAGCCAGACGCAGGCCACGCCAGCCAGAAGACGAGATGACCCGGGAACCAGAGCGCACCAGTGACGTGATGCCTTTCGCCCAGCCTCGAGAGATGCGTTTTGAACGGGCGTGACTTCTTCCTCTCTCGCTCGAGCAGATCCCACTGAGAGATGCAGTTTCAACGGGCGCGAATTCTTCCTCTCTCGCTCGAGCAGATCCACCTCGAGAGATGCGGTTTCAAAGGGGTTGAATTCTTCCTCTCTCGCTCGAGCAGATCCACCCGATTATTTCCTCTCCGTTCCTTTTATCGCTCTCGAGCGCGGTTTGCTCAGGCGTGGCCCGTACTCAGTGGGTGGGACACGATGCATTCCCTTACTTGGCGCGCAGCCAAGCGAATCGGTTCATGAACATATTTGGGAATGGAATTCAGTCCGCTCATCGTTGGGTGGGACACGATGCATTCCCTTACTTGGTGCAGCCAAGCGAATTGGTTCATGACCATATTTGGGAATGGAATTCCGAACACGCCCGCA
>NC_140967.1:63383774-63403774 GCF_056783735.1 Eptatretus burgeri
GAAATGGTAGAGGAGAGACTACACGATAAGGACGGGGTGAAAGACGAGCACACACACATGGAGGTAGTGGAGGACGATGAGGAGGAGCTCGGGGAATGTGTCGTGACCCGGTGCAAGCAGCCGGATAGCCTCCTTCAGGATTGGAGGGAGACGCTATGCTCCCTTGAAGCTGATCACGACCAGGTGGGTCCGGTCGAGCTTTGCGAGGGAGAGGGGGCGAGTGCTGTGGACGGGTGCACGTGGAGCTTGGGGGGTGTGAAGGCCCCGGGAACCCTTGTGGTGATGCGATTCCCCATTGTGAATGTCCTGGTGTGTGTGTTCACGAGTGTGGCGAAATGTGTGCTGAAACGCGCGCATGATGGGGGTGAAAGGTTGTGTGTAAAAGAAACCGCGTGTTTGAGTAAAATGGTGTGCGTGGTTGCGAGCGAGCCGAAATGCGTCCTTCCCAGCACGCGTGTGGATGAAACACCGTGTGTGGATGAAGCACTGTGTGTGAGTGAAACCCCCTGTGTAAATGAAACAACGTGTGTGAGTGGAACCACGTGTGCGAGTGAAATGGCATGCGTGAGTGAATGGCCATGTGTGCGAGAGACAGCGTGTGTGAGAGCGCTGTATGTGAGGGAGATGGCGGTTGGCATGCGGGAACACGCAACCGCATGTCCGAGTGTGAATGTCATGTCGAGGTGTGTGAGCGTCGTGGCACGGGGAAGTTTGTGTGCAAGAGTGCGACGAAGACGGTGCCTGACGGTGGACAAAGGCCGAGTAGCGGCCGTAGCTATTTTGAGCAGCGTGTGCGGGGTCCGTGCTGTGCTACGCACGAGGCCGCCACGTGCGCGCCTGCGGGAGTGAAACCCGGTCTGTAAACGCACGCGGTGGATTAGCCGATCCCGCGGACGGAGAGTAGGTAGGCTGGATTACGGATTTGGACCGAATGGGTTCTCCACGCGAGCGTGTTTGTGAAACTCCGACGAGCAGAGCACATGTGCCCGCGTGGGGAACCCCTCGAAACGCGAGGCTTGTTTTGAATGCGCAGGGTGACGTCAAGGCTGCATCGTTGGAGAATCGGCAGGAGGGGAAATCCCTGCCGGATGGTACCGTCCAAGGAGGGACAAGGTGCGTGAAGCGCGAGCAGCTGCCATGACGTTACGGGAAAGAACGCAGATTGCGAGTTGCCACGCTGGTGCATGCATAAGAGGAAAAAAGAGAAAGAAAAAAGCAAGCCCCGCTTCGGGTGAACAGGATCCCTGGGCAAGGGGTGGAAGACCCCCCTTGCCCGGGCACAGGATGGAACTAGTTTGGGGGAAGGGTTAGTGTTAGTTAGACGGGCTCCATGGGGCAGGGATAAGTCCTCATGGAGCCCGTGGAATGGATTAGTTAGAGGGATTGCAGGTTAGATTTAGGATGGGAGATGAAAATAATATTTGAAGACAGAGACAGACTCAGGATGTGTAGAGGGGACGTAGCTTAGCTACGTAGTATTAAGTGGAACGTGCTATAGTGTAAGGGATGACGAGGGAGCACGAGGTAGTTATGGGATTTAGTAAGAAGAATGGCATTGATCAGCGATTGAGTGAAAGAGAATGGAAAATGTACATGATGAGTGAGTGATAGTCAGGGGGACTATGTTGTGATATAAAGACCCATGGGATTTAAATGATTAGAACATGCCACCGACCTTGGTAGACTATTTAGGTCCCAAGGAGTAAGAAAATCCATGTTGGCAAAATTGGAAGTGTTGCAGATGGTGGCCATCTTGGATTTCAATTTGTTTCTTTTTTTACTTTAACCCTTTTGTGACTGACTTTCACAACTGCCATAGAGTTAATGTATACAAGTCTGCCAATAGTACTGACAGGGTTAACGGAACTTTTGAACATCATACAAAGCTTACTTTGGTGGTTTCTATCCTGTTTTGATGCTTAATGTGTTGTAAAGAGGTGCACTTGGATTTTCCAGTGGTACATAAATGAATGGCAGCCATTTTGTTTTTCAAAATGGTTGCCAAATTTGATATTTTATTTAAAATATGAGCTTTAACTGTCTCAAGATTTTTTGTATGGAAAAATACGCAGTAAGGACCTAAGGTTATACAAGAGGAATAGAGTTTCATGTTAGATAACAATTCAAAATACACACACTTTTTATTGCAATTTGGTATGCCCCCTATTTAAAATAACTGCCGTGATTGGCTTGCAATTTCACAAATTGCGTAAAATCACTCATGGCTAATTGTATTTAGGGCATAAGTTTCTAGGTTTTCAACAAAAACATAGGTCTGGACATTACGACCCGGGCTATATTTTTCATAATGGACTTCCTTTTCCAAGTTCTGAAATGTGGCACAACTGGGTATCTGTAAGTGAACACGTGTTGTAGAGGGCGACATTGAGGGTACAGGCTGTCTTTATCTGACTCACCACATGTTATTGGACAGACGTTTACTGGCCCATTGTTATTTCAACAAGCCAACAAACATCTAACTTGATGGTAAGTTTACATGACTTCACTGTTTATGTTGAATATATAAATACAGTCATGCGCCACTTAACGACGTTCCGGGCAACGACGGATCGCATATACGACGGATCTGCCAGCTCTGGAAAAAAAAAAAAAAAAATGTAGCTGAAAAATTCCTATCGCCGAGTGATGTAGCCGACGTCGCGCTGCCAGTCGTATAAAAATAGCACATACAATTATGTACGCTGTACAGTACATAATACTTCATAATGATAATAAACGACAGTGTGGCCCTGTTATAATGCGATCGTTGAGGTCCATAAAATGTCATCGCGAAAAACGCAGGGTCGTGCTAAATCAGGATTCAAGGAAATCGGCTTTCAAACTGAACCAATGTTTGCACGTTTACCTTCTTGCAAGTAAATTACCTTTGAATTGAAGAATTCCGCGAATAAATCATTGTTACAGTTGAAATTGAAACACAAATTTCTTTTTGGTGAAGCTTTTCATGTTGTTAAAACAATCGAACTGTTCCGAAAATATATATCACAATTGACAGGAGCTCGTTTCTTCATTTATAAATTATAACATCGATGCAATGATTACGTATTTATAAAATCCAAACGCTATTTATACATCTTTCTATAATCGATGCGAGAGGAGATTGCAAGAAACTGCTAACAACACCGATGGCCGTCATGAACAGCACAAAGGTAAAACTAACGTGTCTTCCGTCTCTCTTGGATGCGTGTTACAATTTCCGACACTATTCAGTACAGTAACATGCTGTACAGGTTTGTATCCGAGGAGCAATAGGCTATACCACATAGCCTAGGTGTCTAGTTTTGTGTAAGTACGATGTTCGAAAACGAAAATGAAAAAAAAAGGATGTTCGCACAACGACGACGTCGCTTAACGACGCGTTTCTCAGAACGTAACCCCGTCGTTAAGTGGCGCATGACTGTATAGAGAACATGTATAGCACATAGATAATGTAAGTTTACACAATGATAAAAACCCAATTTCACAAAACAGATGCAAGGGCAGTGGCGTATCATATTACTGATTCCACATCAATTGGCAAACTAAGCATACAGCAGTTGCTTGCCCATGTGTCAACGAAAGATGCATTTACCACCTATTTGGCTGAAAAGATACTGCAACATGATGTAACAATGGGCAAGTCCCTTGTGGTTGCCTGGCGGAATAAGGCAAGAGCTACACATTGAGCAGTAGTTGACCTCTCAAGTAGTCAAGAAGAAGCAGACACCCAACTCATTCTGTATTCCATTGATGCTTCTGTAAATGGTGCTACCTCTCTAGACATCCACTCACCAGACACCGATGTGCTTGTGCTTGTACTTGCCATCAGACGATACCCCAGTTTATGTCCAAATACTTCCTTTGTAACAGGGGCTGGTCAAAAACAGGGCGATACCCCTTGAGCCCATCTACAGTGCCTTGGGTCCAAGGAAAGCTGCAGCTCTACCGTGATTTCATGTACTATCAGGAGCAGATGTCACAGGAAAATTTGCTGGAATAGGAAAGAATAAATTCTGGAAAGTACTGCAGGAACTTGATCCAACTGATGAGATAGTAAATGCCCTTGTACGGCGAGGAACAACAGATGAACTACCTAACACTTTGTTTGCTGCAATTGAATAATTTGTATGCAAGTTGTATCTCCCTAACACAGAGCTGTTGAATGTAGCTGATGTAAGGTGGTGGCTATTCAAGAAGAAGCAAGCTCAATCAGAAGGTTTACCTCCAACCCAAGCTGTGCTGCATAATGCCATCTTGAGAGCGCACTACCAGGCCATGATTTGGAATAATGACATCATTGCAAATCCAGACCTGCCAGAACCACTGGAATGTGGTTGGAATTTGGTAGATGGCCGATATAAACTAGTCATGACAACCTTGCCGCCTGCTCCACAAGCAGTAATTGATCTGGTGAAATGTTCCTGTGCAAAGACACTATGTTCAAGGAATCACTGAAAATGCAGAAGGAATGGATTGAATTGCACAGATCTTTGTAGCTGTAGTGAGGACTCAGAATTATGTGACAACTCAGAAGACACAGTTCTCTCAGATGATGAGGAGGATAGTGATAGTGAAGATGAGTTATCATAACTTCCACAAGGATTGGAGCAGGCAATAAACTCTGGCAACCAACCACACAACTAGCATGGAGTATGGACAATGTATCACTGACTCAAAAAGATGAAATATTGATGTCATATTGGTGGTCATTTTGAATTTTCATATATTCATTCCTTGACTTGATAAGTGTATGATCAACTATTAAACTTAGCCTAACCTCATAGAACATTCATGGCCTTATCGCAACAATAGGCCTTAATATGTCCATTTTGAAATGAAAGATGGCTGCCCTCTGCAACACTAAAACTGTAAATATGGCTTTTCATGTTCTTTGGTACCTATATTATATTCAGATAGGCTGATAGGGGTGATCTTTTGTACCATGTTAAGCGCGTCACTGTCATTGAAATGATATGTATATATATATATATATATATATATATATATATATATATATATATATATATATATATATAGATATATAGATATATAGATATATAGATATATAGATATATAGATATATAGATATATGTATATATAGATATATGTATATATGTATATATAGATATATGTATATATATATGTATATATATATATATATATTTATATATATGTATATATATTTATATATATATATATATATATATATATATATATATATATAGATATATGTATATATATATATATATATATATATATATATATATATATATATATATATATATATATATATATATATATATACATACAGTGGGGAGAACAAGTATTTGATACACTGCCGATTTTGCAGGTTTTCCCACTTACAAAGCACGTAGAGGTCTGTAATTTTTTTTATCATAGGAACACTTCAACTGTAAAAGACGGAATCTAAAACAAAAATCCTGAAAATCACATTGTATGATTTTTAGATAATTAATTTGCATTTTATTGCATGAAATAAGTATTTGATCACCTTCCAACCAGGAAGAATTCCGGCTCTCACAGACCTGTAGTTTTGTCTTTAAGAAGCCCTCCCATTCTCCACTCATTACCTGTATTAACTGCACCTGTTTGAACTCGTTATCTGCATAAAAGACAGCTGTCCACACTCAATCAATCAGACTCCAACCTCTCCACAATGGGCAAGACCAGAGAGCTGTCTGAGGACATCAGGGACAAAATTGTAGACTTGCACAAGGCTGGGATGGGCTACAGGATAATAGGCAAGCAGCTTGGTGAGAAGGCAACAACTGTTGGCGCAATTATTAGAAAATGGAAGAATTTCAAGATAACAGTTAATCTCCCTCGGTCTGGGGCTCCATGCAAGATCTCACCTCGTGGAGCCTCAATGATCATGACAAAGGTGAGGGATCAGCCCAGAACTACACGGCAGGACCTGGTCAATGACCTGAAGAGAGCTGGGACCACAGTATCAAAGAAAACCATAAGGAACACACTATGCCGTCATGGATTAAAATCCTGCAGCGCACGCAAGGTCCCTCTGCTCAAGCCAGCGCATGTCCAAGCCCGTCTGAAGTTTGACAATGACCATCTGGATGATCCAGAGGAGGAATGGGAGAAGGTCATGTGGTCTGATGAGACCAAAATAGAGCTTTTTGGTTTAAACTCCACTCGCCGTGTTTGGTGGAAGAAGAAGGATGAGTACAACCCCAAGAACACCATCCCAACCGTGAAGCATGGAGGTGGAAACATCATTCTTTGGGGATGCTTTTCTGCAAAGGGGACAGGACGACTGCACCGTATTGAGGGGAGGATGGATGGGGCCATGTATCACAAGAACTTGGCCAACAATCTCCTTCCCTCAACAAGAGCATTGAAGATGGGGCATGGCTGGGTCTTCCAGCAGGACAACGACCCGAAACACACATCCAGGGCAACTAAGGAGTGGCTCCGCAAGAAGCATCTCAAGGTCCTGGAGTGGCCGAGCCAGTCTCCAGACCTGAACCCAATAGAAAATCTTTGGAGGGAACTGAAAGTCTGTGTTGCCCAGCGACAGCCCCGGAACCTGAAGGATCTGGATAAGATCTGTATGGAGGAGTGGGCCAAAATCCCTGCTGCAGTCTGTGCAAACTTGGTTAAGAACGACAGGAAATGTCTGATCTCTGTAATTGCAAACAAAGGTTTCTGTACCAAATATTAAGTTCTGTTTTTCTGATGTATCAAATACTTATTTCATGCAATAAAATGCAAATTAATTATTTTAAAATCATACAATGTGATTTTCAGGATTTTTGTTTTAGATTCCGTCTTTCACAGTTGAAGAGTACCGATGATAAAAATTACAGACCTCTACATGCTTTGTAAGTGGGAAAACCTGCAAAATCGGCAGTGTATCAAATACTTGTTCTCCTCACTGTATATATATATATATATATATATATATATATATATATATATATATATATATATATATACATATATATATATATATATATATATATATATATATATATACATATATATGAAATGAATGCGAAGGAAAAACCTTCGGAGTGTAGGCTTTATTTCACTTGATTGAAGCCGCTTCTACAGACACATCAGGGAATACCTGTGCAGAAAGGTATACATGTGCAGTCGATCACCGCAAAATAAATCAGCAATTAGCACGGAGTCCGGTATACTCTCAATTCTTACCATTCAACGAGCACCAAGTGAACCACCGCCGTAAATGACAATGCCCCAGGGACAATCCCACCGACCGCGCGGAATCTCGGTTTTATCTGTCCCGTGTGCGAGCCGCGCGACATGTGATCATGCGTCACATCCTTCAATTCATCACAATATATATATATATATATATATATATATATATATATATATATATATATATATATATATATATATATATATATATATATATATATATATATATATATATACATATATATATATATATATATATATATATATATACATATATATTCAAGAATAAGCCGTTTAGGTGGCCATTTTGAAATTCAATATAACTGAAAATTTTGAATACAATTTCAGCTGTTGACAAGAAATGTGTATTTCACTAATTGTTTGTCACTAATTTTGAAATGAAAGATGGCTGCCTTCTGCAACACTAAAACTGTAAATATGGCTTTTCATGTTCTTTGGTACCAATATAACATTCATATAGGGGTGATCTTATGAAGCGTGTTAAACGCATCACTGTCACTGAAATGATAATATATACATATATTCAAGAATAAGTCATAAAGGTGGCCATTTTGAAACTCAATATGGCTGAAAATTTTAACGGAATTTCAGCTGTTCACAAGAAATGTCTTTCACTAATTGTTTGTCTTGATAAATATAGATTTTACAACAAAAAAACAGCTTTTTATGACATTCATATCCACATTCAGGGCAAATATAGACATAAAATGGTGGCCATTTTGAAATCCAAGATGGCTGCCCTCTGCAACACTTTAAAAATTGCCAACATGGTTTTTCATGTTCTTTGGTACCTATTTAACACATTCATATAGGTGGGATCTTCTAATTATCAAAATCCCACGGGATTGCATAGTCGCCCTGACTATGAGGCCAGCGGGCCTGAGTGTATGGAGTGAATGTGGAATGCATGGTGCGATGAGTGATTGGGGGGAGGAGTGATTCCCACCCAAGGGACCCTGGGGGCAGTGTAAAGTGAGTTAGTGGGTTAGTCAAATTGACAAAATGGAGGTCGTTTTGCTGTTGGTGGGAACGTAGGCTCGAAACCCGTTTGGAGGGGTGCAGGAGCCGTGTTGACGGGCTGGGAGCGTGGCTACGATAGGTGAGTATCGCTTAGTGGGTACCCCGGGCACCGGGCTAGTCAGCCACGGTAGGCCAATGGTCCATGGGGGGCCGGGATGGTGTAGTGGGCATGGCTGGGCTCGCATGATGCGGGTCCCGGGGCGCCATTGGCCGCGTGGGCAGTGCATTGGGCACGGGCACCCAGGGAAGGGGCCCGGGGCGCCAGCCTGCCACGTGAGCGTTTCAGGGGAGTCACTAGGGAGGGCACTCCCCAGTGTTTAGGGAGCTGGTAGGCTCGGAGACAGTTGTAGTGCCCGGGGGTGCCATCGTTGGAGAATCGACAGAGGGTAGTTCCTTCCAAGGGAGCCACGCGTCCCAGCCACGAAACCGTGCAAGGGCACGGGAGGAAAATTTGAGGGAATGGCCCAAAATTTGTGAGGACTCCAACACAATCGACGGGAATCTTAGTTGTTAGAACCGATAGTTTAAGTGAGAGGCGCTTTTGGAAAGCCCCGGGGTAGTTAACAGTTAAATGGTTAGGGTAGATAGGAAGTGTACCCCTCTGCACCATCCATCCCTTCGCTCTCGTTGTGGGCCGCTGGACCCACCTTGGGTTGAGATTGCTGAGATCTAAGGAGGCCGTTCTGAGGCTTCAGTGGGCCTCGACACAGGACACAAGCTCTCCCTTATTCCCCTCCAGGAAGGGAACGTAGGGGTTGGGAGTATGCTTGGATGACGATAGGTAAGCCGGACAAAGACTATAAAGGGGGTTAGGGAGATGAATTTATAGGGACAAAAAATAAAAATAAAAAAAAGATGTGGCTAAATTTGGGTGTGTTATGCAAACTAAGGGGTGGGTATTGACAGAGACAGGCAAAGGCGATAGGTTGGGAGGGAGACAGTAGGGTAGGTCCGAGCCCGCCTTCCGAGTGGCCAGCACCACCGCACTCCCTCCACACACTTGCAGGACAAGACAAGAGGCCGGCCAGTTCATCTGCTGGCTGTTTTGCTACAAGGCCTGTGCCGGTCAGTTCATCTGCCGGCTGTTTTGCTACAAGGCCTGTGCCGGTCAGTTCATCTGCCGGCTGTTTTGCTTCAAGGCCTGTGCCGGTCAGTTCATCTGCCGGCTGTTTTGCTGCAAGGCCTGTGCCGGCCAGTTCATCTGCCGGCTATTTTGCTACAACGCCTATGCCGGTCAGTTCAGATGCCGGCTGTTTTGCTGCAAGGCCTGTGCCGGTCAGCTTCACCACAGGCCCGTTTTGCTACAACGGCCTTGCCTTGCCTTGCCATGCCTTGTCTGCCTGTCTTTGCCTTGACCCCATGCCTGCTAGCCCTTCCTTGCATTTTGCCCCATTTCTGTCCATTACCATGTGCGCCAGGATCATCCCGCGTTCTGCAGGGACTGCCCTGTAGGCAGCCGCATCACGGGACTGCATTGGCGGCCCGTGCACCGTTTTGTATTCACTGCGCTCATTTCAAAGGGGAGGCTGAGGACTGCATTGGTGCAGCCGGCCACATTCCCTGTCACCTGCAATTGTTTCATGAGCCAGAGACTGCATTTGGGTAGCCTGGCTCCCTGTTTCACAAAATAGCCTGTGGGATGACATTGTTTCGTGCTTTTCTCCCACAGAGTCCATCGGTCCTGGGCCATGGTTTAGTGTAAAATGTATAAGGATAAGGTTAAAGTAAATTGTACATGTTACGCCTCCTGCATGTTTGGCGTAGCGCCGGCAATTTTATTTAAGTCGTCTGTATGAGTGGGTTTGTTTAGTTAGGTACTCAGCCCGTAGGTTATTTTTTTTTGGGACACGCATACACTAAATGTCGCACTCAGGGATCCGAAGATAAAACTTACTCTGGGAAACTTACACATGATGGCACACGAAAATTCGATGACTCGGGACGAGTCTGTAAAAAGGGGAGGGGGTAGTGTTACGGCTGTGGAAATTCGCAGAACACCATATATGTCCTTAGTTCAGTTATGCCGATAAGTCCGTGTTTAGTTAGATTTCTCCACCATTGTTAAATGGGATTTATTCGTGTCACCCGGGCTGTGATCTTTGAGTTAGCCGTTTTTCTTTCGCTATCGTTATTTTGGACCAACCACTTCACCACAACCACGATCAACACCAACCACGATCAACACCAACCACGATCGCCTCAACCACCAACCACGCTGCCTCAACCACCACCGCGTTTTCTACCTCGGCACACGGTTTCCAGAGGCCTGGCCTTCGTTGAGGGAAAGCAGGCTGCCCCCGTCTCCCCTCCCCCAAACGAATGGTCTCTCCGCGAGGATTTCACCCTGCGAGGGACAAAGACAACTACCGCGGCGGCTTGCGTCCCTAATTTGGCGGGAAAACGCTTCCTTCTGGAAGTTTCCCGCATGTTCTGGAAGGAAGGGTGGAAGGGTGAGGGGCGGGGCGTGGGTATAAAAAGGAGGAACGCGAGCGCGGGAAAAAAAAAAAAAAAAAAAGAGTGGGAGAGTCGTCACCAGGAACGCGAGCGAGCGCTGAGGAGAATCTCTCTCTCTCTCTCTCTCTCTCTCTCTCTCTCTCTCTCTCTCTCTCTCTCTCTCTCTCTCTCTCTCTCTCCCTCTCTCCCTCTCTCTCTCTCTCTCTCTCTCTCTCCCTCTCTCCCTCTCTCTCTCTCTCTCTCTCTCTCTCTCTGTCGCTGAGGATAGTGAGCGAGGTGGCGGTCCGGACCGAGGGCTCTCTGGGTTGGTCGTGATGAGAACGGGCGAAGGAGGGCGGAGCCCCAGGAAATCACCACACGGTCACGTTTTCCTTCCTTCTTTTTCTTTTCGGGGTTTTCATATGAGAGATGTGGCGCCGTGTCCTTAAGTAAACCTGTTTAAGTAATTGTACATAATAAATAGACAACGGTTGTAGTCCTTCTAGTTGTGCTTTTGTTGATTGCATTGCTTTTCTTTGCCTTGCATAAATGCATGCGTGTTTCACCTTTTCCATTGCATTACTGTATACGTGTGTAAATAATAAATGTGCGTGTTTAAATGTTAACCTGTTCGTTGTGTCCTCTTTCCCCAATTGAACCGCCGTATTGCTCTCGGAATTTAGCGGACTTTTAAATAGCCGATAATAGAATCGGGTCCAACGAGGCCTGGCGATAATACACTGCTCGGTTATCCCAGAACGGAACGAACCGCTTAAGCGGTTCGTGTCCAAGCAGGCCTTCGTTGAGGTACGGTCTCTCGGTAGTCTGCCCGCGCGAATACTTAGGTATATCGATAATTCGGCGATTGACCCTGTCGCGTGCGGGTAGAGTGTTGACTAGGCCGTGGTGTGCGCTTGGAGCACACCCGTGACTGGTTTTCGGCGTTGTTCCAGAAAGTGGCAACTGAATTGTCCGTCCGGTGCCCGAGACGGCTGCCATTGGCTAAAGCGGCTGTTCACACGCTGAACGGGCGGCAAATTCGTAACAATATATATATATATATATATATATATATATATATATATATGTATATGTATATGTATATGTATATATATATATATATGTGTGTGTGTGTGTGTGTGTGTGTGTGTGTGTGTGTGTGTGTATGTATATATATATATATATATATATATATATATATATATATATATATATATATATATATATTGTTGTGGATTTCCGCCCGTTCGGCGTGTGCACGACCTTTTCAGCCCAATCCAGGCCTCGTGTCCACCGAACGCGACAATCTCGTCATAGCTTCCGGACAAACGCCGAAACCCAGCTACGGGTGTTTTTAATACACCATAAACTAGCCAACTATTCTGTCCATGCGCTACAGGGTCAATCGCCGAACTATCGATATACAGTAATCCCCTGTTTATCGCGGGGGTTACGTTCCAACCCCCCCCCCCCCAACCCCCCCGCGATTAGTGAAAATCCGCAAAGTCTCAACCATATGTTTATTTTATTATTTATATATATTTTAAAGCTTTATGACCTTTCCCACACTCATATTAACCTTTCCCGCACTCTTATTCACCTTTCCCATACTCTTATAAACACTTCCCATACTCTTAAACACTTTTTATATTAAAGCGAGATATTCTTCTTCCTGCAGTCACTGATCCACAGGGCCAATGCAGACTCCATCCTTACAATGGCCTTATTGCGGGACGTTACCACCCTCTTCACAGTTTTGTTAAAAGACCCTGCTGCTGTCGTCCTGATATTCTTTTCGTCCTTCTTAATGTACCGTACCGAAGATTCATTGATGCCGTAATGGCGGCCTACAGCAGCGAAACTTCTCCCTTGCTTTAACATGTCGAGAAGTTGCACTTTTTCTACTTTGGTTAGCATCTTCCTCTGCCGCTTAGGTTCAGTGCCAGATACCTTAGAAGGTGCAGAACGTTTGGGCAGCATTGTAAGGGTTGAAATAAATTAAAAACTTTCACAGATAATTCACACAAACACAACACCGCAGAGTAACACTACGAGTAGCGATCGCACGTCGATGTAAAATGGACAAGGCGAGATGCTGAATGCATGCTTTGCGCGGGAGATGCAGAGAATGATGCTACGGTCGCTGAGCCAATCAGAACCCAGGATACAGAACACCATGCTCTGGTTGGTCATCTCCCATCCATCAGCCAATAGCGTGCCGTGTACGATCTCGCGTGGGTAAACCAGCGCAAGTGGAAGCAGGTGCATCTGCGTTTTCCATACACACGACTCTTTGTCTCCTCTTCTACTGTATACTATGTACAGTATTTTATTTCTTGTAATATGTTTTAATTATTATTTTTTTTTTTACGTTTTTTAAATTTTTTAGGCTAGAAAATGCTTATTTTACCATAAAAATAATTAAAATAATACATATATAAATACATTTATACCGCAAAATTCCGTGATATAGCGAAAAATCCGCGATATAAAATTAGATATGTAAGAGTTAAAAATCTGCGATACAGTGAAACCGCGATATGGCGAGGGATGACTGTACCTAACTATTCGCGCGGACAGAAATGCTGGGAGTTTATACCTCGACGGGGCCTGCATGAAAATGAGCCGCTTAAGCGGCTCGTTCCGTATGCGAATGCCGAGCGGTTTTAATTAGCCAGATCCTGTCGGACCAGATTATTTTATCGGCTTTATAATCAGCCAGCTAATTTCCCGAACGCATCATGGCAGTCAATGGAGAAAGTGACGCAACGAGCAGGTTGACATTCAAACACTATGGGTATTTTATTTTCACCCAGCACGTAAGCAGTCAATGGGGGGATGGGGACAGGACACGAGCAAAAAGCCTACAGCCGAGTTCTATCGGAATGCAAGTATACACAGGCACTTAACAACAATTTTACTTCAGGACAAGGCGCCACAGACTTTCATGCAAAACCCAAGAAAGAGAGAATCTTTAATGCACTCAGGGCCGGGATGACCGGAATAGGCCCTGAGAGACTGGGCAGGTTACCTTGTCACCCTTGTGGTGACTCGATGGGTCTTTATTATCGGCAACCCCTGGTGTCTCCGTTCGGCCTGGTGCATCGCGAATGCGCCAGTCGCTTGGGCGGCTTGACGAGCAGCTTGTGCGGTTCCCCTCGGTCGTCCGGCCTTCACTGCGGCCTGGCCGAGCCGACGACGCGCTGGAGGAGTGAACGGGTCTCGACCCTGGCTTCCTGGTTGCGTTGGCGAACCTTCCAGCGAACGAACTCCACTGCTCCGATGAATCAACTCAACTCCCCCGACCAACGAACTCCACTCCACTCGCCAGCTTCACCACCAACTGCTCGGCTAACAACCGAATGTCCCACTCGCCAACTCCTTCACTGCGACCCAGCCCAACTGCTTTGTTGGCAAGCGAACGCGGCTTTTTATAGCCCCAAGGGGAGGGGCCGCTGTGGGCTTCGTCACCCAAAATCAGCGCCTTCCCCCTTTTCACCTTTGAACCTTCACCCAGGCTGGATCCGCCCCTCTCACTTCTTATTGGCCTGCTCCTTCAGAGGGTAATGCTGTTTTGATCCGATTTTTGCCGTGAAATCGCCGATCAAACGCGGACGTGGGTGAAATCGCCGATCATACGCGGACGTGGTTGAAATCGTCGTTGTTGGTGTGACAATGTGTTTGTTTTAAAATAAAAGATAGAGAAAGAATAACGGCTAACTCAAGGATGCACAGCCCGCCACACAAATAATTCCCTTTATACACCGGTGGGGAATTCTAACCGAGAACACACACTTATCGAAATAACTGACCTCTGGGGAACCTGACTGGTGTTCTGTGAATTTCCACAACCTTAACACTACCCCCTCCCCTTTTTACAGACTCATGCCGAGTCGTCTTTTCATGTGCCTTCATGTGTAAGTTCTCCCCTAGTACATCTTACCTTTGGATCCCTGAGTGCGACATTTGGTGTATCCATGTCCAAAAAGGAAATAACCTATGGGCTGTGTACTAACTAAACAAACTCACTCATACAGACGACTTATCTAAAATTGCCGGCGCTACGACAAACATGCAAGGGGAGCAAAACTCATGTACAATTTTACTTATTCTTAACCTTATAAATTTTACACGAACCATGGCCCAGGACTGATGGACTCTGTGGGAAAAAGGGCATGGCAAAGTTAGTCATAGTAGTTTGTGAGGGTGAGCGCCCCCGCAGCTGAAGGTCGGATGTCTTCGGGGCCTGTTCAAAAGGCCCCATTGTCTGTCACAGAACCTTTTTCTTTGTCTTCAGCTGCTGGAGGCAACTCACCCTAACCCGGCATGCCACATGCCATCCCACAGGCCATTTCAAGAGGGTAGCCAGGCTGCCCAATGCAGTCCCAGGCTTCCCCCTTGAAGTGAACACAAGCACAGGGAGGTAGCTGGCTGCCCAATGCAGTCCCAGGCTCCTCCCTGAAGTGAACTGGATGGTCATGGACGCAAGCAAACACTGGTCGACGGTGCTGCCTGCAGGGCACACATGATCCTGGCACACATGGTGATGGATGGAATAAAGGGGCAAATGCAAGACACAAGGGTAGCAGGCATGGGGTCAAGGCAGAGGCAGGGAAACGAGGCATGGTGAGGCAAGGCTGGAACAGGCCGCTGTAGCAAAAAC
Source organism: Eptatretus burgeri (assembly GCF_056783735.1). Taxonomy (NCBI): domain Eukaryota; kingdom Metazoa; phylum Chordata; class Myxini; order Myxiniformes; family Myxinidae; genus Eptatretus; species Eptatretus burgeri. The sequence goes on from NC_140967.1 coordinate 63,399,115, forward strand.
AGGCCGGCATACACAGCTGGCCGGCCTCTTGTCTCGTTCTGGAGGTTTGTGGAGGTTGTGAGGTGGTGCCGGCCGGTCTGAAGGCGGGCTCGGACCTACCCTACCGTCTCCCTCCCAACCTATCGCTTTTGCCTGTCTCTGTCCATACCCACTCCCTTAGTTTGCAAAACCAAATTTAGCCCCATCTTTTTTTTTTCCTTTTAATTCGTCTCCCTAACCCCCTTTATTGTCTCTCTCCGGCTAACCTATTCTGTCACCGAGCCTACTCCCAACCCCGACTTTCCCTTCCTGGAGGGGAATAAGTGAGAGCTAGCGTCCTGTCTTGAGGCCCAATCAAGCCTCAGAATGGCCTCCTCAGATCTCAGCGATCTAACCCAAAGTGGATCCAGCGGCCTACAACGAGAGCGAAGGGATGGATGGTGCGGAGGGGTACACTTCCCTATCTATCCTAACATTCATTAACCTTAAACTACCCCAGGGCTTTCAACAACCTCCTCTCACTCAATCTATTGGTTCTACCAACCAAGATTCCCGTCGCCTGTGTTGGTGTCCTCACTGATTTGGGCCTTGCCCTCAAATTTTCCCTCGTTCCCTCGCACGCTCTTATGGCTGGGCCACGTGGCTCACTAGGCAGGACCTACCCTCTGCTGATTCTCCAACTATGGCACCCCCGGGCCCTGCAACTGTCTCCGAGCCTACCAGCTCCCTAAAACTTGGGGAGTGTCCTCCATGGCTACTCCCCCTCGATGCTCATGTGGCAGGCTGGCGCCACGGGCCCCTTTCCCCGGGTGCCCGTGCCCACGACTGCCCACATGGCTATTGGCGCTACGGGCCCTGCATCATGCGGGCCCACCCGTGCCCACTACGCTATCCCGGCCCCTCTTGGGCCCTTGGCCTCCCGCGGCCGACTAGCCCGGTGCCCGGGGTGCCCACTGAGCGATACCGTTTGCAGCCACACTCCCAACCCGTCAACAGGGCTCCTGCACCCCTCCAAACGGGGTTCGAGCCTACATTCACACCAACGGCAAAACGACTTCCATTTTGTCAATTTGGCTAACCCACTAACTAACATTACTCTGACCCCAGGGTCCCTTGGGTGGTAATCACTCCTCCCCCCAATCACTCATCGCACCATGCATTCCGCATTCACTCCATTCACACAGGCCCGCTGGCCCTCACTTACTCATTGTGTTTCAATCCATTTCTCAACTCGCATTACATCGCTGAACACTGCCATTCTTCTTCACTAAATCCCTCAACTAACCCGTGCTCCCTCGTCATCCCTTACAATATAGCACATATAGCACCTCTAAGTAGCTAAGTTACGTCCCCTCTACACACTTCCAAGTCGTCCATGTCTCCAAAATCCCATTTTCCATACTCTAAATCTAAACTGACGTTCCCATTAACTAACCATTCCACGGGCCCCATGAGGACTTGTCCCTGCCCCCATGAAGCCGGTCTCACTATCACTAACCCATCCCCCTAACTAGTGATGTTCCTGTGCCCTGAGCAAGGGGGTCTCCCACCCCTGCCCAGGAATCCTGTTCACTCGAAGTGGCGAGGCTTGCTTTGCTCTCTATTTTTAATTTTTTTTCCATGCGCGGCAATTCGCAACCTGCGCTCCTTTCCCGTGACGTCATGGCAGCTGTTCGCGCTTCGCGCTCCTTGTCCCTTCTCGGACGGTAACATCTGGCAGGGATTCCCTTCTGCCGGATTCCAACCATTCGTGCAGCCACAACGTCACCCTGCGCATCTCAAGCAAGCCTCGTGTTTCGAGGGGTTCCCCACACGAGCGCATTTACTCTGCTTGTCTGTAACCCACGCCGCGGAATCCCCGATGACGTCACTCGCACCGCGAACCTGCGCGATTTCTCGCGCAAGCCGGGGTACGCATAACGCATCGGGGAAGCCGCTTCGCACGCTCTGCGAACAGAACGTGCGACGCAGGCCACCTGGAGCTTGACATGCACGCTCGCCTGGAGAACCCATCCGATCCAAATTTGCTATTCCAGCCTAGCTTTTGTCCATCCGCAGGATCGGCTTACATCCACCGCATGCGTTTCCGGACCGGATTTCACTCGCGCAGGCGCGCATGCGGCGGCCTCGTGCGCAGCACAGCACGGCCCCCGCGCGCGCTGCCATGCGAATCCGGCACGGTCCTCGAAATGGCTACGGCCGCTACACGGCCCTTGTCCCTCGTCTGGCACCGTCTTCATCGCCATTCAACACCCGCTCTACCTCGTGCTATGACGCTTACACACCTCGACATGACACTTTCACTCGGACACGTGGTTGCGTGTTCTCGCATACCAACCGTCATCTCCCTTTCATACCGTGACCTCACACACGCGGTTTTTCTCACACATGCAGTTTCTCTTACACACGGCCTTTCACCCATGCTATGCGCGCGTTTCAACACGCATTTCGCCACCCTCGTAATCACACACACACCGGAACAACCACGCTGGGAATTCGCGCTACCACAAGCGCTCCCGGGGCCTCCATACCCCCAAGCTCCGCGTGTACCCGTTAACAGCACTTACCCCCCTAACTCGCAAAGCTCGACTGGACCCACCTGATTGTGATCCGCTTCAAGGGGGCATATTCCCTCCCCTCATTCCTAAAGGAGGCTATCCTGCTGCTCGCGCCAGGTCACGACACAATCCCCAAGCAACCCTCATTGTCCCTCGCTAACTCCGTGTGTGTGTGTGTGTGTGTGTGTGTGTGTGTGTGTGTGTGTGTGTGTGTGTGTGTGTGTGTGTTCATCTTTAGTTTTATTTAATTCACCCTCTATCTCCCGTGTCTCTGTTATTTTTTTTAATTCCTGCGTCTCCCTTTGTGTCTCTGTCAATTCCATCACCTCATTCATTACCTCTGTTTTCTCCTTTATTATCTCCCTCGTCTCTACGTGTCTCGTACACGTCTCAGTCACCCCATTTAATTTTTCCCTCTCTGTCACCGTCACCTTCACGAGTCTCGCCCAACACGTCTCCTGAATTATTGTATCCTCACCCGTCTTTATCGCGGGCCGGACAGCCGTTGCACTCCCTCTCGTTGGTTCGATCGTATCACCACGTGTTGTCGCCATTTTGTGCTCCGTCGTTCGCGTTTCGCTGCGCTCAATCGCCATTATGCCCGCCTGGAGACCTTGCCCCATGCAATGCATTTCACCCTTCATTGCCTTCGTGTGCGCATCAATACAGTCCATCATGCTTTGTGTGCTCGCTTCCACACAGTCCATCATGCTTTGTGTGCTCGCATCCATCTTGTTTTTCAAATTGCTTGCATTTTCTTTCATTTCGTTTTTCATCTAGTTTCCCATCGCTTGCATCATCTGCATCACCATTTCCCCCACTCGGCTGATTTCAGCCTACCCCGACGAAGCCGAATCGCCTCGGTCAGTCGCGGCTTCGCTGGGGACCGGGGAGGGAATTTTTCAGAGGGGGGGGGTGACAAAAACCGCCGCCGCCGCCCCCGCGCCCCCTTCGGGCTCTGGGTTCGTTTGCGGGGAAAATTCAACCTGCATGGGAGTGTCCTGCACGGTGATTTTGTGCTGAGCCATAGTTTGTATCATTTCTAAATCTATTTCTAATCCCTCCTGCCTCCGCTCGCCTTGAGCTGCCATTTTGTGTATCGGTAATAAAAAATTTATACGCTCGTAATTTAATGCGAATGGAGGGTCGCTCGACACACCCTTGATCCGCTTCCCGTTAATTTAGTTTGGAGGAGGATGAATTTGTATCCCACGTCCTGACAACAGTGTTGTGGCTTCTCACCCGCCCGGCATGCGGGCGACCGCCTTTAGCTAATTTGCGGCCGCACGCGCCCACTGGACGAGCAATCCAGTCGCAGCTTTTCGGATCAACGCCGAAACCCAGCTACGGGTGTTGTTAACCACACCATAAATCAGCCAACTCTTCTGTCCACGCGCAACAGGGTTGATCACCGAATTGTCGATGTACCTAATTATTCGCGCAGACAGAAATGCCGGGGATTTACACCTCAACAGAGCCTGCACGAAAATGAGCCGCTTTAAGCAGCTCGTTCCGTTTGCGATTGCTGAGCAGTTTTATATCGTCAAGCCCCGTCGGACCCGATTATCTTATCGGTGTTAAAAACCAGCTAATATTCCGAACGCAATTACGGCAGTTCAATGGAGGAAGGGACGCAATGAGCAGGTGAATATTCAACAAAGGGGATATTTATTTCAAATGCACATATGCAAGCAAGGCAATGAATGGGGGTAGGGGACAAGACACGAGCAAAAAGACCAACAGCCGATGTCTATTTATTATCTACATGCACTTAGTCAGTTCACTACTTAGTAGACAAGGCGCCACAGACTTTCATGCAAAAACCCCAAGAAAGAAAGAAAGAAAAGCACCGGGCTCGTAAGCCTTTATGATTGCTCGGAGCCGGGATGATCGTGGGGGCTCCGAGAGACCAAGCAGGCTACCTGCCACCCTCTTGGTGACTCGCTGGGCGACCCTCGATGTCTCTGCCCGCACTCCACTGGACTCCACCAGCTCCCAACTCAACTCTCGACTCCAACGGCGCCTCCAATGGCGCCTCCAACGACCGACTCCAACGACCGACTCCAACGACCGACTCCAACCACCGACTCCAACCACCGACTCCAACTCGCCAAGGAGACCAA
>NC_140967.1:63413774-63446274 GCF_056783735.1 Eptatretus burgeri
TATTATTGAAATCTCTTTTCAGGGAAATGTGAATGCAGAGGGCCCTTAACAGGCAGCAATGCAGGGATCACAAGTCTGGACTTTGACATTACGGTGATTATAATTTTTATCCCCCGCCGCGTGACGGAAGGGGGATATTGTTGTCCGTCCGGGCGTCAACATTTATAGCTGTGAGTGCGATAACTCATAAACTGTTCGCCATATCGATTTGAAATTTGAGTCACACATGTACCACCTGAAAAGGAAGAACCCTATTGATTTTGGGCGTGGCCGGATCCAAGATGGCTGACTGGGGCGGCCATCTTGAAAAAAATGTTTTTTTGTAATAAATGGAAAACCGCTTATCTGATTTCAATTATTTTTGGTTACTATGTTCCTCACCCCTGGGGAACTTTTTTGAGATGATGACCAAATGGTGTCTTGTTTCCAATTCACCTCCCTCATTATCTGGAATATGTATGACCTTTTTCATTCAATGGCGGGAGATTCCCCATCTCTGATGGTATATTTATATATCTCCACCACCGAATCAGGATACGAGAATTATTTATTTTTCAAAGTGATTCTTCACCATTGAGAGATTGGGCCAAAAACGATATATAGCATGATATTTCAAAAATGTATTGGGCCCAATATGTTCTCTGGTATCAGTCATTAAATGGTGGAGGTATGTGCTCTACCAAGTGCCCTTCTAGTTTACTATGTTCTTTTGTATGACACATTTGACGTTAGAGAGAGACAGACAGACACAGAGAGATTTGCTTATGGTAGATTATTTGTGAGTTCTATAAGATTCCTTTCTTTGGTGGGTCCAAAATTGTGATTAAATTATTTGCGATTAAACTTGAGTGCTGTGTTTGCAGAAATGTATGTGCAAGACCTGGCTTCTACAGAATAGTGCTGAGGTCGCCTACTTACCTTTCAGCTATATAGGGTTTAATTCTTGGCCGCCGATAAACTGTCGGATTAGTTATTTTCTGGCAGGGTGTTGTTACATCACAAAGTGAGCCATCCCTTGGATGGACGTTTAGTTCGGTGCCCCATCTGTGAGCATTAGTTGGTGGATGTTATCGATCCCACAGTGTCTCTCGACAGAGTAGCCGAGGTACTGCCGCCCCCCTGAAGATATTCCGTATTCCTGCCGAAACCAGCTCCAGTCAAACATCTGCTTCTTGACTTGTATCAAGTATATGTCCTCTATGAGTTACTGATTCCTTTTAATAGGAAATGGTGGAAGGAGGAAATGTGTGTGACATGTGGAAACTCTTTGCAGGGTTCCTTCGTGCTCGCTGCTGCCAGTGATTTTGCAAGTCGTATTTGGGGAATTGAAGACTTTCGTTTACGAGTGAGTCCCTCAAATTTCTTTTTTTTGTGTGTGTATTTGTTTGTCCATAGGTAGACGTTTATTTTTCTACACCACCAACCCACAGGCTGATTAATTTTCAAAACCCAGAAGTACTTTTGTAAAAAATGCAGCACTGGATCAATTGGTTATGGCTCTCTCTCCTGTGTCTGATTTTACTTTTGTTATAGCTTTGCCAAATCTTTTGTGTGCTTTGTTAACAAAATGTTTCCTTCTCTGTTTCCAGCACACATTAACAGGACACAGTGGCAAAGTGCTGAGCGCAAAGTTTATGCCTGATGGCGTAAGGGTTGTTTCTGGCAGTCATGACAGAACCCTGAAGCTTTGGGACCTTCGCAGTCGTGCCTGTGAGTCTCATGGGATGGATCACGGGTTAATTCTGCAAGCAGAGCTCTCAGCTGTTACTTGGTCACTGGAGACGATAGAACAGAAATTATTTTCACAATTCCTTCCTTGAGTGAAACCAAGAGAATCACCACGTGCACGTTTTAGGTACTCGTACGATCTTCGCTGGTTCGAGCTGCAATGATGTGGTCTGCACAGAGCAGTGCGTCATTAGTGGACACTTTGACAAGAAGATTCGCTTTTGGGACACCAGGTGAGAATGTGGAAACATGGGCAACTACTGGCTTCATGGACTGCAGCAAAAATCCAAACATGGTCTGAGATATTTGGACAAATTGAGTGAACTTAGATGGGATGACCATGCATTCCCTCTCTTGCTTTCCTCTTCACTTTCTGTGCTCCAGAGCTGAATCCACTCGTGCAGAGCTGACATTTGCAGGTCGTGTGACCTCTTTGTGTATCAGTCCCGACCACTCGGATTTGCTCAGTTGTTCAAGGGATGACAACCTCTACATCACTGATCTCCGTACCATGAAGAACAAGCTGATTTTAACGTATGTTTAATGAATGGGAAAAGGTAATTGCTATAATGACATATATATATATATATATATATATATATATATATATATATATATATATATATATATATATATATATATATATATATATATATATATATATATATATATATATATATATATATATATATATATATGTATATATGTATATATATATATGTATATATATATATATATATATATATATATATATATATATATATATATATATATATATCTATCAAAGGAATCCATGGTAAATTCTCCAACCGTTAATTGAACAAACAATGACTCTATCATTGTTATATATATATATATATTTTTTTTTTTTTTTTTTTTAACGAATCTACGCCCGCTCGGCGTGCGAGTGACCGCGTTAACTAATAACGGCTGCTTGCCCACCGAACGGACAATTCAGTTGTGACTTTGTGGAACAATGCCAGAAACCAGTCACGGGTGGGTTTTTAATCCCACCACGGCCCAGTCCGTATTCTACCCGCGCGAAATAGGGTCAATCGCCGCATATCAATATACCTAAATACCCGCGTGGGTAACCTACCGAGGGACCGTACCTTGGCAAAGGCCTGCTTGGACACGAACCGCTTAAGCGGTCCGTTCCGTTCTGGGATAACCGAGTGGGTATTATCGCCAGACCTCGCCGGACCCGATTCTATTTATCGGTTATTTAAAAACCAACTAGTATTGCGAGAGCGAGATAGCGGTTCAATGGGGGAAAATGACGTGACGAACGGGTAACATTCACACAACGACATTTATTTATACACACGTATACAAACAATCATGCAGCCATGCAGGTAAGCAATGAAAAACACTTACACAGTCAACAAAAGCAAAACACGCATGCAGTTGTTTTATGAAGACTGCGGGACGGGGACAAAGACATGGGCAAGGCGAAGCACTACAACCGTCTATGGTTAATTATATACAGTCACTTAACAGGTTTTTACTTGCAAGACACAGCGCCACAACATGCATTCCAAAGCAAAACCCCAGGAAAACGACCACCCCCATCGACAGGGGAGTCAGACTGGGCCCGTGGGCCTTTATAACGTCGATCCGTGTAGACCGCAGAGGCTCCGCGAGGTGGCGCAGGTTACCTTCCTCACTGGGCGACCCACGACGCTCCTTCCCCACGGCAGCTAGCGTAACCGCGGTCCAGCTCAAGCTTGGTGGTACGGGCCCCGGCCGGCAACGCCTGAGAGGAACGAACGGGCCTTCGCTCTTTTTGAGTTGATGCTCTCTTTAAGAGCCCGTCCGTCCCTCGCGCTGCTCGGACTGTCCCGAAGCCCTATCACCTCGGACCGTTCGGAGCTGGTTGTCGAGTTCTCTCCGGCTCGTACACGAGCGCGCAGGTCTGCGCGGCACAGCAGGCAGGGCTGCGCTCCCAGCTCGCGTCTCCTCCTGGTGTCCGAACCTCTCCACCGACTGAGACTCCAAGCGCCAGGCTCCAGACTTCCGCGCAGCTCCTCGACCTCTCCAGACTCGCCTCCAGACCCAACTTGACTTGTTGAACTGGCGCTCTGCGCGGCCTTTTATATGGCTGGTGAGACGAGATCTGATCTCCGCCCTCTCACCTCTGACCTCTGCGCGGAAAGTGGACGTCGTGGAAATCACCTACCCCTGGATCCGATTCCCCGAGAGCGAGCCGACGGGTTTGAAATCATCACCCTTCGACCCCCACAGGCCCTGCGCCTTTCTCTCCTGTGATCCGTTTTCCGAGGCAAAGCTTCCACACAGAGCGGACGTGGTAGAAATCACCAGATTTGCTCGATGAGCGAACCCCCGCGTGTGCCTGCAGCGATGCTGTTCGCTGGGAACTCGCCGTGGACGTCGCAAAGATGGCGGCGTTTGTGGGCGAAGGTGAGGCGATGTTTGTGGTGTGGAGATGTTGACGGTTGCTGGTAGAGTGGTGAGGATGTCGTGATTGTTGAGAGGCAGGTGTGGTTGTGGTTGTGAAGCGGTCGATGAGAGTGATGTTGGTGGTTGGTCCAAAACAACGATAGTGAAAGAAAAATGGCTATCTCAAAGATCACAGCCCTGTGACACGAATAAATCCCATTAAACAACGGTGGGGAAATCTAACTGAACACGGACTTATCAATCTAACTGAACTAAGGACCTTTATGGTGTTCTGCGAATTTCCACTGCAGTAACAATATATATATATATATATATATATATATATATATATATATATATATATATATATATATATATATATATATATATATATATATATATATATATATATATATATATATATATATATATATATATATATATGTTTTTCTTTCAGCCTGGTGTTGGCGCAGTGGTAAGGGCAGTGGCTTGGGACCCAAGAGGTCCTGAGTTCAAGCCCCGTTGGGACACTGAATTAATATATGTATGTATATGTGTATATATATATATATATATATATATATATATATATATGTATTTATATAATGTATATATATATATATATATATATATATATATATATATATATATCTATATCTATATATATATATATAAATATATATAAACCAAGTCGAAAACACCAGGGGGTTGACCCAGCCTGCCATCCTTCCGAGGTCGGCGAAATGAGCACCAGTTGTACTGGGCCCGGTGTATGCCCCGGTTAGAATAGGTGTACCATATCCCTGTGTGTCGTAAGAGGCGACCAGGGTTGCGTCAGGAAGGGCATCCGGCGTAAAAACCTATGCCAAATCATTATGCGGACAACAAAACGAATTTCCATACCGGATCGGTCGAGGCCCGGGTTACCAACGACCGCCACCGGTACCGGTGGTCAGCAGGGTACCAGTGGAAATTGTGCTACTGCTGGGCGAAGGAGGAGAAGGAGACGGGGAAGGCGAGTCCGGAGGCAGTGGGAGAGGGGGAAGGGTAGAAGTGTGGAGGTGAGAGTTGGAACTCTGAATGTTGGGACGATGACTGGCAAAGGGCGAGAGTTGGCTGATATGATGGAGAGAAGAAAGGTGGACATACTGTGTGTACAAGAGACCAAGTGGATGGGGAGTAAGGCGAGGAGCATTGGAGGTGGTTTCAAACTGTTCTACCATGGTGTGGATGGGAGGAGAAATGGTGTCGGGATAATCCTGAAGGAAGATCATGTCAAGAAGGTATTGGAGGTGAGGAGGGTGTCTGACCGAGTGATGAGTGTGAAGTTGGAAATTGAAGGGGTGATGATGAATGTCATCAGTGCATATGCCCCACATATGGGGTGTGAGATGGAATATAAAGAAGATTTCTGGAGTGAGTTAGATGAAGTGGTGGAGAGTGTATCCAAGGATGAAAGAGTGGTGATTGGAGCAGATTTCAATGGACATGTTGGGGAAGGGAATAAAGAGGATGAGGAGGTGATGGGGAGGTACGGTCTCAACAAGAGAAATGTGGAAGGGCAAATGGTGGTAGAGTTTGCAAAAAGAATGGAAATGGCAGTGGTAAACACGTATTTCAAGAAGAAGGAGGAACACAGGGTGACATACAAGAGTGGAGGAAAGTGCACACAGGTGGATTACATCTTAAGTAGGAGATGCAACCTGAAAGAGATTAGTGACTGTAAGGTTGTGGCAGGGGAGAGTGTAGCTCGACAGCATCGATTGGTGGTCTGCAGGATGACTTTCGAGGTGAGGTTGAGGAAGAGAGTGAGGGCTGAACCAAGGACCAGATGGTGGAAGCTGAAGGAGGAAGACTGTTGCGTGAAATTTAGGGAGGAGGTGAGACAGGCGCTGGATGGTGGTAAAGATGGGTGGGATGATTGGGCAACGACAGCAGAAGTTGTGAGGGAGATAGCGCGGAAGGTACTTGGTGTGACATCTGGACAGAGGAAGGAAGATAAGGAGACTTGGTGGTGGAATGAGGAAGTACAGGAAAGTATAAGGAAGAAGGGGTTGGCTAAAAAGAAGTGGGATAGTCAGAGAGATGAAGAAAGTCGGCAGGAGTACAAGGAGTGGCGTCGAAAAGCAAAAAGAGAGGTGGCAAAGGCCAAGGAAAAGGCATATGACGAGCTGTATGAGAAGCTGGATACAAAAGAAGGGGAAAAGGATTTATACCGATTGGCAAGACAGAGGGACCGAGCTGGGAAGGATGTGCTGCAGGTTCGGGTGATAAAGGACGCAAATGGGAATGTGCTGACGAGCGAGGAGAGTGTGTTGAGAAGGTGGATGGAGTACTTTGAGGAGCTGATGAATGAAGAAAATGAGAGAGAGAGAAGGTTGGAAGAGGTGGAGATAGTGAATCTGGAAGTGGGGTGGATCAGTAAGGATGAAGTGAGGACTGCTATGAAGAAGATGAAAAGTGGAAAGGCGGTTGGCCCAGATGGTATACCAGTGGAGGCATGGAAGTGCTGAGGAGAGATGGCAGTGGGGTTGTTAACCAGATTGTTTAATAAAGTCTTGGAAAGTGAGAGGATGCCGGAGGAGTGGAGATTAAGTGTACTGATTCCGATTTTCAAGAATAAGGGTGATGTGCAGAGCTGTGGAAATTACAGAGGGATAAAGTTGTTAAGCCACACCATGAAGTTGTGGGAAAGAGTAGTGGAAGCTCGGTTGAGAGGAGAGGTGACGATCTGTGAGCAGCAATATGGGTTTATGCCAGGAAAGAGCACCACTGATGCGATGTTTGCTTTGAGAATGTTGATGGAGAAGTACAGGGAAGGCCAGAAAGAGTTACATTGTGTGTTTGTGGATTTAGAGAAAGCTTATGATAGGGTGCCAAGAGATGAGTTGTGGCATTGTATGAGGAAGTCGGGAGTGGTGGAGAAGTATGTGAGGATCGTGCAGGATATGTATGAGGACAGTGTGACAGCGGTGAGGTGTGCGGTAGGAATGACGGACCGGTTTAAGGTTAAAGTGGGATTGCACCAAGGATCGACTCTGAGCCCTTTCCTGTTTGCAATGGTGATGGACAGGTTGACGGACGAGATCAGACTAGAGTCTCCATGGACCATGATGTTCGCGGATGACATCATGATCTGTAGGGAGAGTAGGGAGCAGGCTGAATCGAGCCTTGAGAGGTGGAGGTACGCACTGGAGAGAAGGGGAATGTTAGTCAGTAGGAGTAAGACGGAGTATATGTGCGTAAATGAGAGGGAGGGTGGTGGTATGGTGCAGTTGCAAGGAGTTGAGGTGGGGAAGGTGGATTGGTTTAAATACTTGGGATCAACTGTCCAAAGTAACGGAGAGTGTGGGAGAGAAGTGAAAAAGAGAGTGCAGGCAGGATGGAGTGGGTGGAGAAGAGTTGCAGGAGTGATTTGTGACAGAAGGGTAGCTGCAAGAGTGAAGGGGAAAGTATATAAGACGGTAGTGAGACCAGCTATGTTGTATGGTTTGGAGGCGGTGGCGCTAACTAAAAGACAGGAAGCAGAGCTGGAGGTGGCAGAGTTAAAGATGCTGCGATTCTCGTTGGGAGTGACGAGGATGGATAGGATAAGAAATGAGTGTATTAGAGGGACAGCGCAGGTAGGACGGTTTGGAGACAAAGTGAGAGAGGTGAGATTGAGATGGTTTGGACATGTGCACAGGAGGGAAACGGAGTATATCGGGAGAAGGATGTTGAAGATGGAGCCGCCAGGCAGGAGGAGAAGAGGAAGGCCAAAGAAGAGGTTCATGGATGCGGTGAGGGCGGACATGCGGGTGGTTGGAGTGTCAATGGAAGATGTGGAGGATAGAGCAAAATGGAGACAGTTGGTCCGCTGTGGCGACCCCTAGCGGGAGCAAGCCGAAAGAGGAAGAAGAAGATATATGTTTTTCTTTCATTATTATATATTTAATTATTGTTATTGTACATATTTGATAACTGCCATTAAATTATCCATTTAATTTAATTTGCTTGTGTCTGTGTATCTGATGTGGGTTGAGTCCAACTTGTGTGCCTCCGTCCATTACCGCCATTTCTTTCTCGCGTGCGCATTAATCTCCGGGAGTCTCGGTTGTAAGCCTCTAAGGGAGAACTGTTTGGCCATCCATCAAAGTGGGGGCTAAACCCCTAGACACGCCAATATATATATATATATATATATATATATATATATATATATATATATATATATATATATATATATATATATATATATATATGTCACTTTCGAACCACTGACTGATATTAATGATTTCCACTGACTGACTGACATTCTGGGTGATGAAAAAGCTGAAATTTGTCGTGCCAATGGACATTGGCCATTGAAGCCGGTACACCGGGAAAAAAATCACATAATCGTCGTACAACATTCATAAATGAAATTATAAATAAATGAAAAAAAAATGGGGAAGCACGGTGATTTTGTATGCTGATGGACTTCGAAGCCGATACACAGAGAAAAATCACAGAATCGTCGTACAACTTTCATGTATGAAAATATTAAATAGAAAAAAATAATGAAAATGAACAAATGAAAAATCAAATTCAGGTGAGGGACCTGAGACAATGGGGAAACACGGTTCTTATGCTTACACAATGTGTAAGCACACCCCTCCTGTGTGTGTGTATATTTGTATGTACATATATATATATAGTTACGTTTGTGGGGGTTGGGTGGTTAGATATTACCATCAAACAGATGGGAATGTATAATGCAGCATGGTCCGTGTGCGAGTGGATTGCCATCTCGATGTATAAGGGGGGAAACGTAAGCTTAAGCATTGCCTTCTTTGCCTGTCCACCATACAGGGGATGGTGGTGGTAACAATTAGTTAGAGAATATGGTTAAGGAAATTGTGTGTAAAGCCCCTATGTAAACCTCTGCCGGGGGGCGGCGGGGGGCTTGGCACGAAAGAGGCGGGGTGGAGCGATGGATCACCTCCCAAGTGGCGGAGCGGTGGATTGCCTCCCAAAAAGGGGCGGAGCAATGAATCGCCTTCCAAAAAGGGGTTTAGCATGGCCAATAAAAAAGGTGAGGGGAGGGCCAAAATCGGCAGTTGGGGGAGAGAGAGAACGTCAGAGGGTGTTGGGGGAGAGGGAGTACTTTAGAGGGAGTTGGGGGAGAGAGAGAATGTTAGAGAGAGTTGTGGGAGTGAGAGAACATTGGAGGGAGTTGGAGAGAGGGAGCGTTGGAGAGAGTTGGGGGCGAGAGAGAATTTTGGAGGGAGTTGTGGGAGTGAGAGAACATTGGAGGGAGTGAGAGAGAGAGAGAGAGAGAGAGAGAGAGAGAGAGAGAGAGAGAGAGAGAGAGAGAGAGAGAGAGAGAGAGAGAGAGAGAGAGAGAGAGAGAGAGAGAGAGAACGTTGGGGGAGAGAGAAAACATTGGGGGGGTGGGGGGAGAGAATGTTGGATAGAGTTGGAAGGGGGGAGAGAGAGAACGTAGGAGGGAGTTGGGTGGGGGGAGGAGAGTGAACATTGGTGGGAGTTGGGGGAGAGAGAGAACGTTGGAGGGAATTAGGGGAGAGAGAGAACGTCAGAGGGAGTTGGGGGAGAGAGAGAACGTCGGAGGGAGTTGGGGAAAGAGAGAATGTTGGAGGGTGTTGGGTGCGAGATAGAATTTTGGAGGGAGATATGGGTGTGAGAGAACATTGGAAGGAGTTGGAGAGAGAGAACATTGGAGGGAGTTGGATAGAGAGAATGTTGGAGGGAGTTGGGGGAGAGAGAGAGAACGTTGGAGGGAGTTGGGAGAGAGAGAGAGAGAGAGAGAGAGAGAGAGAGAGAGAGAGAGAGAGAGAGAGAGAGAGAGAGAGAGAGAGAGAGAGAGAGAGAGAGAGAGAGAGAGAGAGAGAGAGAGAGAGAGAGAGAGAGAGAGAGAGAGAGAGAGAGAGAGAGAGAGAGAGAGAGAGAGAGAACGAACGTACGTTGGGGGAGAGAGAAAACGTTGGGGGGGTGGGGGTGGAGAGAATGTTGGGTCAAGTTGGAGGGGGGGGAGAGAGAACGTTGGAGGGAGTTGGGGGAGTGAGAGTACATTGGAAGGAGTTGGAGATAGAGAACGTTGGAGGGAGTTGGAGAAAGAGAATGTTGGAGGGACTTGGGGAGAGAGAGAGAGAGAGAGAGAGAGAGAGAGAGAGAGAGAGAGAGAGAGAGAGAGAGAGAGAGAGAGAGAGAGAGAGAGAGAGAGAGAGAGAGAGAGAGAGAGAGAGAGAGAGAGAGAGAGAGAGAGAGAGAGAGAGAGAGAGAGAGAGAGAGAGAGAGAGAGAGAGAGAGAGAGAGAGAGAGAGAGAGAGAGAGAGAGAGAGAGAGAGAGAGAGAGAGAGAGAGAGAGAGAGAGAGAGAGAACGAGAGAGAACGAGAACGCTAACGCTGGAGGGAGTTGGGGGAGAGAGAGAGAGGGATAGAGAGAGAATAAGAGAGAGAGAACGTTGGGGGGAGAGAAAACATTGGGGGGTGGGGGGAGAGAATGTTGGATCGATTTGGAGGGGGGAGAGAGAGAACGTAGGAGGGAGTTGGGGGAGGAGAGTGAACATTGGAGGGATTTGGGGGAGAGAGAACGTCGGAGGGAGTTGGGGAGAGAGAGAATGTTGGAGGGAGTTGGGGGCGAGAGAGAATTTTGGAGGGAGTTGTGGGAGTGAGGGAACATTGGAAGGAGTTGGCGAGAGAGAACGTTGGAGGGAGTTGGGGGAGAGAGAGAACGTTGGAGGGAGTAAGAGACGAGAGAGAGAGAGAGAGAGAGAGAGAGAGAGAGAGAGAGAGAACGAGAGAGAGAGATGGAGATGGAGATGGAGATGGAGATGGAGATGGAGAGAGGGAGAACGAGAGAGAGAGAGAGAACGAGAACGAGAACAATGGAGGGAGTTGGAGACAGGATTTGAGAAGAGTTGAGAGAGCAAGCATTGGTAACGACTGAGGGGAAAGTTGGTCTGAGGAGAAGGCGGAGAAGTCTGGGAACGTGATGTGGAGTTGTTAGCGTATGCGAGAGTGAGAGGGGAGCTTTATGTGAGGGGGTAATCCTGCCTGCCTGCCTCTGGCCGTGTTCGTCGCCCAAAGGCCTTTTTGTCACCCAAAAGCCTGTTCGTCACCGGGGTCCTGTGTATGACCCTCCTGTCGATCTCATCGTCCTGTGATCGTCTGGATGCCTCATTGTTTGCTTGCTTCATCCTCTGCTCACCTCCTCAAGCCTCCTCATCATCTGGCCGTCCCACTGCCAAAAAGCTGAGTCCCCCCCGTTTTTTTCTCCCCACCCTGTCTGTGACTGAGTCCGGAGTGTGGCGCCGAGTTCTTTAGATTCATTCTTCCCATTTGTACATAATTATTTATTTATTATCGATTCTGTTCTTCCCTACCACAAAACTCAGTTGTCTCCTATGTCATGTTCAATCCTCCCTGGTTCTTTTTAGCTGCGTCGCGTTGCGAACGCTGGCTTTAAGAGAGCTCCACGTTGTTCTTCTTGTTCTTGTTCTTGTTCTTCTTCTGGTGAAGACAAAACCTTTATGACACAGCTCTTGGACACATTTGTCCTTGTTATTATTGATTGTGTTCAACCTTCCCTGTGCGCCGCCGCCATTAATTTGGAATGCCTCATTTGAGCCGCTCGGGACATCATGGGACTTCAACCTCCCGCCTCTGAGCTCGATGTTAATTCAACCGTCAACGATACAATATATATGTGTATTTTTACAATATATATGTGTGTGTGTATATATATATATATATATATATATATATATATATATATATATATATATATATATATATATATATATATATATATATATATATATATATATATATATCATAAACTCTTACAGTCCAATTTACTGTATGTATAATAGTGTAGTTATGCCTCCGCTAATGAAGTCGCTTTTGCTGGAGGCATTATGTTTTTGGGTCGTCCGTGCGTCCGTGGTAGGTTTTCGTTACTGAGATAACTTAAATATGGCTGAAGGGATCCAAGTCAAACTTGGTATAAAGATATATTATGATGCAAAGATCAACTGATTAGATTTTGGCATGAAAAGGTCAAAAGTCAGAGGTCGTGTCAGGTAACATGTGATACTTGAACAGCTGAAGGAATTTAAATCAAACTTGGTGAAATATTATCGTGATATAATAATGTGGACTGAGGCATATCAGTCGACATCAAATTACGTCTTGTTTTTTTTCATGAAACTTGTTGATTTTGCTGACAGACCTTTTTCATTGGTATAGGGGAGATGGGTTCAAGTGTGGAGCTGATTGGACAAGAGCAGTTTACAGGTAGCAGGACAACTTTTACTCATGATTTATCAATTGAAATACAGCTGATGTTTTTGGGTTTTTTTCTCCAAAAATGATGAGGCTCATGGAGGGACTTGTACATGCATCACAGTGAAAGAACCTTAGGAGGCAATGGTCAAATCACCACTGTATAGTATGTCTGGGATTTTAATGTAGGATCCCCAGCATCAAGAGCTAAGTGCTCGGATGGAACATGATACAGTCCAATAATTTTTCTTAAACAAAATGTTTGTTCTTTTTGATGGGAAGAAAAAAAAAAAGAATGGAATGGTGATGCAGTGATTTGAAAGATTTGTTTCCATTCAAGTTTATTGTTTCTGGCTCGAACGAGGTTTCTGCTGTTATACTGTTTGCACACCAGGGTTTTGTTATTTGGCTTCCAAGCTGATCAATATTGCTCCATCCACATGTGTGGCACACTTTAATGAGCCTTCATCTCAGTGTTATATTGAACAACATGTATGGATGAGTAAGTATAATGTGCACATGACTGTTTGTGGTGGTGATTTTGGCATTGATGTATGACAAGAATAGTTATTCTTTGATATATAATCCTGTACCATATGTATATTTGGATTTGGCAACAAATTGTATAACTGTATAACCTCACCCATTTCTGCTACTTCATGGTTATTCTGTTGCTTATAAACCATACCACTGTAGTGGAGTGCAATAAGTATACAACTTTGGGCCTTTTTTGGGGTATTACTTTTAATGGCTGTAGTCCAATTGCAAATTGAGCATTTTAATGTTGAGAACCTTATTTGAATAGCCACTAGGCTTACATGCAGCCATTTTAAGTTTGCAAAAGTGGTAGCCTCTAAAAGCATTTTGATTTGAATGCCCCCACTCCTGCTTTTTCGGTGACACGTGGCCACCATTCAGAGGAAAGCATTGCAGAATCGAATGTTAAAATGCATGGGAGTACAAAGTGGAATAGATTCTGCTTTGAACGAAATTAGCTCGAGCTCGCTCAGAGGAACATTATAAATATAGAGGAAGAATATAAGAAAGTATTTTTTTTTTCTTTTAAATGAAGAACTAACTTGGCCGAGCCCACCTGTATGCATGCATCATACATTTGGGTCATGTCGCATTATCTCTGGCCTGGTCAAAATGTGGAGGCCATAAAAGACGTTAATTTCCAGTAATAATCATGGAGGACAAGCACCCTCAACAAACTTCATAAATACTGATATGCTGGTTTATGTATAAATAAGTTCGGTTTATTCAGGTTGTAAAATTGAACAATGTCAACATTTAATATGGGTTAATTGAGCAAACCGTTTGCATTTGTTTCTTTACACACACACACACACACACACACACACACACACACACACACACACACACACACACACACACACACACACACACACACACACACACACACACGGAACAAAGTTGTCGAGCATACAGTCTGGCACCCTGCTTTGCTCTCCAAACTCTCAGCCTATGACATCCAAGGCCACCTCTTCTCTTGGCCTGCTGAATTCCTCCACTTTCATCGTCAGCATGGGACTTTCAACGAAATTCTCTCCCTCCTCTCTCTCCCTGTCGAGGCTGAAGTGCACAAAGCAGTGTCTTGGGCCCAGTCCTGTTTCTCATCTTCACAACTGATCTTTCTGATTCTCTGGAGAACCCTCCTTTTCTTTTCCCTGACGATTTCACCCTCTGCTGTAGCATTCCTCATCCTTCAGATATTCAGGCAAGAGCCTCTTCCCTCTCTGCAGATCATGATAGAACCAGGAGCTGGTCCAACACTTGAAAAATATCTCTCAACTCTGGCAAATCTCACACTTCTCACTGTCTTCAAGAAGACCGTTTGGCAAACCCTCCCATCTATTTCCTTGACAAACCACTTGACGTTCAGTTCCTCAATCTTTTTGAGCCTTACCATCAGCCACAATATCTCTCGCAACAACCACATATCTGAGTTGGTTTCTAAAGTCAGCCTCTGATTGGGCAAGCTTCATTGTGCCAAGACTTTCATTGACGCAGTCTGGCACCCCACCCCCCCCCCTGTTACCTCATACATTTCACTTCATGATTCCGTGAAGAGCAAGTCATTCAAAATCTTTGAAATCTCCTGTGACGAAGCAGAATATCATGTGGACTTGTTACCCACACACGCTAGACAGGTTGGTGGTCTCTGTTTTCTTCCACCTCCTTTCTGGCCTTGCACCCTCTGCACCTGCACTTTCCATGCTCCACCATCCCCCTCCCCATGCACCAATATTTTTCCATGGCCCACATTCTTTGGCATTAATCCCCTTCTGTTGAAACTCCCAAAACCTAGGCTCACTGCTGACCTCCACTCTTTTTTTTTTATGGTTTCTAAGCTTCATGGAAGAGCTGTTACGCATTCACATTAAGACAGCAGACAACAGCTGTCATATGGAAAATGTTTTAATTGGGGGAAAACATTACAACGATGAGTGTAATGATTAAGAGAGAACTCATTTAACTTTGATACACAGAAACAAGTAAGGTTTTAGAAAAGCAACATGTTTCCCGATCCATTTTCATTTTTGTCAAGCATTTTGATTCAATCTAACTTGCTCTCCGCTGATAAAAAATACAGTATGGTCTAAGTTGTAAAAGACATTTTAAGAATACATAAATGTCAAGCAACAGAGGAAAATGGATTGCAATGAAACATCAACAACAAATGAGGTTAGAGCACACGTTTAAAATCTGTATCTGATTCTATATGCTTCTATTTACAATACATTTATCATCAATTTCATGTAAACTTGAGATGAGATATGAGATATGAGATATTTTCCTCTATTTGTGTATTTCATTGAGGCTCGTGGAGAAGTTAGAACACGTAATGGATCAGGACGTAATAAAACAAAAAAGAACAGCAGAAAGAGGGGGAGGGGTACACGTGTACACCAACAGCAGGGTGGAGGTACAAAATAGAGGAAGACTTTGAAGAATGAGGGCAAGGATGGAGTGGGTGAACAAGATGTATCCAGCCACAACTTCTCAATCACAGATGTGGAATAAAAAAACTGTAAACCTGGAGAGAGTTGGGCCTGAGGATGGTTAATGGGGGAAGAAAAGATCATGGTTGTGAATGAGGGATGATCTGAGATGGTGGTGAGCAGCTGTCTTTAAAGCCTTGGAGGGAAGGGTGAGATTGAAGAGACTGTGGAAGTTGGTTCCTAATGCCAGGAAGAAAAACAAGAGGAAAGAATGAGTGGAGGTGAGAGGTGAGCCTTGAGTGGATTTTGGGAGTTTAACAAGCTAAGAGGGTTACTGGTTACAGTGTATGTTCTGCAGAAACCAGGAGGGACAAAACCAATAGAGGGCAGAGGATGCTCGACCAAAAAGATGCAAGAGGATGCAAGATCAGAAAGGAGTTATTGGCAGACTGTGTGAGCCATGCAAATAATTGGGGGAGACAGAGCATGGAAAGGGCTGACGATAGAAGACCAGAAAGGAGGGGGTATAAGACAGAGAAACCACTGACCTAGGTTATTTATTTATTTTCAAAATTTAATCACCTTGTCCTAATTGATTTTTGTTTATCACTTTTGGTTTTTTGAAAGAATGACAAATGGGTTTCATGGCGTGCTCACTGCATAACCAATACATGAATGAATGTTTTGTTTGCGTAATTTATAGAGCCGTCATCCCTTGTCCTCCTTCCTTCCTTCCTGACTTCATGTGTTCTTTTCCCCTTACTTTATTTGTCTTCCTTCCACTGAAGCTATCAAACCTCCAAGAAATTTTCTTCCCAATCTCATGACTTCCTGAAGCTCTGTTTTGCCACACCCCACAATCACACACTACTTATTAGGTTATTTCTCCAAAATAAGCTAATAGAGTGGGTCCGTGTCCAACTGTTCATCCATACCTCTGTTAACATTGATTTAGGTTATTGTTGTTTAGTTTTTATTGTGTTATTTCGTTTTTTGTGTTATTGTTTAGTTTGTATCAGGACAGAAAGGTCACCCCACCTGTTGGGGAAATAACCATCAGTCCCCCATGGCGCTGTTTTATTCTTTTTTTTTTTTTCTTGTTACGTTTCCCAAAATGCCTTTGTCACTGCCTTGTTCTGTAAATGTGCTAATAGACTCGAAGCTTGTCCTTTAAAATGGAGAAAAAGAATGAAACTGAATGTGACATGGTTAGGCATTTCTTCATTGGTGTTCAGCACAATTCTGCGGGGTAGCATCATTGGCTGAGTGTGCAGCTTGGCCGCTGATATAATGCCCACTGTAAGTCAGGGCAGGAATTTGTAATTTGTTCATGGTGCCGACGATAGCTCGCCTATTCTTTGCGGAGGACACCATGGGATATTTGACATCCACCAATGAATGCTGGCAGATGGGTCGCTCGTTTAACGTCCACCCAAGGGACGGTACACACATTGATGAATCATCCTGCCCGTGAAACACCGGGATGACAGTTTGTAGCTGGGTCGGGATTTGAACCCAGGCTATAAAGTTTTGGGGCAAGTGTGCATACCTCGAGGCCATCCTGTCAGCCCATGGTTTGGTACTACCTGTCATGATGCCACTTGGAAACACAAAATGTATATCTGTATTTTTGACTTTTTGGTTTTTTAAATCCTAAACATTAAAAAAAATCTAGTCATTAAACGCTTTTGGAATAAATAAGTGAAAGTGAAATGAGCTTTTGGTTAAAACAACACAGCATAAAGCTTCCTCCATCCTCACGCATGCCGTGCCCATCCTCCATCCTCGCGCATGCTATGTCCATTTGCCATGTCCAAACATCCTGCATCATCACCCAAATTTTTTGGAAGTTGATGAACAGTCAATAATTAGGATTTGTGATTTTTCATCATGGGAAAAGCAACTTGCATCATGCTGTGGAAACCCTGACGCTAAATTTGACATGGCCTGGTTTATGTGGAGAAGAGATGCTTTTTCTTTTAAAGGAAAAGTTTACTTTTTCTTATTAGTGGTGTGGAAAGGTGTGCATCAAGGAGAGGAGGTTTTCAGGTAACTTGGACGGTGTTGTGAAATCTACTTTACCATTGTTATCCATAACGCGTTAAAGGCAGGATCTTTCACTCCAGATGCAGAATACTGAGGTGACGATTCACATATTTGTTCCTCATTTGTGAGGATTTCAAAATGGCAGTTTTGTATATGAATGGGAGAACTCCATGGAAAGCTGGGTTTCGTAGGCTGCGGGGTAGCAAGATAGGCAAGTTGGTAGTGTCCTCATTTTGAGCTGTCTGGTATTGTAATTATTTATCTCTGAAGTGTAATTCTTCTCGAAATACTTATGTCAACCAGGCGCAGTGTCAGCAGCGAGTGCTGCATCTTTGAGTATGCTGTCCCTTAGATATGGAGATAAACTCAGTTGTCTTGTCTGCATTTAGGTTGTGGATGTTAAGGATCTTGTGGTGTCTCTTGAAAACTGGTAGGCTCTTGTGGACTGATATATTGGGTAAATTTATACCGTGAGATTAAACGGGACATTTCAAGTAATTACAAAGGATGAGTTAAATGACTATCGTTGAGAATGAGGTCATAATAAAATAAGTAAATTAATGGGTTAAAGTAATGGGATGCAAATAAAGCATAGAAATGATGAGACAAATGATTCAAAGATCGTAACAAGGGAGCTTAAATGCATAAGGAGGCCATTTGGAGGAGGATTGCACCTTCTTTAATAGTTGAGCTTATTGTTCCAACAATAACTGACAGTAGACCGCTCTGATACATTTTGTGTTTTTTTTTTTTATTCTCTCCAGTCCGGATGGACAGTATATCGCAGCCGGTTCTGCAGACGGTAC
This sequence comes from Eptatretus burgeri, assembly GCF_056783735.1. Lineage (NCBI taxonomy): Eukaryota > Metazoa > Chordata > Myxini > Myxiniformes > Myxinidae > Eptatretus > Eptatretus burgeri. Next base: position 63,431,986 of record NC_140967.1, read on the forward strand.
GCTGTACGTGTGGAACGCAGAGTCGGCGAAGCTGGAGCTAATGCAGGGAAAGCAACACAGGTAAGACTGTGAACCCTTGGTTTTGTTGAGTTGTTGAGTAACACTTCTCACATCCTCCTCTTGCCTTTTGTTCCCATTTGATAGCTATGTTTTTTTTTTATTTCTGTTCCTCCCTTAGTTCTGTGATTGTTTTAAAATTCAGTCTTCTTGTTGACCTTGCACTCATTTGCAGTCTCATTTGCCTTTCCGTTGCACCTTCCTCAGTCTCCAATCAACTCCATCAACCAACTTTCTCTCTCAGGACTTTATTCACTGCCTTGCACATTTTCTTCATTTTCTTTTTTGTACATTGTTGTTCTCTCCACTGACTGTACGTAGCTCATGCAAAAGCAGTCTTCATTTATTTTGTTTTTTTCTTTGTGGAAGCGAGGCTCATGGAAGAGCAAAGTAGAGACGTGAAAGTGGGACAAATATCAAGGGAATAAACGAACATTATAAGAGGGAAGGGGTGATGGGAGGAAATTCTGAAACTAACAAGTAATATGGTTGGGTTGAAGGGGGGGTTGTCTAAGGGGGTAATTTAAGATCAGGCATCAGAATTGGGGATGGCAAGTGATTGCGGTGCATTGTTTCTTCTTCCATTGCTTCTTCTTCCTTCCATTACGGTATTCACTCCATTGTCTATAGTTCATGGAAAACAGTGCTCTATGCATTCATTTGAATCGGAACAAATATGTATGTATTCAATTCTGGATGATTAAATTTGATTCCCCCTTTGTCACAATTAATAATTAATCCTATAACCAAACTGATGTTTCATTGTAGGGTGCTCTAATCGCTTCAGCCACTCAAAATGTGAGTTAAACGTTTGTACCAACCGTGCTATGTTTGCATACTCCTACTAATGGTTGGAATATATGAAGGTGACAGTGGTCTTTTATCGAGGAAACGTAAACACAAAAGGAGGTCATATATTCCGAAAGTAGATGGGCTGAGCGATAAAATAGGCAAATGAAGACATTTTAATTATTCGAACGACTTTTTGAAACGAAGCTTGAAACGACATTGATCTGAATTTGCATGTTGGTAGTGATTGTGATATTTGGCTGAAAGCAGCTTCAAATTTCCAGATAGACCAGATGCACCATCAACTCCCAATTCACCAACCTGTCACAGTTTCTCACTCATGATTCACAGACTATGTGATGGCACAACCACTGCTACAGATTTTCTGTCAAATTCATCTCATGCTGCATAGCTCCAGATATCTCGAAAATAATTTGGGAATTCTTCCACAGAAATCTGCTCTCTCTTTTGCACAGATCCATCCCATCTCGTCTTCAGTTATCCTACCCTTATTCCTCCCCATGGTACTGACATTGAAACTGAATCCTGTGGTGGGACAGTTGCTCTGAAACAAATTGCCCTCTCTTCATGGAAGGCAAATCCAACTGAAGGCAATCTCAGTGCGTTCCAAAAAGCCCTCACCATGTGTGTGTTGCTTTAAACCTAAAACTGACTCCGTGGTGTCGTGGTTGGAGCATCCGCTCCGAGTCTGGAAGGTCAGCGGTTCAAATCCCGGCCCAGTCATGCCATAAACTTTAGAAATGGTACATGATGCTTCCTTGCTTAACCTCCAGTATTTAAATGGATAAGAGTACGGCCAATCCCCATCCATGAGGAGGAGGAGGAAATGCCTCCTCAGTAAATCCCCTGCTGAGTGTGGCAAGAAATGCTGGACAATTGTTGTGGCATCTTTGGTACCCAGAGCGTCCCAGGAAGTGAAGACACTTCCCCCAAGCTCAGTGGCTGTGTTAGTGTCGTCCAAGAGTCCTGTGTTGTGTCTCATGTATTCGTCTGTACGTCTGTGTGTGTGTGGCAGCTCCACCACGAGCCTTAGATCCTGTTTAAAAAGAAAAAGTACAAGCTTGTCCTTTTTTGCTGTGTTTCTTATCGTCTTCCATGATTTCTCATCCACAGTGCTGCGATACATGCAGTTTGCTGGTCACCCAATGGTGATTGCCTTGTCAGTGTGGATAAGGCATGCAGAGCAGTCATCTGGTCGGCATTCTGATTGCCACATTGCATCAGAAGTACCAGGAAGTGGTAAAAGGGTTTGGAGCACGGTTTATGTCCAATGCATTGCTGTCAGCATGCTGCTCTCCAGAGAGACAATTGGTTCCCCCGCATTCCCACACACCCTCTCCATCTTTCCGTTAACTCTTGTAAAAAGTTGAATGCACTATCATTATGAAAGAGTTTATAAAGTTGATATTCTCGACTGGTAATTTGGTCGTTCCTGACACTGCAATCTAAGACTGATAACACTTCCAAAATGGTCTTTCTTGAAGAAATCTCACCATTGAAGGATAATTCAGAATTCGCCCATTGTATCGGCACACAAGGTACTGTTTCCTCTACATATCATGGAATCTCGAATGCTCCCAAGTGAAGTCAAGTTGGTTGGACAATTGGCTCGTCGTCATTTCAAATGGTTGTATGCTCCATGATGCTGCACACTTGAACAGTAAAAATTATTTCATTTTGAGCTGGAGGTCTTGGTTATTTTGCTACCTACCCTGTTAGAGCAAATATTTTAATATTACTTTGACTTTGCACAATGAGTGACATGTTGGTTTACATAGATATTGCAGCGCTTTTCTGATGTTGGAAAATGTGCTTCGGTGGAATGAAATTGCAATGCAAAAGGGAGTTTGGAGGGAAAATCCTTTCAGTGTTAGCTGTAGATGTAAAGCATTACATGCAGGTTTTGATTTCTTATCTCCCTTTATTCCTTCCTCTTACTATCTGCTCCCCACGTCTCTCTGCCATCCATCTCGTATGAAATGACACAGTGGGTGTTTGATTCAAACTATCAACTGATTGCCAAGCAAACAATGTATATTGTATTGATAAATCGTCGTGCATGCTTTTGTTTTTTATATAAATTACTCGTTTGACTTATATGGCCTTTCTTTGTCAATAAAATGCCTTTTTATGGAATGGATTATTTCTGTAGTTACTCAGGAAAGTCTGCAAAGGAGAGACGGCCAATAAACTTGATTTGGAGCAGTGATGTCTAATTTCCTTCACGATTAGACAATTGAAGTGAATTATTTATTTATTTATTGAAACTTGGCTGCTGCAATGGCAACAGTGAGTAACTGAGAGCTTATTTACAGAACCTATCTTTATTGGTTTCTTGGCAATGGGATTTTTGGCAACGTAATAATGTAGATTTAATTTCGGTAAATATTTATCGCTAAAGTTTCGCAGGATAGCTCGGACCTGCGAAACATAAAGGTGACCATTTATCATATAGGTTCAATTCCTGACCCAACTCTAGCTAAAAGGAGAGTACGCTCCTTTTGAACTAGAGTCGGGTTGGGAATTGAACCAATGTGATAAATGTTCACCTTTATGTTTCACAGGTGAGGTGTTGGTTGCATCAAGCATTGATGAGTGAGCCATCCATTTGAATGGACAAAAAGCTGAGTGTCAAATGTACGAGCATTCAATGATCGACATAAAAATTCCCATTGGTGCCTTTTGAAGTAGGTCAATTGTGCACCAGTACAATGATCCAAATTCCAACTTCCTACCCGAACAGCTCTCGAGAATAGAAGTCCATTCCCCTGTAGCAATGCCAACATGGTATCCCAATGATCCTCAAGATCGGGGACAGATTAGATCAAGTATTGACAGCTCAAAACAAACCTATTTATATTTGTAAAGATGAATCATAAGCTGAAAGAGTTCTGCTGAGATCAAATGATAACCTCTGTTTTGGATTTTATGAACTTTCATTCCCATTTGGAAGTTAACAGTGGATAATTTTTGTTGTTGTGGATCTGGTCGAGGGGGTAAAATGGGGGATAATAAATCAGAATAGTTATTTCATGGTGCATGTTACAATAAGTGTGATCTAAGATGTATTGAGCATGTGTTTTGAAAAATCTAGTCCCTTCCTCGCCCCCGCTCGAGTATCTGTATCTACACCACACCTCTTCCCCTCCCAACGTTCTTGAAACTCCCCCGTTATCTGTCCTTATATGGTATTATCCTTTAGTTCACAGATAATTGGCACGACGCATGAGCATGATCATTGAGTCAGCACAAGGACATGAGATGTGCCAGACATGCCCATTTGTGGACGTCTGGCGGGCTCAAGGCCATTGGACTATCCGTGGTGTGGAATTTTTTCCTGGCTGCAAGCCAATCAGTGCAACCATAATTCATCTGTCGGGTGCATCAACCAATGGGCGCATGTTGCAGATGGTCCAATTGCCCCCGCGGGATGTAATATAAGCTCAAGACTCTCACACACTCTCAGTCCTTGCTCTCTCTTCGTGGTTCCTGCTGTTTCTGGGTTGATGCCTGCTGCTCAGTGGTTCATGGTGTTTCTCCTGCCTGGGTTCATGCTTCGTTGTCTTGGGTCCTTCATTATGGAGCTCATGTATGGAGAATGTGGCTGGTATCTGCACGCAGGGCGCAGCATGGTTAAACCCGAGCCAAATTGCTGAACCCGAACAAAGACCGACACCACGTGTGTGAGCATTGAGCATGGAGAAGCTGTGAGCGAGTTCATCTCGAGTGCAAAGGTGAGTTCATCTCTCTCCTTTCTTTCCCATGTTTCCCAGAATTAAAGACCTAAGGCATACATATTAAGTCAAGGTGATTCCGATGGCACGTTGGGGTTATTTATTATCATTTTAATACTGATTTTGATTGCTACTGTGCAGACATGTTCTTATTCTTCCAAATTTCTCCTTGTGGTTTACAACATTGGCATATTAATCCATTTGACGGGCAGTTTTGGTTTACGCTAAAGCACAATAAAAGCGGATCGCTGACGGGCTCACTTGGCCAATAGTGTCGGCAAATTTCCCTCAGTTGTGTGTTCTGAAATGCTGATTCATGCCAATTCAACCCGGCAGACATGCAGATCTTTTCGTCCCACACCCGCTGGCGGAGCGATCATTGAAGATTAACAACTTAGCACAGTATTATCGGAAGACCTGTATTGAGTTTTTTTTTTAAAAAGAGTGTGTGTGTGTGTGTGTGTGTGTGTGTGTGTGTGTGTGTGTGTGTGTGTGTGTGTGTGTGTGTGTGTGTGTGTGTGTGTGTGTGTGTGTGTGTGTGTGTGTGTGTGTGTGTGTGTGTGTGTGTGTGTGTGTGTGTGTGTGTGTGTGTGTAGAAGAGAGATATTTGTATAATATAATGTGTGTTTAATCATGATTCACAAGTCTGGTGTTGGCTTAATTGTTAAGGTGGATGGCTTCAGATCTTCGGGTCTTCAGTTTCAACCCCTGCCGTTCCATTGAAATAACACCAGATGGGTTGACTCAGCCTGTTATTCTGTAGTGCTAACTGGAGAATGGTTGTTTGTTAGGTGTTAGGTATAACTGTAGAACAGTTAGAACTTGTATACTGTAGTTCTAACTGTAGAATGTTTGCCTGGGGGATGATTCATGCACCATTGAAATAACACCAGATGGGTTGACTCAGCCTGTCATCCTTCCAAGGTTGGCAAAATTAGTACTAGCTTACTCTTAACAGGGGCATTGCATCAGCGTTGCAGCCGGGCTTTCCGAAAAGACGCAACCAGCAGCCACAGGCTGCATACAAAACAACAACAAACATCATGATTCATGTATCTTCATGTATGTTGTTGGTTATCATCTCCATTTGTGGTTTCAGAAGGTGGAACGAAGTCTTTCCAAGGCTTGAGGTATCCGTCTCCGTTTTGTGAAGGAATCACGATTCATGGACCAGCTTCCACCTGCAGTTATTTTGCAGTAATATTCCCAAGGATGGGTCTTAATATCCCCATATTGTTCTTCTTTATCATTCCCATTGCTCCAATTATCACTGGTACAATTTTGGCACTCTTTAGCTTACAAGTTCTTTTGGCTTAATTTTTGACACAATTTTAAAGTATTTGGTCTTTTTTTATTACTTACGAAATCTAAAGATTTCGTAAGTATATTGATGACTTCCATCCTCTGTTTGTTTGTTTGTGTGTTTGTTTGTGTGTTTGTTCATGTGTTTGTTTGTCTGTGTGTTTGTGTTTGTTTGTAGGCACGATAACTCGAGAACGGAAGAAGATACCAATGTCAAATTACACCACGTGATTCAGGAGGGTGATGGCTAGCGCTGATTAGATTTTGGTCAAAATCGGTCAAAGGTCAAGGCCACAGTGAGGTCAAACATAATTCCATAAATTCATTTGGAGAAATGGAGTATTTTTGCTTCGCTCGACGTTATGAGTTCGTTTTAACTTCAATTTTAATTTTGTCTTCGGTTTTTGCGATCGCTTAGGATGCTTAAAACTCGGTTGTCAAAATTCTGGTAAAAAATCGGATGTTTTGGAGACGTTTTAAGATTGTATAAAAAATATTTTACTCGTGCGTCACGGGTCGTCACGTGATGCAGTGCGCTCGAGCAGACGCGTCGTTGACCCACGTAAAGGTTTTGCGTGTGCGCGCTGACGGTGTTTTCGATAAAGATGGTGTTTAAAAGTCATTTTTTTATCCCAATAAAGGTTATAGTCGCATGCCTGACTCGCTAAGCCGTCGGATTATGTAAAGATTGTTGGTGGATGGCCGAATATTACGGTTTTGTGACTTTGATAAAATAATATTGAATAATTGCGTGGAGAAATCGAGATTTTTGCTTCGCTCGACATTACGAGTTCGTTTTAACTTCGATTTTAATTTTGTCTTCGGTTTTTGCGATCGCTTAGGACACTTAAAACTCGGTTGTCGAAATTCTGGTAAAAATTGGATGTTTTGGAGACATTTTAAGATTGTATAAAAAATATTTCACTCGCACGTCACGCGTCGTCACGTGGTGCAATGCACTTGAGCAGAGGCGGCGTTGACCACGTAAAGGTTTTGCGTGTGTGCGCTGACGGTGTTTTCGATAAAGATGGTGTTTAAAAGTCATTTTTTTATCCCAATAAAGGTTATCGTCGCATGACTGACTCGCTAAGCCGTCGGATTATGTAAATATTGTTGGTGGATGGCCGAATATTATGGTTTTGTGACTTTGATAAAATAATTGCGTGGAGAAATGGAGATTTTTGCTTCGGTCGACGTTACGATTTTTGATGGTTTGGTACAGAATCATCGTAGAAACTTCTGGTTTGCGTCGCTACCTTCTCTCGAGACAGCGTTTATTAGACAAAGTCAGAGGTCAAGTTGACGATTTCGTAAGTACCAGTCTATGACTGCTTGTTTATTTATTCATTGTTTAGGCCAAAATCACTGGGTACTGATACCTCGATTAGCAGGGGCGTCTTTTAGTTTTTAAATCTAATTACTACATCTAGTAAGCCTGGTGTTGGCTTAGTGGTTAGGGTGGTGGGTTGTGATCCTGAGGTCCTGAGTTCAAGCCCTGTTGGCCGCTGAATTAAAATACACCAGGAGGTTGATTCAGCCCGTCATCCTTCCGAGGTCGGCAAAATGAGCACCAGTGTACTGGTTAGGGGGACACTGCATCAGCGGCAGAGCCGCGTCCCAACCAATGATGCAACCAGCAGCCCCAGGCTGCACTCGATAGAGAGAGACTACATCTCGTCATCATACTTTTTCTGTGTTTACGCTCTATGTGATCATCAGGTGGTTTGTGAGTATTCCGTCCTTGTTTTCAGTGACCACTTTTGGTTCATGTTTCCATGAGTTTTCTGGAACTGGGACGTTGAAATTTTTGCAGATGTGCCATTGGATTACTCGACATACTTTGTTGTGCCTTTGTGGATACAGCTGTTCTGAGATTAGTTTTTTACATCCTGAAAGGAGGTGACTCATGCTTTCCATTTCTACTTTGCAAAACCTCGACCTATCCGATTGACTCAGTCCCATCATTTACTTAAAGCCATTGGTATGGTGTCCTTGGTCTTGGGCATTTGTAACCCAGGCATACAGCATTCCTTTCCTGTAGGAATTATCTGCAGACTACTGTAGTAGGACCTGTTTCTAACTATAGTATATAAGAGCACTACTCTCATATACTGTAGTTCTAACTAGAATGTTTTCCTGGGGGATGATTCATACTCCATCCCAGTTGAGCTGACCTCATCTTAGCCATTCCAATGAGCCATCTTTGTCTATGCCCAATCTGTCCAACTTTTTTTTTAACACCTTCCTGCCCTTTTAAGGTTCACACTTGTCGGTGTATATCTGTTGATATTTCGCTTTATATTTTTTCATTCGTTGGGGATTTATTCGTTGCTGTTTCATTTTCATGTGTGACATCTCCGTGCACCTGTCTTTGGAAATTTATTGTTAGGTGTGTTGGAGATGCCTTCTCTGGCTTGCTGTCTTCGTGTTTGCATACAAATTGGATTCAGTAGTCTGTGGAACTTTTCACCCACTCAGCCAATCCTACAGTCGCTACTCTGTGTACTTGGTTGAGCTCCATCAGGCTGCTACCTACTCTTTTCTTTTGCAGGTACATTATCAGAATGCACTAGTTTTGTAAAACATTTTTTGGATCGTGAGGAGTTTCCTTGTTTTGAGATGCAGTTCATTGATTTCCACTTGTGGCCAGTTTATTGTTCTGCACCTGTACTGGAATACTGGTATGACGAGTTGGTTAAAGGCTACCATTTTTCTTTTCGTGGGGTTTATCTGCCAACAAAGGCTTTATGTTTTCAGGATCATCCTTATTCTATGCAGGTATTCTTTGGTAATTATCTAGCGCATTTACTTGATAAATATTTGGTGGCCCCCTTCTATTCTGAAGTATTTGTTTGATGCTTTGTTTTCTTGTATGGATGTGCACTTGGCACACTTATCTCGGCCAAATTCCATTTGAATGTCTTTGGAGTATAGTTTCAATAATTTCAGTTGTTCTGCGAATTTCTCATCATTCAGTGCAAAGAACTTTAAATAATCCATGTACAGTAGGTGTCACCATTCCTGTTTCTTGGATGTTCTTCTATTGGTTGTTAGGGTGTATCCATGTCCTTGCTCATTTCTGAGGTTGCTCAGTGGGTCCAGGACCAGGCAAAATAGGAGGGGCGAAAGACTGTCTCCCTGGAAGATCCTGAGTCGTATCTTCACCTCTGGTATTTTGATATTTCCTTCTGAGTGCTGTAATATCAATGTGGTGTTTCAAAGCTCCATTGCTTTCTCTGTCAGTTTTATTATTTGGGGTTTGATCTTGTACAGTTGCATGTATTTTATCATCCATGAATGTGGGACACTTTCAAAAGCTTTTTGGTCATCTATCCAGGCTGTAGACAATTTGGTTATTTTGGTTTTGCAGTTTTTGAGTATTGCCTTGTTTTGTAGTAGGTGGTCCACCACTGGGCAACGAAAAAAAACTTTTCATCTGCTACTAAGGGAAATGCAGGTGTTCTTGGCAAAATCTGGGCCGCTTATTTCAAATCTGTAGTCAGAATTTAGCTAGCATGTGAGGTTTTCAAAATATGTATATGTATTAATGATACCCAGCATTGATATATTATTATAGATACTTGATTATTACAGATCGCCACATTGTATATCTACTATCAGTGCTTTGTAATTACTTCCACGTCATCTTTAGATAACAATGATTGATCTCCGTGTATAATGTGTAGTACACAAACCAAGAACATAAACAAGTTGCAGAAAAAGAAGTTAATAAAACATTAGAACATGGTAATCTTAGGAAGGGTGTAAACTTGATCAGGAAATCTGCGCCACTGTGAGTGATTCAGAAACAACACTTCAAGTTTACACTCTTCCTTTCAATATAGTCAGCGTAGGCAGTGTTCAGACGTGTGTGAGACACTTGCTCTTGCACTTGTGTGCGTGTGGAATTGGTCTCCCGTTGTAGGAACCAGCAGTAATCACTCATCATGTTTGGGTTTAACCGGCCTTGATACCTCGTTTCTATGACCGAAATGTCTTGGCGGAACCTTTCGACATGCTCATCGCTTACCTCACCCAGATTAGGTGGAAAGAAATCGAGATGAGAATGCAAGACGTGCATTTTAAGAGACATCCTGCAGCCCATTCACTTATAGGCCTTTAGCATGTTCTCCACTAATTCCGCATACTGTTCAGCTCTATGGTTCCCAAGAAAGTTCTGCACAACCAACACAAATGCTGCCCATGTAGCATTTTTATTAGAAGCTCCTGCTCCCTATGGGAGCTGTCAAGGGGGTCATGTTATGATATTTATGCCTATTTTACTCCAAGGTGTCCCAGGATTACATACCCAAAAAATGGTTGTGATCGGTTCAGCCGTTTTTGTGGTACTTGGGAATAGACAGATGGACGGACAGTCAATTATAGTTATATAATATTCTACAACAGTTGTATTGCTATAATTGAAACCAAAAATACAAAAGATGATAATTTATCACTCAAAATCACCCATCAGGGCAAACTACTGTAATGGGACCATATGTATAACTCAAAATCATGACGTGCTGAGAAAATTCTGACTTCAGATTCAGAATCAGCATAGTCGATTTAGTCTAGAACATATGTTTCCACCACAGTAGCAAAATATTTGTTGTCCAGTCATTTGTCAATAGTATCCTCTCTTACGTTCATTTTGTTCTTTCTGCCTCCTTGCCTCCTTGATGTGTTGGTGATGGTACATAACTTATGTGGTGTGCGAGTGTCATTCACAAACAACTTGAATGTAGGATGGAATGTCACTTCGAAGAATGAATTTTGTAAATTTTCCAAACTGTACAATTAAATATTGTGATACCTCACATGTGCTTTCAATGCTTTTCCAATTACCTTTTCTGTCAAGTCAATGCCTGCATTGACTGACATATTTCGAAAATCGAGGATTACAAGAAATAAAAATTATCCTTGTCAAGACAAAAAAATGAGCAAAGAAAGACGGGGGTGGGAGAGGAAAGCGGCGCGAGGGGAACTTTCTAAAGGAGTGGTTATCGGAGGGAGCACAGCTTTTTATGTACAGATATGTGCACTCCTCTTTGAACTCTTGCCTGGGTTTGAATCTTGGCCTAGCTATAAACTATAACCCCGTGTTTTGATCCATCAATGTACCTTCCATGCAAGGCAACATATTTTGCGGTTCTGTGAAGCTGGCACTCCCCCAAGGCAAAGGCACACAACATATAGCGGTCCCAAGGCAGTTATTTCATGAGTATCCGTTTTCGATAGCCCTTCCCTCATGTCTAGTGGGTATATTGGACAAAATGCATTGCAAGGGCTTTTAGGCAGGTCTCAGATCCCATTCTTTATTCTTTTATCCATTTTATTTTACTTTACTTTGCATACACGACCTCTCCTTTTTCATGCAAGCAGCTCATTAGCATACGCGCGCCATTCCCCATGCAAACCTCGAGCCATTCTTCAATGACACATCACCTCAGACCTTCGTCGTACTTGGACCCCAACGCTGCAGCATTCTTGCAACCAACACAACTCCTTCCCAAAATTCCCCACATCACCCCACAGCACAAACTCACCTACAATCACCATTGATGCCATCATCTCGACCATAACCACCTCCATTACGAACTCGCCACCATAACCTCTACGATTCTTCAACCGCTATGGCACCACAACCGCCTCCATCCAAAACTTGCCTATTCTCACCACTACGAATGCCACAACCATGGCAAAGCTCACCACTGCCATGGATGACCACCACTACCTTTCGGGGCCAGCGGGAACGAGCAGATGCACTCATGGACGGGGCGTGCGATCTGGAACCTCACTCCATATTAAATCTCGCAGCTCCTTTGCGTGGTGAGGTGCGGATCAACTGGATGGCATTTTCGGTGCTGAATCCTTGCCTGGGTGGGCCCAAGCCTGTGGCGAGTGCCCGCACACCAGTGGCGGTGCGAGGATACACCCACGGCCTGCCTGTTCTGCTTCTCGGGCTCCGTCCTTGCAGGAGCATGATAAATGGATCAAGCTCCACACGCTTGCTCGCTTTGTCTGGCTCGTCGTTTAGCTCTTCATCTGGTTCCGCCCCTTCCTCTTATCTAGCCCACCTGCTTCCGCTTGCTCTTGCCCGCACTGCTAGCGTCTGGCCTGCCTGCTGTTCTTGGGGGCATGGAACAGAACGGAGTCCACGGAGCGAAGCACTGGACAAGCAGGAAAACCAGACCGAGCATCACCTTTGCCCATAAACAATTACACCAACAGCTTTCCTTACATTCATAATAAGTCTGTTCTCTTCACGCATTCTTTGCTTAATTTTCAACACCCCCCCCCCCTTTGATCTACATCTTTACACCTTCCTCTCCACCTCATCTGCTAATTACCACACACATCGCACCTCCTCACTTACGCACCACAGACGCCACATGTTCTTCCCTCCTCCCCCTCCAAAACAATTGGGTTGCGTTGGTCCATCAACTGCACCAGGTACAAAGAGGTAGTTCACACCTCGCACTTTCATCTTTTTTTGCTTTCTACTTTTCTCGGGTGTGTGTCTGATGGCGCCTGACTTGTTAGCATAATTAAGATTGTAGAAATTTAGTATCAGTTTAGCCCTGCCCTGTTTTTTCTCTTTTGTATATAACTATTTTCTTTTGCACACCCCATTAAATCCTTGCTTTCCCTGCTGGACATATTACTTGGAATAAAACCTTTTATTATAGTTCACATGCCTTTGCTCATCCTTGCATTAGAAATAAATTGCTTACGTTGTAAATGAACCCAGCTCATTCTGTCTTTTCCTCCATTGGTCCAGCATGATCCATACTAAGTCAGCCGGGAAGTTCGACCCCACTAATTGGCTGTTATTAGCTGGCTCGTACTTGACAGCTCCGCTCAGCTGCACCTGATACGGTAAATTAACATAGTATGCATCGAGGGCACAAGACCCCTTTGTATGGCCGTCCACAGGTAAGGTATCACGTGGAAAAGTGTAACCCTGCCAGAATTGGCAGTACCAATGAGCGTTCGAGGTTGCTTAAGGCCCTGTCACACCTTGACGTTTTAACCAGCGTATGGCAAGGTATCAAAATGTATGTAAAACGCTGGCGTACGCTGAACTATTGATTTTTTTTTTTCCAGTTTTGGACGTATTCATAACGAGTTGGACGTATGCATAATGTATTTGTAATGTACACAGAACGTTTCGATAACATATAGATAACTTGTATCAACAAATGCTGAGCGTGTTGTCGGCGTTCACAATCTATGCCCAACGATAGTCTAACTTATGCATAGCACGGCAGCGTATCGCCGACGATCACGTGGCGTAGGCTATTAATAGGCTGCGGCTCGACGATTCAAATCATAACCGCACGAGACATCGAAGTGTCAAGCCGCTGTCACACCTTGATGTTTTAGCCAGCGTATGCCGACGTATGAAAAATTTGCCCAATATGCTGGCACACGTCGAATACGTTATGGGTAAGTTTTGTATACGTTAAGAGCATGCTGAAGCCCGCTGGCATACGTCGTAGTACATCGACAAATTTTCAGCATGTTGAAAATTTTTTGACGTATGCCAGCATATGACACACGTTCTGCATACGCTTGCCATAAGTTGTAGGCACGTTACGCGATCGTTGACACACGTTACTTGTAAGTTACTCATAAGTCGAAACATATCGAGGTAATGGTTAGCGTCAGTGTTCCAGATTCCCTGGTTTTTTTTTTTGTTTGTTTTGTTTTTTCTTCGGTATGACGGTGATGTTGACACTTCGATTTCTAGTGCGGTTATGATTTTAATCATTGAGCGGCAGCCTATCAATTATATTATATTATACCGAAGAAGAAAGAGAAAACAAAAAACCAGGGAGTCTGGAACACTGACGCGAACCATTATCTCGATGTGTTTCGATTATGAGTAACTTACAAATAACGTGTGTCGACGTGTGTCATTGATCGCGTAATGTGCCTACAACTTATGGCCAGCGTTATGCGGAATGTGCGAGTCATACGCTGGCATACGTCGAAAATTTTCAAGCATGGAAAATTTGTCTCACAGCTCGTCGAACTACGACGTATGCCAGCGAACTACGACGTATGCCAGCATACTACGACGTATGCCAGCATGCTCTTAACGTATACAAAACTTAACCTTACGTATTCGACGTGTGCCAGCGTTTTAGACAAATTTTTCATACGTTGGCATACGCTGGCTAAATCGTCAGGGTGTGACAGGGCCTTGAGCTATGTAACGCGTCCTGCAGGACACATGATCGGAAGAAAAAATGGGAGAGAGAGGGACAGGGGTGGGAGAGAGAGAGGGACAGGGGTGGGAGAGAGAGAGGAGCAGGGGTGGAATATGGAGAGAGGGACAGGGTTGGGGGAGAGAGAGAGGGACAGGGTGGGGGGAGAGAGA
>NC_140967.1:63458774-63466274 GCF_056783735.1 Eptatretus burgeri
CAAGCCGGCTAGAACATCGAATGAATGATAAAATAAAACCTGAGCCAGACATGCGAGCGTATGATATGTGGGAAGAAGAAGCCTTACAGGTAAATGAGGTGGCTAGAAAATTAGTGGAACAAAAAGTCGAGAAAATTGGAGCACAAACTAAGGGGATGCAAGTAAAAGGAAATCTTCCCGCCCCTGTAACTGCAGTGCAGAGGTGGGAAGACCAGGGAAACAATGCAGGTGTTCCACCTGCGTGTGTGAATAGCACACTAAGTCTGTATCCGGACCTGGGAGCCATGGGACTGCTGGCCACAGCCTCTGCCTACCCGGTCCAAGAAATAATTCCAGCGGGCCCAGGAGGGCCAGCTCAATCGGTGTACAGACCGTTTAGAGAGAGTGAATTGAGATCGATGAAGGAGCGAGTACTAGAACTGAGAGGGAATGTGGGAGCAACAAAGGAATTGATAATGCAGTGGGTTGAGGCACACCGTTGCTCGCATAGAGACATTGGAGTATTGTGCCATGCAGTGCTGTCCCCATTTGTGTGGAAAAGGGCTAAACAGGATGGTAATTGGCCAGAGGAGGAGCCACAGGGAGCAGCGGCATGGACTGCCGCACAGAGGCAGACTGCACGTCAGCTCCTCTATGATGCAATTGAGAGCGCAATGCGGCCGGCAACGTTAGATTGGGATAAGATCTATGAAACAAAGCAACGCCAGGGGGAGCGCGCGACTGAATTCATGCATAGATTAGTGCAGGCATTCTTGCAATATGGGGGTTTCCAAGTTGAACAAGAAATACCACAACGAGCGTTGACGAACTTCCTAATGGAAGGACTCAGACCCCAGATTAAGAAGCAGTTAAAGTATGTAATGCTCGGCTGGCAGGCAAGACCAGCAACTGAGATTTGTACAGCTGCCGACCAATGTTCATCCCGGTCAGAAGAAAAGGAGAGCGCGAAAACAAAAATTAAAGAGGAGGTGTTCCAAATGGTATTATTAGACAAAGTGGCAGAGCAAAGGAAGAATAAAGATTGGAGAAAGTGGGAGCTAGAGGAAGATGACACAGACTCAGAAGACGAAGAAACGGCTAGACAGTGGGATCGCCGAATGAGAATCCAACAAAGGCCCCCGCCGGCGGCACCGAGAAGAGGGAAACCCAAGAAACAGGTAGGGAAAGGTCAAGGTTGGACACGATCGCCTCTACAAACACGCTCAAAAACTGCAGCAGGCCAAAACCGAGCACAACCAACAGCGCCACCGCAGGAATGCTTCCAGTGCGGGAAGGAAGGGCATTGGCGAAGGAATTGCCCTCAAGGACAGCCGGGGTTTCAAGACGGTGGATCAAGACGGCTGCAGGGTCGTAAGTCATATTGACACACCGCTGGTGGACCCGTGTTGCAGGGAGCTATGCTGACACTAACACCAACAGAGGAGCCGACCTTCACTCTGGATGTTTCGGGTAAGAAGCTTCCTTTCTTAGTCGACACGGGAGCCACCCATTCCACTATCGCAGCGAAGGAACTGCCAGGAGTTGAAAAATCAAACACCGAAGTACAAATAGTAGGATTAGGGGTAAGGTACAGACTTTAAAAGCAACAACACAATTACCAGTACGGTGCGGACCTTTGCAAGAGAAACATGCTTTCCTTCTCACAACCACTACGCCAGTTAATCTGCTAGGTAGAGATTTGTTGTGTAAACTAGGATGCACGATAGCATGTACAAAGGGAGGGGTTTATGTTGATATTCCCAGGGACAAGACACATTTGGCAATGATGATCCTGATGACACCGCATCCGATTGTTTATTGGTGGAGACTGCCGGAGGAACCAATTAGAAATGCTTGGTCATGCCTAAACCTTATCTCAGACGAAAATAAGGAAATGCAAACGTGGTTAGACAATGCACAAGTGACAATGCACACATACTATAACCCTCCACATTGTACAATCTATTATGATGCGGGAGGGGATGACATTGAATTTGCGGAGAAAATTGCTCCGCACTTGGAAACACGTAATGATTTATTGCTTTGCCGCCTAATGGTTGGTAAGGAAGGTGTCGCAATGGAGGTTAAGCTCACAGACGAGCAAAGGCAGTTGACAAAGTATCCGCCGGGAGTAACCTCACATACAACAATGACTACAGCAAAGGGATATCACCCAAAGGATTTGGGATTTATGGTTTACCGCCTACAGGAGGCAGTAGTGAGCTGCACAGAAACAATAGTGCACTGGGAAGTGCATAAGTTGAAGAATAACGAAGGATGGATCTGTGACCTTATGGAAAAAGAAATACACGGACTGGTGGAAGAGGTTAATTTACCACCAAAGCGGGAAAAGGCATTGGAAATGATGAACACGATAGAAAAGGTGGAAAATCTGATGGGAGAGGTCCCACCACAATTGTGGACAAAACATGATAATGATGTGGGTCGAATCATTGGGGCAACGCCTCTAGTGGTTAAACTCAAACCAGGAATGCCTTTGCCAAATGTGCGCCAGTACCCTCTCCGTAAAGAGGCAGAGGCTGGCATTGCACCCGTAATCAAATCCTTGAAGGAACAGGGTATAATTGTGGAAACTACAAGTCCGTGTAACACACCTATATTGCCAGTGAAAAAACCACAGAAAGATAAATGGAGATTTGTCCAAGATTTGCGAGAAGTGAATGAGATAATCCAAGGTGTTCACCCCGTGGTACCTAGTGCAGAGGGACTGATAACATCTATTCCCGCTAACTCCACTCATTTCTCAGTCATCGATCTATGCTCTGCGGTTTTTAGTGTACCCATCGATAAGGAATCGCAGTTTTTATTTGCCTTTACGTACAAAGGCCGTCAGTACACATGGACTGTATTGCCCCAGGGGTTCGCAGACAGTCCAACTTTATTCTCGCGGGCTCTACACAAAGATCTAGAAGATGTTGTTTTCAAAAGTAATTCAGTCCTGCTACAGTATGTGGATGACCTGCTAATTTGCTCCCCAAATAAAGCAGCGTGTACAAACGATACGCTGCAGCTGCTACGGGCGTTAGCAACAAAAGGCCACAAGGTAAACAAAGACAAACTGCAAATGGTCCAAGAAAGGGTCAAGTATCTGGGACACTACATCTCCCACGGAAAGAGGGAGTTGGACAAAGGGAGGATAACCTCGATCACGGAGGTCCCCCGCCCTCGCACGAAGAAGGAGATGATGCGATTCCTAGGTATGGCAACTTACTGTAGACAATGGGTTGTTGATTATGCAATCCTAACCAAGGAACTGTATGTTGTGGTCGGGAGAAACCAGCCACATAAAATCGTGTGGAATGAGCAGATGGGGAATGCTTTACAAAATTAAAAGCAGCACTTTCGGTGGCTCCCGCTCTGGGGCTACCGGATTATGACAAAACGTTCTTCCTTTACTCTCATGAAACAAAGGGATTTGCACAGGCTGTGCTAACACAATCGCACGGTGACCACCAACGACCAATCGCATACTTCAGTCGAAGGCTGGACCCGGTCGAACGCGGCCTACCTTTTTGTTTACAAGCAGTGGCTGCAGCCAGTTATGCAGTAAAACGCACGGCGGAAATTGTAATGGGGCACCCGCTGGTTTTAAGGGTTCCCCACTGTGTTGCGGCTTTGCTTACACAAAAACAAACACAGCATTTAACCAATACACGTCTGATGCAGTATGAGACGACTCTCCTACACCAACCGAACCTACAGATTGAAAGATGCAACGTCCTTAATCCAGCCTCTTTGCTGCCAACGGAGGACGACGGCGACCCACACGATTGCACGGAGGCGATCCAGGAAGTATCCACTGTACGCCCGGATCTAAAGGATCAACCACTAGAGCGACCGGACCTCACCTTGTTTGTTGATGGTTCGGCATACCGAGGACTAGATGGCTCGGGGCATGCAGGATACGCTGTGTGTACGATTGACGAATTAATGGAAGCGTCCCGTCTGCCTTCTCATTTCTCCGCCCAGCAGGCGGAATTGTGTGCCCTTATCAGGGCCTGCGAGCTGTCTGCCGATTCCGCGGTGAACATATATACTGACTCTAGCTATGCTTTTGGTGTTGTACATGACAAAGGTGCAATATGGAAAATGAGAGGGTTTCTTACCTCAGCAGGAACACCAATAAAGAATGGCAGTTTGGTGTCCGAGCTGTTGACAAGCATTACACTGCCAGCGGAAATTGCAGTCATTAAATGCCGTGCACACCAGAAACTGACAACTGACATTGACAAAGGTAATAATAAAGCAGACAAAGCTGCAAAAGAGGCGGCTAGTCTGCCTTTGCCTTCGATAATGCAGGCACGATTGGCGAAAGAGCAAATCAAGCTGCACCAATACAGCTTGTCAGACATTATTGCAATTCAAGCTGCTGCAACACAGAAGGACCATGATAAGTGGCAAGCAGCGGGAGGAGTAGCGGATGACAATGGACTTTGGTCAAACAAGGGGAAGGTAATAGCACCTGTTGAAATCCTTCCATGGCTTGCACGCATGGCCCATTTGAATGGACATGTGTGCAAGAGGGGGACTGTGAGACAAATACAAGAATCATGGTATGCCCCAGGAATTGGGAAAATAGCAGAAGGGGTCTGTAAAACTTGCCAGATATGTCAACAACACAACCAACACAAAATTGATAAGATAGGGCAGCCGGGAGCCCACCCGCCCCCATGGGGTCCTTTTGTGCACCTACAAATAGACTTTATAAATATGCCACCATCATGCGGATATGGAAATATCTTGGTAGTGGTAGACATGTTCACTAAATGGGTAGAGGCATACCCATGTACAAAGGCAGATGCTGCCACCGTTGTGAAGCACTTGTTAAAAGCTTCTTCTGCCGATTTGGCATCCCTCACAAAATGTCACATGATCAAGGGGGTCACTTTACGGGGGAACTAACACAGGCAGCGTGTAAAGCACTGGGAATAAAACAGGCATTTCACTGTGTTTATCATCCAGAGTCAGCAGGCGCCGTGGAAAGGCAGAACGGTATCCTAAAGAACAAGCTGGCGAAACTAACAACGGAAACAGGGTTGAAGTGGCCAGATGCATTACCCTTGGCACTAATGAGCATGCGATCCACAGTGAACCGGAAGACAGGGTTATCCCCTCATGAAATACTAATGGGAAGGCCGATGCGACTTCCCGTAACTGCCCCACCGACATAAACAAATTGAGTATTGCAATGATGGATGAAAACATGCTGACATTCTGTAAACAGCTCTCCAGGATCGCGAGGACGATACACACGAGAGTGAAGGAGGCCTTACCCGAGCCGGTGGAAAGGCCGTATCACACCTTCCAGCCAGGAGACTACGTACTGATAAAGCACTTTACAAGGAAAACGGCCTTGGAACCACGGTGGAAGGGACCGTTTCAGGTATTGCTGACCACCCCAACTGCCGTAAAGTGCGAAGGTAAGCCTGCTTGGATACACTTTTCACACTGCAAACTTGCCATCCCAACAGAGGAGGAGATTGTGCAAGAATGAACCCATTACAGCAAATCCTAGTTGCCATAATTGCCTCATGGATGGGAAGCTGGGAAGTGGAAGGGCAAATTGATAACTGGACAATCCAACCCATCCAACAGAGGGAAAAGAGCAAGTGGGAACCACACTGAACATTTACACGAGTTGGGAGTACATGGGATAAATACATTCTTACTTTTGTCACTTTCAAATATGCTACATTAAGTAATGAGACTAAGTGCTGGGTGTGTGCTTATCTCCCGCACTCCTCACAAACGGGTTTGCCATTATCTGTGATCCCATTTGAGGAAATAGACTACTGTGGTGCTGCTTGGTACAACAATTTTAATTTGACAAAAAAACAGTAACTCATCATGTGTAGACTTTACAGGTGCGTGGTACAGTAATTCTCCTTTTAATTTAAAGAAAAGACCTCCGTACTTCAGAATCACATATAAGCGTATGGGGTTTATCTGCCTTACTTGGACAAAGCCTCATGCCAGATTTCAGGCAGGGAACTCCACTTGTAATATATCAATAGAGATAAGTGACTTACCAGCCAACAGGAAGGGAGAGAATGGAACATATCCGAAGGTTGCATCTAATGGCACATATTTTGTGTGTGGGTATAGAGCCTACCCATGGCTGCCAAACAAATGGGGCGGTTCATGTTATCTTGCGTACGTCGTACCGCACATGCGTTTGATCACTGACCCATTCTCTGAGATAGATCGGACACGACGAAAGAGAGCTATATCAGATGGAGCATATGCAGCAATGATAATTTTCCCCCGATATGGGGCCTGGGTTGCAGGTAGGGAACTTATCAGCATGGCATCAACATTGGAAATAATGGGAAATGATACCGCTGATGGTTTTGAGAAAATTAGCGCGGAGCTGGTCGCATTAAGGACTACTGTAATGCAAAATAGAATAGCTTTAGACATGATTCTAGCTGAAAAAGGGGAACATGTGCTGTAATTGGCAAAGAGTGTTGTACGTACATCCCAGATAATTCAGAAAACATTAATGACCTCGCGGGTCACATAAGGAAAGAGGCGAGCAAATATAAAGACTACAGTGGTGATAACATGAGTAGCTGGTTAAAGGGATTGTTTGGGGGTTGGGGAGGAAGTGTTTTGAGATTTTTATAACAATCCTGATAATCATCGTGGCAGCCTTTATATTACTGATGGTTTTCAAGGTAATTGCCCAAAAGGCCATTGGAAAGTGTTTTTCAGGATGGACAACAAAGCCCAGTACCCAGCTAGTACAGACGGAGATGGCCCCGGTGAACACCGCTGGACTGCTGCCCTCCTCAAACCTCCCTGCACTTACACCTACCCCCCCCCCTCCCATACTCTGTACCCCACCCATGTCACCCCAACCCATGAACAATGAAACATATTGTAACCTTGCAGTAGTCGCCGATCCATTACTTTGGCTTCCTCCGAGTGATGAACAATTGCTTCAACTCACATTGGACGAATGTCTTTCGTTGCTTGCACCAATTGAAGGGCTAGGTAGAAATACCATTTGATTTGCCTTGTTGGTAATTGCTGGCAAGTTGTGCCTTCATTATACTCTGGCTTGTAGTTTATCAAATATTATTTTGCTTTGTTCATAAAGAACATTACATTTATATACTTTAACACTGCCTTACTTGTTGTTCATGAAGTCCATTAAGCGGCAATATATATAATCAAATATTTAATGGAACGTATATTCCTGTATAACTTCATTCTTGTTTAGCCATGAGCAATTCTTGTACGAACAGCTTTTGGGAGTGCTTGGTTTCCTTATATTCTATGTTTAAATGTTGCGATATTTCCCGATTTCCCTTGTTGAAGACTTGGGGTGTTAGTGGACCGGTTGGAAAGTGGGTAGGAACCCCCTTTTGGGCTAGGGGGCGCAGCTGGAACTCCCGATCGTTTTGGTCCATCTGGAGCTAAACCTAAGGATGGCCACCCACTGGAGGTTGCTGTCTGCTGACCTGCCGGCCTGCGGATGCTCCTTTTCTTCATTTG
>NC_140967.1:63486274-63509459 GCF_056783735.1 Eptatretus burgeri
TATATATATATATATATATATATATATATATATATATATATATATATATATATATATATATATATATATATATATATATATATATATATATATATATATATACATATATATATCATATTTTGATGTGATAACCATTGCAGACTGGCAGCTTATTGGTAGTTATCATCTCTGGAATGTACCCACCCTCCGCATAATGAAAGCGAAAAGGCAAACAAATCTGGATATCCTGAGCTGTTATTGAATGATATAACCTTCATGGGATGTGTCAATAGTCCATTGTGTGATTTTCCCCCAAAACGTCAATATCTCAGAATGGTAAAATGGTGAAAATGCAAAATACATACACTAAGCTGCTCTTCTGGAATGGTTATCACATATTGAAATAATCATATTGTCCCTACCAATAACTTAGTAGCCCTAAAGTTTGGTTTCCCAGATGGTACCGATATATGCCTGGGCCCATGGACTATATACTACTACGTTGCTTAATTGCTCTGCCGTTCCTGTTCTCTGTTATTCTATATGCACAACCACACATCATGGATTCACCTTTGCCTGCTGTTGAACTACATTTAGTGCATGTGCATCCGAATGTTATAATATCACATAATGGTTTAAGCATTCGGATAATCTATTACACTGGTGTGCGTCATTTCAGAGGTCTAGGTTTCCTCAACGGTTCTCATATGTTTTTTGCATGCTGAATTTAGAAATGTATCTAATTTCGCTCAACCAGGTCAAGTTTTTCTCAATGTTAAGGAAAAAAAAAAAGTCTTTTTGTTTTTTTAATTAACATTTTTAAAATTCAAAATCAGACTTACATTGACAGAAAATGTACAAACTATACATAAAATGACGCACAAGTACCGTTAATGTGAAATTCAACATTAAAAAGACGAAGGAAAACAGCGACTTATTGGAGCGACTGAAGTTGGGTGTTGCGAGAAACAACGATTTATCTATATTTTTCTGAAATTGAAATGAAAGTAATTGAGAAGGCACTTTCTTCCACATTAAGTGTGCTTGTGTGTCATTATATGTATAGTTTGTACATTTTCTGTCAATGTAAGTCTGATTTTGAATTTAAAAAATGCTAATTAAAAAAACAAAAATTTTGATTATTTTTTTTCCTTTAAATTGAGATAGCATAAAAACTTGACCTGATTGAGCGAAATTAGATGCATTTCTGAATTCAGCATTCAAAAAACATATAACAACCGTTGAGGAAACCTAGACCTCTGAAAAAAAATATTTCAAATGCAGCCCAGTGTTATAGTTTGTACCATAATTGGTGTTCGCATTTTAACAGTCCATTTAAAAAGCCGTTCAAATTTCAACCAATAAAGCATTAACAAATGAGGTCGTCACCCTCACTCACACACCTGTTCAACCAAACCCCAGGATTCAAATTTCCAAACATCAGCTCAATAAGCACTCTCGCTTATTTATTCATTCATTGTCTTATTAGCATTCTCTCTCTTATTTCTACTACTGCTACTTTAATGACCCCAATTATCCCCACCTTCTTTAAAGTATCAGCTGGAGAACGTTTCTGGCCCAAATCTTTCACGAACCAGCTGGCCAGGCTGAAGCTAACAGGAATTTTATAATTTGTTCAGGAGAGGACATCAGAGATCAGGACCATTCTCTGTGCAGAGCGTTTTTGCTGCCAAAGCAGTCTCCTTGGCTATTGGGCACAATCCTGGACAGGTCGCCACTCCGACACAGAATACCAGCAAGCTGGCACTCATTTTGCTGACTTCGGAAGGATGACAGGCACAGTTAACCCCACCTGGTATTAGTTCAACAGCTGAGCGGGATTTGAACTCAGGACGCGATGATCCAAAGCCCACCACCATAACCATTAAGCCAACACCAGGTATTAATCCTCGTGGGAGGACAAAAATAAATAAATAAATCAGTGGAAACTTAATGTATGCTTACACAATATGTGGTGGTGGTGGTTGTTGCTGTTTCTCTTATTCCCTATCTGACATCATTTGGGGTTCACACAACTGTGGTCGTGAATATTATTTTTCACTGAGCATTAACCACGGACGTGTCACTACTCCATCGTAGGGTGGTGCCAACGCAGCCTTCAACCAGGATAGAAACTTGAATTTGACCAGGGTACTTTAACATCAAGACCTAAGCTCTTCTTTTCTTTTCTTTTTTCCTTTCTTTTTGAGCACCATCGGGTCTTTAATATACAGAAGCAATTGCTTGCAGAGAGGACAACCAACTTCCCCATCTGTGAAGTACTGCACAGGACGACACTTTTATATCCAGTTCAGGAATCAAACCCAGAATAGCCAGCTCAAATATGTGTACGTGTTACTTCTGACCTTTCCTGTCAACCAACCGCAAGTATGATTCGAAAGTTTTTCATTGAAAACACACATTTGTTTGATTCACTTCACCACACTTCGGGAAGTGTCCTTCTCATTCCCAAGTCATGTGTTTTCACGAGATTTGCCGTTGAGATTATCCACTGTAATTGTTTTTTAATAACTTGCTATTCCCTAAATGTTTATGAAGAAAACTTTGAAGCTTACTGTAGATTTTATGCCTGGCAAAAGAAAGAGAATATCAATTAAAGGACTCCCATTATATGTTTTAGGGCTTGCAGGATTGTACTTACCTTTAAAGGGACACAATGAAATTTTTAGAAAATACATGTTTCACAGGATAATATCCCTGACCCATGAGCACAAAAAAAATTTCAGAGAATAATATGCCGGAGAATCGTTTTTAAAAATGGAGCTACTTTCAGTCCCATTATGCAAATGAGCTATCCCCATCCATTTGCGTGACGTCACGGGTGCACAACTCAAAAACAAATTGTCACTGCTGCCGCTAGTGTCAACTTGCAAGGCAAAATAGTACATACTCATTCCAAAATATTTTGTTTATAAAGATTTAATTTTAGAATCGATTTTAAAATAATTTGAGATAATATTTTTCTCTGAGGATATGCAAGGTTGTTTTTTAACGAGAAAATTGTACATCATAATATAATGGGCGTAAGCCTGGAACTTCTAACACACTTTTCTCCGAACATATTCTGTTCATACTTCCGAAATCTTCACATTATGTGTTCCATGTATTTACGCAGGTTATAGCGGATTCAAAAATTCGAATATAGAAAGAATTTTCAAAGAGGGAATCGATGACGTCACAATCAGCAGTGTTCGGCGGCAAACCAAGGGCCGGGTCCCAGATGACGTGCTTTACTTAACTAAGTCCATGAGTTCAGGACGTTTGTTCAACTCAACATTTACGACTTTTATCCTGCCATGTTGTTAATCTGTTGATGGAGGTAATATAGAAACGATGAATATGTCAAATCGTTCGTGTTACTCATCCGGCACTGTGTCAATGCCAACAATCTAAAGCGACTGGTCTCAAACACTACCATGGGTACCCACTACCCAGACACGCCACCAATATGAACTGAGCTGTTGAATGTGGCGCAAAACATCCAAAGAAACTACCGTAACCGAGTATTGTGATCTGTCCTGTCCCCCATACCCATCGTGGATGGGTATCTGCGAGAACCACAAAAGCAAATTGACAGCCCCGTCATACTGCAGCCGTACGTGTTACTCTTAGACCATGTCTTATAAATCCGACAAACCTCACAGATCACTTGATATCTTCAACTGAAGAAAATAATTAGTAAACTCATAAATCATGTGAAATAAAAAGAAAATGCTTAGCTTTGTCAAATGAATCGAAGCGCTGATCAGATTTCAAAGATGGTAAAAATAATAAGTACAATAAGTTGAGAAAAACTCAGGATGCACTTGAGGTAACGACAAGCAGAAAGTATATAGGGGCTTTGAAAGTTACGTGAATACATCACAGATGACTCACGAAACAGCGCTTCATATTACAAACCTTCACTCAAACTCATCACATATCAGTTGCGCACAGAACAATGCGAAATATAACACGGGTCCCGCGGACCCGGCACATGTTGGGTCGGGGTGATTTTAAAAAAAATTGATGAACGAGTTATTTCTTTTAAACCTGAACAAATATATATATATATATATATATATATATATATATATATATATATATATATATATATATATATATATATATATATATATATATATATATATATATATATATATATATATATATATATATATATATATATATATATATATATATATATATATATATATATATATATATATATATATATATATATATATATATATATATATGTATATATATATATATATATGTATATATATATGTATATATATATATATGTATATATGTATATATATATGTATATATGTATATATGTATATATATATATATATATGTATATATGTATATATGTGTATATATATATATATATATATATATATATATATATATATATATATATATATATATATATATATATATACATATGCCTTTTACAACCTTTTAGGACCCTACCTGGAAGTTTATGCAAATAAACGTTTCGATAACAAAGTTATAGCACAACAAAAAAAATCATGCCGAGTCTCCCAGACCCATGTTATGCATCCTTGGGTTTACTATGATGATGACGACTACCATGCGGTAAAGGTAAAAATCGCGAGCCGCTCCGATGATTGCATTGATGATCCAAGTTAAATCGCATAACATTTATAAGACAGTCTTTGAGTAACACGTACGGCGACCGTATGACGGGGCTGCCAATTCGCTTTTGTGGTATGTACAATTTTGTCATTAAAAAACACCTTGCATTTTCTAAGTGAAAAAATATAATCAAATTATTTCATTAACAATTCTAAAATTAAATCTTTACAAACAAAATATTTTGTAATTAGTATGTGCTATTTTGCCTTATAAGTTGACACTAGCTGCAGCAGTGCCAATTTTTAAAGTTGTGAACCCATAACGTCACTAAAATGGATGGGGGTAGCGCATTTGCGTAATGGCAGTGAAAGGTGTTTCATTTTTAAAAACGATTAAGGCTTATTATCTCCGAAATTATTTTTTTGTGCTAATGGGTCAGGGATATCATCCTCTTTAATTTATATTTTCTGAAAATTTCATGATTGTTTCCCTTTACATTTAAACAGTCTAACCCAAGTTATACAATCTTGATTCAGCTTAAGTTACTGTGGTTTTTCACAGACGGTGTTGCGCCGTTGTGTGTGCCGTCTATGAAAAGGACGTTAAACCCGAGGACCCGTCTGCCAGCATTGGGAATGTTGGTGGACGTTGAAGACATTAGTGTTCTGTTTAGTGTCACTCGACTTTTCCATCCTCTGAAAGTCCATGGTTTGAACTGCAGTGGAAAATGCGGAGCATTTTAAAGAGAAAGCACTACCAAAAATAGAAAACAAAATAAATATATTTCAAAGGAACCCAGTTTCTCCATCCATAATGCTTTATTCGAAAGAGTTTCTTCTGTTGTACAGTAATACAAATGTGAGTGTTGGAAAGGAAGAAAACAAAAAGTGCTGTTTCTAGTAATGGATGTCAAAGATCCCACCATGTCCTTCACAAAGAGTGGGCGAGTTATCACCGTTACCCTGAATGGCACAAATCGAGCTGTTTTGAAAGCCTGTGTTTCCGGGATTGAGGAAGAAGAAGCGGGACCTCGAGCCTTAATGTAGCGGTTCCAACGATAACATTTATTAACTCACCTGGAACGTAGTTCCCGGGAGTTTATGGGATGGCATGTCATCATTCCGTCAGTTTGCCCATCTGTCCATCCATCCACAAACATTTGCAACTTCTCTGAAACTACACATACGGTTTTGATGAAACTTGACCACAACCTTCATCACCCGTGATGTACCAAAGTTTGTTCAGTGCTTTAAAAAATAAATCCAGAGGTATTTACTTTCTTCTCCGTTAAATATTTTGTGAGTTATCTACGCGTACCAATGGTTCCCTGATTTTCTTATCCAGCCGCTACCAGGTGAGCGCCCAGGGGTATTGCACCTATTTTTATTCCATGACAGAAAGAACCCTACAAAAGGAAATATAGTATTACTTCTCAAAGCAATAGAAAAATATCTTAAAGTACGGGGAAGAAGCACATAAACAACAATTACATTTTAAAGATCCTTTTTTGTGTGTTTTACTTTATTTTACATGCACCATCAAAAATGCAAAAAAACAAACAAATGAACCAACTTGGTCCAGATAACCAGAGTAAAATAAAAATACTATCGCGTCAGAACCTCGCAAACACGATACGCTTCTGTACCGAGATATTTCCTCTCGCGAACAGCCGAAACGTTCCGAACTGAACTGCATTCAGTAATCGCAACTTACCGTTCCCCAAGGTCACCCAACCGAAAGCTGAACTTGGTGACGGCACTCACAGGAGGCAGATGGTGGGAAAATGTTCCCTGTAATTAAAATGGGCTTTATTGCCAAAAAGAACCCATTTTACTTGGAAGGCTTGGGCAAAACGGGGAAAGCCATGCAAGACAACAGATATGAATAATGAATGATAGGACATGCCAAACTTATGTAATAATAATAATAATAAAATTAATAAATATACCTAACCCCTCGAGGTTCTACAGAGAACAGAATCTTACTCGGTATGAAGAGAAAGCAGGTGAGGACTTAAATGGGCATGAAGCTGAGAATGTGCAGGGTGGTCTGGTGGTGTGGTCAAGAGCAGAGAACTGCACAGGCATGATGGTGCTGAGCATGATGAATGACACTCTGGTAGGACCGATTTGTCTCCACGTCCAGGGATGAGTCAAGTTCGCAGGGAAGAACAAGGGCATTGAGAGCACGATGTCGATCTCCTGAAGGTCATACTCTACTCCGCGCATATGTGCGGAGACGGCTGCCCTTATGGACTCTGGAACCGTCTTTGCCTGCGCGTGTCCTGTCAATGGTTGCCTGCTGCTTGTGGGTGGTGCCATATCCTCAGGTTGCCCTGCCTCCGTGGGGTGGCCCCTAATAAAAAGTATTTTTCCCCTCTTCTGGGTAATGCAGCACATCTCATCACCATGGCTTGCACACATGTGCTGACAGTTCATAATGGTCCTTTTAAAACGTGTAGTGCTTTCCAATGTGTTTTCATGCCCATTTCCTCACTAGGCATCACCTGTATAGAAGGTTTTGCACCATGTAATCTTTTCCCTAGCTGCACTGTCTATAAATGACATATGCTGCCTTCTCAGCATCACGTTTAACAACACAAATCGGCCTAACAGGTTCCTGGTACTTGGCAATCTAACCAACTCGGAACACATGGTCCATACTATCATGTTACCACAATCTAGCTAAGGACAATCTCGCTTACCCCCTTCTACATAGCAATACTAATAGAATTGAAGGAGGATGAAGAGGAACAGTGAATAGCAGAGGAACTCAGAGCAGTATAAAGCGCATGTAGTAGTAGTAGCAGCAGCAGCAGCAGCAGCAGCAATACTTTGTCACCTTTAGTAAAGAAAGCTGGTATTCTTTCAACCTTGCAAATAAACCCTCATTACATATTAATATCTTAAAAAAAAACAAAAAACTACAGACTCCTCTCCTTACTTATGTTTATCTCAAAAATCTTCAAAAAAAAAATTGCTGATCAACTTGGCATATCTTCAAACACAAACCTTTCTGTTCTTGCCAATCAGACTTCAATAAGACACCAGGAGAGAAAGAGAGAGAAAAAGAAAAACCTTTTTAAAACGACAAATGATGTTCAAATGAGAGCAAATCCAGTCCTGGGAACGATTGAGATTTTTTTTTCTGGATCTGTCGACTGCCTCGTATGTTAAACTAACTCCTCTTTTGTTTAAGCAGCATTTTTATTTGTCGGTCCTGTATTTAAAATTTATAAAAGTCTTGTTTTTCAAGTGCTACATGTATTTGATATAAATGTTACTCAATAATAGCTTCCATTGCATTTCAGACACAGCTACTCCTTGAAGTCGGCACAATGGGAGACAAGTCAGGAACAAGGTATGAGTGAATAAAGATGGTGTTTGTGGAAAGGAAAAAGTGTGGGGAACACGAAGGTAAATTACGAGATGTAACACTGCGTGTTAAATGGGGAGTTGAGTTGTTTGCGAGGACATGTTTCAACACTTAGGAATATCATGAGAAATATTTGCTGCAAGCCTCATCTTCAATCCTTCCTCATCATGGACAGAGGGAAAACCTACTTCAAAGAAACTATTTTTTCCATGTGTATATTAGAAGTATAGCAGATGTTTTATGTTTACACATGCATACAGGAAATCTCGGTAATTTTATCATTTGCATTGATGTAAAAGTTTTGTTGATTTTTTTTTTTTTTTGGCGTTGGCAAGTTAGTTTAGAAAGGTGTGCCTACTCACCTCTGAGCTGTCCAGCCTGGGTTGAAATCTCGGCCCAGCTATTAACGGTCACCCGGTGTTTCGCATGCCGGGCGATACATCAATGTGTGCACCGTCAGTCAGAAGAATGTTGAGCTGGAGGACACGTCTACCCTGCACTGATGGTTGGTGGATGTTAATGATCTCAGTGCCTTTCGTGAAGAGTAAATGAGTTATTGGTGGCACCCTGAATAAATTCAAGCTTTCCCCCCCCCCCCCGACTGTCTGCTGGGAAAGCACCGACGGCAGCATAACCATTGCCCAAGAACGGCTTCGACAGCGATGACATTCTCTCAAGACTACGGTACATTTGATTGATTGATTGACATATTTTTCCATTTAAAAAAAAAAAAGTACATTTGGAAAAGTAGATTAGTAAAAATATTAAACGTGTAATTCTTTTGCAAAGAAGTTTTGACATTAGTTTTGGTTTGTAAATTATTGTTTCTCTACAAGCGCATTAATTTATAAACATAACGTTTTTACATTTGGAGGTTACATTTAATTTACCATTTCACACAATTGTTTTGTTCTTATTTTGTAATGTATTGAAGTGGTGAAATAACGTGCAGTTGGTGAAGGCAGAACAGCACAATATTAATCTTTTCGTTGAATGCCAAAAAACTTTTCGTTCTTATTTGAATTACTACGTGGCAACTTAACTTTGTATTATAAGCCACAAGTCATGCGGAGTTGAATCAATAGTCTCTTCCTTTTACTATAATTCAAAACTTAGAAATACCAGGTTCTGTACAAGTTGGAAACTTGATCTCAAAAATGGACAAATACATTTTAAACTTTCCAAATGAGAGATATTACGAATGTATAATAAATAGACTCGTACTGCATTTATCCCACAAGCCTTTTTTAACTGGTTTAATTTAAGTTTGGCTACAAATGAAAAAGTGTTAGGGATAGTTATCCAGAAGAGAAGCTTGTTAGGTACCATAAAGAAACGTAACGTGGCTTATCTTGGTCATATCATTCATCACGACTGTTTACAGAAAGAACTGTTGGAAGGAAAGGTTGAAGACAAGAGAGGGAGAGATAGGTCATCAATGAATCACTTCGTAGGCCAATATATAACAGTGGACTGGACTGGGCTATGCGGAATGCTTAAGGCAAGTGGCCAGACAAGATCCATGGCAGCAAATCTCCTCGATGAAGATGACGCATAACATAATATGACGTGACCTGACAAATGGCTTAAACGAAGCATGTTCAACTTGCCTTCATTTTTAATAATTTTTTTAAGTATAGGTTTTTCCGTAATAGTTTTATGATTGTGGAAATTTAAGAGAAAGTAAATAGTAACGAGAGGTGTGTAAAGCATAGATATTGTACCTTGATTCTGTGTTAAAGTGTTTGTGAAAGGGGTAAAGAAACTCTTGCTCTTCTTATTGAGTGGGTCTTTTTTTATTTTTCTTTACAGGAGTGATGCTCATGGAAGAGCAATGTAGAGCTGACAGTGGGCCAACACGTCAAGTGAATGAACGGACAGGATAAGAGGAAAGGGAAGAGGGGAGGAAACATGGAAACAAGCAAGTAAGATGGTTGGGTTAGGAAAGGTTAATGGTGCTTACGGTAATATTGGGTCAGAATTGGGGAGACAAGAGGTGGTGGTGCACTGCTTGCTTGAAGTCCTGTTCGGGAAGAATGAGACGGAACAGACTCTGGAAGGCAGTTCCTTAAGCCGCTGTCACACCTTGACGATATAGCCAGCATATGCCGATTTATGAAAAATTTGTCTAAAACGCTGGCACACGTCGAATACGTTATGGGTATGTTTGTATACATTAAGAGCACGCTGAAAAACACTGCCATACGTCGTAGTACGCTGGCTTTAAACGTTGTACTTTTGGCTTGTCCTCAAATTTTCCATGCTTGAAATTTTATGACGTATGCCGGCATATGACTCACACGTTGGCCATAAGTTGTAGGCACGTTATGCGATCGTTGACACACGTTGATACACGTTACTTGTAAGTTACTCATAAGTCGAAACACGTTGAGGTAATGTTTAGTGTACCTGAAACTTATTTCTAACCTATGAGTAACGTTTCATAAGCACGCTACACGAACGTTGTTCACACTTCGCAACACGTTACTTGAAAGTTCCTCATACGTCGAAACACGTCAAAGTAATGTTTAGGGTACCCGTGACTTTTTTATAACCTATGAGTAACGTGCTTGGGAATTATTTGTAAAGCATGTCCTACGCACAAATACGTATGTAGACGTATTTGACGTCTTCAGGGCAACCACAGAACTTAATGAACGCGTTTTTAACTTGCAGGTACCGTATAATGGCGTATTGGCAGTGATTAGGGGAATTGGTATATCAAACGGGGCTTTGCAGGAGGGACCCGTCGTTTTTTTAGACTTCGTGGTGAGTACATGTCCATGTCATTCCGAGAGATGGAGGATATGGCAAGGCTGAGACGACAATACCTACCTGTCCTCGAACATCAACATGACCTCATCGAGTTGACACTGCACCAGTTGCGTGCCAATAGAGCCGGGAGAAGAAGACGTGAACGGAGGAGAAGGAACTGGGTCAGACCATGGATCGGGAGGCGACGCCATTACGGCATATATGACCAGCTCATGGTGGAACTCCGGAACGAAGACCATGGATCCTTCATCAACTTTCTGCGAATGCTCCCAGCGATGTTCGACGAGCTGCTAGCCAGAGTGGGTCCAAGGATAACCAAGCATTATTATTAAATCATTTCAATAGTCGAGTGGAAGCGACTTACCTCGTTCAATGGAAACTATTTCAATTGCCGATCACCAGCGTCCAAAAACAATAGGCAAGTGACAGCCATTTATTAAAAGTGAAGTTGCAGCCTAGGAATAGCAAACCTCACGTAATCGTCGATGATACGCTGCCACGCTATGCATACGTTAGACTATCGTTGGGCATAGGTTGTGGACGCCTAAAACACGCTAATCAATCGTTAGTATAACTTATCTATAAGTTATCGAAGCGTTCTGTGTTCATTACTAGTACATTATGCATTTGTCCAAGTCGTTTTGAATACTTTTAAAACTGAAACAAAAAAATAGTTCATCGTGGGAATGAGAAAAAAAAAATTAGCCGAAAAGAACATTGAACAATGGTGCAAAGTAGTCTCCTATTCGTGGACGCAACGAGGATCCATCATCACCCACACCCTCCCCATCACGCTCACCTCCTACTACTGACATGGAACTACTACTACTACTACTACGAATACTACTACTACTACTATTGACACGCTCAACTAAAACTACTACTACAACTACTACTACTACTACTAATAATAATAATACTGACATTGACATCTACTCAATATGGAGTCTGGAACACTGACGGGTTCCTCTTGTGAATCCCATTTGTATATACCAATTCCCCTAAGCGCTGCCAATACGCCATTATACGGTAGCTGTAAGTTAGAAAGACGTTCAGTTAGTTCTGTGGTCATCTGGAAGACGTCAATCAAATTCGTCTACATACGCCAATGTGCGTTTGAGATACGTTACACATAGGTTCAAAGCACGCTACACATAGGTTCAAAGCACGTTACTCATAGGTTCAAAGCACACTACTAATACGTTCAAAGCACGTTACTCGTAGGTTAAAAATTAAGTTTGGGGTATGCTGAACATTACCTCGACGTGTTTAGACTTATGAGTAACTTACAAGTTACGTGTGTCAACGATCGCGGAGCGTGCAGAGAACTTATGCCAGCGTATGCGGAACTTGTGAGCCATATGTCGAGTACGTCGTAAAATTTTCAGCATGCTTGAAATTTCACGACGTACTAGACGTACCACGGAATATGACAGCGTAGGCCTCGTTTTTCAGCGTGCTCTTAACGTCTACACAACTTACCCATACCGTATTCGACGTGTGCCAGCGTTTTAGACACATTTTTCATAGGTCGGCATACACTGGCTAAATCGTCAAGGTGTGACTGCGATGTTGACACTTCCAATTTTCAGGTGGTTATGATTTAAATCGGCGTGCGGCAGGTTTTTAACAGGCTATGCCATGAGTTCGTCGGCGATACGTGCAGCGCTATGCCTAAGTTAAACTATCGTTGGGGATAGGTTGTGAACGCCGACAACAGGCTAAGCATTCGTTGGTATAAGTTATCTATAACACAACGAAACGTTCTGTGCCCGTTCCTAAGATGTTATGCATACGACCAACACATTATGAATACGAGCAAAACTTAAAAAAAAAAAACTCTAAATTTCAGCGTACACCAACGTTTTACGTACATTTTTATACGTTGCCATTGCT
Organism: Eptatretus burgeri; assembly: GCF_056783735.1. Classification (NCBI taxonomy): domain Eukaryota; kingdom Metazoa; phylum Chordata; class Myxini; order Myxiniformes; family Myxinidae; genus Eptatretus; species Eptatretus burgeri. The sequence continues at coordinate 63,498,908 of NC_140967.1, forward strand.
GTCTAAAACGTCAAGGTGTGACAGTGCCTTGAGATTGGAGAAGCGAGGAATAAAAGAATTGAGGTGTGTAGTCAGCCTGGATTTTGGAAGTTTAACCAGAAGGGGACTACTATAAAATGCATACAATGTGGATGAGATAGGGTCCGAGACCTGAAAGAGAGGAGGGAATAATATTGGAGAATAGACGGTAGAAATAGACCACCTTCCTGCCTGCAATATGAGAGCAGCAGATCTGTGCTTTGGGTCTTTGGTCAATCCTGATCTGATTTATCAAGCTTTATGGTTAAGTCTGATTTATCAACTCCATCACAAAAAATAAAGAATCATATTTCCTCCCATCAAAGGTGGGACCTTAAATTTTAGGAGATAGAAGTTTGCAGGTTAATGGATTGTTTACTGTAAACTCTTCTGTCAATCATTGAATTTTTAGTGACACATTTGGGTCAAGGATGGAGATAAAAGTACAGAACTGTATTATCACTTCTTCAAGAAGAAATTATTATATCCTTGTATTACAAACATTTTTCTTGGGGATTTTCATCAAGGTTACAATGACAAAATCGTTTTGTAGAAGTTTACATACATGTGTGTTGAAGGAACTCAAGTCTTAGACGCATTTGGCAACTACACCAGATGTTTGATCGGTCTTTTCAAAGATCTTTGATCACATTGCAGCAAGATGGACTGTTGAGCTCCAAGATTGCTTAATTGAACTTTTATTATCATCAATAAGGATGTCTGGTCAGTTGTTAAGATTTTAGTTTCTGTAAGGTGCACATTTTGTCTGGTATTTTAAAATGTGATGCAGTTTGAACTATAATGACACTCGGTAGAGCGTATACCTCCACCAGGCTAAACAGTTTACGTTTTGTATCCCACTGATAGGCTGGATCTCAGAATCCGGACAGAAACCAAAATCGAATCGCCTTGTTCTTGTCATCTACCCAACTCATCGACCAAGTTTTTGTCATAACCCCTCTTCATCTTTTTAAAATATCATGCTACATATTGTTTTTGGTCCAATCACTCAATTGTGAAGAATCGATTAAAAATTCAAGTATCTGGATCCGGATCCGGATCTTCACCAAAATGTAATCAATCTGTTATTGTCACACACTGAACCTGTCTGCCAAGTTTTGTCCATTTCAATCAATAACTTTTGGAGATATCCTGCTCACAGACAGACGAATAGGGGTGAAAACATATCCTCCGTCGACCTTCGGTGGCTGGGCTAATAAAGATAATATTAATTTTGTGTAATCAGTGTGACGAAAGGAAGAAAATTTGGTTAGTGGTATGAGGATATTTGGAGGAACATTAAGTAGCTTAAGATTAATCAGGTGTGATTGAGTTGTGATGTCTGTCAGTTGGAGATGTTGGATTGTTTTGTGTGTGTATCCTGTCGAGTGGGAATTTTAACTGATGAAAAATTATGCAATGGAACCAAGGTGATGCTCACTGCATTTGTCTTGAAGTTTGGAGTTTGATTTCAATGTACTAAGGATTCTGTGTGTGTGTGGATGTATATGCACGACGACTACTACTACTATGACAACTACTACTTCGACTACTACTACTACTACTACTACTACTACTACTACTACTACTACTACTACGACTACTACCTTAACACCACCAATATTTCGCACCTTTTGGGGTTGGCTAAGGAAAGTTTTTGGTTAAAGTCTTTCACAAAATGGCTGGCCAGTCCTGACATTCAGAAGGTGACAGGAATAAGTGTCAGCGATAAGTTGCCCTCTCTTTGCAACGGATGTTTTATGTCCACCAGTGTGGTGGACACATGCACTCATTTGTGTATGCAGTAATATATATATATATATATATATATATATATATAGTTATATATATATATATAGTTATATATATATATATAGTTATATATATATATATATAGTTATATATATATATATATATATAGTTATATATATATATATATATATATATATATAGTTAAATTTATATATATATATATATAGTTATATATATATATATATATATATATATATATATATATATATATATATATATATATATATATATATATATATATATAGTTATATAAATATAGTTATATAAATATAGTTATATTTATATATATATATATATATATATATATATATATATATATATATATATATATTTATATATATATATATATATATATATATATATATATATATATATTTATATGTTGTTGTGGTTGACGAAATTCACAAACCACCATTCAGGTCCCTAAGGTGAGATATCTCGGTAAGTATATGTGTAGTTAGGCCCAAACCCGTTGTCTAGAGGGAATAAATGTCATTCATGCGGGCTGCGACTCTTCAGGATAGCCGTTTTTCTTTTACTATCTTTATTTTGGACCAGCCGCCATTATTACCACCACCAACCACGTCTCAACAGCCATCACAACAACAACCACCAACCACAACGCCGCTTCACAACAACAACAACCACCAACCACAACGCCGCTTCACCACAACCGCCACGACCTTTACCGTCACAACTCGCCACCATCGCATCACCGTCATCTCGCGCCACTCGTGGGCACCGATGCTGGACTCGTGTAGGGCGCGCACCGAGCAGCGTGTTCAAAAACATCACGGACTTTCCGCAGAAAAACGGATCAAAAACGACTCGCGCCCACTTTTGTTCCGTCCAATCGGTGAGCGAGGGGCGATTTGGCCCCGCCTCCAGGGCGTTGGAGGGCGGTCGCTATATGCAAATTCATGGATCAAAAAGCATTCACGCCCACTTTTCCTCGGCCAATGGGGAGCCAGCAAGAGAGGTGAAGGGTCGGAGGCAGAGGGTCAAGGGTAAAAGAGCGAAGCCACGGGGCTTATAAAAACGACTGCGTTCGTCAGAAGAGGGGAGTTCGCGGTTGGGAGTTCGCGGAGCCAGTGAAGAGTTGGGACGAGTCAAGAGAGGAGACGGAGAGGGCGATCGGACGAAGCTGTGGAGAGGCGGCGGCGGCGAAGGCGGTTGAGGGGGTGCTCGCGTCGGATTCGGGGAACTGCGGAGGGAGAGGCCGGCGGCGCGACCGAGGTCGTGGTGGAGACGCTCGGCGCGGGACCCGAGATTTTGTGAAATCCTCCTTTCCCAGAGCATCAGCAACCCCCTCCTGTTTCCCCCCGCGCTGAGATAGTGCGACAAAGGGGGCCCCCTTCCCACCCCCAACCAGACACTGTCCGCGAGGCCCGCGGAGTTGAGGCACCACCGCCGCTCCGCGTCTCATCATCAGACGGGTAGGCCCGACACGATCTCGGCCCCAGGCCCGCCTACCCCCCTCATCCTGGAGGGTGGTTCTCTTTTCTTTTGCTTTGGGAATATGTGTTGTCGGCGCCGTCTGTGAAGTAAAATTGTATAAGTGTTGCCGTGTGCCCGGTAGTCGGTTAGATCTGCATTGTTGCATTTGCTTTTTGTGTACTATTGTATTGTCTTCTTCTTTTACATGTGCTTTTGGTGGAATTGTATATGTGTGCTCTCCGTTCATCGCGAAATAAATGTGCTTATTGTTGAACTGTTTTCCCGCTTCGCTTCGTCTTTTCCTCTATTGAATCTCCATCTTTCTTCACGTAAAGGGTTGGTCGTGGGCTAAAACGCCCGATAATTAATCGAACCGTCGAGGCTGACGAATAACACCGCTCGGTTATCCCGATAGTACGGAACGGGTCGCTTAAAGTGGCCCGTGTCCGAAGTCGACCTGTGGCGAGGTGCGATCGCCCGGTCTACCCTCCGTGTGGGTACTTGGGTAGGTCGAATTTGGCGAGCAACCCTATCCCACGCGGGGGCCGATTGGCACGATCGCGGTGAGACCGAAAGGTCCACCCGTGACTAGTTCTCGGCGTTAGTCCGAGAGGGTCACGACTGGATTGTCCGTCCGGTGGGCGACGTGCCGCGATTCGAGTTACGTGGCCGTCCGCACGCCGGCGGGCGCGAATCCGCAACACTGGTGTCAGGTCGTGCGATATAAACTCATCGCCCTCCTCGCGGCACTGGTATTGGAGAACGGGAAAACGGGCTCTCCTGTCTCCAATTAAATTCACGGGAATCGGTCCAGGGGTGAGAGGAGCGACCCCCGATTCCCTCCAAATTACGAGCGAGTTAAATTAACCCTTTAAGAGAAGCAAGATGGCGTCTCAAGGCGAGCGGGAGCCGGGGGTATGAGAAATGGATGTAGAATGTGTGGAATCCATGGCTCAGGATGAAATCCCCGTGCAGGAAATGTTGGTTGTACAGGAAAACGAACTCGCCCAACTGAACCCAGAGCCCGAAATGGGTGCGGCAGCGGCCGCGGTGTATGACACCTCCCCTCCCCCTCTCCACCAAAACCCTTCCCCAACCCCTGCCGAAACGGCTCACTCAAGCGCACCCGACATGGCCCAGCTATGCGCCATGCTAGCGGAAATGACAGCAAGGATGGATGCGAATACACGGAAGATAAATGCGAACATGAACGAAAAGATGGATACAAATACAAATGAAATGAAAAACGAAATGAACAAGCAAATAAACGGAATGGAAGCAAACATGAAGGAGGAAATGAAAGAGCTACGGGGTGAGACGCAGAACATGGGCCGATGCCTGCAGGCGGGCATGAAGGCCGTTAGCAGGGAGCTTAAAATGGCGACTCCACGTGTAGGAACGAACGAGCTGGAAGGGGGTGCAACGGCTGTCGGGCCCGCGGTGGAGGCGGGTAAGGAAAAAGTAATTCGGGAGACAAGAGACGAGGTGAAAGTAATTGCGAGGGAGAGAAAAGAACAATTAATACGGAAAGCAAGGATGAGGTACGCGGAGATCGTGAAAGAGCAAGGAGTGAAAAACAGGGAAGGACGGGAGCGACTTAAAGAGAAAGCAAGGTTGACCTACATAAAGATAAGGGAAAGACGCCAGAAAGAAGCGGAGACTAATAGACAGGAGGGGACAACAGAAACTTATAAATGTATAGAGACACGGGAGACAGAAAAAATAGAGGAGAGACTGCATGAATTGGACAAGGTCAGAGACGAACACACACACACAGAGGTAGTGGAGGACGATGAGGTTGAGCTGGCGGACCGTGCAGGGACCCGGTGCGAGCAGCGGGATAGCCTCCTCCAGGAACGAGGGGAGGGAGTATGCCCCCTTGAGGCGAGTCACGACCAGGTGAGTTCGGTCGTGCTTTGCGAGGTTGAGGGGACGGGTGCTGTGGACAGGTGCACGGAGAGCTTGGGGGGTATGGAGGCCCCGGAGACCCTTGTGGGGACTCGAATCCCCAGTGTAGTTGTCCCTGTGTGTGTGGTGCAAGGCGTGAGTGCGTCCCCGTATGTGGAAGTGACCCCGTGTGTGAGTGGTGTGGTGGCGATGGTGCCAGAGTACGTGCTTCCCAGCACGCCCAGTGTGGATGAGGCACCGTGTGTGGAAGAGGCCGTGTGTGTGGATGAAACGGCCAGTGTGGATGAGGCACCGCGGGTGAGTGCCCCCGCGTGTGTGAGTGAGGCACGGTGTGTGGATGAGGCACCGCGGTTGAGTGCCCCCGCATGCGTGAGTGAACGGCCGAGTGCAAGGGAGACCGTGTGTGTGAGAGAGCGCTATGTGAGGGAGATGTCGGTTGGCATGCGGGAGCACGCAGCCGCGTCTCCCGGTGTGAATGTAATGGAATGGAGTGTGAGCGTCGTAACACGCAGGTGTGCGTGTGTTGAATGGCGACGACGGCGACATTAGAGGAAAGGAAGCCGAGTAGCGGCTGTAGTTGTTTCGGGGACCGTGCCGGGTTCACCCAGCAGTGAGCACGAGGTCCGTGCTGTGCAACGCACGAGGCCCCCACGTGCTCGCTTGCGAGAGTGAAGTCCCGGTCCGGAAACGCACGCGGTGGATTTGCCGATCCCGCGGACGGACAAAGTTGAGGCAGGATTACGGATTTGGACCGGACGGGTTCTCCACGCGATCGTGTGTGTTAAGCTCCAACTGGCAAAGCACATGTGTTCGCGTGGGGAACCCCTCGAGACGTGGGGCTTGTGTTTTTTTATGCGCACGGTGACGTCATGGCTGCACGTGGGGTTGGAATCCGGCAGGAGGGGTATCCCTGCCGGATGGTACCGTCCAAGGAGGGACGAGGTGCACGTGCAACTGCATGACGTCACGGGCAGGTGCAAAGTGCGCGAGTTGCCGCGCTGGTGCTGCGCATGAAAAAAAAAAAAAAACAAGCCTCACTTTCGGGTGCACAGGATTCCTGGGCAAGGGGTGGAAGACCCCCTTGCCAGGGCACAGGATGGAAACTAGTTAGGGGGAAGGGTTAGCTTAGTTAGACCGACTTCATGGGGCAGGGGTAAGTCCTCATGGAGTCCGTGGAATGGAATAGGTAGAGGGATTTAGATGAGAATTAGGTTGGGAAATGGATTTATTGGATTATTTTGGAGACAGAGACAGACTTTGGATGTGTAGTGGGGACGTAGTTTAGCTACGTAGTGTTAAAAGGAACGTGCTGTAGTTTAAGGGACGACGTGGGAGCACGAGTTAGTTAGGGGATGTAGTTCGAAGGATGGCAGAGTTCAGCGGTGAGTGTGTTGAAGAGTTGGTGAGTGAAGTGGAAGCATGTGCTTGGTAAGTGAGTGAGGCCAGCGGGTCTGTGTGTGTGGAGCGAATGGGGAATGCATGGTGCGATGAGTGATTGGGGGGAGGAGTGACTCCCGCCCAAGGGACCCCGGGGTCAGTGTAGAGTGAGTTAGGGGGTTAGTTAAATTGAAAAATGGAGGTCGTTTTGTTGTTGGTGTGAATGTAGTCTCGAAACCCGTTTGGAGGGGTGCAGGAGCCCTGTTGACGGGCTTGGGAGCGTGGCTGCGAAAAGTGAGTATCGCTGAGTGGGTACCCCGGGCACCAGGCTAGTCGGCCGTGGTAGGCCAAGGGCCCATGGGGGCCGGGATAGCGTAGTGGGCACGGGTGCGCCTGCTTGGTGCGGGGGCCCGGGGCGCCATTAGCCGCGTGGGCAGTGTTGTGGGCACGGGTGACCCTCGGAAAGGGGCCTGGGAAGCCAGCCTGCCACGTGTGCGTTTCAGGGGAGGTGCCATGGGGGGCACTCCCCGGTGTTTGGGAGCTGGTAGGCTCGGAGGCAGTGTAGTGCCCGGGGGTGCCATAGCTGGAGATTCGGCAGAGGGTCGTGCCTGCCAAAGGGAGCCACGTGTCCCAGCGATGAGACCGTGTGAGGGCACGGAGAGAAAATTGGGGGGGGGGGGGCGAGGCCCGAAATTGTGAGGACACCAACACAGGCGACGGGAATCTGGGTTGTTAGAACCAATAGTTTAAGCGAGAGGCGCTTGTTGAAAGCCCCGGGGTAGTTTAACAGTTAAATGGTTAGGGTAGATTAGGAGATGTACCCCTCCGCACCATCCATCCCCTCGCTGTCGTTGTGGGCCGCTGGACCCACTTTGGTTATAGATCGCCGAACTCTGGGGAGGCCATTCTGAGGCTTGAGTTGGGCCTCGACACAGGACGCTAGCTCTCCCTTGTTCCCCTCTGGCTAGGTGACAGGATAGGTTAGCCGAACAAGGACAGTACAGGGGGTTAGGGGACTATTTATAGTGGGGAAGTAAAAAAAAAAAAAAAAAAGTTGGGGCTAATTTGGGTTTTACAAATTAAGGGAGTGGGTATGTACAGTGACAGGCAAAGGCGATGGGTTGGGAGGGAGACCGTAGGGTAGGTCCGAGCTCGCCTTCCAAGTGGCCAGCACCACCGCACTCCCTCCACCAACCTCCACGGAACGGCAAAGGCTGGCCAACTTCATCGGCAGCTGTTGTTTTGCTGCGAGGCCTCTGCCGGCTGGATCGTCTGCAGCTGCTGTGCTGCAAGGCCTGTGCCGGCCCACTTCATCTGCCGGCTGGCTGTTTTTCTTCAAGGCCTGTGCCGGCCAGTTCATCTGCCGGCTGTGTTTGCCTGCAGCGGCCTTATTCTGCAGGCTGTGTTTGCCTGCTGCCTTTGCCATGCCATGCCCACTGCCCCTGTTCACCAGCCCCATTCAATTTTTGCTTTGCCCCCCCCCCCCCTGTTCATTGCCATGTGCGCCAGGATCAAGGCAACAGTTTGCAAGCTGCAAGAACTGCCCTGTTGGCAGCTTCAACACGGGCCTGCAGTGGCGGCCCGTGCACCATGTTGGTGTTCATTGCGTGTGCCACTTGAGCTGGCACGGAGACTGCGTTGTGCAGCCCATGCACCATTGTGGTTCACTGCGTTCAGTTCAAACCATTCATCCATCCATTCGTGTGTTCATTGCGTGTGCCACTTGAGCTGGCACGGAGACTACGTTTGTGCAGCCCATGCACCGTTGTGGTTCACTGCGTTCAGTTCAAAAGGGAAGGCCTTGGACTGCGTGTGAGCAGCCGGCCACGTTCCCTGTCACCTGCATTATTTGAGCCAGAGACTGCATGTGAGCAGCCTGGCTCCCTGCTCACTGCTTTCTTTTTGCAGAGTTCATTGATCCTGGGCCATGGTTTAGTGTAAAATTTGTAAGTTAAGGTTAAGATGTACTGTACATATGAGTGCGCCCCCGGCATGTCTGTCCTAGCGCCGGCAATTTTATTTAAGTCGTCCGTGTGAGTGAGTTTGTTTAGTTAGTTACTCAGCCCTTAGGTTATTTATTTTGGGGACACGAATATCATGAATGTCGCACTCAGGGATCCGTAGGTAAAATGTACTAGGGGAAAACTACACATGATGGCACACGAAAATTTGACGACTCGGGACGAGTCTGTAAAAAGGGGAGGGGGTAGTGTTGTGGTTGACGAAATTCACAAACCACCATTCAGGTCCCTCAGGTGAGATATCTCGGTAAGTATATGTGTAGTTAGGCCCAAACCCGTTGTCTAGAGGGAATAAATGTCATTCATGCGGGCTGCGACTCTTCAGGATAGCCGTTTTTCTTTTACTATCTTTATTTTGGACCAGCCGCCATTATTACCACCACCAACCACGTCTCAACAGCCATCACAACAACAACCACCAACCACAACGCCGCTTCACAACAACAACCACCAACCACAACGCCGCTTCACAACAACAACCACCAACCACAACGCCGCTTCACCACAACCGCCACGACCTTTACCATCACAACTCGCCACCATCGCATCACCGTCATCTCGCGCCACTCGTGGGCACCGATGCTGGACTCGTGTAGGGCGCGCACCGAGCAGCGTGTTCAAAAACATCACGGACTTACCGCAGAAAAACGGATCAAAAACGACTCGCGCCCACTTTTGTTCCGTCCAATCGGTGAGCGAGGGGCGATTTGGCCCCGCCTCCAGGGCGTTGGAGGGCGGTCGCTATATGCAAATTCATGGATCAAAAAGCATTCACGCCCACTTTTCCTCGGGCCAATGGGGAGCCAGCAAGAGAGGTGAAGGGTCGGAGGCAGAGGGTCAAGGGTAAAAGAGCGAAGCCACGGGGCTTATAAAAACGACTGCGTTCGTCAGAAGAGGGGAGTTCGCCGTTGGGAGTTCGCGGAGCCAGTGAAGAGTTGGGACGAGTCAAGAGAGGAGACGGAGAGGGCGATCAGACGAAGCTGTGGAGAGGCGGCGGCGGCGAAGGCGGTTGAGGGGGTGCTCGCGTCGGATTCGGGGAACTGCGGAGGGAGAGGCCGGCGGCGCGACCGAGGTCGTGGTGGAGACGCTCGTCACGGGACCCGAGATTTTGTGAAATCCTCCTTTCCCCGAGCATCAGCAACCCCCTCCTGTTTCCCCCCGCGCTGAGATAGTGCGACAAAGGGGGCCCCCTTCCCACCCCCTACCAGACACTGTCCGCGAGGCCCGCGGAGTTGAGGAACCACCGCCGCTCCGCGTCTCATCATCAGACGGGTAGGCCCGACACGATCTCGGCCCCAGGCCCGCCTACCCCCCTCATCCTGGAGGGTGGTTCTCTTTTCTTTTGCTTTGGGAATATGTGTTGTCGGCGCCGTCTGTGAAGTAAAATTGTATAAGTGTTGCCGTGTGCCCGGTAGTCGGTTAGATCTGCATTGTTGCATTTGCTTTTTGTGTACTATTGCATTGTCTTCTTCTTTTACATGTGCTTTTGGTGGAATTGTATATGTGTGCTTTCCGTTCATCGCGAAATAAATGTGCTTATTGTTGAACTGTTTTCCCACTTCGCTTCGTCTTTTCCTCTATTGAATCTCCATCTTGCTTCACGTAAAGGGTTGGTCATGGGTTAAACGCCCGATAATTAATCGAACCGTCGAGGCTGACGAATAACACCGCTCGGTTATCCCGATAGTACGGAACGGGTCGCTTAAAGTGGCCCGTGTCCGAAGTCGACCTGCGGCGAGGTGCGATCGCCCGGTCTACCCTTCGTGTGGGTACTTAGGTAGGTCGAATTTGGCGAGTAACCCTATCCCACGCGGGGGCCGATTGGCACGATCGCGGTGAGACCGAAAGGTCCACCCGTGACTAGTTCCCGGCGTTAGTCCGAGAGGGTCACAACTGGATTGTCCGTCCGGTGGGCGACGTGCCGCGATTCGAATTACGTGGCTGTCCGCACGCCGGCAGGCGCGAATCCGCAACAATGT
>NC_140967.1:63514959-63519959 GCF_056783735.1 Eptatretus burgeri
CCAAATCGCCCCACGCTCGCTGATAGGACGGAACAGAAGTGGGCGTGAATCATTCTTGATCCGATTACTCGGAAAGGCTGGTGTTTTTGCACCCGCTGCTCGGTGCGCGCCCTGTACGAGTCCAGTATCGGTGCCCACAAGCGGCGCGGGAATGGCAGTGATGCGATGGTTGCGAGGGCGAGTTGTGACGGTAAAGGTCGTGGCTGTTGGCGTTGCTGTTGTTGTGAAGCGGCGTTGCGGTTGGTGGTTGGTGTGTGAAAGCGGTTGTGGAGAAGGTGGATGTTGTGAAGGCGGTTCTGGAGAAGGTGGCTGTGGTTGTCGAGATGCGGTTGGTGGTGGTTGTGGTGGTAGTAATGGCGGTTGGTCCAAAATAAAGATAGTAAAAGAAAAACGGCTATCTAAAAGGGTCGCAGCCCGAATGAATGACATTTATTCCCTCTAAACAACGGGTTTGGGCTAACTACACATATACTTACAGAGATATCTCACCTACGGGACCTGAATGGTGGTTTGCGAATTTCGTCAACCACAACAATATATATATATATATATATATATATATATATATATATATATATATATATATATATATATATATATATATATATATATATATATATATATATGGTTTGTATGTCTGTATCTCCATGTCTACATGTGAGAATTTGCATGTGCACAAACTTGCATGGATCGAGGTCGAGGTCTGTACATGTTGGTGCATCTGTCCAGTATAATGTGCACTGGTTGCTCAGTGCAAACACCTGTCTTGCTGGGATCGTACTGAATGTTTGCAGTATAAGCGTTTTAAAATAATATATCTATATTTATACAGAACCACAAGAGTGCTCCCAAAGTTATTTAAAATCCATTGATACTGCCAAAGCATATTGTTAAACACAAGCGGTGTGGTTTGCAAGACTTTTTGAATAATCATACATGTTTTGAGGCATAGATTATGACTGAGCATAGATGTTCTGTGTCCGAACGTGCATCTGTGAGGGAGAAAGTGTGCTGCTCTTTCATGTGATAACTATCAGGGTGATATATTTGCACACACGATCTCTTCCTTATTAAAACCATAATCTTCCGTCCATCTGCTACAAATAACCTCAACAGAACAATGTTTTAAAGCAACATTCACAGTGAAAGGTAAGAAAACGTGCTTCAAACATTTTCAACAATTCCACGAAGCAGTTTATCTTCCCAGTGCCACATCTGTAGCAGCTGCATCCTTTCCAGCTGATCGAAGATTGAATGACAATCTGACAACCAATTATCTCTCCACAACCCGACAACCAGCAAATTCCCTGTCACACGCCCCACACCCCCCCCCCCCATACCAAAAAAGAGCCAACTTTACAAACTCTTTTCTTCTTGTGAAAATGATGTCTGGCAGAAGTAGACGACTCCCTTGACATCCCAGTCCTTACCACCATGAAACTACCTGTTAGACTTAGAGATTGATAGAATGGCTCAAAGGTGGCATGCTTCCCTTCATGGTTCAATTCCTGATCCAGCAGGAAACCATCAACTTGGTGCTTTGGAGGCAGGGCATCAATGAGTGTGCCAACCTTTCGAGGGATGTTAACGTGAGTGTGCTCGTATCTCCGAGCATTCGCTGGTGGATGTGAAAGATCCCACCATATAATTTGCAAGAGTAAGCCATTGTGTGGCCAACTTCCAAATTATTTGTCGAATGTGCAGGGACAATACATCACTCACACAGTCATGCCTCAATAATGATGCAACAAGCAGACCAAATGAATAATTTAATCCCAGTCCAAGAGGCATTCACTAAATGAGACAAATGAATTCCGAACTGTGTCGATATGCCAGTGGTTGGAAATTAAATCTACGATATATTAGTCAATGGCAATTTCATTTCATGATCTTCTTTAACGGCAAAATTTATTCCCATGTTCTTGTGGGTTTGACTTTGGCCCAAGTCTTTCACGAATCGGATGGCCAGGCCTGGTGTTCGACTGAAGTTTGAGCACAAATTTGGAATTTGTTCATGGTGCCTGCGATAGCTCGCCTACTCTTTGCGAAGGACACCTCGGGATCTTTAGTGTCCACAAACTAATGCACAAGTTTACCGTCCATCCAAGGGACAATGATGAAACACTGGGATTATCGTTTATAGCTCGGTCGGGATTGGAACCCATGGTCGACATCTTCGAGGCGAGTGTACATACCTCTATGCCACCCTGCCAACCCCAATTTTCTCTCGTGATGACACCTTTACCTTTTATAGAACCCTTTACTGAGAAAATCAGAATCGGATCACGCCAGATCCCAGCAATCTTCAAATCAGAAAACTGATTGATTTATGTTTTGGTAAATGCCATGAGTATTGTCAGGGTCATATATTAGCAACGTCAGGGTTGTATGCAGTATATTGAAGCCAGCCACAAAATGAAATAGATCAATTCACTTTTAAGGGGTCTGTTGACCTTAGAAATCTTAAGAAGCACTGACTGTCCCTTCTTCGACATATATTTAGCACTATGATTATCTGGGAATTGACGTGAATGATTTGCAGACAAACTTAACACTGGTGATACTGAAAATTGTAAATGATGGTCACTACAAGATGGGATGGAAACAGTCAGGTAAAAACAGGATCCTCAGAAAATATGGGATTGTTGGCTTCAAAAACCAGGTGCAGACTGGGCAGAAGTGGTTGAGCCAGTTCCTTCTTTGGCACTCTTTGCAACTAATTGGCATTTTTTTTAATGACGTGCAGTGGAGTTTTGTTTTCCTTTTTGTGCTGATACCCCGACCTTTAATTTCTACATTCTCTGATAGTTCAAGCTTTGGACATCATTGCTATTACCTTATGAAGATGCCAAGGAACAGAGCCTGCTCATCTCATCAAAAACAAGTTTTCAGCCTCGTTGTGTTTTTTTTTACTGCCTCTCTGACCTTGCACCCACTCTTTCATACTCCTGCCGAGACTTTCTGCGTCACACACCTATTACCTTGTAAATAACCCATTCCTTGCCAAGAGTTTTTCATTCATCTCCACTCCCTTGTTTGTTTGTTTTTAATTTCACCTTCAAATCATTTTTTTTTCTCGAGTGATGTATGATTTGAGTCTGGGACACAAACCTAAGTCTAACTCGTGTCTCCCAAACAAAAACATCGAACCTCGACCTCGCAACATCCTCCTGATCGGCTCGCAAAAGATTGTGAGATAACTGGGACATTCACACTTTGGTTGAAGGCAGCCCCAATGAGATTCTTTTTATTTCTATTACTAGTGTTATTCTCTATGCAGATAATCCTCTATTTCTATTATCGCTGGCACAATGCAGTTCACCTTACTTGCTACGTCAAAGGACATTTCGGAGCCTGCCACCATAGTGTTGTGCTTAGATGAGGTTAAGATAAGGAAAGTAAAGATTGAGGCTTGGTTTCTCTGCTCTATACAGCGTGTCGGTTATGCCGAAGCAAGTTTCTTAGCGAGGGCTACAATTCCAAATGGGTCGACAATCTGATACAGAAAGTTATGGCAGAAATTTTTCAATTTGGCTCAGGTGCCTGTGATGGCTTAATCTTTGTAAAGGACACCATGTGATCTTTACCATCGACCAACTAGTGCCGATAGATGGGATGCCTGTTTAATGTCCTTCTGAGCAACGGTCCATCCAAGGGACGGCACACATACAGCTCTGGAAAAAATTAAGAGACCACTGCAAAATAATCAGTTTTTCTGGTTTTACTATTTAAAGGTATGTGTTTGAGTAAAATGAACATTTTTTTTTGTTTTATTCTATAAACTACTGACAACATTTCTCCCAAATTCCGAATAAAAATATTGACATTTGGAGCATTTATTTGCAGAAAATGACAACTAATAAAAATAACAACAAAGATTCAGTGTTTTCAGACTCAAATAATACAAACAAAACAAGTTCATATTCATTTTTAAACAACACAATACTAATGTTTTAACTTAGGAAGAGTTCAGAAATCAATATTTTGTGGAATAACCCTGATTTTCAATCACAGCTTTCATGCGACTTGGCATGCTCTCCACCAGTCTTTCACATTGCTGTTGGCTGACTTTATGCCACTCCTGGCGCAAAAATTCAAGCGGCTTGGCTTTGTTTGATGGCTTGTGACCATCCATCTTCCTCTTGATCATACTCCAGAGGTTTTCAATGGGGTTCAGGTCTGGAGATTGGGCTGGTCATGACAGGGTCTTGATCTGATAGTCCTCCATCCACACCTTGATTGACCTGGCTGTGTGGCATGGAGCATTGTCTTGCTGGAAAAACCAATCCTCAGAGTTGGGGAACATTGTCAGAGCAGAAGGAAGCAAGTGTTCTTCCAGGACAACCTTGTACGTGGCTTGATTCATGAGTCCTTCACAAAGACAAATCTGCCCGATTCCAGCCTTGCTGAAGCACCTCCAGATCATCACCGATCCTCCACCAAATTTCACAGTGGGCGCGAGACACTGTGGCTTGTAGGCCTCTCCAGGTCTCTGTCTAACCATTATACGACCAGGTGTTGGGCAAAGCTGAAAATTGCACT
Organism: Eptatretus burgeri; assembly: GCF_056783735.1. Lineage (NCBI taxonomy): Eukaryota > Metazoa > Chordata > Myxini > Myxiniformes > Myxinidae > Eptatretus > Eptatretus burgeri. The sequence goes on from NC_140967.1 coordinate 63,519,502, forward strand.
CATCAGAGAAGATGACCTTACTCCAGTCCTCTACAGTCCAATCCTTATGGTCTTTTGCAAACCTCAGCCTGGGTCTTCTTCGCTTCTCATTGATGAAGGGCTTTTTTCTAGCTTTGCACGACTTCAGCCCTGCACCTAGGAACCTGTTTCGAACCGTCCACGCCGTGCACTTCACCCCAGCTGCCGTTTGCCATTCTTTTTGTAGGTCACTTGATGTCATCCTACGGTTGTTGAGTGACATTCGAATGAGTTGGCGGTCATCCCGGTCAGTGGAAAGTCGTTTTCTCCCTCTGCCAGTCTGGAGCTTTGTTGTCCCCAAAGTCTGCTGCTTGACCTTGTTCTTATGAACCACCGTCTTTGAAATTTTAAGGATGGAAGCAACGTGACGCTTACTGTTTCCCTCTGCCAGTAAAGCCAGAATTGAACCCTTCTTTTCCTCACTCAAAACTTTTCTTTTC
>NC_140967.1:63532459-63617459 GCF_056783735.1 Eptatretus burgeri
ATGAAACTATTGGGCGACCGCCTGTGCTCTGTGGATGGGGGGCATTGTCATCCTGGAAGACAATCCTCCTGGCAGGAAAGAAATGCTGCAACTTGGGGTGAAGTTGATCACGCGGTACCATTAGGTAGCGATTGGCATTGACCTTGCCTTTTTAGGGAATGACTGCACCCAACCCATGCCAGGAAAATGCCCCCCCCACATCATTACAGAACCACCCGAACCCTTCACTGTTGGAACCACGCACTCAGGGTTGAGGAGTTCTTTAGGTTGGCGCCACGTGTGTACTCCGTTTGTCGAGAGCATGGTAAAGCATGATTCATCTGACCACATCACATTTCTCCACTGCTTTGTAATCCATTGCTTGTGCTCCTTGCACCACTGGTCTCACAAAAGTACATTTCCAGGTGTGATAAGCGGTTTGTCCACGCAACCCGACTAAGGTATCCCACTCTGTGGAGTTCTCGGCGGACTGTTTTTGATGAAACTGGCTGCTCACGCCCCAGGATGAAATTTACAGTCGATTGATGGTGCCTTTGCTCGTCTGCTTTGCCTTGCACTTCGAATTAATGAACGGACATCATGATCCTGGAGTATGCACTTCCGCCCACTGTTGCCCATTGCTGATGGTGTCTTTCCCTCGGAGTTCCATACTGACATCACCTCGGATACCATTGCTCATGAAACATCAGCAAGTTGAGCTTTGTCACTGAAGCTCCTGCCAAATGCACGCCGACACTCACCCCTCTTTCAAAGTCCCTGACGTCTCCTTGTGCAGCCATGCTCGCCATAATTGTAGGTAACCAGGCCTGCGCAGCATGTTTATACATGACCTTAAGCATGCTGGGATGTTATTTGCTTGATTAACACATGGGATACACCTGTGTGGAAGCCGTTGCTTTCGATATACTTGGTGTCCCTCATTTACCCAGGTGTTTCCATATTTTTCTCCACTACTTGTATATACTGCGACAACTGCATGCATATTTTTATGAATGTATGCCGTGGAAACCAAGACCTTCAAGATAATTGAGCTGAGTCTATGGGCCAAACACTTTGCCATCACAGACAGGTCGATGGTCTCTATGTCTTCTACCGCCTCCTTTCTGGCCTTGCATCCTCTGTCCTCTTCATGCTTTGCCCCTCCCCTCCTCTCCCCCCAGGTTTTTGCAGGGGTGCACACGGTCCACCTGCAACACCCTTCTGGTGAAACTATCGAAATCCAGGATCACTGCTCACCTCCACTCATTTGTTCCACTTTTTTTCCTGCCTGTGGAACCAACTTCTCTGCAATCTCATTCTTCCCTCCAGGTCTTCAAGACTGTTGCTCGCCATCATCTCAGAGCAAAACCATGATCTTTTCTACCCTAGTTTAACCATCCTCCCCACTTCACCAAATTTCCAGTTTTTCCTTCCTGAGAGTTTGCTTCTGTCGCCATGTCATCCACCCCCCCCCCCCACATCCTCCCTATCCCTTCCTGCTTACCCGCATCCCTTATTTGTCCATCTCCATGTATTTTGTCCCTCGACCTTGCTGTTTGCATTTCCCCTATCTCTTTCTGCTGTTCCTTTTTACTTTCACCACCAAAGGTGAAGGAGGTTATATTTTCACCCCTTTCTGTCTGTTTGTTTGTCTGTCTGTGTTCAGGATATCTGAAAAAGTTGTGGACGGATCCGGATGAAATTTTGTGGACAGGTTCAGGTGTGTGACAAGGACGAACTGATTACATTTTGGTGAAGATCAAGAAATTTTGAAGTGATTCTTCACCATTGAGAGATAGGATGAAACCGATATATAGCACGATATCTCAAAAAGTTGGGGACGGATTCGGATGAAACTTGATGGACGGGTTGGATGTGCAACAAGGACGAATTGTTTCGATTTTGGTGAACATGTGAATCCGGATCTGGAAACGAGAATTATTTGGTTTTTAAAGTGATTCTTCACCATTGAGAGATAGGGCCAAAACGATATAGTACTTTATAGCATGATATTCCAAAAATGTGTTGGGTCCGATATGTTCTTGTGAATAAGGCATTACGTGGCGGAGGTATTCGCTCTACCCAGTGTACTTCTAGTTTTTTTTCTGGTGTGTTCTAGCTCTTCCATGAGCCTTGACTTTGTATCCAGGGCCGGATTTAGACATGTGGTGGCCCCTGGGCAGCCTTCAGTAGTGGAGGCCCACCCTACCTTAGAATACTAAAAAGGTGACAAGACATATTTACAGTCATCCATAAAGTATAATTTTCAAGAACAAAGAATCTGAACTTCTATATAAAATAGAGAATGAGATAAGATGAATATCTTATATCTGTTCCACGAACTACCAACTACCATTCAGTCACTCACAAAGACATTTTTCCTTACAATTTTTTTTTTTCATGAAATATGTGGAGGCCCCCTGGTTGTGGAGGCCCCTGGGCATCTGCCCAGCTTGCCCACGCCTAAATCCGGCCCTGTTTGTATCCAAAAACAAAACTTGCTTAAAGTTGGGTGAGGTTGACATCTCATTCTGTCATCAATCGCATCAGCTTAGCAAACCCGTTGAATTTTGGGCACAATGATCATCATTCCTCCAACATTTTATAAATTCAGCCAATCACACCGTTTGGTTTATCTTCAGCAATTATGCCCACTCCGACCTTGGTCAACTAAGACCCGGACACAATGCGGTAATTTTCTTGGAAGAAGGCCAGAAAAACTTTTGGTTGTGCCAAATGAAATCGGGCCAGTCAGGGATTAAAGGGATCGGTCCACATCAGAACCATTACCTGTAAATCCTTACTAATGCCTCACGAACCCCTCTGCTTTACATTTGAAGGGCTCGACACGGAGTGAAAACCTTCCATAGCACATTTCTCGTTTTCATTTCTTCCCTCCATCATGTGATGAACTATTAATAAGTTGTTGAAATAATATATTAATGTCAAAAATGTGCTTCAGTAATATGGACAAGCCATGAAAGTGTGAAAAGCATGAAGAACACCGAGTCGTGTGTAACGTTACCAAGTACAATAATTGCTCTTGTGCAAGTGTTGTTTACGTCTTGCCGGCGAATGACACACAAAAAGAGCCTTGAGGCCAAAGCAGGCACATGGCCAGCACTTCCTGAAAGTTGTAAAGTTTTCAGTAGTCTCCCAAACAGGATGACACACAGGCAAACGCCATCTTGCTTCGCCGGCACAGGGATTGAGGAGCCTGCAAGATAACCCCAACAATCATGAGAACATCTTTACAAAATTTTATTTTATTTCAAGCAAAACTTGAAAAGTTATTTTTAGCAATCTATTCAGTGAGCTGGTTATAAGGGCAAAAAAAAACAAAAAAAACAATCAAAGTGTGATTTATCCTTGTAAAGAAATCAGAATTATGACGTCAGAGAGCCAACCATAGCAATGATTTATTTCGAGAAGTTAAGAACTGCTTAGTTACACTCGATATTTCAGTCATTTTCTTGTTCTTTGTGAGTTTGATAATTCAAAAGCTGTTGAGGCAAATGTGACTCCCTGTTAATGGGACATGCCCCAAGTGAACATTGGTTTTTTTAGTGGTGATGTCATTGCTGTGTCAAAAACTGAAAAACCAAAGGGGAAAAAAATTATGATGTCACAACCAACCGTCCCATGTTTGGAGAGTCTTGTGCAGCAAAACTTCTCCGAATTTCATTAGTTTTTCGACAAAAAAACACAACTTTTCTCTCTCTCTCTCTCTCTCTCTCTCTCTCTCTCTCTCTCTCTCTCTCTCTCTCTCTCTCTCTCTCTCTCTCTCTCTCTCTCTCTCTCTCTCTCTCTCTCTCTCTCTCTCTCTCTCTCTCTCTCTCTCTCTCTCTCTCTCTCTCTCCCTCTCTCTCTCTCTCTCTCTCACTCTCTCACTCTCTCACTCTCTCACTCTCTCACTCTCTCACTCTCTCACTCTCTCACTCTCTCACTCTCTCACTCTCTCACTCTCTCACTCTCTCACTCTCTCACTCTCTCACTCTCTCACTCTCTCACTCTCTCACTCTCTCACTCTCTCACTCTCTCACTCTCTCACTCTCTCACTCTCTCACTCTCTCACTCTCTCACTCTCTCACTCTCTCACTCTATCTCTATCTCGCTCCCAGTTGATATAATGAGCTTGTTACTGGATTATTGTCTCTGTATACATATTTACAACATAATGTCTACTTCCAGCTTTGTCTCTTCATGAAATGGCTGAGTGATTTTTCCGCCCAAAGAGGTGCTCACTTACATGTTGTTTTGTTGGGAAATTTATCAACATTGAAAATGTTCATTTCATTAAATACCAGCAAATACCACCCATCGCTTCACTCACAGGAATATGGAGAGATGGGAGAAAGGTGTGGGAGGAGAGAGCTCTATTTTATGGGGGGGGGAGAGACAGAGAGAAGGTGTGGGAGGAGAGAGAGCTCTATTTTATGGGGGGGAAGAGACAGAGAGAAGGTGTGGGAGGAGAGAGCTCTATTTTATGGGGGGGAGGGGAGAGACAGAGAGAAAGGTGTGGGAGGAGAGAGCTCTATTTTATGGGGGGGGGGGGAAAGATAGAGAGAAAGGTGTAGGAGGAGAGAGCTCTATTTTATGGGGGGAGAGATAGAGAGAAAGGTGTGGGAGGAGAGAGCTCTATTTTATGGGGGGGGGGGTTGGGAGGGGAGAGATAGAGAGAAAGGTGTGGGAGGAGAGAGCTCTATTTTATGGGGGGGGGTTGGGAGGGGAGAGATAGAGAGAAAGGTGTGGGAGGAGAGAGCTCTATTTTATGGGGGGGGGGGTTGGGAGGGAGAGATAGAGAGAAAGGTGTGGGAGGAGAGAGCTCTATTTTATGGGGGGGGGAAAGATAGAGAGAAAGGTGTAGGAGGAGAGAGCTCTATTTTATGGGGGGGGGAGAGATAGAGAGAAAGGTGTGGGAGGAGAGAGCTCTATTTTATGGGGGGGGGGGGTTGGGAGGGGAGAGATAGAGAGAAAGGTGTGGGAGGAGAGAGCTCTATTTTATGGGGGGGGGTTGGGAGGAGAGATAGAGAGAAAGGTGTGGGAGGAGAGAGCTCTATTTTATGGGGGGGGTTGGGAGGGAGAGATAGAGAGAAAGGTGTGGGAGGAGAGAGCTCTATTTTATGGGGGGGGGGGAAAGATAGAGAGAAAGGTGTAGGAGGAGAGAGTTCTATTTTATGGGGGGGGGAGAGATAGAGAGAAAGGTGTGGGAGGAGAGAGCTCTATTTTATGGGGGGGGTTGGGAGGGGAGAGATAGAGAGAAAGGTGTGGGAGAAGAGAGCTCTATTTTATGGGGGGGGTTGGGAGGGGAGAGATAGAGAGAAAGGTGTGGGAGGAGAGAGCTCTATTTTATGGGGGGGGGGGGTTGGGAGGGAGAGATAGAGAGAAAGGTGTGGGAGGAGAGAGCTCTATTTTATGGGGGGAGGTTGGGAGGGGAGAGATAGAGAGAAAGGTGTGGGATGGGAGAGCTGTGCTTTATGAAGAGGGGGGGATGAGTGCGGAGTGAGGGGGGAGTTGGAGGGGAGAGTAGGAGAGAGAGAGAGTAAAAAAGAAAAGGGGGGGGGAGAGAAAGGTGAGAGGGAAATGGGAGTTGGCAAAGAGAATGTGACGTTGGTAACCCCATACACACGCACGCACACTTTTATTGTACAGTTCTGCTACTCCTAAAACATACTATAATTTAAAGGATTGCTGTAAATGATGTAAGTTTCATAATTTCCAATGTTCAGATTTATTACCTCCACCACTGAAGGTGAAGGAGGTGATGTTTTCATCCATTTCTGTCTGTTTATTACTTGCAAAACAACTTCGGGGAACTTTCTAAAATCCTCAATTTTCATCCGATTGACTTGAAATTTGAAGAGAATTTATATTTCAGGTCACTGAATTCAACAAGCCAAATAACTTTGAGGTTCACATCGGCCAAAAGGTTAACAGAGGCTGGATTTCTAAATTTCTCAATTTTCATCCGATTGACTTGAAATTTGAATATTTTATTTCGTGTTTGGTCATTAAGCATCACATATCATTCTCTTTGCTAACACCACCTCCACCCCTCACCTGTCTTATAAAATATATATATATATATATATATATATATATATATATATATATATATATATATATATATATATATATATATATTCCTCCCCCTACCCCTCTCTCACTCTGTCCCCCTAATAAAATGGAGAACCTCTCATCCCACACCTCAGTCACTCTCTCACTGTGTGTGTGTGTGTGTGTGTGTGTGTGTGTGTGTGTGTGTGTGTGTGTGTGTGTGTGTGTGTGTGTGTGTGTGTGTGTGTGTGTGTGTGTGTGTGTGTGTGTGTGTTCGTCATAAAGAATAACATATTGTCTCTGTTAACTCTCCTCTCTCCTCTCTCCTCTCTCTCTTTGTCCCATCCTTGCTCTGCCACCTCCCAATACAGTGCAGCAGCCTCCTCCCATCCCCCCTCTCTCTTTCTCTCTCTCTCTCTCTCTGGACATATCCAGATGGTGGTTATGTCTGGACGGTGCTTGTCTCCGGGCGGAGTTTGTCTCCGGACACGATCCAGGCAAAGTTTGTCTCTGGACGTGGTCTGGGCGGAGTTTGTCTCTGGACGTGGTCCGGGCGGAGTTTGTCTCTGGACGTGGTCCGGGCGGAGTTTGTCTCTGGACGTGGTCCGGGCGGAGTTTGTCTCTGGACGTGGTCTGGGCGGAGTTTGTCTCTGGACGTGGTCCGGGCGGAGTTTGTCTCTGGACGTGGTCCGGGCGGAGTTTGTCTCTGGACGTGGTCCGGGCGGAGTTTGTCTCTGGACGTGGTCCGGGCGGAGTTTGTCTCTGGACGTGGTCCGGGCGGAGTTTGTCTCTGGACGTGGTCTGGGTGGAGTTTGTCTCTGGACGTGGTCTGGGCGGAGTTTGTCTCTGGACGCGATCTGGGCGGAGTTTGTCTCTGGATGTGGTCTGGGTGGTTATTGTTTCCGGACGCGGTATGGGTGGTTATTGTTTCCGGACGCGTCCGGGCGGTGTTTATGTCCCAACTGTTTATTCGAGATTCTTCTTCCTTTTCCAATAAACTGTTTCCAATAAAGTCCCATGTCCTTTTTCTCAAAACTGCACAGGGTAAAATGTTCTACTGCATGAACTGTCCTCTCCAGTTAATGCCGTCGTTGTCTTTTTATCATACAGTGGGACCCGCTTAATAGAATCACGGTTAATAGAATCACCCGTATAATAGAATCAAAATCGTTGAGACCGATTCCATTGTATCTAAATGTACACAATTTTTCCCGTTTATTAGAATCAAAAACCCGCTTAATAGAATCAGCTGCTGGCCATCCACTTCGACAGTTCAGCGCCTACTGGCCGCACAGTTCCAACTTTTGCCACCAGGCGGCTGACGTCACACTAAAAATAACGCTATGCCACGACAGTGATTTCGGTAGTCATTGTACAGATAGGCAGACGGCTGACAGCTGCAGTCTAAGCACTAGGCGTGTTGTCATTACCACGATGGACAGAAAACGAAAGCGGACGGATCGTTCAAACATTGATAAAGCACAAATCCTGAGGGACTATGACGCTTTGCCCAGAATGAGCCAACGAGAAGCTGCAGACAAGTTGGAAATTAACCAGCCTATCCTATGCAAGATTGTGAAAGATCGAGAGGCCATTCTGAAAGGTCAAGTGGATTCGTCTTCTTCTCAGAAACGCAAGCAAAGCAGCAACGCACCCGATGTCGAATCAGCAATGGTCAAGTGGATTCAAACTTCTAGAGAAAAGGAAGCACCGCTTTCTGGACCTCTGATGCGGGAGAAAGCGGCTCAGTTCGCGGAAAAGTTCAACAACAAGAAGTTCAGTGCGACAAACGACTGGATTGACCGGTTCAAGAAAAGACATGGAATCGTCCACAAGAAACTTCACCGAGAGGCAGCGGCGGCTGACGTAGGAGGGAAACAACAATGGCTGGACCACGTGTTTCCGGATCTCGTAGAAGGCTTCACGGCTGATGAGATCTGGAATGCTGACGGAACCGGGTTGTATTTTTGGGCCTTACCAGATGGAACGTTCCTCTCCAAGGGAGATCAGCACTGCGGTGGGAAAAGGCCAAAGGAAAGAATCACGGTGCTTTTTTGCTGCTCGATGACTGGTGCTAAGCGTCCTCCTTTCGGTATTGGTAAAAGCAAGAATCCACGGTGTTTCAAAGGCCTCAAAACAATTCCAGTTCGCTACAGAGCCAATTCCTCCGCATGGATGACAGGTTTCCTCTTCACTGAATGGCTCGATGAGTGGAATCGCGAGCTTCGGCGTCATGACCAGAAAGCGCTGCTTCTCATCGACAACTGTCCGGCACATCCCCAATCACTTCAACTGTCGAACATTACTGTGGCATTTCTCCCGCTGAACACAACCTCTGTTCTTCAACCGTTAGATCAGGGAATTATCCGTTCATTCAAAGCTCATTACCACCTTGCCATGCTACGAAAAGTGCTCACTGAGATTGACAACGAGGATGGAGCAATGACAGCGAGTGACTTGGCGAAAAAGATAACGATCCTCGACGCTATGCTGTTTACGGACGCAGCATGGAATGATGTGAAAACTACCGGCAGAGTGAACTGCTGGCGCAAAGGAGGAATTTTCATCGGAGCGGCAAGCGAAGGCGAAAGGGTCGAGAGCAATGACGACGACGAGTTAGCTAACCCTCTTCAAATGGATCCCGACCAATGGCAGGACTTCCTCAACATGGACGCCACTCTCCAAACCACAGACGATGATGTCACAGACGAAGCCATCATTTTGGCAGTCCAACGCGAAATGGGAATTGCTACTGACGCAGACTATGACGCCGACACTAAAGTGGAGGAAGAGGAGGAAGAGGAGGAAGAGGAGATCTCTGTCCCGACCATCAAGGAAATGATGTCTGCAGCGAAGACGATCAGGCTTGGTTTGCTATCACATGGGTTCAGTGACATGGCCTTCCTGCGCAAACTTGACAAGGAGGTCACCGCCATTGCCACAGACTCGTTAAAGCAGGCAACAATCGACAATTTTTTCATTACAGAGTAGGCTCATCGACAAACCTATGTTGTTTTGCTTTGAAAAGTACATACGTACTGTATGTGTAATTGTTTTATTTTCAGTAGTAAGTTACATTGTTTTGAGCAAGTGTGTCATATAAATCAAACTAAATGCTGAGTATTTGTCTCCGTATGTGTACTCGACATTTGATCCGCTTGATACTCCACAACTCTGGTGAACTCGGATATTAGAATCACCCGCTTATTAGAATCAAATTTGTCCGGCCCAAAGTGATTCTATTAAGCGGGTCCCACTGTATTTCATTAAGATTGTGAGTTTGATAATTATGGATGCTTTGTCACAATGGCCTCTCTTGTCTCTTCCCTGTTACCCATTGTCTTCTTACTTCCAGAGTCTTCAAGAAGTCCAGCAGTACAGGAAATGTAAGTACTGTACTATGTTTTTATTGTGAATATTAACCACACTCAGATATTTCCTTCGGTGGAACATTTATTTACCTGGAGGATTGGAAACAGCTGAACCCTAAACAACAATTTTATGGGTTCAATAGTGTTGCGTTTTGACTTTTAACAACAAACATTGCCTTCTACTTCTCTCTAGTTTGTTCGACCGGAAGGTGAAAGTTAGTTGAAATTTCTGAATTTGATGTTGATGGCATGCATAGTCTAATGGTTCGAGTGGTACCCACAAAGACTGGGGTTATAATGTAAAAGTGACATTCGTTTGTCCTGTAATTTATTTCTTCATAACACTTCTACAGTAAAAGTTTAAAGATTGCAAAATCTGCTTTATTTCTATCTTCTCCTACTTCTTTAACAACCCCAATTATTCCCACCTTCTCGTGGCGTCGGATGGGGAAAGTCTTTCACAAAGCAGCATGATGTATAACTGTGAAGGTGGCAGGAAGTTGGAATTTGATAACTCACCTCTTCATGAAGACACCGTGGGATCTTTAACGTCCAGCAACTAAAACTAGCAGGAGGCAGCTTATTGTCTGTCAGAGGGACAACACAGGTTGCCTGTGAACCACCAATCTGACAGTTCATAGTCAGGTCGAGACTCAAACTAGACAACATCGTTGAAAGGTAAATTTCTACCTGTGCACGAGCCTGTCAGCCATAAAATATTACTTATTTGTATTTCTTGGCCACTTATTTTTCCACACCACTAATCAGATGTGTACAAGTTGAGATACAGGAGCAAATGCCATTTGTTTCACAACGTGGGTCAGCAGGAGTATCTCATGCCGAGAGTAATGTGAGTTGCAGTCGAAAGATGAAGCCACCAATATGGATGATGTTAAATGATCATCGACCTCTGCGTGACTGAACCTACTCGAAGACAGATTTTTTTGTGGATGTAATATCACCGAGAGGCACGCACACTCGTCTCTGGCCTGTCCAGCCTTGGTTTGAAACTTGGCCCAGCTATAAACTGTCATCTTGGTGTTTCCCATAAAGATCTGTTTGTTCATCATTACCTCCATCACCAAAGGTGAATGGAGGTTATGTTTTCACTCCTTTCTGTCTGTCTGTCTGTCTGTCTGTGAACAGGATATCTCAAAAGTTTTGGATGGATTCAGACAAAATTTGGTGGAGGGGTTGGGTGTGTGACAAGGACGAGATGATTCGATTTTGGTGAAGATCCGGACACTATAATTTTAAAAGTGATTCTTCACCATTGAGTGTGAGGACCAAAAACGACATGTACAGTGGCATGATGTCGCAAAAAGTTGTTGACGAGTTGTGACAATTAGGTAGATGAGTTGGTTAAGTGACAAGAACAAGCTGATTCGATTTTAGTTCATGTCCTGATCTAGATCCGGCCTATCAGTGGGATCCAAAATGTCAACTGTTCAGCCTGGCGTAGCTATTCACTCTCCTGAGTGCTAACTCCAGTTGTTTGTGTCATCCCTCGGATGGACGCTAAACTGGGCGTCTCATCTGCTGGCATTAATTGGCAGACATGAAATATTCCATGGTGTCTTTCGCAAACAGTAGATGAGCTACCTCCTCACTTTGGCTAAATTCCAAACTCCTGCTCTAAATTACAGCAGGTATTGCCTCACTCGAACAGCCGTGCCCTTCCCCCTGACCCCCAACCACAGCAAATGATGCTATCCACCGCCTTGTGTTGCAGACGAAAGAAGAAGAAGTAGTAGGATGTCTTAAGTCATTAATTCAAGCTGCCAGGATGGCTCGGGTGTAATACACTTGCAATTGAGTTGTGTAGCCTGGGTTTGTTTTCTTGTTGAAAGAGGATCTGATTGCACAATGTTGCGCTGCTGCTTCACAGCGAGGATGTTGCATCATTGAGTAACCCATCCTATTGAAGGAACATTGAGCTGGTTGTTCTGCTTTAGCTACAACTGTAGAGGAGATTCAGACACCTCTGGATTGCCTTACCTGCAGAAACTTCATGATGGGTACTCTCTAGGCAGTATCACATTGATTGTTATGATCAAGGGGGAGACACAAAGATACAGACCCTGTTTTTCTTGTGTTGGAGGCTAACACCATGATTTTAAATTTTAAAAGTTGAGACTGATACTCTTCTTTTGTATTGATTTGTGCCATATATTGTTATGAAAAACGTATCAGCAGTTCTTCCAGACATTAATGCGAATTTTTCTGCGTGGAAATCTTTCTTTTTTTACCTGTGTATTCAACTCGCATCAGTTTAAGTGCCAAATCAGTTGCTTATGTGTGTTGCAAAAGTAATTGTATCGACATGAAGACTCACAATGGAAATGTAAGTCATTGCCTTTCCAGCAGTGAGACTGGGCAGGAGTTTAAAATTTTGCCAGGGTGCCGACGATAGCTCGCCTACTCTTCATCAAGGACATCACGGGATGCTTAACGTCCACCAATTAAAGCTTGTAGAATGAGTGCTCAGTTTAACATCCATATGAGGGACAGTGCACACATTGATGTATCGCGCAGTCTCCAAAACACCAGGGTGACGGATCAAGAATCAAACCCAGACTCGGAGGCATGTGCGCTGCATCTGCACCACCTTGTTGGCATGTTTCACATTAAGGATTTCATCATAACATATTTTTACAATGTGGATTCTGTTGTGGTTCAGTCCACTTATGAATACTGCACTGCATTAATCAACCCATAATTATTCATGATGAGCGTTGGTGGAATTTTACCTTTACAGACTTTATTCAAAGTTTAACGCTCAAGTTATAATAACTTTTCAAGATGAATTAAAGCTGTACATCATCCTTTATCGCCATTATAAAAGTTTAAATAAAGAATATAATAATAATATATAATATGTTAATGATGATGAGATGAATTTCTCCATACATCTTACTTGCTTCTCAGGATAAGGAAGGAACGGAGACTCTTGGTGTTGACAGAGAGGTGCATCTGTGCTTGTGGAGGAGAGGTTGTGGTGGGGATGACAGGTCTAGGAGAGGGTTAAATCTCTGGGCCAGATGATATGTCGGTTCTTATTGAAGTTGGACAATAGCAACAGGAAGGAAGGAAGGGTGGATTGTGCTACTTTTGGGAAGAGTACAAGTGAGCAAGCCTGAGCTGTAGTGGTCAAAGCAGGAATCCTTTATCAGTTGTAAGGATATTGTCCAACTGAGTGCCAACCACCTTTCATTCGACTTTTGAAGACTTAAAATGAATGAAAATTTTTCAATTCCGAAATCTATAATTATTGTCTTTTTGATATTTCTCAACCCATTGTACTTTTGAAATGATCCATTGTTTGAACAGTCTAATCGTTGTGCTCAATTGATTGGTGCAATTTTCTTTTGTCCACTTTAATTGCAACTTTTGAATTGCTGACATAGCATTCTTTTAAATAGGCATGGGGACTATATGGTAAATGCAGCTACCCAATTTTGTAAACCTCCACTCAAAGTGCAGTTGTGTGCAGCTGCACTGGAACTGCAGTTACAAATCTTTTTCTGTCTCTCTGTTGACCCCACCACATGTTTCTTACCTGTTTATTAATTGTTGGTTTTTTTTTGGCTGTGTGTGTTGGCCTTTCCCACCTTGCCTCATCTCATCTATCAAATCCTTTGCCATACTTTTCCAGGTACGTGACGTTTTCTGACGTAACATTTGACGCACAAACCTTGACAACATCAGGTAATATTATGGAGCAGATAAAGAGAGAACTGCCTTTTGTTTCGCTCACGACATAAACATCTGACTCCCTTGTAAGACATTTTGCATATCTGCCTGCACAGAACCCTTGCCAAGGCCAACTTTAGGTTATTTTTCACAACTTGGACAAAGTGCCAAATCCAAATCTACAATTTACAGCCTGTTTTTTTTTTTTAAATAAATTTAATTTTACAATGCTTAGACATCCGATCCTGGTCGTTGCTAATTGGGGTTACAAACATCTGCGCCAACATTCATGATAAGATAAGAAATTAATAATTAACCCCTCATTAACCCCTAAGTCATTTTCATAATTGCCCGTCCTTCCCCTCACTCATCCTAAGTCTTACTGGAAGCTGGGCTTCCCCCCCCACTCTAAACTCCCCCATTTCTCCCCCACTCTAATCCCCAAAACATTCAAAATGTAGTGAATGCAGTCGTTGACCTATTCTGTTGACCAGGATACTTTACTTCCAGACGCATCCTTCCTAAAGAACATAGTTATCATTTCAAAGCAGAATTTCAAAATGCAAAATATTCATATGATCAAGGCTCTTGCACTCACATGATAGAACCAGGGAACCAATGGTAGGTGTGGATGACCCACAAAATATGTAAATTGGCCGATGGTTTGAACAAACTTGTGAAAGCACCATGCAAAGATGATTCCCACCTGGTTACATCTAAATCGGGTGAATACATTTTGAGAAGAAGTCAAAAGTAGCGATCCTGGAATCGTAATGACCTTTGACCTTTAACTTTAGTTTGACCTACTTAATGTGTATTTTGATGGGATTTGAAAGGCGTCAGAAGTCCTTGGTCCTCAGAAGTTCCACAAAGTTTGGTGAAAATCGGACTATTCGTTTTAGCATCACAGGTGATGAAGATTGTGGTCAAGTTTCATCAAAATGGTGTGTGTAGTTTCTGTGAAGAAAGTAAATACCTATTCTGGGGGATCACACATGGACCTGCTTTTGACCACCCCCCCCTCCGTACACCCTGTTAGACCCTGATTTTTTTTTATTTTTTTTAATGCCGTGAACAAACTGGTACATCACAGGTGATGAAGGTTGTAGTCAAGTTTCATCAAAATGGTGTGTGTAGTTTCGGATAAGAAGATCTGAGTGTTTACATACCAGCTGACTGACTGACTGACTGATGGACACCACGCGATGCTAATACCTCACCTGAACTATGTTCCAGGTGAGCTAAAATGGCTCTGAAGACAAGCATTTGTCTTAAAAGTTGCACAGCAACCAATAAAGTTCAGAGTCCATGGAGGAGGGACAAACAAGTTCAGGGGCTGCAGAGTGTCCATGGCAGCAACAGTTCATTGGCCCTGGGGATTGCAAGCACAAGTTAGAGACCAAGGCAAAGATTTATTCCTGGTTGTGGCAGCAGGCTGGTCTTGGAAGCTTGCATGGATGATGCTTAGCAACAGGCATCAGCGATGTTGTTCCTGGCTGGTTGGAGATACTGGGGGAAGTTTGGCAGCAGGGGGAGGATGGTCAGCTCTAATCTGTATTTTTTTTCTCTCTGGTCAGGAATCATCGTGCTTGTCGGGAAATTTTTGGGCTTATGCAGTGGGGCCAAACCTGACTTGCTGTTGTACAAGGTGACCAAGTGGCACCTACCCTGATCTCACAATTTGGGACTCGGTGGGTCCTCTCAAGTACCAATTACCCTCTTCTGTCCCAACCATTGGCAGGCATTCAATGTATGGTGCAGAGGAGAGCACCTAGTATAAACCCTAGTCCCTAGTAAATACTGAATACACATGTTTCTCTTTACTTTCAACCCCACTATTGTGGTCCTAATGAAAAATTTACCCAATGGCTCGCTTGCTTGTCCCATCCTATGAATTTGGGCATGGCCCACATAAATTTTCCTCGCTCTGTGCTCTTTCACAAACAGCTGGTTGGGTAGTATGGCTTTTACTTAGGCCTCCTCATCTGGTTCTATCATTCCATGACACCCAATACCTTGGGGCTAACCTGAAACGTCGACCCTGTGCTCTCTAATTGTGGACACCTCGCTGGCATCTGCACCATGCGTGTTTGCGGCGACATACGTGGTGAAGACTGCTTGCCCATTCAGATGATCACTCCCCTCCGCCAGAACATCACACATGGTGCTGTTCTCTAGCTGTTCCTCCCTCTGGGCCTGCACACACTCCATTACTTCAGCCTCCTCAGCTACCAAGCAAAAACTAATCTCCTCCTGCTTTGATTCCCACTCTAGGGTGGGGACTAAACTATCTACATTCTACACTCTCTGTGGTCTCCACTGCTTCACCCCATGGTCTCCTCTATGCTGCAGCTGTGGTGTCTGGTATTATTGCACCCCATGATCTGCTCCAATGTGCTGCACCGTATGGCCTCCAGTGCTACTATCTCTGTGGGCGCTACTACTTCTTCTATGGGCTTTATACTGGCCTTAGCCTCCATGTTCTCTGAACTGGCCTATTTGGGCTCTACTCTCCTATGGGGTTTGCACTAACTACTCCCTTGGGGCTTGACTACGTTCCACTGCCCTTGCAGTCTGCACTATCATCTCTAACCATGAGGTTCCTGCTCCCACTTGCCATGAGATTCTCTCCACTATACTTCCACCACGGGGTCCTCGACACACTTTACCATGGGGATTTATGCACTCTTCCTTGTCATGGGGGTCTCGCTAACTTCTCCCCTTAGTGCCACACCGATTTCTGCCATTTAACACACACTAGCCTTGTTGTTCACATTCAAGTCTGCTGTCATTTCCTGCTATAAGGCCCCTTTTAGCTTGGCCACCATGTTGGCCATGTATTTTGCCATCGCCTTTTGCCTGGCCTTCATTTTGGTTGCAAGGTCAGCCATCTTTACCTTCATTTCAGTTCCAAATTCTTCAAACATGGCCCTCAAGAGTCCAATGTTCAAGGCCGCAGGGGACCCTCAGCCATTCATAGCTTGGCGACTCAGGATTCTCAAAATGGCCACCGGAGACATCATCCCACTACCTCTGCTGCCGTGAGATCTTGGGCTCCTAGAACTTATCTCCCCTTGGTGTTTTACGGATACAGTACTCGGTCCTTGCATGATTATGCAGTGAACATTATTTTCAGTTCATAAGTCGGATTTGATTTTGAACATGACAAACCACTCCTCTAGGGTCTGGCTTTGTAATATGTTGTGCTTCAAATTCTGAATATTAACTTGCATTCATTAAGACAAGCTACTTTGACTTTTATAAAATGCAAAGACAGCTTGGAACAAAATCATGACCAACATTTATACCCACCACATCTATACTACGAGATTTACCATTTAGATCCTTGTCTTTGGCAGAAGTTGAACCCAAGGTTTATGTTTGATATATAAGCACAATTTATAGATGAAGGGATGGAGAAGAAAGGTAACATAGTTGGGAAATAGATGGTGGAAAAGGGAAAGGAGGTTTGGAGGAGAAGGGAGGAAGGGGAAAGGATAATGTACAGCATGTAAGAGAGGGGTTAAAAATTTCCCACATGTGTGTGCCTAATAGGTGATGCCCTGATGGCCCTTTTGAGACCATTCTCTAAGTCTTCTATTTGTACATATGTATTCGAAGCAACGTACACGGAATGATGCGACGCTGGATTTATGCTCCGCCAAGTCTAACATTCCTCATGCATATTCATCGAAAGGCTTGTCCTCAACTGGGAAACTCTGACCACAATAACATTCTTTTGCTTCCAACTTATAAGCAGAAACTGAAAAGGTGCAAAGCGGTTACTGGGGAACGGCGTGTTTGGAGCACGGATACCACCGAGGAGCTGCGGGCATGTTTTGATGTATTCATCCGAGTCAGTGGATATGTGGGTGACAGTTATCTCCGAGTACATTAGGTTCTGTGTTGATTCTCTCTTCCCTTCTAAAGTTGTTGAAACATATCCGAATAATAATAAGCCGTGGCTGCTTACCAAGGAGCTGATGGATGCACTTCAGGAAAAGAGGGAAGCCTTTCTAGATGGAGATAGATCGCAAGTGCAGGCTATTCAGAAAGCAATAGATGGGAAGTTACAAAGTTTAAGGTAGATTAGAAACTAAAGTTATAACGGAGTTTTAAAGGAAATAATTTGCGTGCTGCTTGGCAGAAAATTCAGACTGTGATTGGATACAAGGACAAATAAACGAGGCTGGCAGACTGTACCAAAGATGTTGTTGATAATCTGAATGATATTTATTGAGTTGATGTTCATGATTTCAAACTGAGAATGATTCTATTATGGAAATGTTAAACGAGAGGATTCAGGACCTGGATGAGAGTCTTGTAGTGAATGTGCATGAGGTTCGTCATGTATTTACACATGACAAGGTAAGCAAGGCCACTGGCCCAGATGGTATTTCTAATAATACAAGATTTTGAGACTGTGTAGTCATCAACTTGCCTGGTATTTACATGTATTTATCAATCAATCTTGGATAATGGTGTCATTCCCGAAAACTGGAAATGTTGACTTATCATTCCGTTACCAAAAGTTAAACACCCCGTGTGAGGTGTGAGTTGAACGATTGCGGTCCAGTAGCCTTGACATGTAATGTGACGAAGTGTTTTTAAAGAATTTTGTTGAAATCTTTGAGTAGTTAAGTCGGCTTGTTTGACCAATTTCAATTTGCATATCATGGAGTAATCAGGGTGTTCAGGATGCTCTGGTTGTTTATCTCCAAAGATTGTACCATCATTTTGATACTCCCATGTCTTTTGTAACATGAGAGGTCTGGGAGAGGGGTAAATCTCCTGGGCCAGATGATATTTCGGTTCTTATTGAAGTTGGACAATAGCAAGAGGAAGGAAGGAAGGGTGTATTTAGTGTGGATCCAGTAAATTAATTAGACTATCAATCTGTCTTCACAACCGTGTGCATGTAGTCTGCAATAATTCGGAACGTCTCCATAGGAGTAAAAACCGTTCGGCACATCGTGGGAATTTTAACCTTCCACCACAATGAGCTCCACGTTAGTTGAGCTGTTGACGTGACAATATTAATTGACAAGTTAATGAAATTAGACATTGCGCCAAAGCTTTCAACATTCATTCACAGTTTTCTTCCAGATAGACCACAACGGGTGATGTGTAATAATTATCATGTGACGGAGTTTTGAGTCTCGGTACACCACAAGGTTGTGTTCCCCCCCCACATCCCCCATTTAGTTTTCTTTTATAAAAATTACTGCTGCAGTTTCAGTCCTAATTGTAGTGTTATCAAGTACTCGCAGGGGTACCCAGCGTTTGCCTGATGGAGGGTTTTGAAGAAATCTAAATTTGTTTTTTTTCTATTTTTTATGGGGACCTAAAACACTTCCCGACACCCACCAATGAATGGGGTCAGGGATCATTTAATATTACCTTTCACAAAGATGCAAAGGCTGAGGCACGATAGAGTGGTAAAAATAAAATAAAAAAAGACCCAACTTTTTTTTTCTTCAAAATTTAAAACAATATTTGCCTAAAACACTCCTGGGCATTTAATGATGAACCTCTGAAAGTTTGATGAAGATCCGTTCAGCCATCTCGATGAGAAATTGTGACACACACACACACACAGACACACATCTCTCTTATGGCGTCGATGCTGATGATATGGTAACTAGTGGATCCCGACTGAACAATAAGCATGACATGAACAAAGTTCAGAATTCTTTCTGATACATGATCAAGGCTCATGGAAGAGCGGGAGCAGAATGGAAGGGAACAAAATGGAAAGGCAGAAACACCAGCAGCAGAGTAGAAGTCAGAGTGAGATCAAGGGGAGAGTGAGAAGAACACATGGGGGTGAACAAGCTCCGCACACACTGAATGAAACGCAGTAGGAAGGGGAAGGTGGAGATGAAAAAGAAAAGGAACAAACCAAACACCAAATGAAAAGGGGCAAGGGAGATGGGAAAGAAAATCACAATATCCTGAAAAAATAGACCCGCCTGTCCCGAAGCTCACTTGGATCAAGAGCAACAGTCACTCAAACCCCCCCGCAGACCCCTTTAGACCCTGAATTTTTTTATGCCGTGAACAAACTTTGGTACATCAAGGGTGATGAAGTTTGTGGTCAAGTTTCATTGAGATTCTTTGTGTAGTTCGGACAAGATTGCATATACCTATTTTTGGGGGTTCAGAACCCCCCCCCCCCAGAAGACTACCTTAATGGGCACAGATTTTGATGCAGTGAATGCACTTTGGTACATCACGGGTGAAGAATGCTGTGGTCAAGTTTCATCAAAATCATGTGTGCAGTTTTGGAGAAGAGAGCAAATACCTATTTTGGGGATCAACCCAACCCCCCCTCCCCCCAATCGATCCCCGTAATGAGTGCATATTTTGATGCAGTCAACAATCTTTGGTACATCACGGGTGATGAAAGTTGTAATCAAGTTTCATCAAAAAAATTTCTGCAGTTCCGGAGAAGAGGACAAATACCTATTTTGGGTGGAGGGGGGGGTCTAACTCCCCCCTGTAAATCCCATCATTGAGCACAGATTTTGATGCAGTCAACACACTTTGGTACAACATGCATGATGAAGGTTATGGTCAAGTTTCAGCAAAATTGTGTGTGTAGTTTCGGAGAAGACAGCAAATACCTATTTTGGGGGTGAAAAACCCCCGTAGACTCCCCTAATAAGTCCAGATTTTGATGCGGTCAATACACTTTGGTACATCACGGGTGAAGAATGTGGTCAAGTTTCATCAAAACCGCATGCGCTGTTTCAGTGGAGACAGCAAATACCTGTTTTAGGGGAGTCAAACCCCTCCCACTCCCCCGTAGACCCCATTAATGAGCTCATATTTTGATGGGGTCGATAAAATTTGGTACATCACTGGTGATGACGATTGTGGTGAAGTTTCATTGAAATTGTATTGTAGTTTTGGCGAAGAGAGCAAATACCTATTTTTTTGGGGGGGGGGGTCAAAAAACCCCCCAAAGACCTTAATGACCACAGATTTTGATCAGGTAATTTACCTTCGTTAGGCATCAGATATGAGGGTTGTGGCCAAGTTTCATCAAAATCATGTGTTTGGTTCAAGCCATAATGACTGAAGTGTTTACGGACTGACTGACTCACTGACTGACTCACTGTGTGGCTGAATGACTCGCTCACCTATGGTCACTCCTTGATCACATCAGCTCACCTGACTAAAGTCCAGGTGAGCTAAAAAAATGAGTGCTTGTGAACAGGGTCATTTGGGGTAGAAGAGATCATGAGGATGGATGGGGACTGTTCACCACGAGTCGTCGGTTTGATTGGCAAGGTGAATTGCAGCTCCAAGACAGCTCTTCACCACTGGTTGGGTTTTTGGTGACGAAACCGTCTCCCCCACAAGGTTTCCTGGAAAGAAGGGTGTATGATATGTATGCCCAGCAGGATTAAAAACAAAATCTGTCAAAGAGCAGAGGAGCTCCTTCTGAGCCAACGGTCATCCATCTCATGCCCAACTGTGCGGACATCCATCCACTTTTGTTTTTTTAGGAGGTTGGTGGCAGGATTTTCACTCCGGCCACCGTAAAACCCTTCACTCCACGAAGGACCGAAATGCTAAGAAATCTGAAAACCCACCCCATGGGAATACCTCCTGTGCAGCTGCCCTCTGCAGAGCAGCTCATTAGATGACGGGATTGAGGCAAAGCCTTTGGGACCTCCACTCTTTGGTGATAGGAGGAAAACCATGGGATAACCTTCCCAGGTCAGATTGTGGTCGTGTGTGTCGGGGTGGTGCTGAGGTGTTGTCCACCAGACGACGGTCTCCTTGGGTTAACCTGAGGTGGTCCCTTCGGGTGGGTACCTGGAATATCCCATCCCTAAGAAAGGATGATCACCTGGCTGGTATTATCTGGGCTCAAGCGTTTGAACATCAGTATTGCAGCACTCTCTGAGGTTTGGAGTCCATATAGGGGCGACCTCATGGTAGGTCGTTACACTGACTATTGGTCTGGTCACTCTGATGGTTACCATGCCCAAGGAGTTGCTGCAGCTGTGTCCAATAAGCTGACCACATTGATATAATTGAGGTAATACCGGTCAACAAGCATATTATGAGACAAAGGATTCGTCACTCCTAGGGTGTTGTTTCCCTGGTCTCTGTAAATGCTCCAACTGAGGCGAGTGATCTCACTGTGAAGGACGCGTTATATGCCACACTCGAGTCTGTGGTTGATCAGTGCCCCAGGCGAGATACTCTTCTCATCTTGGGGGATTTCAATGCATCGACTGGAACTGATAGGGATGGTTATGATATATGTGCTGGTCTTCAATGGTCTGGAACTGTGAACCAAAATAGCACCTAAGTTCCTTGACTTTGTAAGAAGTCGTGGACTTAGGGTGGCTGGTTCATGGTTTCAGCAGCAACAAGCTCATCGCTCGACTTGGTATTCCAACACTGGTGGTGTGGCAAAGGAGATTGACCATGTCCTCGTTGATGGTCGCTGGAGGATGATCCAGAACTGCAGGGTCTACCGGAGTGCTCAGTTCCTCAATACCAACCACAGGCTTGTGGGAGCATTTCTGAAGTTGCAGCTTAAATTCAGGAGAATGTCCCAGCCTAGGCTTGTAAATCCATCCCAGCCTGGATGTTGGCAAGCTCAAGAATTAGAGGGTAGCTGAGGAGTTTGCGAACAGGCTGAGGGGTTTTGGGGGGGGGGGGGTCTGAGTACTTTGGGGAATCCTGGAGAGATGTGGAGTTCCTTCAAGACCACCATCCTTGATGTTGCCGGTGGATGTCTTGGATCTCACCATCAGGTGAAGAAGAATTTTGTGTCTCAAGGGACACTGGATACCATTGACCAGAGTCGCAGGTCCAGGCTCAATGGTAAAGCAGAGCTGTTCAGGGAGCTGAGGCTTAAAACCATACATGTGCGTAAAACTTTACATTGGGACTGACTCAATCAGTCAACTTCCCTACGCGGATCTCAACTAATGGTACGCCATCTCCTCTGGATCTGATTTTGACAAATTTCCCTGAAAATTTATTCTGTTCTTCCTCTCCTCCAATCGGTTCTTCTGACCACGTCCTTGTCAAAGTGGACATCTCTCTGGCTGTTCTCAGAGATCCACCTCAATGCCGTCGAGTCTGGCATTTCACTCAAACTTCTAGACTGGTCTCCCATCGCTACTTTCTCCAACATCAACTCATCCTGGGAATTCTTTCAAAGAAACTTGCTCTCCCTCATGCACAGATTTATCCACTCTCATTTTCAGTTGTCCGACCCTTCCTTCCGCCCATGGTTCAATGAGGCTTGTGGTGAGGGAATTGTCCTGAAACAACTTGCCTTTGCCTCATGGAAAGCAAACCCAACTGAGGGCAATCTCAGTTCCTTCCACAAAGCTCAGAACAAGTGTGTATCTACCCTCAGGAGAGCCAGAAAACAACATCTTTCTCATCTCAAGTCTGAACTCTCAAACCTCTCTCCCTCCTCAAAATCCTGGTGGCGTCTAATCAAATCTGTTTCTGGTGTATGTTCCCCCTCCATCCCCTCCCTTACTTCAAATGGCCGCACTGCTGATACTGCACATGAAAATGCTGAATGCCGAAACTCGGTGTTTGCATCGAAATCTTGTGTCCTAAACCCATCGCTTTCTGTACCCACCTTACCCAGTCGCACCCAACTGTCCCTGGACTCTGTGTCCTTTTCTTTTAACAAAGTAGAGAGCTTGCTGTCAAACCTCGACTCAGATTCTGCAACCGGTCCAGCCGGCATACCTCTGCTCTTGCTCACCCTCTCTCTGTTATATTCACCCTCTCATTTGCTCAAGGTCATCTGCCATCTGCTTGGAAATCTGCAAACATCACTGCCCTGCATAAAAAGGTACAAAAACAGATCCCTGCAACTACAGACCAATCAGCCTTCTCCTATTCATCAGTAAGGTTATAGAATCCATTATTGCTTCAGACATTAAATCCTTCCTCTTCTCCAATGGCTTGATTCCCGATCATCCATTTAGTTTCAGACCAGGTCACTCTACCCTGGATATTCTGCTTCTGCTCTCCCAACAATGGATGGAGGTAGTCAGTGCTGGACATGAAATCACAGCCATATCCCTGGACATATCACATGCTTTTGACATGGTCTGGCACCCTGCCCTGCTCACCAAACTCTCTTCCCATGGTATCCAAGGCCATCTCCACTCATGGCTCGCAGACTTCCTCTCCTGTCACAGTCAACGTGTGGCCCTAAATGGAGTTCTTTCATCCCCTCTTCCTGTCCAGGCTGGAGTTCCTCAAGGTAGCGTTCTGGGCCCTGTTCTTTTTCTGGTTTTCATCAATGATCTCTCCGACTCTCTGGAAAATCCTCTTTATCTCTTTGCTGATGGCTCTACCCTCTGCCGTACCATCGGTCATCCCTCAGACCGACAAGCAGCAGCTTCTTTGCTCTCTGTGGATCTGGGTAAAATCACAAACTGGTCCAACACGTGGAACATTTTTTTCATTTGGACAAATCTCACACTCTCACCATGGACTGTTTGAAATAAACTCCCTCACTCTGTTCAATCCCATTCTTCCCTCCAGGCCTTCAAAACACCTGTTCACCACGATCTCTTGTCGTCCCCCATCCAAATCCTTGATCTTTTCTACCCCTGTAACTCCACCCCAAACCCACATCCTTCAAATTCCCTGCTTTCGTTCTTGAAAGTCCCTGTAGTGTCCATCTTGTGTACCCCAAGCTCCCCACCCCATCCCTCTCCCTTCCACGGATCTCCGAATGTCTCTGTTCCCCATTGTTTTGTCCTTCCCGCTCCCGCTCCTCTTGTCTCATGCCCCCCTTGCTGTGCGTTGTGTGTTAGCTCTCACACGAGCCTTGACAAGTATTACAAAAAATAAAAACATGTGCTGAGGGTGGACAAGGAGACCTATGTGCGAGGAATCTGTGAGGGGGTAGAGCATCAACTGTGGTCAAGTGATTTTCATCCTGCTTACAGGGGAATTCGTGCATTGCGTTCCTCGAAGCCCGTCCCTCGGTGCACTGCAGTTAGAGCGAAGGGTGGTGGGCCCTTGCCAGAGGAGTCTGAAGTTAAGGCCCACTGGGCTGGTTACTTTGAGCGGCTGTACCAGGCTGATCCACCAGCTCTTGAGTTGGATGTCAGGGGTGTTACTATCCCTATTGCTGACCCTCCAATCAACTGTAATCCACCTTTGTTTGTGCAAACACAGGCTGCAGTGAACCGGTTGAAATGGGGTAAAGCTCCTGGGATTTGTGGCATCCATGCTGAACTTCTCAAGGCTCGTGAAAATGCTGTACTCGTTTCGTTGCATGCAGTTTTGTGCTCTGCCTGGAACACAGGCATCATCCCAACTGACTCGAAGAGGGGCCTTGTTGTCCCTTTCTGGAAAGGAAGGGTGATTGTCAGGACAGCAGCAAATACCAAGGGGTGATGCTGCTCTCAGTGCCAGGCAAGGTCTTTGCTCAGATAATTATTGTTGGGGTTCGCCACCATCTGCTTGAGCACCAGTGCCCAGAGCATTCAGGCTTTACACCAAAGTGGTCAATGTTTGACCATATCCTTGCCCTTCAGGTCCTCAACGAACGCAGATGAAAGTTTCGGCAGGGGCTGCTTGCAGTCTATGTTGATATCTCCAAAGCGTTCAAATCAGTGAATCGGGATGCCCTCTGGAGGATTCTTGGTCTTTGTGGGGTGCCACCAACACTGATCAATCTGATGTCTGCACGATACTCTGGTCTTGAAAGTGCTGTGAGATGTGGCAATACCATCTCTGACTTATTTTCAGTTGTTACTGGATTTCGTGAAAGATGTGTTCTGGCCCCACATTTTCCAGTGCTTGTATGGACTGGATTCCAGAGAGGATGTCGGAGAGATCAAGCTGCGGTGCGTCATTTGGAAAGTCAAGATCTCTGACCTGGATTTCGCAGATGATGCAGTCATCTTTGCGGAGACTGTGGCTCTCGTTTTGGGGGCCCTTGAGGTGATGATTGAGGAGCTGTCACCACTGGGATTATGGGTTTCCTGGGTCAAAACTAAGATCCAGGCTTTCAATGACATCTTGGATGCTGCTGTCCTGTCTGTACCTGTTGGTGGTGAGGATGTTGAGGTCACGGAGAGATTCTCTTACCTTGTCAGTGATATTCATGTCTCTGCTGGCTCTGACTCAGATGTTAATAGACCTGTGGGTCGGGCCTTGAGAGTTATGGATTAACTGGATCATGGGGTGTGGCGCTGCCGGTACCTGTGCAGGAGTATGAAAGTCAGAGTCTTCAGGTCCTTGGTGCTTCTAGTCTTGCTCTATGGATGTTAGACTTGGACTCTGACCAAGTATCTGAGATGGAGACCACTCCTTTGGCACTGGGTCTCTTCAGAGAATCCTTGGCAATTGTTGGTCAGACATCGTGTCCAACGAGCGGTTTCTGAGAGAGAGTTAAATGAGATTTGTTACCTGCATAGTCCGTGAGCATTAGTTTCGGCTTTATGGACATGTGGCTCATGTTCTTGATGCTGATTCTGCTCACCAGATTCTCTCATCAAGGGAGCCTCATGAGTGGAGGAGGCCAATGGGCTGTCCACGTGCCTCGTGGTTGCAGCAGGTTGATCGCCATCTCAAGGTGATGGGGATGGGCCAGGCATCTGCCTGGGGGATGGCCGGACGGAGGCCCCTAGAGTACCGGTGGAAAGTGGACACAGCGACATACTGCTCCGGTGCATTCTCCCATTCCTGACCTGACCTTCATCACTACCTGAGGAGAGAATGACCACTCCTCCTTCTTTGAGTAGTGGTGAACAATTATCTTGAAGCCCTGGTGGGAAGAATGGGACTGAAGAGACTGGGGAAGTTGGTTCCACAGGTGAGAGAAAAGAGGAACAAATGAGTGGAGGTGAGCAGTGAGCCTGGATTTTGGGGGGTTTCACAAGAAGAAGGTTACTGGCAGACCATGCGCTCTGCAGAAACCTGGGAAGGTCAGAGCCAAGAGTGGGGAGAGGGTGCAAGACCAAAATATGGTGGTGGAATACAGAAAGGCCACCAACCTGTCTGCAATACAAAAGTAACAGGCATAGACACACAGTTTTGTTTCAGGAGATCTCAATGATTTGGAGGGCTTTCCTTTCCACGGCATGCGAGGTATGGTTGCCAGCTCATAGGGGAGAGCAATACTCCATCAAGCTGCGAATTGAGGCCTTGTACATTGTAAAAAGTTCAGACTGACCAGCTAAGGACCTTTTTACAAAGGATGCCAAGTTAGCAGTCGACTTTGGAGGCCATCTTGGAAATATGGTCTGCCCAAGAATCTTCTTCTTCTCGGGTAGCTAACATTTCCTGGAAGCACGACTGTGTCGCTGATGCAGTGCCCTTCTACCAGTACACACTGGTACTCATTTCGCTGACTTCAGAAGGATGACAGGCTGAGTCAACCGCCTGGTGTATTAATTCAGTGGCCAACGGGGCTTGAACTCAGGACCCTAGGATCCCAAGCCGCCACCCTAACCACTAAGCCAAACCAGGCTCACCCTAACCATGAAGCCAACACCAGGCTCACCCTAACCACTAAGCCAAACCAGGCTCACCCTAATCACTAAGCCAAACCAGGCTCACCCTAACCACTAAGCCAAACCAGGCTCACCCTAACCACTAAGCCAAACCAGGCTCACCCTAACCACTAAGCCAAACCAGGCTCACCCTAACCACTAAGCCAAACCAGGCTCACCCTAACCACTAAGCCAAACCAGGCTCACCCTAACCACTAAGCCAAACCAGGCTCACCCTAACCTCTAAGCCAAACCAGGCTTTGCCCAAGAATGATCATGGCTGATAGTGAGGCCAAATAGTTTGAGTGACTTCACCTCTTCAAGTGGTTTGTTTCGGAAGTAGATGGGAGGCCTTGCCAGACGGTCATTTCGGAGAGACAGAGTGAGTGTGTGGGATTTGTTGGGGTTTAAAGACATATTCAAAGTATTAGACCAGTTTTTGATTATGTCAAGGTCTGCAGCGAGGGAAGAGGCTGCTTGCCTGCCTGTCTGAAGGACGAGAAATGATATGGCAGAGGGTGGAAATGTCAGCAAAGAGATCGGCAGGATTTTCCAGGGAATGAGAAGGATCATTGATGAAGATGAGGAATAAGACTGGGCAGAAGACACTGTCTCAGCTACTGCAGCCTTAATAGGGAGAGGAGATAAGAGGATCTCATTTTGAGTTACACGCTAAATATGGGAGTAGAGGAAGTCGGTGATCCATGAGAGTTGGTGGCCTTGGATGCCATAAGCTGAGCATTTGGAGTTCAAGATGGGGTGCTAGACTGTATCAAATGCTAAAGATATCTCCAGAGGCATCCTTGATCTCATACCAACTATGAACTTTGTACCAACGATAAACTTTTCTCGAAAGTGATGGAAAATCGATTGAAGAGAGTCATTGGTGATGTCGTCCTACCTGATCAGATTTTCTACATCCCCTGGTCATTCCATTTACAACAACATTTTCTTGGTACGGGATTTAATGGACACTTGCCAAAATGACTTTAGAATATTTTTTTCTGGACATGGAAAAAGCTTTTGACAGTATTGATCATGTTTTCTTGTGGGGTGTTCTCGAAGCATATGGATTTGGAGTGAATTTCAGAACCTTTATATCATTATTATACACTGACATATTTAATGTATTGAAGGTTAACAATTAATTGATTTCCCCAATACAGGTTCAGAGAGGAGTGCGGCAGGGTTTCCCAGTTTTAGGCTTGCTTTTTGTATTGACAATAAAACCATTACTTTGTATGCTCAGGAAAAATATCTCTGGTCGAACTTGCTTTCCAAGGAGTCCTCCGTTGATGATATCTGCTTACGCTGATGATGTTTGTGTCATAATCAGGAACAACCAAGACATCGCTGCACCTGCTGAATCTTTGAGAACTTTTTTCCTAGCTTCTTCCCTGAAAGTTAATTGGAAGAAAAGTAAGGCTCTGTGGGTGCCAAAGCTTAGTAGTTGCCTTCCTGCCTTGACACCTCTACCGCCTCTTCTGGAAAACCTAGAGTGGAGGACAGAAGGTGTCACTTATCTTGGTGTTTTCCTGGGTTCTGCACAGTTTGTGAAAAGAACTGGGAAGACACGACTGAAGAAATAAGGAAAAGATTGAACATGTGGAAAAGTCCTACCACACCTATCTTTTATGGGCCGTGTCTTGGTGGCCAAGAACTTGTTTGCTGCAAACACTATGGCATAGATTGATTTGCCTGCAACCACCAGAAGTACTGCTGGGTATGGTCCAGCTAAATTGTTGGACGTTTTTTGGGGAGGCCATCATTGACTGCGGCCAAACATAATGTCATACTTCGTCCGAGGGAGGTCAAAACCTTGTTCATGTGAAGTCCCGCATCGTGGCCTTTCTCTTGTGCTCCATCAAACACCTTCTATATGCTGAACACCTGCCAAACAACCCCTTGGCCTGTCATATTTTGCAACAGGTGGGTAGATTCGGCTATGGTCTCGAAGTGTGCCTGACTCACCTCAAGGTTGTGGATACATCAGCACTCCCCTTATTTTACCAGAACCTTCTCAATGCCTGGAAAGGACTCTCTGTGAGTCGCAAAGCAGACAAGTAGGGTAAGAATACTGATTCTGGCTCACTTTTCCCCATGTAAATGAATGGGGGATTTTCAGCGATTCATATTTTTTTTCCCTAAAAATAAATCCCCTTTTTATCCCAAGGTATATTTATTTGTCTCCCCTTTTAACTTGGAGGTTGAACCTCATTGAATTGAACACCTGGGGGTTGAACAGCTCACTCATTGAACCTATAAAGATTTGTTCATTCTCAAATTCCTTCAATAGTTTAATTTTCTTTGCACAATAATCCCCATCTAAAATATTGACAAACAAAAGATTTGAATCTTTATATTTTTTAAGATACCCCTTTTGTGCCATTACGAAATGATAAACTTCTCTTAATGCTCTCATCTGACCACCTCCTGAGCCACATATCATTTTGAGATTATAGTAAATTGTTTTTTCATTGTTCAATTGATAACCATCAAAGTTTTCAGTCCATTCAAGGATATTCATTTTTTTCTTTACATCCTCTAACTTACTAGTTTTTAAATTAATTCGCTTATTTGTTTTATTTACCTTTGTTTTAGTTATTTTTTCAATAAGACTTATTTGATATTTTTCACATTCATTATGTTTTCCATTTATATACCAAGACTGAGATTTTCTCCACTCTTTAGTTTGATTAATACTTGGTTTAACCATTTATATATTGTGAAAAACGCGGCGGTAGCCCTTAAAAACCCTAACCCATCTTCCCATCGTTAAAACATAATCTATTTTATACACTCTATCATACAATATCCATATGGAACACAATCTATTCCATTATCTAAAATAAATCTCTTATCATCAAAGGCTCCTAATGCCTTTTTATTTACTTCTTCACTATATATGTTATGTTTATAACTTCTTATTGTATTCATTTTCCTATATTCTTCTTTCTTATTCATCAAACAATTATAATAACTTCTAAAAGTTATTGATTTCTTTATTACATATTTCTTTATTCCCTTTAACCTCTTATCAATCTGTTCACCATACTTATAAGCATATGCCTTTGCTCTC
This sequence comes from Eptatretus burgeri, assembly GCF_056783735.1. Taxonomy (NCBI): domain Eukaryota; kingdom Metazoa; phylum Chordata; class Myxini; order Myxiniformes; family Myxinidae; genus Eptatretus; species Eptatretus burgeri. The sequence goes on from NC_140967.1 coordinate 63,562,153, forward strand.
AATCCAATAAACTCACTCATTACTTTTCCACCCAACTCATCCTTAAACTTACCAATAACCTTTTCATTCTTTTTGGAAAATAACTCACTCTTCTTGCTGAAATTACTTGTATCATATACTCCAATATTTTTCTTCATATCTTCATAAACATCATCAGTTTTTATATCTAGGATAAAACTATCAGTGTCCATATACAACAATGAAACATTTTCGCCATACTCTTTCTTTAAGTCATTATACAAATAATCATACATCAATATCTTTGATAAATCAAGAACTGCTGTTCCAATATAAATTGGTTTATCCATTACAATACTTTCCTTTTTCATATGAATTGCAGAAAAGTTCTCTGAAAAAACCTCTTCTCTCTCAAAACTTGGTTTATTTATCAATCTCGAAGCTTCTTTCCAAGATGTTGCGAATCTAATGTTTTGCCTGTTTCTAACATTTTCCATAGTCTTTCCAAATACAGCATTATTCATTAATTTATAAAAGTCCCCTTCAAATTTTACTTTTGTATTTGCTCTCATATCTGTATTAAATTGAATATACTTTTTCACCCAAGGACTTTGTTTAAATTTTAAAACTCTATGAATTTTAGCTACTCTCAATCCTTCTCTCAAAAACTGTTTTAAGCTTCTCTGATGTAAAACATATCCCTCTTTATCATAGAATGTTGTTAATAACTTTTCTGTTGATTTACCTTTAATATTAAAACTTTTATGATAATCACTTAACCATTCTTTCTTTGGAGTTTCTTTCTCACATGCAAAAGGAAGATCTTTATGCTTATTATGAAGATCACTCGGGTACCTCAAATCAACTTCAAAATAATAACCTTCTTCTTCGTCATTCAATTCCTCTTGAGAAGAAATAACAATATTCATCAAAGCCTTTTCATAATCCTTTTCTTCCACCCACTCTAATTTACCATAAGGCAGAGATTGAGACATTGCCCATCCATACAAATTATTAGCATCAAAATACATCAAATAATTACTATCTTTTTCACTATCATAATTTGGAAGATATTTATTATTTGCTTTAGCATATCTTTTTGAACATACTTGTGATATTCCACCTCTCTTGGACTTCTCAATCATCAAAAGCATATCCACATCACTGATTAAATCTATATCTTGTTTTGTCATTTTCAACATTGCACTCCAAGCTAAACCAGGAGCTGTGAAATAGTGGGCAGGATCTAATCCATAACAATTTTTATTATGACAGAGTGATCTAAAAGCTTCAAACACATCAGCTAGCAATAAAACATCTGTTTTTAGATATAAATCGTGATATTCTCCAAGGTTCTTTATCTTAAATATTTTCCATATTTCTTGTGCGTGTTTATATTCCTTATCACTTATCTCTTCTTCATAAAGGTTATTATAGAAACTTTCTTTTGAAGGAAGTTGTGTTTCTTTAAATCTCATAAATGAATCCATATAATCATAAGGATAAATTCCCTTACTTGTAAGAATTTTCTCTTTACTTTGAATTTCATTCCTTGTTTGAATTTCCTCTCTCGTAAGAATTCCTTCTTTAATCAGAATTTCATCTTTAATCTGAATTTCCTCTTTAGTTCGAATTTTCTTTATAATTAGAATTTCATCTTCAGTTAGAATTTCTTCATTAATTAGAGTTTCCTCTTTACTTTGAATTCTCTCTTTAATCTGAATTTCCTCTTTAGTGAGAATTTCCTCTTTTGGAAAGAATGAATTAAGATTTGGAAAAGAGTCCGTGGAGCTTAGATTTGATGCGAGGTAGGCTAGTGGTGTTCCCATAAACTTGTAAGAATCTAAAAACCTAATACGAGTTAAAGGTTTTGTGAATATCATTTTTGAAAATGAAATATACTTTTGACTTGTGTTTGTTATAGCAGAAATATTCCCTGGTGTTTTCGAAAGTTCATTTATAAATAGATGTGTATCATAGTTGGCGCTGTTGTGAAGAAAGACTGGAATAAAAGAAGGTAATTTATAATTAAGATTACAACAGGAATGAGCGGGACCTCTATATTTACCAGTAAGATGACAATGGTCTCTAACTTTAGACTCCTTAATTTCCCCCTCACAAATATGACAGATATTGCTCATTCTAAATTCTAATTTTTCTTCTTTGGTTAATTTCATCGGTTCATTTGTTTCTTTCATTAATTTAGTGAGTCTTATACAATCCTTTTCTAATCGTTTTACAAACTCTTGTGAAGCATTTTTTCCACGATAATGTTCAAGTTTGTTATACTTTTCTCCAACAGATGATTTGATATAATAACAGAAACCACAAGGAATATGTTTTTGATATTTATTTGTATATGGTTCTTTTGGATTAGGAGAAGCAGTATTTATCTTTTTAAGGATACATTCAAAATCAGCGTATATCACAAATGGGTGCATGATAGATTTATTATAATCTTCAAAATAAATCTTTTCACCAGGTTTAGGCATTGTAATTACAGCTGATTTATGATTACTACAATATTTTGAATGTTGTTCTAATCGTTCTTTTGTATGAAATGAATTAAGACATCGCTTACAAGGATATATTTTGTTTGCTGTTCTGAATACCTGAGAAGAGATTAATCTTGATAAATTATTGATGTATGTGTAATGTGAATTCTTTCCAACACTAAAATATAAAAGGTCAATGTGTGTTTCTTCATTTTTATAGTTGTTTGAAATTTTTAATATTTGAACTTTGTTTGTAGCCGTTAATCCATATACATTAATAGAAAGATTATTCTTTTTCTCAAATTTAGGAATATCTGTTAATGGCATTGGGAATTTAAAATCTTTAATGTCCAAGGTATTCTCATATTTCATATATTGTTTTACTCTTTCTGAATTACATTTTGGTGGATGTAAGTGAGCAAGAACAGACCAGAGAAAACATTTATTATCATTGTTCTTAATATTAACAACTGCCTTCTTTAGTTTTATTTCTTTTGGTAATTCAATATAAGAAGAAGCTTTAAGAGGGTTTGATTTTAGAATGTGTATATCTAAAAAGATGATTTTTTTAATATTGAATCCACTTCCTACCACTGTATTATCAACATCCTCCTCTTGTCTTGATAGTTCTTCATAAACCCCACTATTCAAAAAATCTTGAAATGATGTTATAAAATGAAGATCTGTTCTCATATAAGGAGTTTGTTCTTCATCTTGTCTTTTCATATTCATTTTCACTCCCATATAAAACTTTAAAGTTTTTATTTCTTTTAATGTCTTTTTAATAAATTTTTCAACATCGGGTTTCACTATTTCAATTGATTCAGCTATTGATGATGGACTGGGTTCTCCAAATTGAAAAATCCTTATTTTTATATGCCCTTTAAATGCCTCATCAGTGTTTTCAATATAATAGTCTCCCTTTACTTTAAACTCATTTTTCTTGTGTTTTTGTGATTGAAGATGTTGATTATAACTACTCTTCAAAACATCCTTTGAACAGATATCACAATGTTTTCTTTCCAACTCAAGAGGAGATATTTGATGAAATAGATTAAATGTGTGTTTGTTGGTTCGGAGGTGTTTTCTATAATGTTTATATTCGTGATTACAAACATCGCAGTACGTTGTATTCACCATATTTATAGAATAAAACTTTGCTTAAACTAAAATTTTCTTGATGAAAATTTCGTTTAATTTATAGGTGAATCTGTGCTTAAAAACATTTTATCCTCCAACTTTTTCACTTAATAAATACAATGTTTCAAGACACAAAAGACAAGTTTCAATCAATCTCTTCATCTGTTAAAGATACTGAGAAATATGTCAAGGATGTAAAATTGAACAAAGATAAATATAACAACTATTGGATAAAAACTATTATGGTAAATAATATGAGTTCTTCAATTTCCTTCAGTGGAAGGGCTTTTAGTATACCTGGTAGAACATCAATTAAAGTATCTCTAACAAAAGTTTCTCCTCTCCTTCTAGTAATATATTCAAAACTAGAAAAAGCAATGAAACAAGAAAAAGTATCAAAGAACAAAAACCTTATGGATGAAGCTTTAGAAAGAAAAGATAAGACCATCTGTAATATGCAAGGAGAAATTTGTATTTTTTTCAACAACCCTAAAGATGTAAATCCTGATGAAATAAAGGATGTTAATATATCAGGTGAAATGACATTTCGTTCAATAGTAGTTAACGATAATTTTAAAATTACCTTTAATATAAAAAATGTTGTCGTTGAATCTGATAATGAAAAAGTATATCGATATCGATGGTAATATACAACTGAAAGTATAGATGAATTTCAGTTTAAGTAAAGTTTTACTTTATAAATATGCTAGACTTTCCTGATTCTCCATATGACAAATTTGAGAATTGTCCTGCGTGTGAAAGACGGGGATTAAACACAGAGTCAAAAGCCTATAAACAATGTATATTCTGTGATTATCTTCTAATTAATGATAATAAAAAATATAAAAAGGAAAATAATTCTTTTAGATTTACACCAAAAATGAATTACTTTACAAGATTGATTAGAGAAATGAATGTAAAGTATGAGGATGATAACACACCTTTCCTTACAAGGGAAGAAACTGAACGTATAAGAGAAATGTTCAAAGGATTGTTGTTGTATATTATTCATGGATGTAATTTTCAGGGAAATATCAACACAAGATATTGTATAAATAAAATAATGGATTATCTTGAAATTAAACCTGAACTTAGGATAAAATATAGAGTTTCTAAAAAAGCTAATAATAAATTAAATAACCTGTTTTTCAAATATATAAATGAATGATTTTTTACCTATTTGGGAAAATAAGATAAAATTTAACAACCATAAAAATCTCCCAAATTCATTAAGATGTCTCATAGTTGGTTCAAGTGGATGTGGAAAAACCTGCTTACTTTTAAAAATGCTCCTCACTCCCAACTTTTAGATTATGATAATTTAATAATTTTCACAAAGTCGAGTTTTCAACCAGAGTATCAACTACTCTCACAAGGTTTTAATGCTGGTCTTCAAAAAGAAGATATAATAGGTTTATTTAAACGTCAAAAAAACCTAAATGATTATAACATTGAAGATATAATTCAACTATTTTGTGATACACAGAGATGTAAAAAGAAATCAAATCTTATAACTTGTATTCTTAGTGATAATACGGATGATATACCGTCTCCCCAAGATTTGGATAAATCAAAAAGAACCTCGTTATCTTTGATGATTGTGTTAATGAGAGAAACCAAACGGTAATGGACAGCTACTACACAAGAGGGAGACATTCTTCTTGTAATTGTATTTATCTTAGTCAATCGTACTTTCAACTTCCTCGTCGTTCCATCAGAAACAATGCTAATACTTTTATTTTATTCAAGTTAAATTCAATAGATATCAATAATTTTTGGAGAGATAATTGTTCTACATTATGTAGTAAAAAGAAATTTGAGGATTATATGAAGCACACGACTGAAAAATATAAATATATTGTTGTGAAACAAGATGAGATATTAAGGGATATATTTTTTGTTTTATAAACAATTACATATATAAATGACAACTATTATTATAAATCTTGTGGGTAAATCTGCTTCTGGAAAAAACTTTCATAAATCAAGGTTCTTGTGTAGTACAAATGAGAATATTGTAAATTTACTTAAAAACACCCCGTGATACGCATTGTATCAACAACAACTAGAGCAATAAGACCTGGAGAAGTAAAAGGTGTAGATTATCACTATATTTCAGTGGAGGAACATATGCGATTGAGGAATGAAGGACAAATATTTGAGGAGGTTTCTCTTGGTACAACAAAATATTCACATTGTAAGAGTGAGTTAAAGAAACTAAAATCTGGTGGTGTTGGGATATTAGAAACTAATCCAGAAGGAATGAGACAAATTATTAAATATCTGAGCGGAGTGAAGATTTTATCATTCGGTTTTGATGTTGATGAAGAAACTCAACACAAACGTATGAAAAGCAGAGATGCAAGGATTAGTGAAGAAGAAATTACAACTCGCATTAATGTTAATAAAGAATTTGATGAAATATTTAAAGAAAAGGATTTATTTGAACACATCTACTTGAATGATGAAGAAAAGGAAAATTTCCCTGTTGATCTTTACAATTCATTAAATGATATTTTACAATAAATAAATGGATTCAAAAGAAAGAGCAAGAAGATTTAAGGAACATCAAGAGTTGGTTTCAAAAGTTGTAAAACAACAGGAAGACATAAAGAAGAAACGCAGACAGAAACTAACGGGCGAAGAAGCATTTGAAAAAAAACAAGAGAAATTTTTTAAACCACTTTTAAAAACTTCCCAAGAAAAACTGAAAGATGTTTCCACAGTTCCCACAGTAGAATATACTCCTAGAAAGCTTCAAATGTTAAAAGATTTCAGTCAAATGACGGAGGAAGAATTAGAGCATATTGGAGAATTAGAACATGATGAAGGTTTATTTCAACAACTGGAAGAGATTAATCAACGCCCTGATTATATTGTGAATGCTGTTCAAAACAATGAATATTCAGCGGATTCAAAAACCAAAGCAGGACTCATTCCAACAGAACAACCAGCAATATTTCATCTTGTTCAAGAAAAGGTATTGATATTTAATGATGAATTAAGGTTCTTAAGTTCTGCTCAACCCCCTGTTAAACTAACTCCGAGATTAATGTTTCTTCTCACAAAAGATGGAAGACAAGGTTCAACTGTGAGGGATGAATCAAAGTATATTGATAAACCATTGGATATGGAAAATAATGATGATAGAGTATATATTGATTTGCTGAACACTCTAAATTATAAGGTTATTCTTTCTGGTAAAAGTAGGAAGAATGAGAAGGAGAAACACATTATTCAGGCTTTAAGTATCCTTGGTTCAGGTATTAGTTTTCTTCCAAATGACCCATCGCAATTAGTTAATAGACTGTTATTGTTGTTCGGCAGTAAGAAGGCTGGAAATAACAATTGTTTTAATGAAGCATCAGCCATTTTAGACCAGTTGATGAACATGAAAATAATTAATAAATCTCAATATAAAGACATTTTATCTCATATTAAATAAGATGAGAAGCACAATCCTGAGTTTTAATTTCACAACAAGCGACCACACATCTTCATTCCCATACCCACTACAACTTGACACAACAAAAGAATATGAGGCATCTTTATTGTCCATGGAGACTTATAATACCTTATTTAATATAACCGAGAAAAATGACAAGTTTAGTTATAATCCGGGAAGTGGATACAAAACGATAACAGTCTCACCCGGAGCATACGAGATTTCTCAAATATCTTCCGAAATTGCTCGTCTTATGAAAGAACAGGGTGATGAACCAAAAAATATTGTTATAAACATTCAAAAACATACTTCAAAATCAACGATTAAAGTTAAAAATAACTACAAGGTTGATTTCACAATTGATAATTCATTTAGAGAGTTATTAGGTTTCTCCTCAAAAAAGATTGAAACTAATGGGACGTTTTACAGTGATAATGTCATTCAAATATCCTCAGGAATAAATTCGGTGTTAATTCACTGTGATTTGATTGATGGTGCTTATAATGATGGATTAAAAACAAATACAATATTTTCATTCAGCGCATACTCAACCCCAATTGGTTATAAATTCAATATGGAGCCTAAAAATTTGGTTTATCTACCTGTGTCAGGAAAAACCATACACAGAGTAAATTTTAGGATAACCGACCAAGATAATCGTGTGATCTCTTTTAATGGAGAAGTTATATCCATCAGAATTCACCTACGTGAAGTTTTTCAATAAATAAATACGATGGTTATTGTGAGGAAGCACGAGTTGGGAAAATATAAAATAATTACAGGGGATGGGATGTTCCTTTCCCCGTACTACAAGGGTGAAGGTATGTATCTTGGTAGAGGATACTATAAACCTAAGAGACAAAGGGGTGTTGGACATCAATTTAGAGGAGATGGGATAATTGATACTCTCATGGGTATTGGTTCAACTATTCTTAAACATAAAGACCTAATTGGTTCAACTGCTTCTGCTGTGGGAAATGTAGCAGGTGCTGTAAAGAGTATAAAAGATGCTCAGAAAGAATCTCATAAATTACAAGCAATAAAAGAAATTAAGAAAGGTAAAACTCAGTTGTCTCCCCAAGAACGACAGAAAATAATTCAAATACTTGGATCAGGGTTTCAAAAGTTTTAACATCTTTTTTCCTAAATAAATACAAGTATGGAAGCAATTGATAGTATCTATGATTTGGATGATACTATTATTATCTCAAACTCCACTAAAAAAGAAGATTACTTCAAGGTAAATGCAATAACTGGAACAGACTGGAATACAAATGGTACAAAAAGTTTTGAAATAAATAATCAACAAACCTATTTGAATCTCTCCGAAAGTTTCTTGTTGTGTAAATTTAAATTCACTAAGGCTGGGAATAACACAAACGCTACACTTGTAAATGATTTCTTCTGGAAAATGTTTGATAGTGTGCGATTGTATATTGGAACACAAGAAGTTGAAGCGGTTGATTATGTCTCTGCTGTATCTGAAATGATGAAATTTACACTCTATACATTCAGTGATAGAATGGGAAAGGGGTCTGTCGAAGGTTTTATTCCTGATATGTCAACGGGAACAAACACAGACCCTGGATATATTCAAAGGAAAGGAATGTATAATGATGATACAAAAGCAGAAAATAGTTTTACTGTGGCAGTTCCTCTTAAAGGTATATTTGGATTTTGTGATTATGATAAAGTTCTGTATGGTCTTAAAATTAGATTTCAACTACAAAGGAATGATAATGAAAATAGATTGCTTTTTGGGGTTGGTAATGCTTTTGGTGATCAGAATAAATTTTGTAATTGAGGAGATGAGTTGGTATATCAGTGAATATACTCCTAATCTTAAAACAGAAGAGATATTGAATCGAAGACTTAACTCAAAGAAACCACTCAGTGTATCATACCTCAAAAGAAGATGTCAACACGTTAAACTCAATCAAACTACTTACACGTGGAATTTGGGTGTTCTGGAAGGAAAGCCACGATATCTGTGGATGATTTTAAAAAAGCCAGATGGTGATACTGCGACTGATAAGAATAATGCATTGAGTGATAATGCTAAGGTGAAACAACTTCGCGTTTCTCTAGATGGAACATTTTATCCACGAGATAGATTGGAAATTAATTGGGAAAAAAATGATTTTGCTGAAGCATACAAGTCTTACCAAAAGGTGTGTGAAAGTAATGGAAATAAAGAACCTATTTTGGATATGACAGCATTTAAAAGTTTGTATACAATCTATACGTTTGACCTGAGCGCTCAAAAAGAAACTATAAAGTCTAATCGAGTGGATACTTCCCTATACATTGAAAGAGGAGAGAGTGAAGAAGTTGATACATATTGTTTGCTTTTGGAAGAAACAGAATTGCAGATTAATACAGATAATGGTGTGATGATTAGTCTCACATAATTTTTTGTTAAATAAATGAGTGGCAAAGTACCAACTGGGGTATATGTTAATCAAATCAATCTTCATAAACTATCATCTTGTGTTCAAAATCAAAAGCCTTGTACAATTAACGTTAATACAATTCAGAGAAAAGGAGCAGTAAGAATTGATGTTTTGCTCACAAGAGAACAGGTTAAAATCTTGAATGACACTGGCTCACTTAAAATTAAAATGACAAAACCAATGTTGAAAAAATATTCAATAAGAGAGACGAGTGGAGGATTTCTCCCATTTCTAATTCCTTTATTTGCTGGTTTAAGTGCGGTTGGAGCATTGACGGGTGGTATTTCAACAGCGGTCAAAACTGCCAACGAAAGGAAAGCTCAACTCCAGGCTCAAAAAGAATTGGAAAGACATAACAAAGAGTTGGAGAAACAAATTAGTGGAAGTGGTGTAATTGTAGATTTTGCTGAAAAACTTGAAGGTCTGCCTGATAAAGCGAGATTGTTAGTTGGAGATATGCTTTCTTCTATAGCACAAGCAGGTGTAAAATTAACGAAAAGAGGTAATGGATTATATCTTTCTAATAAATAAATGAGCATTGATGAGTGGTTGAAAGAATTTGGAAAGAATACAACATCAAATTTACAACTTGCCAAATATTGTAAGAAATTAAAAATTCATAATGTGGTTATTTGTATGAGAGATGAATTAACAAATGTGTCGAAACATACAAAGAATATTATTATGAACTTAGAAGATAATGATGGGAACGGTTCTCATTGGGTTTGTATTTTTAATAGTCAAGACAAATATTATTTTGATAGTTTTGGTCTTCCACCACCTGTTGAAGTCATAAAATTCTTACAGAATGGTGTTTATCAAACATTTCAAGTCCAAGAATTAAATTCCAAGTGTTGTGGTCAATTATGTCTATATGTGTTATTTCAACTCAACAAAAATAAAAAATTTTATGATATTATTTTTAATCTAATATAAATGACTTATGTTGGTAAAGATGGTTCTATCTTTGGTGTATCTCAAGAACTGGATATTGATTTATCAAATTATTATACAAAGGCACAGGCTGAACGATATAAATATAATATAAACAAAAATATTAACATGAAAAATGCTTATAAATTAAAAAATTATCCAAGCCCGACTGACGCGAATGACTTGGTGAGATTAAGCGATTTATCACAATATATATACTTGAATAAAACGGCTGTGTATTCTAAAGATACAGAAGTGTTGATATTATCTCCAGGTCATACAGAATTCACAGTTCGAATTAAAATAAATTTTTATAAAGAAGGGCGTATCGTTTGTATGAGAATAGAACAATGGGGGTATGATATGAATGATTTAGGGTATAATTGGTCATTTGAAATTAACCTCGAAGACCTGGAACAATTAAATCAGTCTCGTAAGGAAGAATATTATCCACTTGGTATCGAGAATGAGTTTTGTGGAGCCACGATTAGTAAACAACAAATAAAAGAATTTAATAAGGGTAAATATAATAATGGTTTTGCCCTTGTTTATCTCATGAAAACAGAAAAAACAGGATTATATATAATAAGTAAGGAAATACAAAATGATTTAACTATGGGAAGATGGGGAGGTGTTTCGTGCCATAATATTATTCTAACATATATTTCTAATACATAAATGACAGCAAGAAGGCTTCAAGAAAATTATCATTTCTGTGTCCAAGCATACCTTCAAGAAAAGGGTATTCGGTATTTTAATAAATATGTTCTACAACATAAGAATGAGGTATTTTCAATAAAAGATTGGCATTATGCTGATGTTGATAAACCGACAACTTTAGATTTAATTAGAATGTTAAATAATGAAAAAATTATAAGGTTAAGAAAAGGTAAGGCTCTTTTAGAAATTCAAAAGAAATTTTATTGGTTTCCTGTTGTAAAAAAAATTATTTTGGATACAGGAATAACAAGAAATCCTGATGAATATATGTATAATATTCTATGGGGTGTAAACGATTCAAGTATAGTAAGGGATGAGGAAGGAGTTGAAGAAGAGAGGGAAGAGGAGGAAAAGGAGAAGGAGGAGAGAGAGAAGGAGGAAAGAGAGAATAGAGAGAGGGAGAAGAAAGAGAAGGAGGAAAGAGAGAAGAGAGAGAGGGAGGAAAGAGAGAGAATGAATAAATATCAAAATATGGAAACCAGTGAGATTCAAAAAAGAATAGAGGTATTAAAGAAAATAACTTATCTCACCAGGGAGGAATACAAAGAATTAACAAGTCTATTTGCAATACTTTCAACAAAACTATTAGCATCGTCAAGCTATTCATTTTAATTCAAGTTTTTTCTTAAATAAATGGAGGAGAGAGTGAAGGCATTTCTAAGGATTCTTTATGTTTTAAAAATTAAGATTCAAATGTGCATGTTGGAAACTAAAAAGGTTTTTGCACTCTGCAGAAATTTTTCTCATAAATAAATGAGTTATTGTCTCAAATGTAAAAAGAAAACTAATACTAAAAATATTTCATATATTAAAAGTAAAAATAACAGGGTTATACAAAAAGGTATATGTTCGGTGTGTGGTTCAAAAAAAAATCAATTTATCTCCAAACACAAACTCGGAGGAGATATACAAAAGTTTTTATCAGGAAGTAAATTTACAACTACTGGAATACCAGGGGAATTACATCTTCCAGGGTATTCTTTCTGTGGTCCAGGCACAAACTTGGATAAAAGATTAGATGAGGCAGACAATCCTAAATCCTGGAGTAAACCAATTAATAGAGTTGATGAAGTGTGCATGAGACACGATATTGATTATGGGAATACCACAACGTTGGAAGAAAAGCATGAAGCCGATAGAGAAATGTTGTATAATTTGTCTCTGATACAAAATCCAACCTTGAGAGAAAAAGTTGATAGGTTCATCGTGAAGAAGATGATTAGTGCTAAATTGAAACTTGGACTTGGAAATTCAAAAACTCATAGGCTCTAATGATGCCATTAAGACTGAAGAGCAATTAGCTGATGAATTACATAAACCAATATTCACAAAGTTTCAGAGAAGGAAAGTTTATTCCAAGGAAGTTGATTATATCTGGTCTGCTGATTTGATTGAACTCAATAATGATAAGGGGTACAAGTATGCTTTAACCGTTATTGATTTGAGGAGTAGATATGCGTGGGTTGTTCCTTTAAAAAACAAAACAGGTAATACTCTTATGTTAGCTTTTCAACAGATATTTAATAAAAGTAAGAGAAAACCTAAAAAATTGTGGACTGATGAGGGTAGAGAGTTTTATAACAAGACATTTATGAATTTTCTAAAAAATAACAGTATTACATGATACAGTACCTTTAATGAAGGGAAGGCAGTTGTTGTTGAACGTTTTAATCGTACCTTAAAAGAGAGACTATATAAAAAATTCACACAACTCGGTTCACAACAATGGTCATCTTTTATTCAGGATATTGTGGATAAGTATAATGACACGATTCACACGTCAACGAATATGAAGCCATCAGAAACATTTACAAAATTAAAATATGAAAAAGAGATTAATGTCAGAAAACCTAAGTTCAAACTTGGTGATATCGTAAGAATATATAGGTGGAAATCTCATTTTGAAAAAGGTTTTACTGAACGATGGACGAAAGAACTTTTTTAAATTGTTGATGTAATAGATACAGTTCCTTGGACTTATAAAATATATGATTTGGAAGGGGAAGAGATTTTAGGTTCATTTTATTCACAGGAATTACAAAAGACAAAACTAAGCAGATAATACACCTTTGTGGACACTCGAGGGTCAAGTCCGAGGTGTATAACAGTATATAATGTGTGTCAAGGGGTGGACGTTCTTGCATCTGTGAACCCCAAACACAGAATCCTCAACTGAATAGTCAAGGCTTAACTTTTGTTTGTGTGTGTGTGTGTGTGTGCAATGGGAGCAATAGGTTGGCGCTTCACTCCCTCCTACTATACACCGTTGTGGACACTCGAGGGCCAAGTCCGAGGTGTATAACAGTATATAATGTGTGTCAAGGGGTGGACGTTCTTAGATCTGTGAACCCCAAACACAGAATCCTCAACTGAATAGTCAAGGCTTAACTTTTGTTTGTGTGTGTGTGTGTGTGCAATGGGAGCAATAGGTTGGCGCTTCACTCCCTCCTACTATACACCGTTGTGGACACTCGAGGGCCAAGTCCGAGGTGTATAACAGTATATAATGTGTGTCAAGGGGTGGACGTTCTTAGATCTGTGAACCCCAAACACAGAATCCTCAACTGAATAGTCAAGGCTTAACTTTTGTTTGTTGATGTGTATGTGTGTGTGTCCCAACCCTCACATTCAAAATCTCAACCCCAACCCTCACATTCAAAATCTCAACCCCAACCCTCACATTCAAAATCTCAACCCCAACTCAATCCTCGCCCAACACAATGTCTTTTTCAAAATGAGATTTCCACCTATATATATATATTTTACGTTTTTTTTCTCTTCTTCCAATTCTGTCTTTTAAGGCTTTCAGGTTTGATGACGTAGAAAGGGGGAGTAAGCCTGCACTTTCTTCCCAGAACGAACAATGTATATTTTTTGTTTTTTTTTCTGTTCTTCCAATTCTGTCTTTTAAGGCTTTCAGGTTTGATGACGTAAAAAGGGGGAGTAAGCCTGCACTTTCTTCCCAGAACTTTCTTGATCTTGCTCCCATCAAGCACCATCCGACAAAGAACTACATCGATAGGTTTAGATCCCAAAGAGTGATAGCAACTCCAAAAGTCTCTAAAATATAAATAAATAAAATAATAATAATAATAAATAAATAAATAAATAAATAAAAGCCCCCAAAAAAGTTTCAAGTGTCCAACATAAACCCAACTTTCCAAGTCTTCAAGGTATAACCACATTCCCGTTGAGTTTCCAAGATATGTATCACATTGTGAGTTATCAATCCAGAACCCACATTTCAAGTATTCAAAGTAAAACCAACTTACAAAGTCTCTTAAGGATAACTCATTTACTGATTTTTTCAAAATTTGTGAGTCTCCAAGGTAGGACCCATATTTAGAACCATCTTGGCAGAACCCTTTTCCTGAGTCTCCAAGGTAGTTATTTAAACCATCAAGGCAGAACTCATTTACTGATTTTTTCAAAATTTGTGAGTCTCCAAGGTAGGCCCCATATTTAGAACCATCTTGGCAGAACCCTTTTCCTGAGTCTCCAAGGTAGTTATTTAAACCATCAAGGCAGAACTCATTTACTGATTTTTTCAAAATTTGTGAGTCTCCAAGGTAGGCCCCATATTTAGAACCATCTTGGCAGAACCCTTTTCCTGAGTCTCCAAGGTAGTTATTTAAACCATCAAGGCAGAACTCATTTACTGATTTTTTCAAAATTTGTGAGTCTCCAAGGTAAAACTTGTATTCTGGCTCATCAAGGTATAACTTGTTCAGTGGGTATTGTCTTGATAACTCACAATGAGTACTATTGCTGTAAAACTCTTTTTCAGGATTTTGCTGGTCTCCAAGGTATAACTCTTTGGTTGGGTCATCAAGGACGAACTCGTTCTGTGGGTCTTGATCGCTCATAAGGTCTTCAACCAAGCCAACAATTTCGCCCCAAGTTGTAGCAAAAGCAGTATTTTCATTTCGTATTTCAGACACAATTTCCTGTGAGAGAAAATAATAATGTATTAATTAAGTTATTTAATTATTAAATGAGTATGCTTCAATCAAAGTTTGAAAATAGGAAAATAAAAAATCTTACCTCAATAGATAAGAGGTTTGAATCCAGTTCATCAACTTGAAGGTTTAGTTCCATACAAGACAGAGAGTTCCAAGGAACACCAAAGTCATCCCACTCAAGGTCTTCAACCAAGCCAACAATTTCCCCCAAGTTGTAGCAAAAGCAGTATTTTCTTTTTGTATTTCAGATACAATTTCCTGTGAGAGAAAATAATAATGTATTAATTAAGTTATTTAATTATTAAATGAGTATGCTTCAATCAAAGTTTGAAAATAGGAAAATAAAAAATCTTACCTCAATAGATAAGAGGTTTGAATCCAGTTCATCAACTTGAAGGTTTAGTTCCATAGAAGACAGAGAGTTCGAGACAAGCACACAGAACACCATTGCCAGCAAGAACAAATGTTTAAAATGGAGCCTGGGTTTGAAGCTTTTATAGAGAAAGACTGGTGGGTGTGGTTTCCTTTGGAAATTCCCTGGGCAAGCCTAGGCAAGCCTTCATTGGGAAATTTTTCAAAACCATAACATCCTGTAATTTTCTAGTGATTTCTTTGTGAGTCAGAGATGAACTGGAAATGATGTAAGAGTGGGCGGGGCTTAGCAAAAGTAGGCGGAGCTTAGGAAAAGTGGGCGTGGCTTAGAAAAATACCTTATGAAAAGTGGGCGGAGCTTAGCAAAAGTGGGCGGGGCTTAGGAAAAGTGCGCGTGGCTTAGAAAAAATACCTCATGAAAAGTGGGCGGAGCTTAGCAAAAGTGGGCGGGGCTTAGGAAAAGTGGGCGGGGCTTAGGAAAAGTGGGCGGGGCTTAAAGAAAAGTGGGCGGGGCTTACTGAATACCTTGTGGAAAGTGGGCGGGGCTTAACAAAAGTGGGCGGGGCTTAAAGAAAAGTGGGCGGGGCTTAACAAAAAATAACCTGTGGCTCAGGAGGTGGTCAGATGAGAGCATTAAGAGAAGTTTATCATTTCGTAATGGCACAAATGGGGTATCTTAAAAAATATAAAGATTCAAATGTTTTGTTTGTCAATATTTTAGATGGGGATTATTGTGCAAAGAAAATTAAACTATTGAAGGAATTTGAGAATGAACAAATCTTTATAGGTTCAATGAGTGAGCTGTTCAACCCCCAGGTGTTCAATTCAATGAGGTTCAACCTCCAAGTTAAAAGGGGAGACAAATAAATATACCTTGGGATAAAAAGGGGGTTTATTTTTAGGGAAAAAAATTATGAATCGCTGAAAATCCCCCATTCATTTACATGGGGAAAAGTGAGCCAGAATCAGTATTCTTACCCTACTCAGACACATACTCCCCAGGGATGTACGAAGTTGAGCCACTATTTTTTAATCCTCTCTTTTCCTGATCCTCTATTCAGGAGCCGTGAATTGTGCCAACGTTTTAATGATGCGGGTATAAACAAAGTATGGCACCTATGGCCAAACTCCGGTGTCGGGTGGAAGACTGTGGAGGAAATCTCAACTACAACAGGGATTCGATCCAAGAGAACAATTGGGCTATTAATGAGGAAAGTTGTTCAAAAAAAGCATCACTTCAGACTATTTTGGACTGGGCACTCATGTTCAACCCGATCAGTCCTATTTCCCTAAACTGGTCTTTGACTGTTGTCCCAGAGATCTCCCTCCTGCGAGCACAGGGACAAATGAATTACATGACGCCTCCAGCAAGAGCCTGTAAAAGTTGTTTGAAGATAATTCTTGGTGTTTCACCACGAAACGGATTGACACGTTGGAAGAGGCTACTTCCTGCCCACTGAACCTGTATGGGAATCAATTTATCGTAAACTAATCGCCAAAAGAACGGGAGATCTCCAGTGGCACCTTGCCCACTGGATTATCCCATGTAACACATATGTCAGGAACTTTGCCCCAATATCCGCATGCTGCCCATTTTGTTCTGTAAACAAGGACGTATTTCACTTTTTTATTGACTGTGAAAGACTTCTTCCATGTGTGTGGTCGTATGGCAGCTTAGCTGCCGGGGTAGCTATCATTTCTTGAAGTGCGACTGTGTCGCTGATGCAGTGCCCCTCTACCAGTACACACACTGGAACTGGTACACATTTCGCCGACCTCGGAAGGATGACAGGCTGAGTCAACCCCACCTGGTGTATTAATTCAGCAGCCAACGGGGCTTGAGCTCAGGACCCCAGGACCCTAGGATCCCAAGCCACCACCCTAACCAATGAGCCAACACCAGGCTTACTTCTTCCATTATTTCATTGGTTAAATTTTGTCTCTCTCAAAATGAGTTTCACTTTTAATTTTCGATCGTTTATTTTTGGGTTCAAAAAAGAATGTCACCATGGCAAAAAGTATTACCTGCTGTGTTTTTTTTTTGTAGGTACAGCAAAGCTTGCTATATACTTATCTCGAAAGTAGAAGAAAAATCCTAAACACCTTCAACAATGGAACATAATGTCATTTTTCAGTGCACTTGTTTCTGTAAAGTTAAAACTTGAATTTAAGTTTTCCAAAACCATGGCTGTTCTTGATATTTTTCTGGGAAAATGGTGCTTGAAGGGTGTTTATGAAGTGCGTCAAAATGAATTGGTATTATTTTTTGATATCATTCCTAAATTGTTGTAATCTGTTTGAAATTTGTAGTATTGCTTAATTTTTTTTGTTTGTTTTTCTTGGATTTCAAATGAACATTTTTGATTTTCTTCTGTTTTTCTCCTTGCTTTAATACTCTTTTCTTCTCTGTTTTTTTTTTTGGCATTTTTGATTTGTAAATTGTACATACATACATTTTATGTATGTATGTATGTACATTTATTACATTTTTACTTTTGTCATAAAAGGACCCCAAAAGTCAAAGTCTCTCTCTCTCTCTCTCTCTCTCTCTCTCTCTCTCTCTCTCTCTCTCTCTCTCTCTCTCTCTCTCTCTCTCTCTCTCTCTCTCTCTCTCTCTCTCTACATCTCTACATCTCTACATCTCTACATCTCTACATCTCTACATCTCTACATCTCTACATCTCTACATCTCTACATCTCTACATCTCTACATCTCTATATCTCTACATCTCTACATCTCTACATCTCTACATCTCTACATCTCTACATCTCTACATCTCTACATCTCTACATCTCTACATCTCTACATCTCTACATCTCTACATCTCTACATTTCTCTATATCTCTATATCTCTACATCTCTACATCTCTACATCTCTACATCTCTACATCTCTACATCTCTACATCTCTACATCTCTACATCTCTACATCTCTACATCTCTACATCTCTACATCTCTACATCTCTACATCTCTACATCTCTACATCTCTACATCTCTACATCTCTACATCTCTACATCTCTACATCTCTACATCTCTACATCTCTACATCTCTACATCTCTACATCTCTACATCTCTACATCTCTACATCTCTACATCTCTACATCTCTACATCTCTACATCTCTACATCTCTACATCTCTACATCTCTACATCTCTACATCTCTACATCTCTACATCTCTACATCTCTACATCTCTACATCTCTACATCTCTACATCTCTACATCTCTACATCTCTACATTTCTCTTTCTCTACATCTCTACATTTCTCTTTCTCTACATCTCTACATTTCTCTTTCTCTACATCTCTACATTTCTCTTTCTCTACATCTCTACATTTCTCTTTCTCTACATCTCTACATTTCTCTTTCTCTACATCTCTACATTTCTCTTTCTCTTTCTCTTTCTCTTTCTCTTTCTCCAACTGCATTAATGCTATTCAATCCCCACTCTTCCTTCCAGGGCTTCACCCATTCTCTCTTTTCCTGTTTGTTCATTCTCTCACATATTGCATCCAACTGTTGCTCCACTATCAGTCTGTTGTCTTTTTGCCCTCTTATCACCTTGCTCTTCCTTGAGTCTGTTTACGCATGGATAAATTACAATGTATATCCCTTGAACACTGGCAGGTGAAAATAATATAGGAGTTCTGTATTTGAATGGTTCATTTTAAAGCAATTACTTGAGGTTAACCACGCAAATCAAAATCCATTTTTTTCAAGGACAAGTTAAGTTATTTTATCAGTCTGCACTATTAAAACGACATTATAATTGATAGTCTAATTAATTTACTGGATCCAAACTAAATAAAATTTGCAGGGATTATCTTGGCATTGAGCACATCAATATTGCATTCAAGCGCCAACGTATGTGAGCTGATGATTATGTAAAGAAGTGATGTTAACGGAATGTTGAGATTGCTGGTTTATATTTATATAGAAAGTTACATACCACATAGGCTTCGAGCTTGTTGGAGAATATAAGGAGTTATTGACTTTTCGGAAGGTAAATATAATTACAGGGTGGATAGAATTTTCCAGCAAGGTCAAAATAATTGAATTGGTGGTTGCCCTTGCAAGAGCAAACAAAGTTCAAAAACAACCAGAGTGCTAAAGAGCTGTTTGAGTTCGTAAAACGAATAGTCGTGACGGTAAGATTGCTTTAATGGATTATTGATCGGGTAGGACTGTAACCAGAAATTTATTGAGTTCAAGGGCAGGATAGTACATGCCTGTTTGAGAAATGAAAGATAGAATGTGACCCAGCTCCATTTATTGTTTACATTGTTATTGGGTTTATTTCCAAGGAAGAAGGAATGTCCTTTGAGGTGTATTTCAAAAGAATGTTTGTAGAACTCTGTTTTAACATATGCTCACCCCAGGTATTGCAGTATGGAATTTCACTGTTGTGATGCTATCATAATGTGTTTGTAAAATTATTTATCCCTTAATAATATTTCGCATATTATAGGGAAAGATTGATTAGAAAGAGGAATATTGAACACAGTCATTTGTAGAAACAAGAGTTAAAATTCAAGCAGGGAATCTCTGAAGAATGATAAACATGACTGCAAATTAGACAGGCAACTCATTGTCCTACCAAGGGATGTCGTAATCTAATGAAACTCCCTGCCTGCACAGAATAATGATTGAAGTTTGTGGTTGAATCTCATTATTGAGTCAAACGTCCATTTATGTTCTCCTGACTTCCCAACTCTTCCTCCTAACAACTACCTCTGTTTTCGTATACCATAATGGTTGTGCTCTTTGGAAGAAAAAAAAAATCACAACATTGAAATTTAGAAAGTTCGGTAGGTCGAACAGAGGTGAAGGTGTATATTTAGAATATGGGCTAAATGTATTATGAGGAGTGAAGAGGCAAGAATGGTGCGATAAGAGATTAATATTATTGGTTTGTTCTGCTGGTGCGAAACTCATGGCCATCTTTTGAGTGTTAGTCCATCGACACAGATGCTGCATTTCACCTTTACATGGAAAGCTTGTGGTTGTTCATTATCATACTTCGCATTGGGTCCTCGCAGCCTTGGCATTATTGGAGCGCTGATTATATGTCAGTGGCACAGCCTTGCCACTGCTCATTTTGGCTATTTAAACTACTGTTGCTTGGAGAGGGTCTCTTTCTGTAAGACAAAAAGGGAGTGCTTGATGCGTAGTAATCTCTAGTCAACACCTTGGTGGAGATGGTGCTGCTCTCTTGTCTGTTTGCGAGAGCATGCCATGCTCTGATGAAACTCCCTGCTTCCACAGTACCATTCAGCATGATTATTTCTGAACACTGTAATTATCTGGATATTTGTCCTTTCTCTCGACATAGGGTGAATCCATCTCTCAATCTGGTTGGGATTTACAGTGTTGTATTTGTGTAACAGGTTTTTGTGCCTGCTTCTTAATTATGTTTTCTTCCGGCAGGGGAAGGCTTCAAGTACTCAAACGAAAGACAAACGTATAAGCTTAATAATAAACAATCTTGTCCCACTGTCTCGACTTGCATTTGTCTCAACGTGTGCTGGGTTGTTTTGTCCTGCCTACTTTATTTTGCTGCTCATTGCTGTACCGACTGAACACCAATCATATATTTCCTTATGTTTTTTCTTAAAAGCATGTGCACTTCGAGGAAAGATAACATAGAGGTATGCACACTTGTCTCTGAGTTGTCTTGACTGGGTTTGAAACTCTGCCCAACTATAAATGGTCACCATGGTGTTACGCATGCAGGATGATGCAACATTTTGTTCAGATTCGGGTTAAGGTTATTGTCAGGTCAGGTCAGGCCAGATCAGATCTGTGACTTCCTACAGGTACCATGTAAACCTCCATGAACCTGTTTCATGGTTGGGTTGTTGGCAACTAAACCGTTATCCCCACCAGGTTTTCTGGTGAGGAGGGTGTATGGATATGGACACCCAGTAGCATTAAAAGCAAAACGTGTCAAAGGACAGAGGAGCTCATTGTGAGCCAACTGCCATCCATATCTGTTGCCCAACTGTGTCTACGGACGTCCTCCTGTAGTTGGGTTACTTTGTTAAAGAGATTGGTGGCAGGATTTGCACTCTGGCCACCATAAAACCCTTAATTCTGCAAAACACACAAATGCAAAGAAAACTGAAAACCCACTCTGTATGAGTACCTCTGGTGCAGCTCTCTCCTGATCTGGAAAAACCTAGTAAGTCGAGTGCCCGTGGAGAGCACTTACTCGGTTTTTCCAGATCAGGAGAGAGCTGCCCTTCGCAGGGTGGCTCACCGAATTAAAGGAATGGGGAAATGCCTTTGGGCCCCTATTTTTTGGTGATGGGAGGAAAAGGACGGGGTAATCTTCCTGGGTCGGATTGCGGTGGTGTGTGCCAGGGTGGTGCTGAGGTGTCACGCACCAGACGGCTGTCTTCTTGGGTTAACCTGAGGCGATCCTTTTGAGTGGGTGCCTGGAATATCCTGTTCCTAAGAGAGGATGAACACCTGCCTCTGCTATCATCTGCGCTCCAGAGTTTGAACATCGTTATTGCAGCACTCACTGAGTTTCTGAGAACAGATAGTGGTGGGATCAGGGTGGGGGGTTACAACTACTTCTGCTCTGGATGCTGTGATGGTTACCATGCCCAAGTAGTTGATGGAGCTATGTCCAATAAGCTGACTCCCATGATAATTGAGGTAACTCCTGTCAACGAGCATATTATGAGACTAAGGATTCGTCACTCCTTAGGTGTCATTTCCCTGGTTTCTGTATATGCTCCAACTGAGGTGAGTGATCTCACTATGAAGGAGATATTTTATGCTGCGCTCGAGTCCGTGGTTGATTAATGCCCCAGGCAAGATACTCTTGTAGTCTTAGGGGATTTCAATGCATGAACTAGCACTGGGAGACATGTGTTGGTCTCCATGGGTCTGAAACTGTGAACCAGAATTGTACCAAGTTCCTTGACCTTGCAAGAAGTTGTGGACTTAGGGTTGCTGTTTCATGGTTTCATTGCCCAATGCCTCATCGCTAGACTTGGTATTCCAGCACTGGTGGTGTGACAAAGGAGATTGATCATGTACTCGTCAATGGTCACTTGAGGCTGATTCAGAAATGCAGGGTCTACGAGCGAGCTCAGTTCCTCAATACAGACCACAGGCTTGTTGTAGCAACACTGAAGTTGTAGCTTAAATCCAGGAGAACGGCACATCCCAGCTTAAGCTGGTTGTTGGAAAGCTCATGAATGAGAGGGGAGCTGAGGACTTTGTTTACAGGCTGAATGGGGGTTTGGGGGTGTCTGGGTATTTTGGGGAATCCTGAAGAGTTGTGGAGTGCCTTCAAGACTACCATCCTTGATGTTGCTGGTGGATGTCTTGGAACCCACCATCAGGCAAATAAGAACTTTGTCTCCCAAGCTTTGTCTCCTGGGATTTGTGGCATCCATGCTGAACTTTTCAAGCTGGTGGAAATGCTGCACTCGTATCATTGCATGCAGTTCTGTGCTCTGTTTGTAGAACAGGCATCATTCCAACTGACTGGTTGAGGGGCCTTGTTGTCCCTCTCTGGAAAGGGAAGAGTGATTGCCAGGACCGCAACAACCACCGACGGGTGACGCTGCTTTCAGTGCCGGAAAAAGTCTTTGCTTGGATAATTCTTCAAAGGGTTCACCACCATCTGCTTGAGCCCCAGCCTGTAGAGCAGTCAGGCTTTATACCAAAGAGGTCAACGATTGACCGTATCCTTGCTCTTTGCGTCCACACCAAATGCAGATGAGAGTTTTAGCAGGGGCTGCTTGCAGCCGATGTTGATCTCCACAAAACATTCAGTTCAGTGAATTATGATGCCCTTGAGAGGATTCTCGGTCTTCGTAGGGTGCCATCAAAACGGATTAATCGGATGTCTGAATTATACTCTGGTGCTGTGAGTGCTCCGAGATGTGGTAATACCATCTCTGAATTATTTCCAGTTACTGGTGTTCAGCAGGGGTGTGTACTGGCCCCCACACTTTTCAGCATTTGTATGGACTGGATTCCAGAGAGGATGTCAGAGAGATCAAGCTGCGGTGCATCATTTGGGAATTTCAAGATCTCTGACCTTGATTTTGCAGATGATGCAGTCATCTTTGCGGAGACACTGGAGATCCTTCTGGGGGCCCTCAAAGTGATGATTGAGGAGTCGGAGCCGCTGGGATTACATGTTTCCTGGGTCAAAACTAAGATCTGGGCTTTCATTGACATCATAGATGCTGCGATCTTGTCTCTTCCTGTTTGTGGTGAGGATTTTGATGTTACGGAGAGATTCACTTCCCTTGGTAGTAGTATTCATGTCCCCGCATGTTGTGAGCCAGAGGTTGACAGACATCTGTGTCGGGCCAGGGGAGTCATGGATTCACTGGATCATGGGCTGTGGCACTGTCTGTACCTATACAGGAGGACGAAAGTCTGAGGCTTCAACTGCTTGTTGCTTCCAGTCTTGCGCTGCGGATGTGAGACATGGACTCTGACCAGGGATGAGACAAAGACTTAACTCCTTCGGTACCAGCTCTCTTCGGGGAATCCTTGGCTATTGCTGGTCAGACTTTGTGTCCAATAGTCAGTTGCTGAGAGAGACTCAAATGAGATTTGTTACCTGTATAGTCAATAAGCATCAGCATGGACATGCGGCTCATTTTTCTGACGCTGATCCTGCTCACCAAATTTTCTCAGCAAGAGAGACACCAAATGATCACCTACAAATTATATATTTGCTACATTTATTTTTTTTCCTTGTCAAGTCATGTTGTGCAATTTTTTTTGTTTTTCATACATTTGTCTGGCATTCTTTTTCGTGGTCAGACACAGTATTATTATTCACACCATGCTTTTTTTTGTTCATTCCAGATCCACAATTCTTACAGGAAGTTGCACCTAAGAGTAAAGAGTCTGACAATTTGGTGCAGAAATTGTGCTCTTGCCCCTAAGGTGTCTAATCTGGCTTTGATTCCCGAGTCTCGACCCAACTATAAACTGTCAGATAGGTGTTTCACAGGTAGGGTCATGTTAAGTCATGTGTCCCATCTGTTAGCATTAGTTGGTGGATATTAAAGATCCCACCATGTCTTTTGCAAAGAGTAGGGAACTTATTGCCTGCACTCCAAACAAATTCCTTATTCCTGATTTGAATCTCTCTCTAACCTGCACTTGGCAAGCACAGTGAGTTGTCAACACACATCTAAACATGAGGGAACCCTTAGTCCTGCAAGGGACTGCAAATAGGCAGCCATGATGTTGTATAATAATCACATAATTAAAGATGCATCGTAACAAATTAATATTATTCAAGCAATAATTATTCCCCATTTTGTTAACATAGATTTGTCAAGTTATTTATTGGGTAGTTGATAAACCATCAGTGTAGTTTAAGACAATAAATGGATGAATTAAATTATCTTGTTTTCATCATCAAATCCCAGTGAGAGGTCACAGATTTGCAGCACAATTAAAGCAATTTCAAAAGCTTGGAGACAGTCAGATTGATGGGGTTACAAAAATCACAATAATATATCGTAAAATTGTGAGGAGATAACATGAGATATTGTTCAATAGTCCACTTTGAAGTCTTGGAGGAAACAGTTTGACTGAAACAATGGGAAAGTAATGACGCCTGATATTACAGAATGAAACTTGGTGGTGTGATGGTTAGAGCATCCTCTTTGAGTGTGTGAGGTTGATGGTTCAAAACCCCGCCGAGTCATAACAAAGACTAAAAATGGTATGTGCTGCTTCCTTGCTTGATGCTCAGCATATAAAAGGATAAAAGCATGGACAATCCCTGTAGGTTGGCATCCATGGGGAGGAGGAAATTCCTCCTTTGAAATGCTCCGTGAAGTGGAGTGAGAAAGGCGGTGCCATTGTTGTGATGTCACTGGTACCCAGACTGCCCCCGTGAAGTTACAGTATTCCCCCAAACTCAGTGGCTCTTTTTCTCATCTCACAGCCCTGGTGTGTGTGTGTGTGTGTGTGTGTGTGTGTGTGTGTGTGTGTGTGTGTGTGTGTGTGTGTGTGTGTGTGTGTGTGTGTGTGTGTGTGTGTGTGTGTGTGTGTGTGTGTGTGCGCGCGCGCGCACGCTCCACTATGAGCCTTAGAACCTGTAAGAAAAAAAAATTGGGTGAAACAGCCTTTTTGAAGTTTTTGTTTATTAATTTCCTTGTACACAATGTCGAAGCTCGTGGAGGAGCTCGACATGCAATGGATCAGGACATAATGGAACAAAAAGAACAATAGAAAGAAAGAGAGAGGGGCGATGCACCAACAGCAGAGTTGAGGGAGAAAATAGAGGGAGACTTGGAGAAATAAGGGACATGGAGAACAAAGAATGGAACTTGGAGAAATAAGGACATGGAGAACAAAGAATGAAACTTGGAGAAATAAGGGCCATGGAGAATAAAGAATGAAACTTGGAGAAATAAGGGACATGGAGAATAAAGAATGAAACTTGGAGAAATAAGGGACATGGAGAATAAAGAATGAAACTTGGAGAAATAAGGGACATGGAGAATAAAGAATGAAAGTTGGAGAAGTAAGGGTCATGGAGAATAAAGAATGAAACTTGGAGAACAAAGAATGAAACTTGGAGAAATAAGGGACATGGAGAACAAAGAATGAAACTTGGAGAACAAAGAATGAAACTTGGAGAACAAAGAATGAAACTTGGAGAAATAAGGGACATGGAGAACAAAGAATGGAACTTGGAGAAATAAGGGACATGGAGAACAAAGAATGAAACTTGGTGAAATAAGGGACATGGAGAATAAAGAATGAAACTTGGAGAAATAAGGGACATGGAGAACAAAGAATGAAACTTGGAGAAATAAGGGACATGGAGAACAAAGAATGAAACTTGGAGAAATAAGGGACATGGAGAATAAAGAATGAAACTTGGAGAAATAAGGGACATGGAGAATAAAGAATGAAACTTGGAGAACAAAGAATGAAACTTGGAGAACAAAGAATGAAACTTGGAGAACAAAGAATGAAACTTGGAGAAATAAGGGACATGGAGAACAAAGAATGAAACTTGGAGAAATAAGGGACATGGAGAACAAAGAATGAAACTTGGAGAAATAAGGGAGATGGAGAACAAAGAATGAAACTTGGGGAAATAAGGGACATGGAGAACAAAGAATGAAACTTGAAGAAATAAGGGACATGGAGAATAAAGAATGAAACTTGGAGAAATAAGGGACATGGAGAACAAAGAATGAAACTTGGAGAAATAAGGGACATGGAGAATAAAGAATGAAACTTGGAGAAATAAGGGACATGGAGAACAAAGAATGAAACTTTGAGAAATAAGGGACATGGAGAACAAAGAATGAAACTTGGAGAAATAACAGAGAAGGGAAGGACATGGGGAGGTGAATAAGATGGTTAATGCCATAAACTCTCATTGACAGAAGTGGAAGGAAAACCTGGAAACCAGGAAAGTGGTGAGCTTAGGGAGGGTTAATGAGGGTAGGAAAGATCATAGTTGTGGATGGGGAATGATCTGAGATGGTGGTGAACAGCTGTCTTGAAGCCCTGAAGGAAAAAACGATATTGAAGGGACTGGGAAAGTTAGCTGCAAATATTGCGAAAAAAAGACAAAAGACGAAAGAATGAGTGGGGGTAAGCCGCAAGTCTGGATTTTGGGAATTTCACTGGAACCGGGTTATTTGCAGACCGCGTGTACCTGGCAGAAACCGGTAAATGGTGGAGCGTGTAAGCCCAGGAAGGATGCAGTAGAATACGGATAGATCCACCAACCTATTTCGACTCAGCTTCATCACGGGAGATTCCTGTAATCTTGAAGGCCGTGGTTTCCATGGTGTCAAGTTGAGCGAGTTATGAGGCAGAGGAGCAAACCCCATAGGGGAGAGCAGTACTCCAAGCTTGAGATGAAACTTTGTAAGCACAAAAGGCAGGCTTGCTGATGGATAGAGGTGCCCACCTGCATTGTGAGAAGAATGGAAAGAACATAGCAGGTGGCACAAAACCAGATGATTATGTGGAAGAACATACCTCACTCATCTTACCTGCAACAGGGTCTACAGCCCACTCTTCTTATATAACAGGCTAATATTGTCTTTTGCAAGTCTGGCTTGTCTTCCATTTTTCAAATATGTCAGTGTGACTTCACTACTTAACTTGCCTTGTAATCATTACAACAGTTGCTGTGATGTTCTAATGCTGTTATCTATAGTTTGTATGTAAAAATGTAATAGAAGCTTGTGTGGAAAAAGGTTTATCAGTTTATAACAATGTCTCCATTGAATTGGCATCCTTCAGTTTAGCTTATGGAACTTACTTGCAATGTACTATTGTCTTTCTGCTGACAGATAACTGTGTACTTTGGCAAACGGGACTTTGTGGATCATCTAGATTACATGGAGCCAATGGGTGAGTTGAAATATCTAATATCCTGTGATTTCCTGCACATTTGACTCAACCCTCAAAACATTTGATTTATCTCCGCTCTAAACCTCTCACAAGGGTATTCGGTTTGTTTTACCAGACAATTATGGGTGAATAAATGTGGCTGTATTTTTTTTTTGGTCTCAGCTTCACATTGGGGTTTGGTTTAGCAAGTGCAAAGCTCTTTTTTCTTCCTTTAAACAAATAACCACAAGCTTGGACTTTCGGTAAGTATATGCTGGTGATATGATCTGAATACTGCGTCATTGTTTGTTCATCATAACCTTGCAGTTTAGCCAAGGCCACGTGTTGGCATTTGTAGTCAAAGAAAATGTTTATTCATTCGTCACACCATTGTTTATGTCCACCTACAAAAGTAAAATTTTTGTTTTTTCAAAGCTGGCTAAAAACAAGGAAGTTCATTAAATTTTCCATTGGTAACAATACACTCCAACATAATAAACCTCGACAGATTTTTCCTTGTCTTTGGGCCTCGGTACATGCCTTCTAACAGCATGGATGTCTGATTTAGTTAAGCTCATACTGTTGGCCCATGTCCTGCTGATGTAGTGCAAGCATTTCATTTTGGAAGGTTACTTTTATCATGAATGTGTGTTGAATTCTCTGTCTGCAAAATGTTTCTTGCCTTCCTATTAACTCTGAACCACTCACATTATAGTCATTCATTCCAGCCTGCACAATTAGAAAGTGCATTGTTTTTTATATTAAAGAAGTACATCATGCATGTGTGTAATATATATATATATATATATATATATATATATATATATATATATATATATATATATATATATATATATATATATATATATACTGTACCAGTCAAAAGTTTGGCCACACTGACTCATTCAAGGGTTTTTCTTTATTTTTACTATTTTCTACATTCTACAATAATGGTGACGACATCATCATAACTATGAAATAACACATGTGGAATTATATAGAAAACAAAAAAGTGTTAAACAAATCAAAATAGATTTTATATTTTACATTCTTCAAGATAACAACCCTTTGCCTTGATGACAGCTTTGCACACTCATGGCATTCTCTCAACCAGCTTCATGAGGTAGTCACCTGGAATGCTTTTCCATTAACAGGTGTACCTTGTTAAAAGGTAATTTGTGGAATTTCTTTCCTTCTTAATGCATTTATGTGCTCCGTCAACCAGAGCTAGTGGTTCGTGCTCGGTCACCCTGAGCGAGTGGTTCGTGCTCTATCACCCTGAGCAAGTGGCTTGTGCTCCATCACCCTGAGCGAGTGGTTCGTCCTCCGTCACCCTGAGCGAGTGGTTCGTGCTCTATCACCCTGAGCATGTGGTTTGTGCTCCGTCACCCTGAGCGAGTGGTTCGAGCTCCGTCACCCTGAGCGAGTGGTTCGTGCTCCATCACCCTGAGCGAGTGGTTCGTGCTCCATCACCCTGAGCGAGTGGTTCATGCTCAGTCACCCTGAGCGAGTGGTTCGTGCTCCGTCACTCTGAGCGAGTGGTTCGTGCTCCGTCACTCTGAGCGAGTGGTTCGTGCTCCGTCACCCTGAGCGAATGGTTCGTGCTCCGTCACCCTGAGCGAGTGGTTCGTGCTCCGTCACTCTGAGCGAGAGGTTCGTGCTCCGTCACCCTGAGCGAGTGGTTCGTGCTCCGTCACCCTGCGCGAGTAGTTCATACTCCGTCACCCTGAGCGAGTTTTTCGTGTTCCGTCACCCTGAGCTAGTGGTTCGTACTCCGTCACCCTGAGAGAGTTTTTCGTGTTCCGTCACCCTGAGCTAGTGGTTCGTACTGCTTCACCCTGAGAGAGTGGTTCGTGCTCCGTCACCCTGAGCGAGTAGTTCATACTCCGTCACCCTGAGCGAGTTTTTCGTGTTCCGTCACCCTGAGAGAGTGGTTCATGCTCCGCCACCCCGAGCGAGTGGTTCGTGCTCCGTCACCCTGAGCGAGTAGTTCATACTCCGTCACCCTGAGCGAGTTTTTCGTGGTCCGTCACCCTGAGCTAGTGGTTCGTACTCCGTCACCCTGAGCGAGTGGTTCATGCTCAGTCACCCTGAGCGAGTGGTTCGTGCTCCGTCACTCTGAGCGAGTGGTTCGTGCTCCGTCACCCTGAGCGAGTGGTTCGTGCTCCGTCACTCTGAGCGAGAGGTTTGTGCTCCGTCACCCTGAGCGAGTGGTTCATGCTCCGTCACCCTGAGCGAGTTTTTTGTGTTCCGTCACCCTGAGAGAGTGGTTCGTGCTCCGTCACCCTGAGCGAGTGGTTCGTGCTCCGTCACCCTGAGCGAGTGGTTCGTGCTCCGTCACTCTGAGCGAGTGGTTCGTGCTCCGTCACCCTGAGCGAGTGGTTCGTGCTCCGTCACTCTGAGCGAGAGGTTCGTGCTCCATCACCCTGAGCGAGTGGTTCATGCTCTGTCACCCTGCGCGAGTAGTTCATACTCCGTCACCCTGAGTGAGTTTTTCGTGTTCCGTCACCCTGAGCTAGTGGTTCGTACTCCGTCACCCTGAGCGAGTGGTTCGTGCTCCGTCACCCTGAGAGAGTAGTTCGTACTCCGTCACCCTGAGAGAGTTTTTCGTGTTCCGTCACCCTGAGCTAGTGGTTCGTACTCCTTCACCCTGAGCGAGTGGTTCGTGCTCCGTCACCCTGAGCGAGTAGTTCATACTCCGTCACCCTGAGCGAGTTTTTCGTGTTCCGTCACCCTGAGAGAGTGGTTCATGCTCCGCCACCCTGAGCGAGTTTTTCGTGTTCCGTCACCCTGAGCTAGTGGTTCGTACTCCGTCACCCTGAGCGAGTGGTTTGTGCTCCGTCACCCTGAGAGAGTGGTTCGTACTCCGTCACCCTGAGAGAGTTTTTCGTGTTCCGTCACCCTGAGAGAGTGGTTCGTGCTCTGTCACCCTGAGCGAGTGGCTCGTGCTCCGTCACCCTGAGTGAGTGGTTCGTGCTCCATCATCCTGAGTGAGTAGTTCATACTCCGTCACCCTGAGCGAGTTTTTCATGTTCCGTCACCCTGAGCTAGTGGTTCGTACTCCGTCACCCTGAGCGAGTGGTTCGTGCTCCGTCACCCTGAGAGAGTGGTTCGTACTCCGTCACCCTGAGAGAGTTTTTCGTGTTCCGTCACCCTGAGTGAGTGGTTCGTGCTCAGTCACCCTGAGTGAGTGGTTCGTGCTCCGTCACCCTGAGCGAGTAGTTCATACTCCGTCACCCTGAGCGAGTTTTTTGTGTTCCGTCACCCTGAGAGAGTGGTTCGTGCTCCGTCACCCTGAGCGAGTGCTTCGTGCTCCGTCACCCTGAGCGAGTGGTTCGTGCTCCTTCACCCTGAGCGAGTAGTTCATACTCCATCACCCTGAGCGAGTTTTTCATGTTCCGTCACCCTGAGCTAGTGGTTCGTACTCCTTCACCCTGAGAGTGTGGTTCGTGCTCCGTCACCCTGAGCGAATGGTTTGTGCTCCGTCACCCTGAGCGAGTGGTTCGTGCTCCGTCACCCTGAGCGAGTGGTTCCTGCTCAGTCACCCTGAGTGAGTGGTCCGTGCTCCGTCATCCTGAGCGAGTGGTTCGTGCTCCGTCACCCTGAGCGAGTGGTTCATGCTCCGTTACCCTGAGCGAGTGGTCCGTGCTCCGTCACCCTGAGCGGGTTGTTGTGAAATATTGCCCGATTTCTGAGCCGTTTTCCGTATTAACATGTTTTCTAAATTACTGAGCCAAATTTTTCCCCAATCATCACATGCAGCTGTTTGTAAAGAATAATATTTGCGAACATATCCCTGAAATGTCTTTTTGAATGCAATGTTATTTTTCTGTGGAAGATATCCAAGGTTTCTGGGTTGCACACAGTAAGTACTGTCGTTGGTAATCGCACTGAATCCAACCTACCGATTCCTGAAAAATTTGTCTCCGGGCGGTGTCTATCTCCGGGCGGTCGGTGTCTGTCTCCGGCGGTGTCTGTCTCCAGGCGGTGCTCTTCTCCGGACGTGTCCCGGCGGTGCTCATCTCCGGACAGCTTGGCTCTGGACACGTCCTGGCGGTATTTATGTCTGGCTGGGAATTTGTCTTTGGACGGGAGTTTGTCTCCGGACCATGTTTATAGTATGACTGGTAGAAAATGGATTTCAGACATTATTTTGTTTCCATCTTCACTGTTATTCTATGCAGAATCTTTTTTATGAGACGGTATGAATCGTAATTAACGCTCATCCGCACGTTCTCCTTCCCTTCCTCTCACCTCACACTGTCTTCCCTTTCCCCACCCTCCTTATTCCCTCTCCCTCCTCTCTCCTTTCCCCTCCACCTCTTCACTCTCCCAGTTCTCTCTCACCCACCCCTCTTTCCCTCTTCCCCCCTCTTTTTCTCCCTCCCCTTTTAGTATTACCATCAGCGAAGCGACGGGTGGTATTTGCTAGTTTTTAATAAAATGGGTCCCAAAACTAACCCCTGTGGAACACCAAATGTAACAGGACAGATATTAGATCAAGATTTACCCAGGGTGATATTCATTTCTGAGGGAAATGTCAGAAAAAATACCCCACTGTAATGCTGTACCAAAGATCCCTACAGTACATGAATGCACTACAGTAGGATTTTATGATTCACAGTGTCAAAAGCCGCATTCAGATCGAGCAAAATGAGGAGGCTAGGGGAACAACAATCTGCAACCATGAGAAGGTCATGAACCACCTTAACTAGGGCAGTTTCTCGACTGTGTGCAGGTCTAAAACCAGACTGAAATACCTCATAAAGCTGGTGGTAATCCAGATGAGACTGCAACTGAGAGGCTACCACCTTTTCTAACAATTTAGATTAAAAAAAAATGTAGATTAGAGATGGGCCTGTATTTGGAGAGCACCTCATGGTCAAGATTATGTTTTTTTTAAGAAGGGGAGTAATTGCTGCAAGTTTGAGGGAGGATGGCATGACACCAGTTCTAAGTGATTTGTTCATTATATTGATGATAATTGGGGAAATGGCAGATAAACATGATTTCAGTAGAGATGTTGGAATAGGATCGAGTGAGCTACAAGAAGATTTTATCTTTATGACCATAGCAGATACAGCAGTGGGAGTAATCTCAACAAGGATGCTTAGGGATGGGCCAGTATAAGGAGCTGGAACAGTGACGGGGGTTAAGCTATTATTTGTGGACCTGGTTTGCTGTCTGATTCCGGCAATATTTTTTCAAATAGGTA
The DNA here is from genome assembly GCF_056783735.1 of Eptatretus burgeri. NCBI lineage: Eukaryota > Metazoa > Chordata > Myxini > Myxiniformes > Myxinidae > Eptatretus > Eptatretus burgeri. Next base: position 63,595,212 of record NC_140967.1, read on the forward strand.
AAAAAAAAAATTCAATTTTTTTGGTTTCAAATAGCCACTGGATATGTAAAGACATATGGATATTAAGTTTGATTACGTTTATGGTAGTAATGGGTTTGTGCATGGAAAATAAGTCGATTGATTAAGATACAACACAAAGTTGATTGTCCAAATAGTCCCCTCTTTGCCTGTTTCCTTATATTTCCTTTCAAAGGCTATGACAATACATTAATGTACTGCACTGCAGTTTTTAATTATCTGTGTGAAAATAACACTGTTCGAACAAAACTGATGTTTTAATTATAATAGAGAGAGCCATTGTCATTAATGTCCCAAAATATATGTGCTTGAATGAACTTTGCATACAACTTGAGATGAAAGAAGCTGTTAGGAAAATATTTTTGTCTACATTCAAGTTCAATGGGCTCCATACAGTCATGTGTCAACAGTCATAATCTCAGTGAGGGCAAAGTGCACCAACGATAATGATTCTTATAAAATTGCACAATTTTACCACACCCTGTTAGAATAATCTTGTCCATTTCTTGTAAAAGGATGCACATTTTTCTTTTAAATACAGGTATCGATGCTCATGGAAGAGTGGAAGAAGGAGCTCATTTAAGAGTGTTCGCCAGACGCAGATGGGTGAAGGAAAAACAGGACAAGAATGTTAGATGCACCACAGCTGTTAGGGTGAAGTTTCAGGTGAAAGGAGGATCGGGTCATAGTGGTGTCGTATATCTCTGAGACTCTGGATAATGGGCAGAGAGGGACATATAGGCCTAAGGCAACCCTCCACTCTCTTTATTTTTTTTCTTTGGCACATCTGCTGAGATCTCGTGCTTGGATGGTCACTCTCATCAGTACAGAGCAAAATCGATAGTTCAGCAGCAACCTGGGTAACCGAGCAGTCCTACTTAGCGATTGACTGCTTTCAGGCACATGGGGAGGACCCGAGAAAAGGGGGTGAAAAAAAGACTTTGGTCCAACTGAGACATTTTCCTATTGTTAATCTATCTCTTGCTTCGAGTATTATTCGGACCCTGACTCCTGGACTTTATAGATACCGACCTACAATTTTTGGATTTCCCGAGAAAATCTGCTATCATCGACAGGAAACGAGTTTGACTGGGCATAGATATTTTTTGCAGTCGATGAGATGAGACTGGCAGGCAGTGGATCTCTGTACGAAATAAATTACACCTTTTTTTTGAGAGTGGAAAACCAGAGGCTGAACAGTGTGAACACGCTGTCAATTTTGCTGTGAAGAACCCACTGAAAAATTCCTGTGAACCTCCCATATCATGATAAGAAAGGCTCATGAGGATGTGCCTGTCAATAAATCTCAGCTACTTAAACCTGCTGAGTGTGTATGCTCCTACCATAGCTCACCCTAAGGAGACCAAGGATGCCTTTTATCAAGCACTCTTTCATCAAGTCCAGTTAGAGGGTTGTCGTCTTAGGGGAATTCAGTGCCAGAGTAGGGCAGTCGCCGTACCCTCACCAGATGTACTGGATTGGCATGGAGTTTGTCGTGTGAATGATAATGGACAACATCTTATTGAGCTATATATGCTTAAATTACAGTATGAGCTATTGCTCCATGCAACAAACACACCCCAGTACACCTGGTACTCTGTTGCACTTTACTCCAGTTAATTTAAAGATGCGAACACTTGTACTTTCACTTCATATAAACTCATTAATTCTACAAATTCTGATCAACTTAAGGAGTTATACTAAACAAATTGGGGGGATATTTTGTCACTTGAGGACCCTAATGAAGCTTATAATACATTTGAATTAAGATTATGAGACTTGTATGATGAATGTTTCCCAATTTGTAATTCTAAAAACAAAGCTGTAAAAATAAACCCTGGATGACTGACAAGTTGTTAAAATCAATTTAAATACAAGATGAGGTTGTATAAAAAAAATTCTTCATAAACCTTCAATTGATAACGAATCTAAATTCAAACAATTTCAAAATAAGCTTAATTCGTTGATTAGGTGAGTAAAACAAAATTACTACAAGGAGAAGTTTCCCCAGTATAATTGGTTCATGAAAAAATATTTTCACGAAAAATATAAGTGACCACTATATTCGTTATTGTTGTCTGTCTGTATGTCCGTCTGTCTGTCTGTCTGTCTATCTGTCTGTCTGTCCCGAGCATAGCTCCGTGGGTGTTGATCCGATCCTGATGAAATTTTGGTGAGAGGTTTATATCATGATCTAGTTGTGTTTTCCTGAAAATGGGCATGGTGCGCCTATTACGGGCGGAGCCACGCCCAAAAAAACGTGTTTTTAGGGGGTAGCCGATTTCAATTTACATCTTCTCCTCAGGGTTTTGTCGAATCTGACAGGGGTTTCGGTATTTGGTTAGCCCAATGGCACCTGCATAGCCCCAGAGAGCTCGATTTTTCATTTTCATCCCAAGGTCAAGGCCACAAGGTCACAAACTTAGAAAATTGCAATTTTGACATAAAAAAAATTTCTTCTCCGAGGGGGTTGTCGAATCTGGCAGGGGTTTCGGTATTTGGTTAGTCCAATGGCAACCTGCATAGCCCCACAGAGCTCGATTTTTCATTTTAGTCCTAAGGTCAAGGTCACAAGGTCATGAACTTATAAAATTTCGAATTTTGACACAAAAATCAGACGACCGCCCAAACTTTGAGAGCTAGGATGACAATATTTTTTGCATAATCTTGAGGTCATTCCCCACCTAAAGTCTTGAAACCATTTTTCTCTATCTCAAACACCTTGCCCGTGGAGCCCCCTTCAAGTTTGTTTTTACGCTTTCATCAAAGTATGGATAATCTGAGGAGTGTGAAATGCCATATAGCCTATATGATATTATATTGTTCCTGGAATGTTCCAGAGGAAGTTTTGCACCAAAGGTCATAATCCTTGACCTTTGACCTTTAAAGTTCACAAAGGTCAAATTTTCAAATTTGTGGGAATCAAACCGAGTTTTCGACCTTTTTCGACGAACTAACTCCATTAAGCTATAGCACGTATCCTGTTTCCTTATTTTAATGTCCACAACATTGTTTTGGGACCTTTAAAGGTTATGCAAAGGTCAAAATTTTAAAGTTGTTGAACGAAACCGGGTTTTCGACATTTTGCAGCTAATAACCTGTCACTCGTACCACATCATGTTGAACATTTTTATAACTTGGTCAAACATTATCACAATGTCGCATCCTTGACTTCTGAAGCAATCTACATCGTCAAATACCGCTCGTGAACCATCGTCGTCTTCAGACTTGTTCAAATATTAAAGGAACCTGGTCTATAATCAATTCATTAATTAACCAAAAGAAACATTAAGATTTGAATATCATAATGAATAGTAATGGAGAAAAGACTAAAAATACTGAAAAATTTGCTGGTGCATTTAATGCGTTTTTCACTGCAATGGGTCCTTCACTAGATAGTTCAATTCCACCAAGTCAAGTTGATTTTCAGTTATTTGAAGGACCCTTACTTGAATTCTCTATATATTTTTACCTCACAACTGAAGTGGAAGTCTGTGATATTGTTAGCTCATCCAAACCAGGGGCCTTAATATTTTTGAATGAATCGAGTCCAAAAGTAATTCAATCAGTTATTGTACAAAAGTAATTCAATCAGTTATTCAATGTGTTTTGAAGGTTTAGTAAGCCATTTTGTCATATTTTCAATTTATCTTCAAACAAAGGCATTTTCACTTACAAATTGAAACTCGTGAAGGTCACACCAGTTTTCAAAATTGGGGACAAAGGAGAACTGACAAATTACAGGCCCATATCAGTTATTCCAATCTTTTCCTAAATACTGGAGAGAATTGCTTATACACGGTTGTTCAAATTCCTTGACAAACATGATGTTATTTCCCAGTCATAGTATGGATTCTACAAAGGTCACTCAACATCTTTGGCATTAATTGATCTGACCAATAGAATAATTGATGCATTTGAAAAGAATTCTCATGACAGGTGTTTTTGTTGACTTATCTAAAGCTTTTGACACTATTTATCATCAAATATTGTTATCCAAGTTGCACTAATATGAATCAGGGGTGTTGCACATGACTGTTTTTCTAGCTTCCTTTGCAATTGTTCTCAATGTACTAGCTATAAATCCTCTTTGTCAGAGTTTAAGCGAGTGACCTTTTGTGTTCTCCAAGGTTTTTCCATGGTATATTATTGTTAATTTGTATGTTAACGACATTCATAAATCTACTTAATTGCTTTCTCTTCTTTTATATGCCGACGACACGAATATTTTGTATTGTGATGAAAATATTTGATTCTTTATTTAATGTTGTTAAATCTCTTAAAAGTATGTGATCGGTTTAAAGCTATTAGGTTGTCTGTTAAATCAAATAAATATAATTATATTGTCTTGAGTAAAAACGTAAAATTTACTGATTTGATTCCTGAAAATGTCAGCATCAATTCTGAATCATTTTGAGAGTTTAAGAGACCAAGTTTATTGGGGTATATATTGATTCCAAGCTTTCTTGGAAATATCAGTCAGGAAATAGCAAACAAAGTCACAAAAAATATTGGAATAATCTATAGATTAAATTATTTGCTCCAAAATACAGCACTTAGATTGCTTTATTGTTCACTTGTACTTCCATATCTGTCATACTGTAATTTATGCTGGGGAAATACATTTCAATCACATCTAAATAAATTGGTATTATTGGTAAATTGGGAAACAGCTTGGTAATATTTCAGAAAAAAATGATTCGAATCATATCTCGAGAACCTCCAAGAACTTGGACAAATGATTTCATCATTTAAATCTTTTGTAATTGTGCGATATCACATCGCATCAGCAAAGTATTTTCATGTATAAATGCATTAATAGACGATTTCCTTCTAAATTTTGTGATCTTTTTGAAATTATTTATGAAATTCACAAATATCATACCAGATTCACCACTGATATTCATTTTCCAAAACACAGAACCCTTACTGTTCAACACAATATTCATTTCTCTGGCCACAAATTATGAAATGAATTGCCAGATAGTATGAAAAAAATATATCCGTCTTTGAATAATTTCTCATTCGAACTTAAGCAATATTTTCTCTCACAATATTGTACATAGGTTATTTAAGAAATCTCATGAATATTTGTCTGTTGAATTTTCACACTGGTGCTTTCCATTGACTTATTGATCTACTGATCGACTCTTTCATCCTGTGGAATTGTTTGTTCATGATTTTTTTTCCACTTCATTTATACCATGGTTTATTTATACATTTGATATAATTACACATGATCAAACATGTAGTTTGATATTATTTCATAGCTTGTTTTTTCCGAATTTAATCTGTATGTGTGAGGGCTTTCCCGCTACAAGCTTGCCTTTTTGGATTCCGCCTCCTTCAGTTCCTTGAATGTCTTCTTCATACTTATTGCTTTTATTGAAGGAAATAAATGTTGTTTTGATTGATTGATTAATTGTTAACTCTGTGTCACAATATAGTAGTACACAAGCACAATAGGTTACTGAATTTTGAACACGATGTTTCGAGAAGCAAAATATTTGTGATTTAGTATTTCTCATTGAAGTATATCAAGCAATTTGATATCAATGGCATATTTATTGTGGTCCTGTTATATTTCTGACCTTTAGAATGACTTGTCCTGAGGACTTGTTGTTGTTTAGCAAAGAAAACTGAAAATTTATATATTTGCAGATGGAGTGGTTCTTATTGATCCCAAGCTGTTATCTTCAAAACAAGGTGCAATTGTGTTTTAAAACTAAAACAGCCTTGTTACTCGTGAATTTCCACCCTGTGATCCTCTCCTTTACCTTTTCTACATCACTATCAATCATCATTCATCTCCAATTTCATGCAATGAAAATAGTACATTCTTTAAGTTAGTAACACTCGAAGCAGTCACACATGCATTGGAATGCAGTTTTAAAAAAACAACCAAAAAGTGTTAACAGAATTGAAAATTAAAATGAAAACTACTGTCCTTTAATTTTACGCTACTTAATTAATCTTGTGTTTTCATGAACTTTTGCTAAAAAAAAAAAAAAGGCTTTCATTTTAGCTCACCAATGGTGTGTTCCAGGCGGCTTGTTTATTGCTTGCCAAACGGATTGCTTTATTCAAAGTGCTCAATCAAGCACTCCAACGGAACGGAGTGCTCGGCACCGCTTAACACGATAATGGTCTCCATGGAAACAATGCTGTTGTGGCACTGGAGCAAATGCTGTCTGGGCCGTCGCTTTCAGTTTTACTCGGTCCTCTTGTGACAACTTCCCCAAAACTAACTTATTGTGTTTTGAAGGTTTAATATATATGGCAGCCAAACCACGTGACTGATGACGGCATCAATTTTTTCTGTTGACCAATTTATTCCTAGATGACCTTCAAAATTTTTTATACTGATTGTATGTAGCATTCCACATTTGCAATTATGACATCATAACAAAGGCACCTATGACATTATAAAAAAAAATCACACTTATTCCCCATAGGACAGGAGCCAAGTTTCAATCTATGGTGAAAATTTCATGTCAATCTGAAAAACGGTTGCAGAGAAAAGGGCAGAACAAAATGCAGACACGTACGTTCTACGTAAGGACATGACCAATTACTTTATGAATTTTTATGGAGAGGAGAGGAAGCTTTTTGCTTTGTGAGTAGTGGAGTGGCTTCCATGAATGATCGTGATACGATGGCACAAAGCATCAAATTTGGCATAGTTATACTTTAGGACCATACAAAACTTTTGAGAGACGCTGCCTGATTTTAAAGCTCAAGGTCAGGTCAAGGTGAAAGGTCAAATCTTAAAATTCCATTTATTCTATATCTCAAAATTATGTAACATTTTTGAGAGTTTTAAAAGGCTATATTATTTTTGAAACACCATCCTTCGAAAATGATAACTTAGTGATTCACATAAATCCAAAATGGCTGCCGCAGTGGGCAAAACAAACGATGTTTGATGATATTTGAGCATGTATCTTGTATCTTAATTCATGGTGAACACAAGTATACATTTAATACAAACATACATTACTGGTCAAAAGTTTTAGAACACCCCATTTTTCCAGTTTTTACTGAAATTTAAGCAGTTTAATGTTTCAATGTACTCTGAAATTTAAGCATAGAACAAATAAACAATTGCAGATGAAAAAGAAATCATGGAATCATTTTGTTGAACAAAATTTAATCTAAATTTTTGACTCATCAAAGTAGCCACCTTATGCAGATATAACAGCCAAACATATTCGTGGTATTTTTTTTCTGCAATGGAAATCAAATATTGTTCAGAAAGTTCTTCCCAACACTGTTGCAGAAGTTCCTACAAATGTGTTGCAGTTGTAGATTGCTTTGCTTTTCACCCCTATGTCCAGTTCATCCCAAGCCAGCTCGATGGGGTTTAAGTCTGGAGACTGTGCTAGCCATTCCATGATTTGAAGCCTACCATCTTGTTCTTTTCTTCTAAAGTAGTTCTGACATAGCCTGGAGGTATGTTTTGGGTCATTATCTTGCTGTAGGATGAACCCCTGACCAACTAGGCGTAAACCAGAGGGTATTGCATGGCGCTGCGAAATGCTGTGGTAGCCCTTTTGGTTCAGGGTGCCAGTCACTCTGTGCAAGTCACCGACTCTGGATCCAGCAAAAGTGCCCCAGATCATCATGCTTCCTCCTCCATGTTTGACAGTTGGTGTCACACTGAGGAACCATCCTTTCGCCTATTGACGGCGTACAAAAACCCTGCGTGATGAACCGAAGATTTCAAATTTTGTTTCATCAGTCCAGAAGACCTTCTTCCAGATTTCAGTTGTCCACTGGTGGTGTTTCATGGCCCAGGCAAGCGTCTTTTTCTTATTTTGCCATCTTAGTAATGTCTTTCTTACTGCTACGCGACCTGTCAAACCTTCAGCTCGAAGTCTTCTCTTCACAGTTGAAACTGAGACTTCCTTACTTCGACCAGTGTTAAGCTGTGCTTGAAGCTGCTGTCCTGTGAGCCGCCGATCACGCAAACTGTTGACTCTCAGAAACTTGTCTTCTGATTGTGTTGTGGCTTTAGGTCTGCCAGACCTCTTCCTGTCAGAGTTTCCTCCAGTTTCCAAGTGCCTTTTGATGGTGTAGGAAACTCTACTCGCTGACACCTCGGCTTACTTTGCAATTTATCCAAAGGAAAGACTTACACTTTTAAGGGTTATAGTGGTCTGTCTGTCTTCCTTTGTTAATTGTCTTTTTCCTGCCATTATGATCACAATATACTACTTCCTGCAGTGCAATATTGTCCAAATAATTATTCAGAGGGTGCAGCAACACAGTCTCTTCCAACACTGTTTTTATACAGACAGAGGGTTTGTAACTAATCAACAAAAGTTGGGACACCTGCAGGAATTGTTTGCATCAACTTTCAAGGCTTAATTTACCTCCATTGCTGCAGAACAGCTGCAGTTGCTAACCCATTATTGTTCCCTGAAAAGGGCCTTTTTTAACAACTGTGGAATTCACATTATTTTTCAGTTCTTGATAAGCTAAACTTTCTTTTAACCTCTGGCAGTTTACCGCTTAGCTTTGTACCATTTCCGGTTATTCACTGTACTTGAGCTGCTTAAATTTCAGTAAAAACTGAAAAATGGGGGTGTTCTAAAACTTTTGACCGGTAGTGTATATATGATGAACACATGTCGAAAACACACAAATTCAACTATATTCAACGCTATTATATTTTTATGAGAAAATACAACCCATGGCTTCATTAACGGGGATATTATGGATTGGGGGGGGGAGGGAGATGGGAAGAGAGAGGAGAGGAGAAGGGAGGAAGGGAGGTGAGAGGAGAAGAGAGGACGTATAGAAGGGAGAGCAGAGGATGGAGGGAGGAGAGGAGAGGAGAGGACGGAGGGATTGGAGAGGAGAGGAAGGTAGAGGACGGAGGGATTGGAGAGGAGAGGAAGGGAGAGGACAGAGGGATTGGAGAGGAGAGCAGAGGAACGGATGGAGGGATTGGAGAGGAGAGCAGAGGAGAGGACGGAGCGAGGGGTGGAGAGAGGAGAGGACGGAGGGAGGGGGGCAGAGGAGAGGACGGAGAGGAGGGAGGGGCAGAGGAGAGGACGGAGAGGAGGGAGGTGAGGGGAGGCAAGAGGAGAGGTGAGGGGAGGCAAGAGGAGAGTAGGGAGGGGAGGCGAGGGGAGGGAGGGAGGGGAGGCGAGGGGAGGGAGGGGAGGGAAGAGGAGAGGAGGGAGGGAGGGGAGAGGAGAGGAGAGGAGAGGAGGGAGGGGAGGGGAGGGCAGAGGAGAGGATGGAGGGAGGGGAGGGTAGAGGAGAGGAGAGGAGAGAAAAGGAGAGGACAGAGGGAAGGGAGGGGAGAGGAGAGGACAGAGGGAGGGGAGCAGAGAAGGGAGGGGAGAGGAGAGAAGAGGATGGAGGGATGGGAGAGGAGAAAAGAGGATAGAGGGATGGGAGAGGAGAGAAGAGGATGGAGGGATGGGAGGGGAGAGGAGAGGTCGGAGGGAGAGGTGGGAAGGAGGGAGGGCAGGAGAGGAAAAGACTGAGGGAGGGGAAAGGAGAGGAGAGGACTGAGGGAGGGGACAGGAGAGGAGAGGACTGAGGGAGGGGACAGGAGAAGGGAGGACTGAGGGATGGGACATGAGAGGACTGAGGGTGGGGACAGGAGAGAGGACTGAGGGAGAGGAGAGGATCGATAAACATACAGTATTCATTGACAGTGTGACTATTGTAGAGTGCTCTCCATGTGGCTTTAGCCCTCAATTGAAATGGTTGATAGGAAACGGCTCCCTTGGCACGTGATTAGCAATCACCGAACCGTCATATTAAACATACACCTGCCAGAGACGCCCGAAATGTCAAATATGTCCGAATTGGAAATATTAACACTTTTATAGGAGTCAGAACTATTTGCAAGTTCGATTCTGGAGTTTAAATTTTGGAATTCTCCTTAGTTTAAGAGATTCTCGTGGTAATTGCATGTGTGGAAATGAAATAAAGCAACAAATGCTGATGTTTCCGGGTATTTATAAGCATTGCCATATACCCAGCGATTTGTTGCTTTGATGAACAGGAATTCAATAATATGAGTGAGGAAAGTGAGAAAAAAAACTTTATCATAAAAAATCGTTGTGGCCTGTCCCAAATCAAGGCATGGTTTAGCAGGCCAAAAACATGGCTGCTTCAGACCCCAGCGAGGTTGCCGAGGAGCCTTTAGTCCCCATAGAAAGCGGTGACAGAGGATATGCCTGAGCTTCTTCTTCTTCTTCTTCTTTTTCTTCTTGTTCTTGTTGTTGTTGTTCTTCTTCTTCTTGTTCTTCTTCTTCCCAGAGCTCTCTGAAAGTACCTTCTCCCTTGCCTTGTCATTGCAATGCCAATTCCCATTTGCATTAAAATGTCACACTATGCCCTTATGATATAAATTCTGGGGCAGTTACACTATGAGCAATCTTTGGCTTATTTTTACTTCCCACCAGAAATGGATTACCCTTCATGAAACATGCATGTATGCAAACTCTCTAACATGTACAATTAATTAATCACGATGCAATCTGCAGTGAGCTCACAATGCTGCAATTGGTGGGGGATTGAATACAAATTTAGTGTTTTCCTAAAAGTATGGGATAATTGGAAAATCTGCAACTCTTTTCTTTCTTGTTGTTTAGTTTTGAATCTGACTCTTTCATTCTGCTGTGCTTTAATATGCATTCATCCCCCACTCTCTTCATTGGTGTCATTCATATGTCCACTCACTGCTTCCCAATGTGTCTTCTCTCCCAGTGTTTGTGACACTTACTTGTGCATTTCGTTATGGACGTGAAGACCTGGATGTGCTGGGCCTCACCTTTCGTAAGGACCTCTTTGTCACAACCCTCAAGGTCTATCCACCTCTAGATGCACCCGACAGCCACTCGGAACCATCACACCTGCAAGAGAGGCTTTTGCGAAAGCTCGGCCCTGGTTCTTTCCCATTCACCTTCCAGGTAAGAAAATGAAAATTGTACCTCATTTTACATGCATCCAAGGAACCAATCGTGGTAATCTTTCGAATTTAAGATTGTTAACTAGCTTTTCATCAACTATGGGAAGGGGGATCAGGGGGTGGATTAGTGTTTTTTTATGCATAGTTGAATCTCGTGGAAGACCTAGTATTAGTACACTGAACAGATCAGGATGCAACGGGCCAAAAGGAATGGCAGAGAGGGGAAGGGGTGGGGAGAGGCGGAGGAAACACCAACAGCGGCACCAAATATCAAGACTGAGGGAGGTGACCAAACTCTGGGTGTGGGAAGGAATGGAGAATGAGAGAGGATGAATTGGGTGGACAAGATGGATACAGAAGGAAACTCTCAGTGGGGAAAACTGCAAATTTGTAAGGAGTGATTTGGGGTATGGAGGAGGTGGTTAACAAGTGTCGAAAAGACCATTGTTTTGGATTGGGGATGATCTGAGATGGTGGTGAACAACTGTCTTGAATACCTAGAGGGAAGAAGGCGATTGAAGAGGATGTGGAAGTTGGTTCCACGGGTGGGAAAAAGAGGAACAAATGAGTAGGTATGAGCAGTGATCCTGGATTTAGGTAGTTTCACCAGAAGGGGGTTGATGGTGGACCATGTGAGTCTTGCAGAAACCGGGGGAGTGAGGGATGGGGGGACGAAGCATGAAAAGAGCAGAGGATACAAGACCAGAGACGAGGTGGTAGAAGACAGAGAGGCCACCAACCTGTCTGCATTGGCAAAGTGATAGACCCATAGACAGCTTCATCGTGGGAAAGTCCAATAATCTTGAAGGCCTTGGTTTCCACTGCATCAAGCTGAGCAATATGTGAGGCAGGGAAGCCATCCCAAAAGGGAGAGCAGTACTCCATCAAGGTGCAGGGCTTGTAGCATGGTATTGTGTACACTGTGGTCCTAAATGAGGAGAAAGCTTTGAAATTGAACCCAGTTTTAATAACATAAACAATCTTAATGTTATGTCATGCCCAAGTGTCTGTGCTTTCAGAAAATGTATACTTTGCTATGGGTCCTATGGATATAGTTGCTTACAAAGCATGTTTTTTTTTATCCAAACACAGGCTATTTTTTCCCATTTTTATAGCTCATTTTTTAGAAATGGGTTACATGTATGATTGTATATGTTGTCCAAAATGGTTTAAAATACATTTTTCTTTTGATATATAACATTATACATAAGAATACAACAATTCCTCGAAACAGTACATTTCTTTTGACCTTATGCATATCTTGGCACCTTCAAATGTGTAAAATCTCAGATTTTGCAAAATTTCCCCCAGTCACAGTGAAGCTTACAAAATCTTATTCCAGAAATTTGAAATGCATCTGATAGAACATCTTAAATAGCAATTTACTTCTGCATAAAGTGATGATTTAAAATGGCAAGTTTCAACATGGATCATTACTACACACCAGTTTTTAGGTTCACTTCCATGATTGGGTCAACTATGTTAGGAAGTACGTAACAAATTGCATTTACCAAGCTGCTACAAAATTACTGGTAGCTATAAGCTTGATTTTATAACCATAGAATAAGTTTACCAAGATGGCCCTATGATATAAAAATCAATACCAAAGGCCAGTTTGTGTTCAGTATACAGAACATCAAAGGGCGTTAGGAACTACGTAATGTTTTCCAGAAATCTGCACTTTTAATCCTACGATGTTAGTTTGGTTCATCACAGCATGTATTTCTATGGTTAAGTTTATGTGCATATATATTTATGACCTGAATGAACACTGATCAATTTTATCAATTTGTTAATTTCATATGAGCTTGACCTCTTTGCTCAAGGTCAAATATCAGGTAAACCAAATATTCTCCATATATGTGGTTTCCAATTAGTGTATAATACATATCTAAGCCATCAGACCAATTTTAGAATGATATGAGTGGTTCCTTGATACAGATAATTGATAACCAACTTTGACCCTGTCAGAACAATAGAAAGAGGAAGAATTAAACTCTGCCCAAATAGATCCTGAATCCCCATGATGTTGGCTAACAAATGATATGCAAAGCTTAATCATACAATGACTTTCATTTTTAGCTCGCCTGTTCGAAGAACAGAGAGCTATAGCGATAGCGTGAGCACGAGCGTCAGCATCAGCGTGAGCGTGAAAATGTTAAAGTTTTTGGTGCAAGTTATTTTTTCCTTTCTAATGTTTTTATCTACCACACTATTTTTTTATACGCCCAATATATATATATATATATATATATATATATATATATATGTATATATATATATATGTATATATATATATATATATGTATATATATATATATATATATATATATATATATATATATATATATATATATATATATATATATATATATATGTATATATATATCGGGGCGTATTATGTGATACCGGTCGTCCGTCCGTCTGTCCGTCTGTCCGTCTGTCTGTCTGTCTGTCTGTCCGTCCATCCGTTCCTGTCCGCACTCTAACTCCCAAAGTTTTCAACTTTCACGTTTCATATTTGGTACATAGGTCCAGACTGTGTAGACGGTGTGTCGCGACATACGTTCGTCATCTAAAGTGGTTGCCATGGCAACCAGGATGTTGTTTTCCATCCATTCCTGTCCGCACTCGAACTCCCAAAGTTTTCAACTTTCACGTTTCATATTTGGTACATAGGTACAGACTGTGGAGACGGTGTCACGACATACGTTGGTCATCTAAAGTGGTTGCCATGGCAACCAGGATGCTGTTTTCCATCCGTTCCTGTCCACACTCTAACCCCCAAAGTTTTCAACTTTCACGTTTCATATTTGGTACATAGGTACAGACTGTGGAGACGGTGTCACGACATAGGTTGGTCATCTAAAGTGGTTGCCATGGCAACCAGCATGCTGTTTTCCATGTAGTAGCACAATTCTGTATATACCTTCTTGTTCGGGCATATATTGTGCTCACTTGCGCTCTTGTTACTGATTACAATATACAAATACATATATTTCTTTAAAATTATTTGGATCACACTTCACTGCAATGCTTAATAAAAAATATTAATTATTAGACGAGTCTTTTAAAAACGACAAATGTGTAAACAGGCGAGCATTGGGTGGCTTTGACACCAACTCTGGTTTGGTCCCCCGTGTCCTAAATGTGTACCTAATGCCTTGCTACAAGCCACAGATGAAGGCAGCTGGCTTTTTGGAGACCAACTTTGAAATGTAGTTTGCCCAAGAAAGATTATGGTTAATAATGAGACTCAGGAGTTTGAATGACTGAACTTCCTCAAGGAGATTGTTAAGAAAGTAGGCAGGAAGGTTTTCAGTCAGACCTTTCGGTGTGAGTGTGAGATTTGTCAGGATTGAAAGACATATTCAAAATATTTGAGCAAATTGTGTTTTTTTTTCCAATGTCTGAGGAGAGGAAAGAGGCTGCAGTCTTCCTGTGAGAAGGATGAGGGATGTCATGGCAGAGGGTGGAGTCATCAGCTTTTTATCAGCCTTTATCATGGATAAAGGGGATTTTCCAGAGAGTCAGATAAATCATTGATGAAGATGAGGAATAGAACTGGGCCCAGAACACTGCCCTGGGGCACTCCAGCCTTGACAGGGAGAGGAGATGAAAGGATTCCGTTGAGTGCTACACAGTAGTTATGAGAGTAGAGGAAGTCAGGAAGCCATGTATGGAGTTGGCCTTGTATTCCATACGCAGAGAGTTTGGAGAGTAAGGCATGATGCCAGACTGTATCAAAAGCATGAGAAATGTCCAGAGAGACGGCCCTGATGTCATCTCTGACATCCATTGTTGGGTGAGTCGAAGCAGAGTGACCTGGTCTGAAACCGCATTGGTGATCTGAGATAAGGTTGTTGGAGAAAATGAAGGATTTCATATCGACTGCAATGATAGATTCCATGACCTTGTTGATTATTTGAAGTAAGCTGATTGGTCTGTAGTTGAGGAGATCTGTTTTTGAACATTTTTTAAAAATGTAATGCAGTGATGGTGGATTTCCAAGCAGAGGGAAGATGACCTAGCGCAAATGACTGATCTACTCATCATTTTTGTTTTGTTATGTTACCCTAAAGTGGGTGAAGGTAGTGCTTGGATGGTGTTTATTTGTAGCAGAACTATGAATGGGAATGATTCTGAGGGTTGTGTACAGGGGTGGTAGAGACTGCCTGCCCATTCCAATCATACTTCTATTTACTTTGAACAATTTAAACTGTAGGAAGCTGACATGTTTTATTTTTCACCCTCGCTGAAGGATTCGGAGAGGGTATTACATTTAAGTCTGTTTGTTTGTTTTTCTGTTTGTTTTTCTGTTTGTCTCTCTGTCTGTCTGTTTGTTTGTTTGTCCGCACAGATCTTTTGTGTTTTTTCTCCGCAAACTCTTGTTGGATTGAGACAAAATTTTCACCATTGATACGACTACTCATGTAGAATGTTTTAATGATAATAATGATGCCATAGGTCACGTGGTGTTGCAGCCATATTTTGGAAAACAAAAAAAATTTTGACCTCTGTCTGAAACCACACCAGGGAAAAAATTGAAACTTGGCAAATGGCAAGTACTCCTCATGCAGAATGAGTGTGATTTCTATGACGTCATAGGTGCCCTCGTTATGACATCATACCACATCCAATCAGTATGAAAATTTTGAGGGTCATCTGGGGATAAAATGGTACACAGAAAAAAAATTAATGACGTTATCGGTCACGTGATTCGGCGGTCATTGTTAAGAAAAAAGAAACCTTCAAAAATCTTCTTCTCTGAAGTGGCTCAACAGATCAAGGCGAAACTTTACATGTATGACTGCCTGTCCATGAGGAACAAAAGGATCACACATATTATGTCATTGGTCACATGGTTTGGCAGTAATATTGGATTTACCTTAAAGCCTCTAAAAAATACACCACTCAAAAGAAGTCCTGGTGAGGGTTTGCAATCTCTGATTGCTTGTTTTCTTCTTATCAGCTGTTTTACTCTTCTTTTGTGACCATCTGTCCAGGCAAGCTCACATGCTGACGATTGACTGTGTTCAGATAAATAAGTACAGCAATGGATGCACAAGACTTTTGTTTTCTGGGCTGGAGATTCATTTCCAGATATGACCCTGTCGATTAGGCTCTACAGTATAAGTCGGTGCATTTTTTTTTCTTTTACTTCCTCCACATCGAGCACGTTTAATGGAAATGTTTGTGCCTGGAGTGAATAATAATATGGATGCAGATAATTTCTGTTTGGCATTCCAATCCTGTGTCACAGGAACTAGTTCACAAGTAAAACTTCCCAGGTATATCTCTCTTTGTCTGAAATCTGCAGGAAACATCTGTCAGATTATTTTTCTAACGTTTTTTTTTTCTTATTATCCTCATGAAATGACTTCAAAACAAGACTCATGGATAGATTCATGTAAATCTTAGCAGAAGCTCGTGTTTTCAAGAAAACTTTTGTATTCTTGTATTCTTGACTCGGCAGATACCACAGAACCTTCCATGCTCCGTTACGTTGCAGCCGGGACCTGAAGACACAGGAAAGGTTGCCTATAAGCTCACTATGTGCATGCACGTTGGTCACTTTAATACATTTCTAGATTAAGAAAGCTTGTTTTATTCCTTATGGGTAAATTAAATAGTGAACCGAAAATCAAGCTGCCATTTTGCTATTCATCTGAATTCCTCTCTTGGCTCATTCACTACATCTTTACGTACCCTCTCAATGACCAACAACCCAAATCAATGTTCTCTTTTTGTCCTTTTTTTTTTTTTCTTCTTCCTTCCATACCCAACGTTTTTCTGCAGGCATGTGGGGTCGATTATGAAATCAAAGCATTTTGCGGAGATAGGACAGAGGAGAAATCTGATAAATGGTGAGTATTTGGAGCTTTGTGTAAGGTGGTGCACAAAGCAAGCATGCTCATGATGATTGGCACAAAATGGCTTTCATGGAGTTTCAATCAGAAACCTTTATTATTCCGCGTCACGGAGCCAAGTCCATTTGAAATAAATGCATTCTGTCGGCCATGGAATTCCAACGGTTAAAGGGTGAAGTGGGAAATTTATACTTCCCCAGCACACAATGTTCGGCTCTTATGTAATGCGTCAAACTGATGAATCACGAGTATGGAAATAATTAGAGCTCCAGCTCAAGTCCAGCAGCAGACTACTCCATTAGATTGTTGAGAAATGGCTTAACAATTATCCGAGGGAAAATAATTACTGGACGAGTCGCAACTCCGATGCAGGCTTGATTACTTGTTCAAAGTCTGCTATTTAATCTCCAAAATGGCTCTTGACGTCAATCATGATATTATTGTCCAATATATGGACTGTGGCCAGCAGGAATGACTAATCCCACTTCTAATATATTTCTTTCTTAGTAATGGGATTTAAAGTGGTCACTCGGTAACAGGCAGGCAACATCCTGTTTGGAGCACGATCAGGTTTCCATTGTTGAAGGTGAGATAAAAAGGAAAGTATCTTTGCTTAAAAATTTAGCTAAGCAGATGGTACCTACTGGTCATTAAATTGAGACTCTGATGGGATAAGCTCAGAAGTAGTAGACACAACTTTGAATTTTGTCGGCTTGCTTTGATTCTTAGCAGAATCGGTGGTTCTCATAGAATATCTTGTCTTTTCAAAGGTGGTTTTCATCTGACTGTGGCTGCTACCACTCGTGCTTGCACGTGTTAAATATTCCATGTTGCATTTCGACATGAGTAGGCCATTGTGTATTTGTCCCCTCCATAACTTGCAAATACTTACCCTGTCACTGGGAACATGGTAAACACCCCTCCCCACAACCCCATCTTAAATGGTAAACACCCCCCCCCCCAACCTTAAGTATTTCCCTGTAGAAATTAAACTCTTCATCAAAGGATACAGTACATAGCGCGCACACACACACACACACACACACACACACACACACACACACACACACACACACACACACACACACACACACACACACACACACACACACACACACACACACAGACACACAGACACACACACACACACACACAGACACACAGACACACAGACACACAGACACACAGACACACACACACACACACACAATTTATGTATGCATTTTCCGGAAATGACAAAATCATTACTATATGCTTTCAGGATTAAAGAATCAGGAAGAGGACTTACTTATACAGTGCAACAAGTTGTTTTTTTTGTTGTTGGTGTTGTTTTTTTTTACATTGGGCCATGCAGCCTGTTTGTCAGTCATTGTGGGTGGTGGAGCGATGGCTCGTCATGTTTGCAGGGACACTGTGAGGCTCGTGATCCGGAAAGTGCAATTTGCTCCGGAGCGGCCAGGCCCGCAGCCCAGGGCTGAGGCAACGCGCCAGTTCATGATGTCCGATGAACCGCTGCACATCGAGGCGTCTCTCGATAAAGCCGTAAGCCATCTCCGCGTTTGTGCACACGCTGTTCGATCCCGGCCCAGCCCTGAACCGCTGTGTACATGAACGTTTATGTAATTTAGCTGTCATCTGTTGCACTATCTCCTTGACGTTTAGTCAGAGCTCGTCTCGGCCGAGGCATGTTCTGGGCCTTCATTACAACTTACACATGGAGCACTTGATTCTCTTTTTTTTTTTCTTTGCAGTAATAGGTTTAGTGAGTGTTCTGTGCTGAACTCGATTATTTAATGTTTCATGTATTGTTGACAATGTTGTGAAAGGGATTCCCAGGCCTGACGTGGCCCAGTAATCCTGTATTCCTTGACAGCTTGTGGAACATTGGTGCTTTCTTTATCCACATGATTTGCTACATCAATTTTCCAACGACAGTCCCAGTGGAGGTACTGTATCAACAACAGGGTTTTCGCTGAAGGAATGCAAAGAAAAGCAAAGTTCTACTTGCTTTAAGAATGAACAAAAAATGGTTTAATATCAAATTGCAATTCCTTGATATCTTCATTCACATTCAAGTAACCTTTTGATTTTTGGCTTTTAAAATCGATTGATTCGGCCAGGTTTATTTCAAAATGTACTCGTGATGAGGTCTTGCTTTTAACCAAAGAAAACAATAAACTCAATCCATATAAATATTATGTCCACAAAATGGGAGAAATTTTGATCCTCCAATCACAAATTTTGACCTCCCCTTACCCATAATACTCCAACACTCTCTCTCTCTCTCTCTCTCTCTCATTCTCTTTCTCTCTCTCTCTCTCTCTCTCTCTCTCTCTCTCTCTCTCTCTCTCTCTCTCTCTGTCTCTCTCTCGGTCTCTCGGTCTCTCGGTCTCTCGGTCTCTCGGTCTCTCTGTCTCTCTGTCTCTCTGTCTCTCTGTCTCTCTGTCTCTCTGTCTCTCTGTCTCTCTGTCTCTCTGTCTCTCTGTCTCTCTGTCTCTCTGTCTCTCTGTCTCTCTGTCTCTCGGTCTCTCGGTCTCTCGGTCTCTCGGTCTCTCGGTCTCTCGGTGTCTCGGTGTCTCTGTCTCTCTGTCTCTCTGTCTCTCTGTCTCTCTGTCTCTCTGTCTCTCTGTCTCTCTGTCTCTCTGTCTCTCTGTCTCTCTGTCTCTCTGTCTCTCTGTGTCTCTCTGTGTCTCTCTGTGTCTCTCTGTGTCTCTCTGTGTCTCTCTGTGTCTCTCTGTGTCTCTCTGTGTCTCTCTGTGTCTCTCTGTGTCTCTCTGTCTCTCTGTCTCTCTGTCTCTCTGTCTCTCTGTCTCTCTGTCTCTCTGTCTCTCTGTGTCTCTGTGTCTCTGTCTCTCTGTCTCTCTGTCTCTCTGTCTCTCTGTCTCTCTGTCTCTCTGTCTCTCTGTCTCTCTGTCTCTCTGTCTCTGTCTCTCTGTCTCTCTGTCTCTCTGTCTCTCTGTCTCTCTGTCTCTCTGTCTCTGTCTCTCTCTGTGTCTCTGTCTCTCTCTCTCTGTCTCTCTCTCTCTGTCTGTCTCTCTCTGTCTCTCTCTGTCTGACTCTCTCTCTCTGTCTGTCTGTCTGTCTATCTCTCTGTCTGACTCTCTCTCTCTCTCTGTCTGTCTCTCTCTCTCTGTCTGTCTCTGTCTCTGTCTCTGTCTCTGTCTCTGTCTCTGTCTCTGTCTCTGTCTCTGTCTCTGTCTCTCTCCTCTCTGCCTCTCACAGTCTCTCTGTCTGGTGGATTCGCTATATATGCTAGATATCCCTTATTGTCGGGTTTTCCGTGTGTGTGTCTGTGTGTGTGTGTGTGTGTGTGTGTGTGTGTGTGTGTGTGTGTGTGTGTGTGTGTGTGTGTGTGTGTGTGTGTGTGTGTATGCAACGCAAGGCTCCACAGCACAAACCAGCGAACCGATTTCGATGAAACTTTGCCAACATGTGCAGTATTTGTGGGAATGTGCGCGTTTGAATTTCGTTGCCAAGCAACCACCCGTTTCTGTGCAGCGGCCGAAAAACCGCGTACAGTATTTTCAATACTTGTCCTTCAGTTTTGAATGTAGAGAAACGAGACTTCGGAATAAAACACTTCGAGATATTTAGAAAATTTTACTTGATCCAATTTTTGATTGAGGTTTTATTTTTCAAATGGTAGTCCTTCAAAAATCGGGTATCTATTTACAGTCGTTTTTTATGAGGGGCTTAGGAAAGTGGGCGGAGCTTAGGGAAAGTGGACGTGGTTGATGAAAAGTGGCAGTGGTGTAGGAAAGTGGGCGTGGCTTATGAAAAATATTGTGTTGTTCAGGAGGTGTGGTCAAACGAGCATTGAGAGAAGTGTGTGTGTGTGTGTGTGTGTGTGTGTGTGTGTGTGTGTGTGTGTGTGTGTGTGTGTGTGTGTGTGTGTCTGTCTGCAATGCGAGGCTCCACGGCACAAACCAGCAAACCGATAATTTATTTATTTACCGAAAACGATTCCCCATCCACACACAACCTCCAATTATTTATTTATTCACCGAAAAACGATTCCCCACCCACACACCACCTCCAATTATTTATTTATTTACCGAAAATGATTCCACCACCCACACACCACCTCTAATTATTTATTTATTTACCATTTCGGATTCTCCTCCCGACACACCACCTCCAATGATTTATTTATTTACCGTAAACGATTCACCACCCACACACCACCTCCAATTATTTATTTGTTTACCGAAAACAATTCCCGACTCATACACCACCTCCAATTATGTATTTATTTGCCGAAAACGATTCCCCACCCACACACCACCTCCAATTATTTATTTATTTACCGAAAACGATTCCACGATCCACACACCACCTTTAATTATTTATTTATTTACCGAAAATGATTCCACCACCCACACACCACCTCCAATTATTTATTTATTTACCATTTCGGATTCTCCTCCCGACACACCACCTCCAATGATTTATTTATTTACCGTAAACGATTCACCACCCACACACCACCTCCAATTATTTATTTGTTTACCGAAAACAATTCCCGACCCAGACACCACCTCCAATTATTTATTTATTTACCAAAAACGATTCCCCACCCACACACCACCTCCAATTATTTATTTATTTACCAAAAACGATTCCCCACCCACACACCACCTCCAATTATGTATTTATTTACCGAAAACGATTCCCCACCCACACACAACCTCCAATTATTTATTTACCGAAAACGATTCCCCACCCACACACCACCTCCAATTATTTATTTGTTTACCGAAAACGTTTCCCCACCTAGACACCACCTCCAATTATTTATTTATTTACCGAAAACGAGTCCCCACCCACACACCACCTCAAATTATTTATTTATTTACCAAAAACGATTCCCCACCCACACACCACCTCCAATTATTTATTTATTTACCAAAAACGATTCCCCACCCACACACCACCTCCAATTATTTATTTATTTTCCGAAAACAATTCCCCACCCACACACCACCTCCAATTATTTATTTATTTACTGAAAACGATTCCCCACCCACACACCACCTCCAATTATTTCTTTATTTAGCGAAAACGGTGCCCCACCCACCCACACACCACCTCCAATTATTTATTTATTTACCGAAAACGATTCCCCACCCACACCCAACCTCCAATTATTTATTTACCGAAAACAATTCCCCACCCACACACCACCTCCAATTATTTATTTATTTCCTGAAAACGATTCCCCACCCACACACCACCCCCAATTATTTCTTTATGTACCGAAAACGATTCCCCACCCACCCACACACTACCTCCAATTATTTATTTATTTACCGAAAATGATTCCACGACCCACACACCACCTTTAATTATTTATTTATTTACCGAAAATGATTTCACCATCCACACACCACCTCCAATTATTTATTTATTTACCATTTCGGATTC
>NC_140967.1:63624959-63629959 GCF_056783735.1 Eptatretus burgeri
GAGTCGTTTTTGATCCGTTTTCTGCGGAAAGTCCGTGATGTTTTTGAACACGCTGCTCGGTGCGCGCCCCGCACGAGTCCAGCATCGGCGCCCACGAGTGGCGCGAGATGGTGTGGATGAGATGGTGGTGAGTTGTGACGGTAAAGGTCGTGGCGGTTGTGGTGAAGCGGCGTTGTGGTTGGTGGTTGTTGTTGTGAAGCGGCGTTGTGGTTGGTGGTTGTTATTGTGAAGCGGCGTTGTGGTTGGTGGTTGTTGTTGCGAAGCGGAGTTGTGGTTGGTGGTTGTTGTGAAGCGGCGTTGTGGGACGTGGTTGGTGGTGGTAGTAATGGCGGCTGGTCCAAAATAAAGATAGTAAAAGAAAAACGGCTATCCTGAAGAGTCGCAGCCCGACTGATTGACATTTATTCCCTCTAGACAACGGGTTTGGGCCTAACTACACATATACTTACCGAGATATCTCACCTAAGGGACCTGAATGGTGGTTTGCGAATTTGGTCAACCACAACAATATATATATATATATATATATATATATATATATATATATATATATATATATATATATATATATATATATATATATATATATATATATTATGTATATATATATATATAATGTATATATATGTATATATATATATATATATATATATATATATATATATATATATATACTGTATATGTATATATATATATATATACTGTATATGTATATATATATATATACTGTATATATCTATATATATACTGTGTATATATATATATATATATATATATATATATATATATATATACTGTATATATATGTATATATATATGTATATATATGTATATATATATATATATATATATATATGTATATATATATGTATATATATATATATATATATATATATATATATATATATATATATATATAATGTCATGTCTCCCAGCCACGGCTTCATGTATGCTTGTGATATTGCCCCTGACACCCTTACGGCCCAATTGTGACCTTTATTCGACGCATAAGCCCATTTGTAACCCACACTCACCTCTAAGCTGTCCGGCTCGGGTTCTTATCTCAATCCACCTATAATCTGTCGTCATGGTGATTCAACATTGTGTGCCGTCCCTCAGATGGACGTTAAACTGGGTGTCCCATCTGTGGGTGTTAGTTAGTAGACGTTAAAAAAAATCCCACAGTGTCCTTCACGAAGAGTAGGTGAGCTCTGAACTTTTTCCAAATTCCTGCTCTAAACTTAGTCGAATGTTATGCCAGGATAGCTGGTTCATGAAAGGTTTGGGCCAATAACAATGTTTCCCTTGATATCTCAAAACGTTATGGCCAAAACTTGGTGGGTGATTTGGGTAGGTGACAAGAACAAGCCAATACGAAAGAAAGACAGCATGTGCAAGGATAACCACAGATGCACCTTTCAGCTGAAACGAGCAATAACTGAAAAGTTAGGTCCATCCTACTTGCCGAATGTCAGCGCGGAATCAACAACTTCACCCATCGTGTTCAAATCTGTATTCAGCACAGAGGTGCACATTTTGACCATGTGATCAACCGAATGCCAAACTAAGTCTTACAAGTTACAATTCTGATATTTGGTACATGTGTCACACAAAATGTAGCACATATTCCTGAAGTTTTATTTAATTCAGATTAAAAATGTGTGCATTGTGGATTTTTTTTATGGGTTTGTTTTTTATTGGCACATCTTGTACAATAAATTGGCTGCATGGAGCATGGCACAAAGCTTGGACAGATTAAACCTCACTTTGTTGCTATCAACAGATATCAACTCGAAGGGTACTCGGTGGAGCGCATACCTCCGCCCCGCAATGCTTGATCCACGAGAACACATCAGGCCTAATACATTTTTGAAATATCATCCTCGATATCGTTTTTGCCCGATTTCTCAATGGTGAGGAATCACTTTAAAAATGAAATAATTCTCGTATCCGGATTTAGATCTGCACTAAAATTGAACAACTTCTTCCTTGTCACATACCCAATGTGTGCACCAAGTTTCGTCCAAATCCGTCCACAACTTTCTGAGATATCATGATGTATATCGTTTTTGGCCCTATCTCTCAATGGTGAAGAATCACTTAAAAATTCTAGTAGCCGGATCCGGATCTGGATCTTCATCAAAATCTAATCAGTTCATCCTTCTCACGCATCCAGCCTGCACACCAATTTCATCTGGATCCATCCACGTCTTTTTGAGATATCCTGCACACAAACAGACAGACGAACGGACAGAGAGGAGTGAAAACATCACCTCCTTCACCTTCGGTGGTGAAGGTAATTTGGAGGGAACCTTGAACTTGCTCAGCATGATGAATCGACTGCTTGCACTTGACTATAACAGTATTGATTGTGGGCCAAAGCTGAGGTACATGGATGGCATGCTTGATTTCTTGAATGAATAAATTGTCAAACTCCACATGCCACCTCATAAAGGCATCATTCAGCTGTAAGGAAACCGAGTCGCTCGGTCATAGACACAAGATCTTGACCAAAGTGGTGTTGAAAAGTGAGGAAACAGCTGACAAAGCTGCATATTCCTGATTTCATGCAATATTAATGAATCATTCACGTAAGCTTCAGTTTGCACACCGATTTATACGAGTTTCCCTTATTACATCATGGACTCTCCAGATTAAACCTTCCATCAATGTTGAGTCATGAATGCAAAGGTGGTGCGGCTCAAACCTCCAAAAGATTGAATATCCTTACAGTGTGAAGATATGCTCAAGCACAAAGAAATGTATTTATTAACTACACTTCTGAGAAAGTACAAAGATATTCAAGGAACTTGGACATGGGAGGAGGCCATTTAGTGTAGCAGCATAGCAAACCTGTTGTGCATTTTGTGATACAAGCACCAAATTTGGCACAAATGTACATTAATATGTTGCGAACATTTTCAGTTATTGGGCCACTTGAAATTCTCTCTTTATGTCCGCCATATTGGATTTCAAAATGGCCGCCACTTGAAATCTACATTTGCGATTATCTCTGGACGTAATGCAGCTATTGACTTCATTCTGGTATCTAAATGTATGTTTTTGGGGGCAAGGAATCCAATGGTACCATTTTCAACTTAATATTATCTATCACAGTCTGTTATATAATTTTATTTGGAAATTATCTAGGCAAATATTGGATTCAACACAATACTTTGAAAAGAATGTCTTAGTTCTGTAAATGTCTTAGGTATAATACTGACATGCTACATGGTCTAGTATTTGAGGCTATGTGTACTGGTATCTGAGGCTAGGTATATACCAGTACTGAAGATACGTGTACGTAAACAGTGTCATGTTAACAAGTTCAGCATTGCCACAAGTACATGTATGTTGTTGACTCATCGTCATGTGCAGTCCCCTTCACACACACAGAGGGCTGTGCACTGAAGGGCAGCCTTTTTGCACTTGCAGCACCTCACACACCCTTTCTTGCACTTGCAAGAAACCAGCTCAATGCAGCTGTGAGCTGCCTCATTTAGCCAGGTCCAGTAAGGTGTGCACTGTCCTTCTCCAGTCCTTGACCAACCCCAGTTGGTTGGTGGAGGGAGCTCTGGTGCTGGCAGCAGTATCTGACCCCACACATGTCCACCTTGATACACTGCCCTCTTGACATGTTCCTCCAGAGCTGCCTTCGTTGGAGGGATGAGCTGCACATTGTTCTTCCTTGCGAAGAGTTTCCTCCTGGCCTTGTCAATGTCTGTGCATTTTCTGGTTCGATCATACAACAGGATCACGAACCTCTCGATGATGCGCATTGCATCGTCTGGTATGTCACGAGGTGCAGAGGACAGCAGCAGCAGCGCCTCAGTGAGTTCTGGCAGTACCGTCCAGACTGCCCACGCAGTCTTCTTGCCATGTCTATGAAAACTAGACACAGTGTCACATACAGTTAGAGCGTGGAACATTGGCAGTGCACGAGCCTTCTCTCGTCCCAATCCAGCTGCTATTTCGTGTGCTGCTAGGTATCGGAAACTCTGGCCTGTTCCGAATGCCAGCCATAGTTTGTCTTCTGGTTGCAACTCCTGTGCCAGGGACACTGCCAGCACCACAACATTGGTGTCTACAGTCTGGATGAGTATTGCATGGTGTCCATGCTGGACTGCATGAGATGCATGCAGCAACATCCGACTGTCAGCTTCTTCATGGTTACATGGGGTGAGTGAGGTCAGATCTGGCAGTAGTAGCTTGCTGAGCATTGCCTCTCCACCAGTAATGACGAGTTGCTTGTCCTCCTGGTCAAACCATTCCATGAGAACTGCTGAGAGGAACCTGAACAGCTCAGTCTTGTTGCTGTCCACTCATAGAAAGTTCTGCCAGTTTCCTGGTATGGCTGCGGCAACCAGCACACGTGTCCGCACACCTTGTCCCTGCTTTGCACGTGTACTACCTTTCAGTGAATCAGCAAGGTAAGTATCCCAGACCAGATCCAGGCGTGACACTGTTTGCAGCTTCGTGGACATATATGGGATGAAGATCTGTTGTGCATACTCTTCAAAGGTCTTTGATGCAGCCGGCTTCAGCATCTGGACGATGGCTGCTCCATCAAGCACAATACAGGTCGTGACAGGAGTCTCTGTCTTTGTGTCGGAGACTTCTTCCAAGCATGTGAGGAGATCACTCTTGGTACCAGTGCAGAGGCTTCCAACCATCAGACAATGCAGGAGGACATGCCTGATTCTCGTGACAAAAGAACTCCTCAAGGTTTCCATCCCTCGTCTGGCAGCCAATGTACAGGCGTGTGAAGAGTTCACGGTCATTCTTGATGGAGGCGAGCTGTTGCTGACCTATGCTCTGGCTTCTTGGAGTGGAAGTGCTGAACACCTTCAGCTTGTTACAAGGAATGGGTGCGTCCACTGCCTTTGTTCTGTCCAACAGACACTCTCTGGTGAAAGCCTCGAACTGCTCTTGGCCAATCCTCTTGGCATTCATCACGGTCTCCACAGCAGCAGGATCTGCGATCTCCTTTGTGTCCAGTT
>NC_140967.1:63634959-63704959 GCF_056783735.1 Eptatretus burgeri
GTATCGTTGTACCATTTGTGGTGCTAAATATATTTACTGCCAAAGTTGTCCAGGTCTTTTTGGAACACCTGTATTATCCATCCATTCATTGGGACTGTACTCTGTGTAGAGCGTTGGTGCTACCTAAGCAGTCTCCTGGGCTGTTGGGCACAATCCTGGATGGGACTCCACTCCGACGCTGGATACCAGCAAGCTGGTACTCATTTTGCCGACCTCGGAAGGATAACAGGCTGAGTCAACCCCACCGGGTATTAATTCAACATCCGAGCAGGATTTGAACTCAGGACCCTAGGATTCCAACTAGGATCCCAAGCCCACCACCCTAGCCATTAAGTCAACACCAGGCGAACCTGTATTATGTTGAGGTCATATTATATATAGAAGCTAATAAGAAAAACTGTATTCACTTGGTAGATTTCTTCACTACCCCTAATCCTCCTCATCTCGGTACGATCCTTCTGTTTTTTTTTTTGTTTTTTTTTTTAACTTTAATCGATTGCGTCATGAAGATCAGCATGGTAAGATGCCCACCGGAGCACTTCTTGCACTTCTGTCAAGAAATATCTTAATATATCTTACTTGCATTATAAATACTGCCAAATGCCACCAAAAAAGACCCCTGATGGGCAGAAACAAATCAGATGCAAAGTGAATGGCAATATACAGGCCACTTGAGACTCAAGAGTAGACACATGCTTGGGTTGAAGATCAATGCGCAAGACGAGCAACCTCCAGGTCAGCTGAGAGTACAGAGCAGACACAGGTTCAAGTTGAGGATCAGCGTGCAAGACAAGCAGTCTCCAGGGCAGCATGTTGGGCACACTTAGCAGGTGAAGCATTTCGATGTAAATCTAAGCACATTTTGCAATGTCCAAGAATGCTAATTCATACAAAATCATAAGGCCAACATTCCCCAATTTGTTATCCATGAAATATTCCGATACATATTGCAGTGAATTTCCCTGGGCAACACCAGGTCCCTCCTCTCACCCCTTCCCCTCCCTCATTCCAACCCTTCCCCTGCCTCTTCCCACCCCTCCCTCTTAAAAAGCTTTGGGTTGTACAAAATGTTAAAAAGTTGTTTTTGGTGAAGGTTTTGTCCTGCAGTAGATTTTTGTGTGTTTTCTGACATTTTCTACCCACCCCAGGAGTTAGGCGCGAGGAACCAAGAGTTTTGCAAATATTTGAATTATTGTGTTTAAGGGGTGTTGGATGTTAAGGAGAATAGGTAAGTTAGCTACGGCTCGCTTCCCACATCCCCTCCTAATTTATTTTGTTGGCTAATTAGGTGTGAGTCGGTAAGTGGTAAGGCTGGAATGGTAACGCCTGCATTCAACCTTGCAGGAGCTACAGTTCCGGGGAGAGGGAAGGGAGGGAGGCTGTGCTCTGGTTGTGGGCGTCGATGGAGGAATTTCATGGGAAAGTTAGGATTGAATAGGGTTGTTTGTAGTGTAGTGGCCGGGGCTGAAAAAGGGCTCTAATTTAGGAGATACCCCTACCGGAGGTATAACAAGCTGGAACCGGTCTCATTTGAACCGTATGGATGTCTAGTTTTTGAAAACTGAGGTTGTAGTTGTTGAAATTCTGCACAACCTGGTGAATTAACCCCTTGAGTGCTGGAACATAAGAGAAAATGGCCATTTTCAGTAATTCTTTATTTACTTCAATAAGCAGAAAATACATGCAGGATGGTTGAATATTTCAGGGTATTTCTTTGTATTGGACATGTTTTAAGATATTTCAGCGGGTTTTAGGCTCCTGAGGGGGTTAAGGACCCACAAAATACCCCCAATTTTGGCAGTTTTTTTTTGCAATTTTAGCAAAAACGTGTACGTTTTCTCTTATTAAATGCCCAATATATGTTTTAAAAGTGCCAAATTTGATTATTTTCATCAGGCAGGGTGTTTCATTAAAGAATATGTCAGTTAAACTATGATAGAATGTTCACAACCAGGTAAATTAACCCTTTCTCTGACATGTGCATGGTTCGAGTGAAAATTCTTATTTTTCTAAAATCGGCATCTTTTATGCAAAAATGAACTGTTATCATGGAAAACTATGGAAAATATCAGGGTTACTATTAGAAATTGATATTATACAAGGTATTTCATGGACTTTTATGCTGCCAAGGGGTAAAAGACCCCCGGAATACCTCCAAATTGGCATTTTTAAAACTAATTTTATGCCACAATTTCCTCTTTTTTTGCATGATATTGTCATTACATGTGATAACAGTCCCAAGTCTGATTTGATGAACCAGTCAGATTGTATCATGAATGAAATTACAGTTGAATCCGGATAAAAAGATTCACACCTTTGAGAAAATCTGTTCAATATGTTTATATTGTTGCACAGTGAAATCCACTCATGAATCTTTCAATACTGATCACATCTGAAATCAGCTGGCCATGCATCTAAATATCGAAAACAGTGTCTATCTCTGTAGTTTTTTCATTTTCCTGTTGTACGACATTGCTGTGATTGTTGCAGTCAGTGCAGCTACATATGTCAATACACTCTAGTCCTGCAAGGACACAAGGGCACATCCTCCCGTTTTCACAGTTTTTGTCAGTGTAGTAGAGCTGTGTTAAGTCTCGAACCTCAGCTGGAGCGGAATCTTGAGTATACATAGTCTGGGTTATTCCACCACCTTCACAAGCGGACCAGCCATGACCAACTGGTGATATCAACGGTGGGTTAACAACATGGCTGTCACTCCAAATCTTAGTTTCATATTTGGCCCGTAGGATGTGCTGCTTGAATGCATCCTCAGTTGGGGGAAGCATAGATGCTGGCTTGTCTGTGGTCGTGGCCAAATGGAAACGTAGATCATTCAATGAATCCAAGTCTTTGCCTTTTTTGCCATACATCAGAAGCACAAATTTCCATGACGATGAAACACAAGTGTCTGTATCAGCCTCATGAAATCCTTTCATATCTGACAATGCTTGTGCATCCTTGATCAGTGTAGAATAAGCTGTTCACTTCCCAATTCTGTTGAAAACTTGTGGTGTCACACCCAGTGATAGCGTGTATTGCAGGGAGACACTCACAAACAGTCAGTCCTAACTGAGTAACTATCTCATGGACTGGAATTTATCTCTCCTTTCCAGAATGCCCAGCGTACATGTATACCTTGTCAGTCAGCTGTTTTCCACTAGAATAGTAGATCAACAGTACCAGGACATCCGTGTCATCACAGCGAACAATGACCCTTGAATGGTCACGTGAGAGACTGACGGCATGGAGGATTATCCTAGTATCCGCTTCCCCCTGTGTACTCTGAAGGGAGTCAATGGATGAGACTCCGAGTGGTTGTACTTCTTTCACCAGCTTGCCATCACCGAAACCACCGGCCAGAATAATTGATTTATTGTTTGGTAATTGTTCGTAATTGTCCAATATATGTTGAGAGATGAAGTTTGCTAGGCTGGACTTGTTGCCTCCACTTTTTAGAAACTGGCGGTAGTTTGGAACCTGTCTGCCTCCTTGAATCTGGTATGTTAGTACCATGATGTTGGCACCCTCCGCTGCCTTTCGGATGATTTTATTGATGTCTCGACGTCATAGCAATCAAAGATTACTGTAATGCTACTGATAACCAATGAAGGATTGCTGAAAAGTCGTAATAGTCGTTTCTGAACTATTGTAGCTAAATCTTGGAATATTGTGAAGTGATTTTCATCCAAACTCTGAATCATAGCCATTCCATCAATTATGTATGCGGATGATGTGGGTTCAGGTATTGCCGAGATTTGTGGCAGCTCTGCTAGAACGTCCGCACAATTTTCCTCAAGCTTCTTGGTAAGGTCAGCTTTTGCAGTTTTCCTCATCGACCCATCTTTATGGAGGAGTGCTGGTGGCATGGTGGCCAGTTCGTAACAAAGTACCTTCCTCAAATCGACATTACGACTCTGTGAGACAGCCAATAGCTGCCTGAACAACACCTCAGTATCAATGATCAGCTTCCGGTCCTTGTCATTGGTGAGTGCCTTCTTCATATCTGAAAATGTCAACACAGTTTCTTCCTTCAAGGGGTCCCAGAAACTCTTAGAAGAATGTTTGGTCCTAATTATTTCTTTGACGAAGTCCTCATAGGCTGCTTTTCCTTTTTCTGGAATACACCAGAGAATTCTCAACTTCCTGAGATGCCATTTGACCGGTGGTGATGTTTAGAAGCGATTCTGATACCTCATCTCTGGATATGACAACATTCGCATATGAGTCTTGTCATCGAGTCGTTCCAAAGATGCCGCAATGACACGGTTACGAGTTGAAGCTCCGGTGCCAGTGGCGATTTGTGATAACCTTTCTGCTCTTCTGTATGATTTCTCACAGATGAAACAATCAGTTCTTATGTTAAACGTGGAAGTGTCTGTGCGCCGGATTCAGGATGGACCACTCTCAACCATGTCACCAGCGTTATCAGCCGTATCATTCGCAGTAGCAAGTTCATTTTGTGCATACTTGATATTACTTGGGGTTGTATAAGATGCCCTACATTTCTTATGGTATCTAACGGTAACAGTCTGGTTTAAAATGCCATCTTTGATCTTGAGCAACCTGTCATGCACAGTGTCCTGACATATTTCCGCAGCTCGAAGAACAGCTTTTACTCCGTCAAGTGTTGGATTTCTTATGAATGGATTGTCCACTGACTTCTCATCTAAAGTCTGTTCACATATTACACAACTTTCACTCAGACGTCTTCTCTTCTCAAGGGGTTCTCCAATCAGATCCATCTTGATTCCCTGCAAGAGAAGGGTATTAAATTTCAGCTCGAGATGCCATAGCGGTGAATCACCGCGGGAATTAGGCTTATGAATAAGGGTCAGTACACCGGGTGTGGAGCCTAATCAGTCCTCAATTAAAGATGCCGGCTATCCTCACACAACATACACTTACTGAAGGGAGCCAACACGAAGGATTTGTAGCCACTGAGCATGCAGAGCACTTTCACTTTTCATATATGTGGCATTCCATGGCCATGCTAATACCATGTACAACACATTGTTAACACATACACATAGGGCCTACACCATCACATACAGCACATAGTTTCATTAATCCTCTGATCTTGTACTATGAGAACATCTTTGGTTTTCTTTTTAAGATCCTACCTGTTCAATAGGCCTAATTTGACCAATACAATGAGTGATGATCCTCTTCTTGAGGTCAGTGTCTTGAAGTTGATAAGAAGATTTGACATGTTTGAGCCATGCATGACAGAGGCACAGGTGTCATGATGCCAAAAACAAAAGATCAGCAGCTGCAATGCCACCTATGGTGTCTTGATTTAACTAATGATATCATCATGGGAGAAAATTCCAACTGTTATTATCATTATTAATTGTATTTATTTACAGTACATATGCTACATGTGGGGGTGGGGGGGTATTTTGGATTCATTTTAATCCCCTGATCATGACAAACTGCACAGAATATCTCACAACATATGAAATACCATCGAAAATTACAATGTAATGAGTTTGGCCCAAAATCGTTAAAAAAAAAAGAAGCCAAATTAGTGGTATTCCGGAGGATCTTTTACCCATTGGCAGCATAGAAGTCCATAAAATACCTTGTATAATATCAATTTCTCATAGTAACCCTGATATTTTCCATAGCTTTCCATGATAACAGTTCATTTTTGCATAAAAGATGCCGATTTTAGAAAAATGAGAATTTTCATTCGAACTGCGCACATGTCAGAGAAAGGGTTAATTTACCTGGTTGTGAACATTCTATCATAGTTTAACTGACATATTCTTTAATGAAACACCCTGCCTGATGAAAATGATCAAATTTGGCACTTTTAAAACATATATTGGGCATTTAATAAGAGAAAACGTACACGTTTTTGCTAAAATTGCACAAAAACTGCCAAAATTGGGGGTATTTTGTGGGTCCTTAACCCCCTTAAAAGCATAAACCCCCTGAAATATCTTAAAACGTGTCCAATACATAGAAATATCCTGAAATAATCAACCATTCTACATATATTTTATGCTTATTGAAGTAAATAATGAATTATTGAAAATGGCCATTTTTTATTTTGTTCCCGCACTCAAGGGGTTAACTCACCATCTTATGCAAAATTTCAACAACTACAACCTCAGTTTTCGAAAACTAGACATCCATACGGTTCAAATGAGACTGGTTTCAGCTTGTTATACCTCCGGTAGTGGTCGACTCATTTTTCTCGGTCTCGGCCATTTAATTACACTATTGGTCCGTGGACGTGTCGGAGACATCTCGGTGTAATTAAGTAGGCACCCTCATGCGCCCTGCAGAAACCTTGGGGATAGGGGGGTGTCGGGGACAGTGCACACAAAGAACAGATGGTGCAAAACCAGAAAGGAGGTGGTGAAAGACAGAGACCACCAACCAACCTCTCTGTAATGGGAAAAGAATAGGCCCATAGACTCAGCTTCATCACGAGAGATTGCATTGAAGGCCTTGGTGTCTACAGCGTCAAGCTGAGCAAGTTGTCAAAGTTGGTATAAGTTTCTATAATGATGGAAAGATGAACTGATTAGATTATGTGGTCAAGAGGTCAAATGCTAGAGGTCCTGTTCGGTAAAAAATTATGTTATCATGCTACCTTATGAACCAGTAATGGGATATCCACCAAATTTGGTGCAGTGTAAGTTTATTTTTATAATGCAAAGATGAACTAATTTGATTTCAGCATCAAGAGGTCAGAGGTCAGAGACCGTGATAGGTTTTCATTGCCTCAATAACTTTAGAACAGCTGAAGGGATCCAAGTCAAACTTGCTACGAGAATGTATAATTATGTAAAGATAAAATGATTTGATTCTGGGGTCAAGAGATGAAAGGTTCAGTTAAAGATTCTGTTACCATGCTAACTTATGAACCAGTGATGGGATTTTGATCAAACTTGGTTTCAGTACATATTATGATGCAATGATGATTGATTCGATTTTGGCATTAATAGGTCAAAGGTCAGAAGTTATGTCGGGTAAGAATGTGATACTTGAGAACAGCTGAATGGTTTTATATCAAACTTGGTACTAGTATGTATAAACCTCTGTCAGTGCATCCATCCATGATAGATTATTTGTTACTAAAAGGTCAAGGCTCAGAGGTCACATTAAAACTCCTGCAAATGTGATACCATTGGCTATGGGATTTGAACTAAACTAAGACATGTACCATGATACATATGTACAGATTGAGTTCAAATTGTCTTGAGGTTTCAGGTCAAAGTTAAAGCAAAGACTTAATGTGGGTGAAGGCATATCGGTCTACTTCTTGACATCAAATTATGTCTCGTTTTACTTGTAATGCTTATGCAATCATGATCATGATGCAATGAGCTTTGTTTCCCATAGATCTATTATCATGGAAAGCCCATCAGCATTAATGTCCACATCAGGAACCACACAATGAAAACTGTGCGGAGGATCATCATCTCTGGTGGGTCGCAAGTCCCAAACACACACCATGCAGATTGTAGAGTTTTCACTCACATAGAGAGTAAATTCACTTGTGTTTTATCCTGAAAAGAGTATGCCCTGCATATCTGATTGTTTAGTAATTGAAATATCAAGTATTTATTTTCGATTGTTTCCAATTCTTTTGTTTTTCCTAATCTTCGACCTGAAGCATCCACCATTTGTGCAAACTATCACATTTTTGTTTGTGCCTTTCCTTTAAAAAAAAAACAAAAATTTTGTGATATTTTCCATACATTGTTTGTGAATATTTCTGATCATTCAAACTCCCCCCCCCCCTCACAATTATCTCACCACTTTGTGTATCGAAAAATTATGCTGTTTTTCTTTTTTTTTTCTTCTGATGCCTCCAACTGAACACCAAATTTGTACTTCAAATGCCAGAGAGTAAAAGGAAAGCATCTGTTTCTATTCTTTCTTGTCTTCCACCGGCCTGGCGAGTTTGAGCTGTTTTGTTTAAATTAGAGGATGGGAATATTAATAATTCCTGCTCTTCCTCCTTCTCTTTCATACCTTATTCTATATTATCATCTCCATTGCACCTAACAGCCACCCCCACAACCCCCACTACCCTCTTTATGTTCCTCCCCCCTTAGTGAGACAGTACACAGACATCTGCCTCTTCAACACGGCACAGTACAAGTGCTCTGTAGCTTCAGAAGAGGCTGAGTAAGTATTCAAGTTTATCATAACAACAAACAAGTAGTAAGTACATGTACATCCGAACAATGTTACCCTTCAAGGTTATATTTAATACGAGTTCCCTTACAAGGAAGTTATACACGAGAGAAGGCCAGCCATTCGGCCCATAAAAGCTTGTGCTAATATTGCCAACTTATGATTGTTTGATCATGCTCTATCCTTTTAAATGCTGAGCATCAAACAAGAAAGCAGCACGTACCATTTTTAAAGTCTTTGATGTTACTCAGCTGGGATTGGAACCGCTGACCTCACAGACTCAGAGCAGACACTGCACCACCAAGTCTGGTTAACAGACAAGATTCCTCATGCATGTTAAACGTTAATGTTACCTTCTTACCCATTGCTTCTCCCCTCCCCCATCCCTTTGAAATCATCCGACACTCCCAGCATCTCAGTTGGCCCCAGCTCAACGTTGTGCAAGGTGTTCACACTCACCCCACTCCTCAGCAACAACCGCAACAAGCAGGGCCTTGCACTCGATGGCAAACTCAAGCACGAGGACACAAACCTGGCTTCGAGCACAGTGTAAGCAGCACAGTTGCTTTTTCTGATATACATTTGTAATTTTTAAAGAGCTAATTTTTTTTTACTTTTTAAAATTTGGTTTGGAGGACGTGGATAACTCTACCATTTAAAATATTATTTTTGTGCCCATCCCAGATTTCACGAAGATATTTAAGGGTAAACTCAATATGTGGAATGACACCTCATGTAGACGACACCAGCGGGGGCAAGCAGATGAACTCCTCCTTAAATGTCATTAGTGAGCCATCTGTTTCTACTCATAATCTTAGAGCAAAGTGGTAATTATTTTAAGACCAGGATCATTTCCAGAACCCTAGCTTCTATATCCTCCATATTGCTGTCTTCAGCTGGATTTTAACTCACAACAGCTGGGATTCACTCAGCCTGGGAATTCTTCCATTCTAATGTCCTCACCACCAGGAAACCACCACATTCACAAGTATAGGAGTCCCTATATAGAATTGGTGGTTTGGTTTTTGCAGTTTGTGCACATTTTACTGTTATGTGGTGACATCTGTGCCCATAACCTCTGCAGTTTTTGGTTAACCAGACTGTACTTTTCATTTTCCTCACTTGTTTTATTCCCCAGGTGGCAGGAAGGTGCGAATAAAGACATGCTGGGTATTCTTGTGTCTTACCGAGTCAAAGTGAAAGCACTGACTTGGCGGGCTGGGTGAGTCATGAAGCCAGGGTATCAAGCTGCACTGTTGACAAGTCGAGAGTCCAATGTGTGTTCTAGGTTTGTTAACGTACTGCAAAAGCTGTGTCCAGTTCAGCTTCATTACAGGCCTAGAGTCCTGGCTTCTTTGTAATTGAAGAATTCGGTAAAATTTAACTTGACCTTCATCACTTTCATTGCAGCATCAACGAGAACGGCACTCGGTAGAGCACATACCTCCACCAGGCTGAACAGTTTACATTTTGTATCCCCCCCGATAGGCCGGATCTGGATCTGGATCTGTACCTGAACCAAAATCGAATCAATTCGTCCTTGTCACACACCCATCCTGTCCAGCAAGTTTTGTCCAAATCCATCTATAACTTTTTGAGATATTCTTCTCACATACAAAGACACAGACAGACAGACAGATGTTATGAAAACATAACCTCCTTCCACCTTCAGTGACAGAGGTAAATATATTAGAACACCCATTGCAGTCAAGGAGCAGTGTATTTAAACCAACATCATTGTAAATGTTATCGTAAATGCAAACATAAAACAAAAAGATCCACTAAACTAGGCAGTTCATAAAATACCCTACCTCCATGAAGTTTAGAGAGAAATGATATGGGGAAGGGTATTTTCGACTCTTGCTTTGCATTTCCAAGCATCATCTATATTACCCTTATTTGTGAACGTGTGATGGCAACCATACGAAGTCGATGACACAAACGGAACAGTCCAGACCTGAACATTCTGCCAATTCCTCTCGGAGAAACTGATGATTTTTGGAACGACCTTGGAGAAAAAGATGCATCAAACAAACATCTTTTAGGCGAAGTTAGCTTTGTTGTTGCCCTGCCATTTTTGCCTGAATCCCGCTGCTGCGTCACCGACAGAGCGCACGGCAAATTTGATTGGTCGAGACGATCTAAAAATTTGCCCAATAACTACTTCAAGTTAAATTTGTTATTCCTGCCTGTTGTTTGTGTCCTTTATGCCATTGCTAAAAACAGTAAGTTTCCTGTTTGGAATGATTTTCCAATTTTATTTGACAGACAGTTTGAAGCAATTACTTCACCACGCTGTACGCATGCGCGCTCAGGACGAGACGCTGTGCAATTCTCCAAATTCAGAGCCAAAGTATTGCTCAACTGCAGATTCATGATCTATACCAGTGATCTTCACTATTTTTTAGAAGGGGTCACTTTTTCCGATAAGACATCAGTGTGAGAGCCGCCACCACCTGGAAGACTCCGTAATGGCTGCTCTTTTTGTTGTTTTTTTTTGTTGTGGTTATTGAGCTGCAAGCATAATTGTTTGCACACTGCTATATACTGATGTAGTTACGTTAATTTTATGCATCGCATTGGAACACTCATTTGAACCCGTTGAGCCAATTTGAAAGCATTTATGGTGGATTATGATGGGGTGTTTTCACATTTGTGTATTATCGGCCACACGTCAGGGGCCGCACTTTAGGTCACGAGGGGCCGCCAGTGGCTTACGGGCCGTGCAATCGAGAACAGGGATCTATACTGTTCAAAAATGTAAAATTAAACTGAAATTTCTCAGTTCCTTGATCATATAAATAAACTGATGGACAGACAGAGTGAACCAATTGCTTAATCTTGCTTTGCGCTACATTCATGGGGTACTTATAGACCAGTCAGCCTCCTTCCCATTTTAACTAGTTACAGAATACATGATTGCAGCTGATACAACTTAATAACTGCTTTACAAATATTGATCAGAGATCATCATTTTTATTCTCCTAAGTTGGTCATTCTGCTCCTCTTGTAAGACCAACCAAAGGAGTTGCAAAACAGCAGTGCACACGTATATCAGAGCTGGCTCTCTAGACGTACCTGGCACCTTTTACAAGATCTGACACTAATTTATTTTTACTTAGGTCTCTGGTAGTGTCCTTATAGGACTCTCTCTTCACTTGGCTGGTATATTTTGTTTGCACAGATCTGTGCAGCATCATCTGCTTTAACTACAACAATTATTCTTACTTTCCTGTGGGGTTGGTGGGGGGGGGGGGACATTTTGGCCCAAATCTTTCATGAACCGATTGGCCAGACCTGCCGTTTGACTAAGGTTATGGCAGGAATTTGGAATTTGGCCATGGTGCCGGCGATAACTTGCCTCATCTTCACGAAGGACACTGTGGGATCTTTAATGTCCACCAACTAATGTTGGCAGACAGGAC
Organism: Eptatretus burgeri; assembly: GCF_056783735.1. NCBI lineage: Eukaryota > Metazoa > Chordata > Myxini > Myxiniformes > Myxinidae > Eptatretus > Eptatretus burgeri. The sequence goes on from NC_140967.1 coordinate 63,646,542, forward strand.
ATACATTTAACGTCCATCCGACGGACGGCACACACATCGATGAATCGCTCTGCCTGTGAAGCACTGCAATGACAGTTGTTACCTGGGTTGGGATTATAACCCAGGTTAGATGCCTTAGAAATGAGTGTGTGTACCTCTAGGCTATCCTGTCAGTACTGATACATGCAGTATAATACTCTCAATGATATCTTAAACCCTTCCTGTTGAGGCAGGTGTCCTTTAATGGAGTTTGTTGGGACCATTTTTTTCCTTGGTTTAAATTATTCTTTTTTGTTGATGATGTTTGCATGAATCGAGGCTCACAGAAGAGCTGGACTTTTCTGGTTTGTTGGACAAACCATCTGTTCCACTTGTAGGGTTTTCTTCCCTGCACTGTAGACCCTCACCCCCCAGTGATAGACCTGTTTCAGCAGCATTGTGAAATTCCGAAATTGAAAGATGATCACTAACCTTACCACATTACATTAAAAAAGAATCACCACTGCGGTCCACACATCTCTGCCAACGTTCAAGTTGTTTGGTCATGCCATCACGACAAAAATGTGCATCCTGCTGACTTAACCAGCACTTCACAGCAACCTTGACATCATTGTCGGAAGAAAAAAGTTCTCCATGAAGGTGTTCCTTAAGTTTAGGGAAGAGATGAAAATCTGCCAGAGCCAAGTCAGGGATGGTGATCCTTTGTGGCGGTTCTCCATTGACCGTCTTTCACTCACGGGATTGTAACGGCGCACCCAACTCTCATCTCCAGCGCTTTGCAGCACTGACAACGTTGTGCTGCCCTGTGCCATCTTGACTAACGGAGCACTGAGACATCTCGTGTCAGAATCGCGCAACTTCGCACCCAGTGGCGGAAAGAGCTATTGTGTGGACTGCGCTTTCGAATATCTTTCCCTGTTTTGGATAAAAATAACAGGAGGCATTGCTTTTGAATACGCCACCATATTCGTAGAAAAAAAAATCTACTCTTTTTGTTGAAAAAAAAAAGTATTATTATTTGCAAATATGGATTAATTAGCTCTTCCTTTTCTCCCATTCATAACCTCAAAAGTATGTTTATTCTTTACATTGTTATAATTTGTTGTAAAATACTGTCTGATGAGATGACCTTTACTTTTCTCTCCAGTGTTCCTCGGGGACTTTCTGTTGAGCTTCCTTTCACCCTTATGCACCCAAAACCACCTGTTCAATCTCCCGGTAATTTACTCTTTCGTGTCCTTTATTGTTTCTGCCTAATCCACATTGTCGCTCATTCATGTTCACCCACCCAACTACACATTTCTGCCCTCCACTACAGTTTACCCTCATTTGATCTCGGTCTAGGTCTTTCAATGTACCCTGAACCGACTTGTCTAAATCGTGTTTTCCAAGCTGTTAGACAGCTTTGGTCTCGATCTGGTACGACCCGAAGCTGATCGAATCTCCTTTGGTCTCTCACCTTCTGCCATGTATGATCACTGCACCGTCAGGCACAGTGGTGAAGAAAATTGAGGAAACTGGAGACAAGAACCTGATTGAGTTTGACACCAAGTAAGTCCCACATCAGGTGAATTAATCATATAAGAGTGGGTAAAGAAACTTACTACCTACTAAATTTATCTTTGAAGGCTGCATATTCCATGGATGCAGCACCCTCTGCTGCATCAAAATGGTACTCAAAGTCAAAGCTGATGTCGTTCCACTGAGCTATTTCATGGGCATTACATCTAAAATATAATATTCACACCATACATTGCTTAATGACTGTGTACCCTTTATGTTGTGTGCAGCTCAGATGAGGTCGAGCAACAGGACGAGGATATCGTCTTTGAAAACTTTGCTCGGCAGCGCCTCAATGCCCTGCACATGTGATTGCCCTTGGAGCATCCGCTGATTATTGTTTAAGCCCGATGAGTCTCTGGGAGCAGTACCTCTGTATATACTTCTCATATGGTACCCTCGTCAGTTTGTGGTGCACTGGCCTACTGCTTCCCTATACTTCGTACAGTTCAGTAGGTTTGGTTAATCTACGTGTTTGATTAATTCAACTGATTTTCATTCCGCCTGACGGTTTTGTCACAAACAAGATATTTGTTGGGAGAATTGGATAATTAGCCAAAAGTTTTTTGTTTTTTTTTAATACAAATCTCGAGGCTCATGGAAGAGCAGAACGATGCAAGGCAAAGGGTCAACAAGCTTACAGCAGGGTGAAGGAGGAACAGGTGGCCAAGAACATGCAGATGCACCACAGCACAAGAAGAGGGATCGCAGGTGCATTGAAGCTCAAAGGTAGAAATGGGAGAGACCATGAGTTGGCAGTGAAAAGCATGGTTGAAGGCCTGGAGGGAAGCACACAAGACAAAGACTCAGGAAGACAGTTCCCCATGCGAGAGAAGAGGTGGGTGAATGGGTGGACCGAGGTGAGTTTGCTTTGCACTTAGGGAGGGAAATAAGGTTTCATAAACGATGGTTTTAGCTTTGTAAAACAGATATTCCTGTAAATCCAAATGCTTATTTCCAGTCGGGTAGCTGATTTTACCCAATGAGAGCGAAAGCATGCATTGTGTAATAGCATTCAGGGTTGTTTTGACCCAGCTACAAGTACGTTTTTCATCGCATGGCACAGTATCCTAATAGCTTTTGACGTTGCCATTGCAAAAGCATTTCAATGAAAATGTGCACAAGGTGAGCTTCATAATTCGCCTTTTGGGAAAAGCCTTCTGACTGGTTGTAACTCATCCATGGGTCGTACCAGATGGAAGTTTATAGGAGCTTCGTCCTCCTCGGTTTTTAATCATGGCAGTCAAACGATGTCGAGGAAGGCAGAGAAGTCAGAGGTTAATGGCAGATGTCAATAATTTGCAGTGAAATAACGATTCGCTTCAAATTGATCCATTTATCCACTGCGCAGCGGTTGGATGCTCTGACGTGCCAAGCTGTTTTTGGAAAATCGTTCTTAAGTTGATGAATAATTGTTAAAAAGAGTTTTGTAATGCTTCAAGTGTAATCTCGTTGTTATCGGCATCCATTTGTAACATTTTTCATCAATAAATGTGCTGAATGTACATGCATTTCTGCTCTTCTCCAGTCTCGCTGTAGTCAGTTTCCAGAAACAGCACACTGTTAAAAATAACTTTGCTCTTGGCTGACACTGAACAATTTGTCAAGAATGCAATTATACCATTAAATGACAAATAGTGGCCCAAGTATCAGTCACGAGAGTCAGAACGCAGAACCATTATCGACGAAAACTGTTGGGTGGTCGCGAGACCACCGTTATTCTCAGGTTTTCCGTCTGTCTGTTTGTATGTAATGGACAGATCTGGAGGCCGGAGGAGTCAACCGATTTTGATGAAACTTGACTGGTAGGTTCATACCAGGATCGAGTTGTATGCTTTTGAGCACCGTTGCTATGGACGCCACCATTGCCGAACAACGGGACTTTGAAATTTTTGAAAAAATCCGAAAAATATTTTGATATATATATATATTTTTTTTTTCGAAAATCAAAAATCGGCTTCCGCGCTTTTATGCGCACTATAATCAACCTCTTTGTCAAAAATTTTCAGCCTGATCCGTCGAAAACTGTATGACTAGTATGCAATTATATAGCGACCATCCATGTCGCCTACCGGCTTGTCAGATTGTTACATCACATAATCGTTGTGCCTTTTCTCGTGTGGACATTGAAGATCTTGTGGTGTCATTTTGTGAAGAGTTGGTAAACTTTTGACCGCAGCCTGAACAGGCTTGGAGGAATGCAATGCGCAGATTCCTCTGAAAGCAGGACAACAATCACTTGAGTGCAGGCAGTTCAGATAGGTATTGTATAGGGTTGAGTCATTTGCATAAATGGCTAGCCAGGTGAAATGTCGTCGGGCAGGTCATTTATGTAAAGCAGAAACAAAGAAGGCTCCAACACAGAGCCCTGGGGAACACCTGCATTAATGGCCTGGGCTGCAGTAGATTGACCTTTATGCCGCACAAAAAATTGGTGATCTGTGAGAAAGTCTCAGATTAATTATTGTAAGCAAAGGTCAAAAGATACAGTACCATAAGACTTTAGCTTGTGAATGAGACTCTTATGCCAAACTTTATCAAAAGCCTAAGAGATGTCAAAGGCTGCAAGTCTGGCCTCACCACACTTGTCTCGGGCCTGGATCACGTGTTCATTTATGATGGAAATAACATAACCAGTAGATCAGAAATGATGGAATCCATACTGAGTGTCAGTTAGGAGATTGTGGTCTTCCAGGAAAGACATGAGATGCTGGTTGATAAGGCATTCAAATACTTTGCTGAGCGGCATATAGTTGGATGGATCGGATTTCTCCAAAGAGCCTTTGAATGCAGGTACAACTGAAGCCAACTTCCAGAAAGGTGGGAAACCAACTTTGATTCGCATAGGTTATGCAGTTTTGAGAGAATGGAGGACAATTCTGGCAAGCACTTCTTCAGGACAACTGCCTGGATTCGATCTGGTCCAGTAGATTTTGACATATCTAACCCTCGGATGACTTTTCCAACTTTCTGAGGGGTGCTCATGACAGTGCATATATTAATGTCCACATGGGAGGGATAAGTCAACAACGGATTTCGATCATCATGTGGTGAGGTTGCAGTGAAATGCTCAGCAAAGAGGTTGGCTTTATTAACCTGGGAAGAATGGACTTCAGGACCGTTGAAAAGGACAGGGACAGTTAATCGATTTTTGTTAAGGACAATGTGAGCTGTTTTGTCAGCGGACTGCAAGCTATGGTGGCAAGGTCAGCTGTAGAGCCTGGGCTGAAGGCATAACACTTTGGTTGAGGGTCACCCCACAGGTCACCACCCAGGATTACATTGACATCAAAATGCTGCAGATGAAGGCTTTGCAGATGGATGTGAGTTCAGGTGTGCCAAGGAAGGACTTTGTACGACGGAGGATTCCCAGTCAGGCATTGGCTTTGGAGGCCAATTTTGAAACGTGGTTTTCCCAAGAAAGATCATGGCTGATAGTTTGAATGACTGATCTTCCTCAAGAGGATTGTTAGGAAAGTGGATAGGAAGGTTTGCCAGGCGGTCTTTTCGGAAAGAGACGGTGAGAGTGTAAGATTTGTCATGATTGAAAGACATATTCCAAGGGTTTGGCCAGATTGTGATTATTTTTTTAAGGTCTGAAGAGAGGGAAGAGGCAGCAGCCCACCTTTCTGTAGGATAAGGAATGTCACCGCAGAGGGTGGTGCTATCAGCAAATAGATGAGAGGGTTTTCCAGAGAGTCAGAGAGATCATTGATGAAGATCAGGAATAGGACTGGGCCCAGAACACTGCCATGGGACACACCAGCCTTGACAGGGAGAGGAGATTAAAGGATTCCGTTGAGTGCCACATGTTGGTTACAAGAGTATCGGGGAACTCAATAGGCCATGTGTGGAGTTGGTCTTGGATGTCATAGGCAGAGAGTTTGGATTGCAGGGCAGAATGCCAGACTGTATCAAAAGGACGATACAAGTCCAGAGAGACGACGCTGATCCCATGTCTGACATTGAGGGCCTCCATCCATCGTTGGGTGAGTGGAAGCAGCATGTCCAAGGTGGAGTGACTTGGTCTGAAACCAAATTGGTGATCTAAGAAGAGGTTGTTGGAGGAAAGGAAAGATTTCATGTCAACTGCGATCATGGCTTCCACGACCTTGCTGATGATTGGAAGTAAGCTAATAGGTCTGTAGTTGAGGGAATCGGTTTTTGCCTCTTTTTTACGTAGTGCAGTGATGTTGGCAGATTTCCAAGCAGAGGAAAGATGATCAAGCACAAATGATCAGGTGAAAAGGGCAAAGAAAGTATGTGCAACAGCAGCAGAGCAGGTTTTTAGGACCCGTGAGCTGATGCCGTCCAGTTCAGTGGCGGAGTCAGAGTCAAAGGTGGAAATAACCTTCTTTACTTTCTCAGCTGCAAAACAAAGAGTCCAGTAGCATTGGGGTATGATAGGTAAGGAGGGTACCGAGAGTGAGGGGTTGGGGACACAAGATTTTGAAGCAAACACAGAATTGAAGCATTCAGTCTTCTCACGGGCGGAGTTGCATGGCTGTGGTGCCATTTGAAGTCAGGGAAGGCACGTGGGAGTGGGGGCAGGGGGGGTATACCCCATAGATTGACTTAACAAGGCACCACTCGGTGTTAGAGGAGGGAGACAAGTTTAAAGTTCATTTTTGAGGTTGGACAGATGTTAATTTCTGCTCTCTTGAGAGTGGACATACACTTGTTGCAGAGTTTTTGGAATGCACTGAGATTGCTTTCAGTCAGATTTGCCTTCCAGGATGAGAAGGAAAGTTGTTTCAAAACTACTGTCTCCCCACAGGATTCAGTGTACCGCGGGCAGGAAGAATGGTAGGATAACTGAAGATGAGATGGGATGAATCTGTGCACAAGAGAGCAGGTTTCTATGGAAGAATTCTGAGGCTGAGTTAACATCAGGGACAGTAGATATGGGAAAGCAGTCCTAAAGAGTGAAGGTTACTTGCAGTCCCTGCCAATCTGCTTGAAATAAATACCAGACTCGCCAGTGTTGAGGCAGCTCTCTGAGAATAGCCAGAGAGATGTTGACTTTCACAAGCACATGATCCGATGAACCAATTGGAGCAGAGAAAGAGCAGGAGACATTTGCAGGAAAGTTAGTCATCACCAAGTCTGGAAGGGAGGATTTGCCATTGGGAGAAATCTGGGTTGGAAGGTTTGCAGATTGAGCATGAACTGCCATTTTGTCTGACTCGATATTCCAGCAACCTGAGCGGCCTCAGGTCAAGATGGCGTAAAATGGCGTAATATTTTGTCCAAGTACTGCTAAACAGGAGGTTTTTGGAAGTGAAAAGAAAGCAATTTGTGTTCTACAGTGTTCAAGTGTATAATTCAACAGAAAGAAAATATTGGTTTTAAAGCTTGTAGAAAAAAAAACAAAAAACCTTTTTTGGAAGTTTACCATCGTTGACACACGGTCTTTTACACCACCTTATTTAACATGTACATTAGTTATTCATGCCTGTTGTTTGTGTGCTTTATGACGTCCCTAAAAAACAGTGAGTTTCTTGTTTGGAATGATTTTCAATTCTGTTTGACTGCCGGACAGGCAAACAAACTAAACCAATTACCTTACTCATCTGTGCACATGCACGCTCGGGACAAGATTCCATATAATATGCCAAATTCAGAGCTCAAGCTCCTGACCTGCAGGTTCCTGTTCCGATTCATGTCCGACAGTGTTCAAAATATAACATTCAAGTGAAATTAAGTAATTCCTCGATCAAAGACTAGCCTCTGTACAGACAGTGAACCAATTGCTCAACTCCACTCAGTGCTACGCAAGGGAAGTAAAAGTTGGTGTATCGTATGCCTTTTCCAGGAGGCGATGGACCAATATTTTTTGAAGATAATGTAAATTTTGAAAGGTGCATCCTACGATATAAAATTAGGAAATGCTCTGTGTGTATATGTTTGTCTGATAATTATATAATCAAAAACGGCTTGGCCATTCTCCACCAAATTTCACTTTGGGGCTTGGAATACCCAGGGTGAGGTTAAGGGCACAAAATAATCCACCTTCACCCCCCTGTGAGGGTGGGGAGATAACTTACGACTTTCAGCTGTACGTGCGGCACACTGCAAGTGGCGCACTGACCCCTGCTGGAGAGAGGGAGGATTCCTAGGCATGGCACAAAATATATTTGCCACACCTCCCCCCCAACCCCCTATATCTCCCCCCCTCCTTGCACAGTGCGAGTGTTGCACATGTGTAGACGCGTCCAACTTTGCCTCCAAATGAACAGGTCGCACCTTCAGCAATTGCTAGAAATTTGATGCAACTGTTCAACAATTTTCAAAATCAAATCTTCTCTATCCTCTGATGTCTGTTGTGTTTAACAATATACAGGGGGCTGCAAAAGTAGGTATACAGTAAGGAATATACCAGTGTATCATTACTGTATACCTACTTTTGCAGTCCCCTGTATATCTTTCTCTGAAAAACTTGTCTTTTTGCACAAGAGGTGTTAAGTTTCTCCTGCACTGTTTTGTTTTGAAACATCCTGTATAGTAGTATGACGGTTTCGCACAGTTTACACACACAAACAACGACATGTTTACCTCCGCTACCGAAGGTGGACCGAGGTTATGTTTTCACCCCTGTCTGTTTGTCACTCTGTGAGCAGGATATCTCAAAACATTGTGGATGGATTCGTGTTTTGGTGTGTGACAAGGACAAATTGATTCTATTTTGGTGAAGATGCAGATCGGGATACTATAATTTTAAGTGATTCCTCACCACTGAGAGATAGGGCCAAAAACGATAAATAACATGATATCTCAAAAAGTTATGGAGGGATTTGGACGAAACTTGGTGGACAGGTTGGGTGCGTGACAAGGAAGAATTGATTCGATTTTGGCGAAGATCCAGATCCGACCTATCAGTGGGATACAAGACCGAAACTGTTCAGCCTGGCAGAGGTATGCGCTCCACCAAGTGCCGTTCTAGTTTATCGAGCAATCAAAATGAAACTCTCCAGCATGTGAATATATATATATATATTTAAAGTACAGAAACAAGTTATAAAAACGTTTTGTTCATGTAAAAGGATGTAGGCCATAAAACGATATATTGGTTCACGAGTCAGTAAGTGACCACTATATTCGTTATTGGTGTCTGTCTGTTGGGTAGTCGATCTAGTCTACCCTTATTATCAGTATTTCCGTCGATATGTTTGTCTGTCTGTCTGTCTGTATGTATGTCTGTTCGGTCCAGTGCTCGTTAATACAATGGCGATTTTGATGAAACTTGGTTGGTAGGTTCATACCATGACCTAGTTGTGTGCAAATGAGAACCGTTGCTATGGGCCCATCCATTGCCTAGCAACGGACCTTTGACATTTTCAAAAAAATCTCAATTTTATTTTTTCGAAAATCAAAAATCGGGCCATGAGCGACTGTGGGCAGTACATTCAGCCATATTGTCAAAAATTTCCAGCCGGATCCTATGAAAACTGTCGGAGAAGATAGACTTTGAATGAACCCTGGTTGAAAACAATAAAACAAGTCGGTAGGCGACATGGCTGCTCGCTCTAGATGGAAAGCTGGCCGACGCGACTCGCCGATATTCATGTACATGCTATCAATCAATTTAGCACAATAAATATGATTATCACAGCCCTCTTAGTTTGCGCCCAGAAACCCGCCTTGTGAAATTTCAGGCATGTTTCGAAAGAGACTCTAACAAATGGCAGCCCTGGTAATTCCATTTATCTATTCGCTTAAGATTGTATTTTTTTTATATGATGCTGTAAGACATTCTCCTTGGGCACAAAAAACCAGGTCCCTCGGAGGTCCAGTTTCGGAGGTATTGATTTTTTTTAATATTATATAGTCCACAATAAGTGTACGATGTACGATAAAGTATTTTAGCTATTGCTAAGCAACGGAGGTGTGCATAGCAACCATTCATTTTTGTGTACATGCTAGCCACATTGTACACATTTCACCCAAGTTTCATCAAAACAGACTCTTTCTCTTCGAGATATTCGCAATTAACCGTTTCTGAAATGTTCAACATCCACTCGCCCAAAACTTATCTCCTCCTACAAATATTTTTTGTTAGGGCTGCAAATTGGCATGAATGGAGCTAGATAGATTGCGCACAGAACTCTAAGCTTCGATTTTTCGAATTTTTTTTAGATTTTTTTCGATTTTTTTTTTACCACTTTAAAGGGCCGTTGCTATGCCGTTGCTAGGGCCCGGGGTCCCATATTCGAAAGCACACGATTCCCAGAAATATTGGTCCTACCTATCAAACTTCATTGGAATCGGTTGAGTGGTTTAGCCCCGAGACTTGACCAAAGTTTCGCGGACAGACAGACAGATGGAAATGTCCAGAATAAGGGTGCTCTCAGAGCAGCCAAAAACGAAGTTCGTTATATCTCAGAGACTATGAGTCGCATGAAACTGGTATGGTAGGTTCATGGTATGTCCTACTTATGTGTGAGAAAGAACCGTTTCCATGGACCCCTCCATTGCCTAGCAACGGCCAAAAAACCTCTAAATGTGGGGGTATTTTAACGAAAAAACAAGCTGCAGCATTTACCCTTGAAGCTAGAATCATGAATTTTCTTGTGCTTAATCCTCAGGTCATTCCCCATCGAGCGGGCCCATCACATCAGGTTATAGTGGGTAGTTGACTACCCATGTCCGCTGACCGGCTTGTCTGTCTGTCTGTCTGTCTGTCTGTCCCGAGCATAGCTCCGTGGGTTTTGATCCGATCCTGACAAAATTTTTGTGGGAGGTTTATATCATGATCTAGTTGTGTTTTCCTGAGAATGGGCGTGATGCGCCCATTATGGGTGAAGCCACGCCCAAAAAACGTATTTTTAGGGGGTAGCCGATTTCAATTTGCATCTTCTCCGAGGGGGTATGTCGAATCTGGCAGGGGTTTCAGTATTTGGTTAGTCCAATGGCACCTGCATAGCCCCACGGAGCTCGATTTTTCATTTTCTTCCCAAGGTTAAGGTCACAAGGTCACGAAGTTTGAAAATTTCGAATTTTGACATAAAAATCATACGACCGCCCAAACTTTGAGAGCTGGGATGACAATATTTTTTTTATGCATAATCTTGAGATCATTCCCCACCTAAAGTCTAGAAACCATTTTGCTCTATCTCGAACACCTTGCCCGTGGCGCCCCCTTCAAGTTTGTTTTTACGCTGATTTCATCAAAGTATGGATAATCCGAGGAGTGCGAAATGCCATATAGCCTATATGACGTTATATTGTTCCTGGAATGTTCCAGAGGAAGTTTTGCACCAAAGGTCATAATCCTTGACCTTTGACCTTCAAAGTTCACACAGGTCAAATTTTCAAAATTGTGGGAATTGAACCGGGTTTTCGACCTTCTTCGACAAACCAGCTCCAATAAGCTATGGCACGTATCCTGTTTCCTTATTTTAATGTCCACAACATTGTTTTGTGACTTTTAAAGGTGATGCAAAGGTCAAATTTTGAAAGTTGTTGAACGAAACCAGGTTTTTGACATTTTGCAGCTAATAACCTGTTAATCGTACCACATCATGTTGATCATTTTTATAACTTGGTCAAAAATGATCATATTGTCTCATCCTTGACTTCTGAAACAATCTACATCGTCAAATACCGCTCGTGAACAATCGTCGTCTTCAGACTTGTTTGTATCTATAGTCTAATTTACTCAAATACCAAGGAGTGTGAAACTGATTTTACATGACTGGCCTGACCAGATCTCATTGCACTTTTTACGGACCATATGTACCATAAATTATTAAAACAGGGAGATCAGAAAACATCATAGTAATATCGTCTGTGAGAACAATTACGACTACGACTACTACAATAATAATAATTATTAATGTATGAAAATACACCGGTACTTATTTAGTTACTGCTGATTCTGCTTCCTGATACTTGGCACCTCTTAGTTTGAGTGACTGCATCAAAATGTGGAGCAAGCGACTGGGCCGTGGCGATTTTGAGTATTGTGTTCAGGTGTGTCAGTAAGTTGAATGCGTAATTTTAGATTTGTTGATATTCGTTACAGAGAAGATAGTCACAGACGGAGGTTGTTCCAAACATAAATAATTATCGATGCACAAGACTTCAGTTTGGGATAATTTGGTCCCAGATGTTGATAAAACGTACTGATACCAACATCAGAAAACTTATCTTTCAACAGTGTGTCACACTGCAGCTCGATTAACATTTGTAGCTCCTCTGGGATGTCATGCACATGAACAGAAAAGGGTGTGTGAAAAATTGCAAAGTCTCCAGCTTTCTGAAGTCAGAGAATCGTTCTTGAAATTCCTTTCGGAGCTCAGCAATTTTGCCTGAGTCATTATTGTCAAGTTCAGCTTTCAAGATGGGAACGTGTATCAAATTACTCTTGGAAAGTTACTTCTCCCAGAGCTTACACTCAACCTCAAAGGCATGAATGCTGCCATATTATTCTATCACCATTTTATTGTGCTCCTGCCTCTGTGTGGAACCAGTTCAGGTGTTGGTGTTCTGTAATATCCACCAGAAAAGCAAGGTCTCAAAACCATTTATTCTCTTGCACTTCAGGAACATCCTCTCCTTTCTGATCCATGAACAATTGTATCGCACCACGCGATTCACATAAGCGTTTCAGCACAGCTCCTCGACTTCAACACCGAATTTTAGTGTGGCATGTTCTGTCCATGTTGAATCTCTCTCCTCCAGAAAGCAAAAATGCCTGTGCTTGAGACCTCTTGCTTGAATAAAACACTTCTTGGTGCAAAATGCAAAAAATTCCTCTGTCTGTCTGTCTGTCTCACATTGCAGAGCGCCCGTCCTCGAGCAATCCTCCAACCAAGCCTCCGAGTCACCGGATTACAGGCACACGCCACTGCACCCGGTGATAGACTGAGTCAACATCAGGCTTTTTCAGAGGTTCATCAGGATATGCAAAGAGAGCGTTTGTTTTTGGCAAAAATAAATAAATTAAAAAAAGTTTTTTCGGTAATGTTTTGGGTATTCGTGATCTTTCAAAGATGCTCACGATACCCCAACCAAAACCTCACACATCACCCAGGGACGATGTTCAATGCTACTACAAAAGGTCACTGACAAAGCAGTTGTCACATCTTTCATTTGCATCTTTATTCATTGACCTTTCTTCCATATCGATTAACTGCAACAAACAAAAATGCACGAACAAGTTCCACATGCAAGACCCACAGGTCAGCATGGCCTCAGAGGGTGATGTACATACTGGTAATGCACAAGGCTTCATAATAATGCTCTGCATATACTAGCAGACTTGGTATTATAAAGAGCATATCCCAATCAACCTCATCTAATCCTGGCATCAGGATAGAGACACAGGTCACACTGAGCAATAGATAATCAAAGTTATCTGATGGACAGAAAAACAAAAGGTTGCCATTCCATGAAATTTATGCGCTTATAAGCCCACTTTCGATGATATCGCGAAGGTGAAACAGTAAAATGTGGCTCACATCAGATCCGAATTCATGATTACAAAACGGCAGGCAAAACGTCGAATCCACTCGCTCGTGAGTGCGCTTGATCCAAAATGGCTGGAGCTTCATTAAAAATAATATCTGATGATTGGCTGAGAAAAACACATGATATCGTCGTCCTGCGAAACATCAAATGTGAATTGGCAGTTTACAGATCGCCAAATACTGCCGTCTCATAGGAGACAAGAAAGTTACGACTCAAGCGATGCGAGTCAATACGTAGTAGGATCAAATCAAGGCTGATGTACAAACACACTGCAAACAGCGAAACAGACAAAGGCTTTTGCCAAAGCCTTTGTTGCTATGTGAAAGGTCATATTAAATTATCCCCGACCGCATTCCTTAAGGCCCTGTCACACTTTGACCATTTTGCCAGCATATGCCTGACGTATGAAAAAATTGCTGAATACACTGGTACACGTCGAATACGTATGGGTAAGTTTTGTATACGTTAAGAGCACGCTGGTATACGTCATAGTACGCTGGCATACGTTGTAGTACGCTGGCATACGTCGTAGTTCGCCGAGCTGTTAAACAAATTTTCCATGCTTGAAATATTTCAACGTCTGCTAGCAGATGACTCACACGTTCTGCATAATGCTGGCCATAAGTTGTAGGCACGTTACGCGATCGTTGACACACGTTACTTGTATGTTACTGATAAGTCGAAACACGTCGAGATAATGTTTAGCATACCCGAAACTTATTTCTAAGCTATGAGTAACGTGTTGTCAGCAAGTTACGCGATCGTTGACACACGTTACTTGTAAGTTACTCATAAGTCGAAACACGTAAAGGTAATGGTTAGCGTCAGTGTTGCAGACTCCCTGTTTTTTTCTTCGGTATGACGTTGATGTTGACACTTCAATTTCTAGTGCGGTTATGATATAATATAGTTAATAGGCTGCCGCTCAACGATTCAAATCATAACCGCACTAGAAATCGAAGTGTCAACATCACCATCATACCGAAGAAAAAAACAAACAAACAAAAAAAACAAAACAAGGGAGTCTGGAACACTGACGCTAAACATTACGTCGACGTGTTTCGACTTATGAGTAACGTACAAGTAACGTGTGTCGACGTGTGTCAACGATCGCGTAACGTGCCTACAACTTATGCCAGCGTATGCGGAACGTGTGTCATACACCGAGTACGTCGAGAAATTTTCAACATGCTGAAAATTTCTCGACGTATGACGACATATGCCAACGTACTACGACGTATGCCAGAGTGTTCTTAACGTATACAAAACTTACCCATAACGTATTCGACGTGTGCCAGCTTGGTTCCGCAAATTTTTCATACGTCGGCATACGCTGGCTAAAACGTCAAGGTGTGACAGCGGCTTCACACTTCGATGTCTAGTGCGGTTATGATTTGAATCGTCGAGCCGCAGCCTATGAATAGCCTACACCACGTGATCGTCGGCGATACGCTGCCGCGCGCTATGCATAAGTTAGACTATCGTTGGGCATACATTGTGAACGCCGACAACACGCTCAGCATTCGTTGGTATAAGTTATCTATATGTGATTGAAACGTTCTGTGTACGTTACTAATACGTTATGCATACGTCCAACACGTTATTATACGCCCAAAACTTAAAAAAAAACATCAATAGTTCAGCGTCTGCCAGCGTTTTATATACATTTTGATACCTAGCCATACGCTGGCTAAAACGTCAAGGTGTGACAGCCCCTTTTGTGAGGGAGGGAAGTGGTTTAAGCCCACACAAAAATAGAAAAAAAACAAAATTTGATATCTTCAAAATGCCAACAGGATTAGAACAGCACTGGGCAACACTGGGTACTCCTGCTAGCAAATGTATATGAGCTAATGCCGGCTGGCTGTCCCCCCTGAAACACTCCTTGGAAAGAAAAAAAAAAAGTAAAAGTTGCTTCAAATTTATCCAAATCCACAGGAAAATTATATTTTTTTCAGTCAGACAAAAAAAAAAATTCAACCTGGTGGTGTATCGGCAACAGACCACTGCATCTATCGCTTCTCCAAAATTTTTTTTCTTTGCTTTGAAGAAATATGATGCTTTTAGAATTTGACATTACTCTATACAGTATATGCCTGGTGTTCGCTTAATGATTAGGGTGGTGGGCTTTGAATCCTGGGGGTCTGACTTCAAATCTCACTCAGCTGTTGAATTAATACCAGGTGGGGTTGACTATGCCTGGTATTGGTTTAATGGTTCGGATGGTGGGCTAAGGATCGTTGGATCCTGAGTTCAAATCCCACTTGGCTATTGAACTAATACCAGGTGGGGTTGACTCTGCCTGCCATCCTCCTGAGGTCGGCAAAATGAGTGCCAGCATGCTGGTATACTGTGTCGGAGTGGCGACCCGTCCAGGATTGTGCCCAATAGCCAAGGAGACTGCTTTGGCAGCACCAACGCTCTGCACAGGGTATGGTACCAATGGATGGATGGATATGTTGACTCTGCCTGCCATCCTTCCGAGGTGGGCAAAATGAGTGCCAGCATGCTGGTATACTGTGTCGGAGTGGCGACCCATCCAGGATTGTGCCCAACAGCCAAGGAGAGTGCTTAAGCAGCAACCAACGCTCTGCACAGAGTATGATCCCAATCTCCTCCTCCTCCTCCTCCTAGACAGTATATATACAGACAGACGTGCAGGCATGATGGGCTGAATGGCCTCCACCTGTCTATTTCCTTGTAGATATGATATGTAGGGTATTGCTGTCTGTCTGTCCCACCCTGAAACACAGAAATACTCCTCAGAGAGAAAAAAATCATTATGAAGTAAAAGGTGCTTCAAGTTAATCCAAACCTATGGGAAAATTATAAAATAAAAACCAAAAGTTCTCGACATATAAAGTGCAGATCGTGCAACCTTTCGAATGGAGAAACTCCCTGCATGGTAGATGTACTGGACGTGATGGGGGCAATCCCCTGCCTTCCTCGGTTTCCCGATGTGACGCCGTTAGACTTCTTCTTGTGGGAATATGTCAAGGATTGTTTTCCAAACCTCTATTGTTGACAATGAAACGCTTCGTGCAAGGATAACCAATTGCATCAGTGACGAGGGATATGTTTGCCAACATGTGCATTGAAGTGGATTATTAATTGGATGTGCTACGTGTCACTAAAGGTGCACATGTTCAGGTCTACTGAAGAAAACAATAAACTTTATGAATCAAGTGACAAAACGAAAAAAACCGCCTCATTGTATCTCTTTTGATTTGGTTGTAATAAAGTTTTAAAACCGGAACAAGACTTTATGGACAGCCTGTATTGCATTCCTAAGCCTAAAAATATATTCGAATTATGGCAAGTTTTATAATTATCTTCTGAAAAATTATCTTATGCATAGGTCAGGCATACCGAATTGATTAATTTTTTTTTTTGAACAAGTCAATAAGCCATTCAACTCGTTTTTTAAATTTTCTTTAAGTGCCACGTGCAGACAACAACTCAAGACATTCCGCATGTAACCTTCCATTTTTGAAATCTTTCAACCAGTGGAAGAATAAAAGGATTCCTTTTTTATTTATTTTTCTATCATGGTATTTTTTACCATGGGTTTCCCCTAGTCTTAATGTCATGGAGCTAATGCAAAAACAGTATGTGACAAAAACTTAAAAATTGATCACTTGGAGTTTTACATCAAAAACTCTGCAGTGTTGTCCAGCAAGGCCAAGTATGATCGCAGTATATCCCAAAAATAATTTTCAGATGTACAAGTGTGTCCCAGAAAACATCACTTAGTGGAAAATTATATTTCTGTTGTATTTTATATATCACAAAAATAACACACTGTACATTACAGTATGGTCCAGCAAGGCCAAATATGGTGTAAGTACAGTAAATCCCAATTTTTTTTTCCAAGCATACAGTGTGTTCCAGAAGAAACTTTCACTTTGTGCAAAAATATCAGCACCTTAAATTGTCCACCGAAGGTGAGCCGAGATGGACACTCATCCCGGAGAGCGGGAGTTCCGATGCTAGTGTAAACAAGGTAGGGATGGTCACAATAAATTATCATCTGGAACCAATCTGTACATCCTTTTGAATTTTTAGAAATGTTTTTTATTGCTTGTGTGTATATATCACTCTGGTGATGTGTGTACTCCACTTACTGTTCTCTCTCCACTTCTACACCTCTCACTCAACCCCATTAATTTCAGTCGATAAACTGATAAATTGAATGAATGTGGTGCAGACGAACCACAGGCTTGATGTGCCAAATGTCCTCCTCCTCCACGAAAGTTCCTTGTACGTATATCCTTGTGGTTCATGAGCCATTATTTTAAAGGCAAATTAAATTTGACATCAAGAAATATGTAGTTTATAAACACACACAGACAACAAGAGAAAGCATTTTTAATGTAAAGGTTTTGTATCATTGACACAGCAACCACAGATAGAACATTTAACTGGCACAGTGCAAGGTAGCAAGAAGGGAAATGTAATTTTAAGATGCATTATCAGGACTGTGTAACCTGAACATACCTGTACTGCTGTAATTATAAAACAAAATTGTAGACAGATCTCATTTTGAATACTGAATTCATACACCGTTATCCTTTCTACAGTGTAAGTATTTTTGTAGTCGGAGTGGCTCGGGTTTGCTGGGATAAGTAATGAAGAGGTGGTAGAAGAGATTATTTATTTACTCAGTTAAGATGGAACACAGTTTGAAAGTAAATAGTTTCAGAAAAACTTCAGAGGTGAAGTAAGACCTGTCTGGCCATTCTCACCTGAGCACCTTACTCATAATGAATGCTGTGATGGCAGGTAGAAACCTCCGATACTGTTTTGATTTATCCATCTATTACAGTGTAGTTATTAAAGTAATATGTAAATAAGCTCATCTCTGAGCTTTTGATATGATAGGGTTCAGGTGCTGTTAGGATTCGAGTAAATAAGAAAAATTGTCCAAAAGGAAATTAATAGGGAGAGTGAATTTGATAAGTAGGTAAAGTAGACTGGGAGAAATGTACCCTGTCATGGTTTTAAATACCCATAACCGAAATACTTACTGTATCAATATTAATATATGTCACCAGCCTGTGTAGTTTATTTACATTGTAGATAAAACACAACAGGAAGCAACTGAAAACGAGAATAATCTCCAGAAGAAAAAAAAATGTAACTGAAACACTGTTGACAAGTTCTTAAGTTGCACATGAGTTTGTTTGTTTGTATGTGGCACGGAGTTGTGGGTGAGCATCTATTCTCGCAAGGGCACGACAGTGCTGCTGATGCAGTGCCCCTTGCAGGTGAGAGCAGCAATTTGTAATTTGTTCAAGATGCCGGCAATAGCTCCCCTGCTGTTCGCAAAGGACACCATCAGAAGCGGATAAAACATTATTAATTAAAGTAACTCACATTTATATAATTATCTTTGATTTAAAACATTGGGTTGGCAGTCTAGCGGAGAGGTACACACACTCGCCTCTAAACTGTCTGGCCTGGATTCGAATCTCGGCCCAGCTATAAATTGTCATTCTAGTGTTCCGCAGGCAGGGCGATTCGTCAATGTGTGTCCCGTCCCTCGGATGGAAGTTAAACTGGGTGTCTCGTCTGCCGGCATTGGTTGATGGGCTTTAACGATCCCACGGTGTCGTTCGTGAAGAGTAGGCGAGCTATCGCCGGTACCATGAACAGATGACAAATTCCTGCCACCGTCAGTCAGACATCATGCTCAACCAACAATCGTCTGAAAGACTGGCCAACTGCACAAGTACATGAGAATAATTGAGGACTTTAAAGAAATTGTAGTCGTAGAAGTTTAGTTTAAAGCACGACCACTTTGCTGTGGTTTGGTTGACATGTATGTACACAACCTGCTCCAATCTTTCCTTTCCCAACTGTTTCATCTGGTTGACTCGTTTGTATTTGAGGATACGGAATTTGAATTTTGCATTATTTCCTCACAGAGCTGCAGGACGGAAAAGACCTCAGAATGATTAATGGGATGGATTTGTATTTTGTTCATATAATTTTCCTTGGGGTAGATGCACCTTGTGCTATCCCTGATCAATATCTGGCACACCCTGATAAGAACGAGGATCTGCCAACACCTTTTTTAGTATACATGATCGAGCCTCGTGGAAGAGCAAGAGCAGAATGGACAGGAGGAAACACCAACAGCAGAGTATGAGTGAGAGTGAGATCAAGAGGAGGGTGAGAAGAACACGTAGGGGGTGAACAAGCTCCACACGCGCTATGCTGAATGAAACACAGCAAGAAGAGAAAGTGGAAGGTGGGGATGAAACAGAAAAGGAACAAATCAACCGACAACCAACAAACTAAAAGAGGCAAGGAAGAGGTGGAAAAAAATACAAATAACCTGGACAAAGGGAGTGCTCAGGGAGTGGGGTCATTTGGGATAGAAGAGATGGGGGATGCTGTCCCTGAGGTTATGGTGAACAGCTGTCTTGAAGCCCAAGAGGGAAGAATGGGACTAAACAATCTGGGGAAGTTGGTTCCACAGGTGAGAGAAAAGAGAAACAAATGAGTGGAGGTGAGCAGTGAGCCTGGATTTTGGGAGTTTAACAAGAAGAGGGTGACTGGTTGCAGTGTATGTTCTGCAGAAACCGGGAGGGACAAAACCAAGAGAGGGCAGAGGATGCTCGACCAAAAAGGAAGTGCTAGATTACAGAGAGGCACACCAACCTGTCTGTGATGAGAGAGTAACAAGCCTAGACACTCAACTTTGTCATGGGAGATCCCAATGATTTTGAGGGCCTTGCTTTTCACTGCATCAAGAAGGGCAAAGTGTGAGGGAGGGGCGCCAGCCCAAAGGGGAGAAAAGCACTCCATCAAGCTGCGAATGATGGTCTTGTAGGTTGTTGAAAGTTCAGATTGGCCAAAGGAAGTCATTGCACGATGAGGGATGCTCAGTCATGGCGGCTGGCTTTGGAGGCCATCTTGGAAATATGATCTGCCCAAGAAAGAGCAAGGCTGATGGTGAGGCCCAAAAATTTGAAGGATTAACCTCTTCAAGTTGTTTGTTTAGAAAGTAGAGGGGTTGGTTTGCCAGATGGTACTTTCAGAGGGAAGGTGAGTGAGTGGATGGGATTTTTCGGGGTTGAAAGACATATTCCAAGTTTTTTTTTTACCAGCTCGTGGTTTTTTAAATCAAGATCTGCAGAGAGGGTAGAGACGACTGCCTACCTGTCTGAAATATGTGAAATGATACAGTAGAGGGTGGAATCATCAGCAAAGAGATGGGCAGGATTTTCCATGGAATAAAAAAGATCACTTATGAAGTTGAGGAACAAGACTAGGCCAAGATACTGACTTGAGGCACTCCAGCCTTGACTAGGAGAGTCGATGAGAGGATCCTGTGAAGAGCTACATGCTGACTATGGGAGTGAAGGAAGTCAGTGATCCATGAGAGAATGTGGTCTTAGATGCCACAAGCACAGACTTAGAAGATCAAGTTGGTATGCCAAACTATATCAAATGCTCGAGACATGTCCAGAGAGATGGCACTCATCTCATGTCTGATATTGACAGCTTCTGTCCATTGTTGAGAGAGTAGAAGCAGCATGTCCAGGGTAGCATGGCAGAAATGTCCAGAGTCATTCTACCCTGGACATTCTGGGTCATTTTACCCTGGTTCTTCTGTCCAAAGAAGGTCCCAACAATGAGTCCTGACTCGGTCTGAAACCAAACTGATGATCTGATGTCAGGCCATTGGAGAAAAGGAAGGATTTGATGTCAACAAAAACGATAAATTTCATGATGTTTATATTTGGAAGCAAGCTAATAGGCCTGTAGTTAAGAGGATTGTTTTTGCACAATGGTTGTGCATTGAAGTGATGTTGGCTAACTTCCAGGCAGACGGAAACTGACCCAGAGAGAACGATCAAGTGAACTAAGCAGAAAGAGGATGAGCAATAGCAGCAGAGCAGGTTTTTAGGAAACATGCAATGATGCCATCTGGGTGTGTCACATAATTGGAGTTGAGCTTCTCCAGAAACCTCCCTAACTTTTCAAATGAGAAAGACAGTATCCAGGAACAGTTGGGTATGAGAGGGAAAGGTATGTGGAGGCAGTGAAGGATTAGGTACACAAGATTTTGAAGAAAGCACAGAATTGAGTCATTCAGCTTTCTCATGAGCAGTGATGCCATTTGAAATGAGGAAAGGGATGGTGGGTGAGCATACTCCAGCAACAGACTTAACAAGGCATTTACAACAAGGTCTTAAAAAAACAAAAACACAGGTTTGAGAGTGAAGCCTTGAGGTTGATCAGATGTTGTTTTCTGATTTTTCAGACAGTGGACACACTTCTTCTGGGCTTTGTGAAATGATCTGAGGCTATCTTCGGTCGGATTTGCCTTCCAGGAAGAGAAGGCAAGGAGTTTGAAGGCACCTGCCTCACCACAAGATTCTGCAGCAGGGGTGAGAGGATGCATATGATAACTGCAGAGGATATGTAAATATGTAAAAGTGGAAGCAGGCTTGCGTGGAAGGAATGCCAGGTATTAATAATGAAGGACCAGTTTTGACATGAGATGGCAGCTTTGCAGCCCCTCCCAGTCAGCTTGAGTGGACTGGCAGACTTTGCGGTACTGAAGCAAATCTATGACAAAAGCCAAATATATATTGTCTTTCACAAGTAGAGTACATGATCAGATGAGCCTGTTGGAGCAGAAGAGGAAGAGGAGACATTGGAGGGAAAATTTGTCATTACCAAGTCCAGAATTGAGGATGTGCCATTGGGAGAATCTGGGTTGGAAGGTTCACTGATTGGGTGAGGCCCATGGAATCACAGAAATCATTTATTGCAATGTCATGGCTGGTTTAAGCGATACCAACACTCAGCCAATTGGCATGGTGACAGTTGAAATAACGTACAGCATATGAGGAAGAGAGAGTTGGGATCGGTGGTGATGCGATGGTCCATGTTAACAGAAAGGGAGATGTAAATAGAGTCTTCCCTGTTTGGAGCATGGTACAGCACACAGACAAAGAGGAGGTAGTTGTGGAGGGGAAAGCACAGCCACAGGTACTCCTGGGTGTTAGAAGGGAGAAGAGTAGTACATGGACAGTGGGGAAGGGAGTTCTCGACATAAAGTGGAATGGGGCTCAGGCCTATCGGACCGCAAAAGACAATATCCGGGGAGAGACGCGAAGGAATCAAGGACATCCTGTGGGAGGAAGGATTCTTTTAAGCAGATAATGTCAGGTTTACTAGTGCCGGGACAAGGGGTGATATACTGGGGAAGCAGAAAGGGGATGGGATTCTAGGGAAGCAGAGAGTGGGACAGGATGCAGGGCAAGTCGAGATGAGGCAGGACGTATGGGAAGAAGAGAGGGGCTAGGATACAGAAGGGACAAGAGAGGGCTTGGGATGTAGAGGGAGAGGAGAGGGGCTGATACACTGGGGAATTAGAGAGGAGACTGGGTACTACCCAGGGGGCCAAATTGGTTTCACAGACATGGCGTGATGTAAAAGGTTGGCTGCTAAAAATCATATCTAGATATATCTAGGAACAAAATGTATTTGGACAACCTTGCCAACAAGCTACTGGAAATCTGTAGGAAGCCTCTAAACATCATGACCCGATACGTGAATATGGCGCCTTCAGCGGCGATCAGCCGTTATGGTTTATCCATGTCCCACAAATGGAAAAGTTAGTTCTTGCAACCCAAATAGACCATAACCAAGTAATTATGACAGCTCATACCAACTGCACTTCCCTTGCAAGCCATAATATTGGGCAAGCCATTAAATAGTGTTCGGTAAACCAAATATTTATGTTAATTTTTAAAAAAACCTTTTACAGCAATACCGCGTTTGTTAAACCCATTTGCCCCCCTGGGTATATCGATTTTTTTAAACATAATTTATCGATGTTAATTGTGAAAGCTAACATTATGTCGATTTGTGTTGCAGTTATCTGACAGAAGTTGACTAGGCATACAGGAAAACGGGTGCTGGAGGGAGCCGTGCCTCTGGAAAAGGCCGAAGAGAAGGCTCGAAGACATGCTTACAGACTACACCATGTGTGTCATATGTCAAGGACATGTAATCAAATAACTGTTGAACATTCAGCTGAGAATAGCTCCAAAACTTCTTGTAGCCATGATCTGTCGATAGGACGAGACCTACAGGAGTCTGCACCATGATGCAACCAAGGACACATGGATGGCAGAGAAGTCACCCAAGTGGCATGCCAAATGCAGAAACTTGTACATCAATGAAAAGAGCTACAGACTCGCAGAGAAGAGGCATCCAGAAGCAAATTGCACTACGGTAGCCCAGCCAGAGTGCAGTACCTTAACCAAAACATCCATCATTCCAAGCAGACACCGCACAGCAGCATTTGATGCCAAGAGTATATCTATCATATGTAACAAAAGATGGGTGAAAGGAAAGGCACCAACAGCCAGGGTGTCGACAGAAAGCAGCCAACAGGCGATTGCCGAGAAGGCCAAGAAGCTGAGTTGAGGACATTTTGCTGAGATTGATTGGGCAAGGTCATGACATGGTCACAAATGATGTATCATATCACATACCATGCATGAATGCATTCAAGGCAACACGAGTCCCCACGGGTAGATCTGCCCAGAAAAATATGTATGATGTGGCTTTCAATCATCTGTTGGAGCAGCTGGAGATTTCCCTGTTCCAGGAGAAATGTAGCTTCCTGATCTAGTCATTGCGGGATAAGTACCGGGTGATTCTCCGGGAGCTGGGTGTAAAGATTGCAGACACCTACAGGTCAATATCACTGAAATGTAAACTGCAGCAGAAATTTGGAGAGCGCATCTCTATCATCAACCAACCCGGTTGATCTGCCTTCATCTGTGCATCTCCCATACCACTCGGTGATGCCCTTGAGAAGCTGAGGCATCTGGAAGCAGACAGCTAAATTGATGAAACACAGTGGATTATACTGTGTGCAGCCAAAATACTGAGAGGAGATATCAAGACATGCAGGAAGGAGAGACAACAAGAGTAGTAAACTGAAGTTTCATTTCCTGCTGCTGAGAAGATGATTCCTGATTCCCTCTTAAACTTCACAGCCATGATGCTCTGTGACAAACCAAGAGTACCGACCCAAGGAGAGCCTCTTAGCTCAGGATCAGTGCTGGTTGATCAGCCGGTTAGGGAAAAGGCACTTTTAGTGTCCCAACAGCTCCTACAACATGTGGCTGGGGTGCCTACACCACTGGGGATTGCCACAACTTACAACGTGTGCAATCAGACACGAAGCAAGTCCCTGATAACACCCAACAACAGACTCGGCAACAACACAAACTGCTCATGTGGGAAGAAGAACATTGCCTGTTATATATGCTGCCGCTGCCAGGGATTGAAAAAGAAGTGCAGCCATGCCCACTGCAATGCCACCTTTGACAGCAGCAGTGAATCAAAAAGTGAAAACTAACAGCACCACAGAAATGTGACTTCTAATGTTACCTTCACAAACAAAACATTTAAATTCAGGATTAAGCATGCATTTTGAACAATTCTTTAATGTTTTGCCCCAAAATATGCCTCAATATTGACATGTAAATGGTTCAGGGAGTAATAACAATAATTTATTTATAATATATTTGGTTTGTTAGAATTAAGTTTTTCCTTCATCATTACTCAAGGAACATGGTTAAACCATAATGGCTGATCGCCACTAAAGGTGCCGCATTCATGTATAGGGCCATGTTGTTTAGAGGTTTCCTACAGATTTCCAGTAGCTTGTTGGCAAGGTTCTCCATATACATTTTGTTCCTATCATATATATATATATATATATATATATATATATATATATATATATATATATATATATATATATATATATATATATATATGATTTTTGGCAGCTAACCTTTTATAGCACACCATGTCTGTTTTCCTCCAAAAATCTGGTTTGGTCCCTTGTGTATACTGGGGATGAAAAGAGGGGGTATTGCATTTAGGAAGCAAGGAGGGGTCAGGGCAAGGGGTGGATGGATTCTTTGAATACAACAAACAAGTTTGGAATAAGCTTATGCACAGGTTACAATCAAAATAAGGACAACAGGATGGATTTGGCTGCTAATGGAGAAGATGGTTGACAAATGTAAACGCATGGAATTGCATCATGTTACTAAAAGGTGTGACCACACCGTATCCACTCAGAGCAAAAGAGTGATGGTTTTTAGGGACAACCCTTGATAAAAGACCATCCATACATTCTGTACGCAAGGTGGGGATGATGGGAATTAAGAAGAATTTTTTTTTTTTGAGGAAAGGAAGAATACGGGAAAAATGGGATATTTAAAGGAGACTGAAGCAAGTCGATGGAATCCTGTAGAGGAAGCAATCAAAAATTCCACCCTTTTGCATACATAATATGTAGATGGCTCCTAAGCTTTTGCTGACCTTTTTTCCAGTGACTATTCGAGCCTACAAATACAACTTTCAGCTCTACATGGCAAACAACCGGTGCAGGTAACATGTCACACTTACTGTGTTCAATGGCTCGGTCCTGACATCACGTCAAAGAATCATCTGACTGAACAAAACTAAAATACTCTTCCATCCCACAAAAAAATGTTATAATTCCTGGTGTTGATTGTTCTGTGCTGAAAAACACAGACTCCACAGGTCTGACCGTCGAAGCAGTGTGGAACCAATGTGCGTGTGAAGTGCGGAATGAAGACTTGAGCTCATCGATGAGGAATGTTCTGAAAATGAACAGGTGTCCATTAATAACGTCCGTAAAACGTTTTTCGTGAATTTTAGTACTTTCCCAGCAGCACAACAATGGCTTTGCAAAACCATTATAGTGTACAATGAAGGTCCCAAGTTCGAGTCCTGACTCAGATTGAGTCTGTTACCAAAATGAGCTGGATAAAAGTGGAAGGTGATTGCCTACTGAAAAGGTCAAACAAAATAACAGCCTTTGTGAGATTGAGATATAAACAACAAACCAGTTCTGCACCGGAATTGCGGATTGGGGTCGGATCCATTGGGGAGTGTCACAATCCTGCACTTGTCAGGTTTAAATGAAAAATCTTTCGTGAAAATCCAGCCTGCTGTAGCTCCAGTTGGAAGAATTCCCAGTCTGGGATTTACGACGATAAGCAGGAATGGGATAATCCAGATGAATACTGCTGCCCATGCCAATCGCTCGGTTCCTTTTTCCATTTGGGAGAGTTCCAGGCCCGTTCACCGGGCTACTTACGAAACGGTGCCAGCCGCCCTATTCCTTGCAAGAAGGTGCTGCGAGGCCAAGGTTTTCTCCGTGGCTCAGCGAGTACAAACACCTGTTGCTGGGGAACGCTGCTTGGAATGTCCGTGTAGGTTGAACAAACTGACACAGGTTGGTATGGAGCACCAGAGGTCTTATCCAGGACCTGAGCTAAGGATCAGAGGAGTGCAACAGTTCAAAATCGAGTGTTAGTGACATTTTGGGGGATGAGTTCTGGCCTGCCATTGTAAATTCAGAAGTTAAACCGGTATTTTATAGGAGTTCAGAAATTTGAAAGTGGCAAATATGTGGAGCATATCTGTATATTGTGTGGCATTGATACCAGTGTGGACCCATGGCCTCTTCCATACCAGTCAGCTGTCATATAAACTCACCCTTGCACTTCCTGTGGGACTTTGCCTTCCCAATGGCAATAATGGCTTGCTGTTTCTGGATTTCAGTGATGACAAAACCTACAATAAAAGAGAAATTGTTTAAGAATTAAAACTAATATTTAATTCAATCAGATCTTATATATATATATATATATATATATATATATATATATATATATATATATATATATATATATACATACATAAAATATCTTCTATTTTATAAATTATATTATTAAAACGCTCATCTTGCATGTATGTACTCCTGAAGAGTACTTGGCTGAATAGGGAATTGATTTTTAAATAATTTTTGTTGCCCGATTTGAACGAAACTTGACACTGCACACTGCAGGAGAATGGTGAGTAAGGTGGCCCTAAAATTTTTGCGCTATCGTGTACCGTTTTGGCTATATTTCGGGAACATACATACGTACAGTGTCAAGTTTCGTTCAAATCGGGCAACAAAAAAATTATTAAAAAATCAATTCCCGATTCAGCCAAGTACTCTTCAGGAGAATTTGATCAATGCAAACAACCACAGTGGTATAGTTCGCTGGAGCCCACTTTTTTATTTATTTGAAATGATTTTTTTCATCAACCACTGTAACAACAGGAACCCATTGGGATCACGGGTCATCTCGTGTGTGTGTATATATACATATATATATATACATATATATATATATATATATATATATATATATATATATATATATATATATATATATATATATATATATATGTATATATATATATATATATATATATATATATATATATATATATATATATATATATATATATATATATATGTATATATGAATATATATGTAAAGATATGTATATATATATATATATATATATATATATATATATATATATATATGTAGATATACATATATCTACAATTATATATATATATATATATATATATATATATATATATATATATACATATATATATATATATATATATATATATATATATATATATATATATATATATATATATATATATATATATATATATATATATATATATATGTACATATATATATATATATATATATATATATATATATATGTACATATGTATATATATATATATATATATATATATATATATATATATATATATATATACATATATACATATATATACACACACATCCATGTGTGTATAAAAGGATGCATCCAAACAATATTCAGACTAAGATCTACTCTGCCAATTTTGTACCAATCAGAACCATGCTATAGCCAACTGTTGCCTTTCCAAGCTGGTATGTTGCTCCATTGTGTTCATTAAACTTTTGTTTTGGATTATTTTTTCCCAGTTGAAACAAGGCTTGATGGACACAATGAAGCAGCACGACTTCATAAGCTCACAGTCGGTCGCAGCACATAATGTCCTGCAAGTTGGCCGTGAATTTGACCTGGATGGGACCCACTTCTTGGGCATCATGGAAAACAAACGTCAAAGATTGGTTGTTGGTGGTCGTGTGGCAGCTTAGCTGCCAGGCGAGCTATCATTTCTTGAAGCGCGACTGTGTCGCTGATGCAGTGCCCCTCTACCAGTACACACACTGGAACTGGTACGCATTTCGCCAACCTCGGAAGGATGACAGGCTGAGTCAACCCCCTGGTGGATTACTTCAGCGGCCGACGGGGCTTGAACTCAGGACCCTAGGACCCCAAGCCGCCACCCTAACCACTGAGCCAACACCCGGCTCACGATTGGTTGTTGAAGTGTTGTATGCCAAAGGACAGGAAAATGGTTGACCTGGGGAGACCTTGAACATCTCAACACATTACACACTTGCTTTGAATTGAAAAAAAAAAAAAAACTGACGTTAAAAACGAAAAGACAACGCTAATGACATGCATAACTGGAAAGCTGCACAATGCTGCAAAGCTGCACTATGCCATTTACTTCACCACGACTTCCAGGCTCGGTACCCAACAGTATCACACCCAGCTGTGTACAATTCACACAGCTGTATCTACATATTAGGCAACCAACACATCACCACTCAGCACCCATTCACACAGGCAGTCAAGGTCATGCCCCCAGAAGTTCAAGAACCAAAAGGTGCACATACAACTGCATACATATAGTCCTAGATCACGCCATATGAAAAAGATGGTAGAGCAGACCATCGAAGACGATGACGGCATTTTTGCTTGAGATCCAGAAACACTCATTCTGGTGCAAACACTAAATCAAAGATGACCGGAAATGGGTGCGTGAAAATAAATGCTGCCAGCTTACGGAGCCTGGAGTCTTTGGCCTGAGGGAATCCATTGGGAAGCAGGTGAAACATCGCCTGAGACTCGGTATGTTCTTGGCTATTTGTTACACAATGAGCAGGGTAGATCTTAGTATGAAATATTGATTTCCGCAAAGGGGGTGATTTTGGTGTCGTTTTACCAATTGATCGTTTGGTTCTCCTGACGAGCATTTTCATCGGTTTTTTGTTTTCTATTCAATAAAATGAGCAGGGTAGATCTTTATAATTAGAACTTTCCTTTTTCATAATGATGGATAAACCCAAACACCTCTAACTTCTGTCATGTTGAGACGTCCACTCTAGCAGCCATTCTTGAACAATGATATACAATTGGTATCAAAATGCCACTTACAATGCAATGATGCAAGGTGCCAATGTGTTGAAACTCTTTTTATCATGTGAAACCAAGAATAGCTGTTACATGGTTATACGTCCCAATGTGCTTCGTTTTACCTATTTCCGATTTCAGATCAGCAACACTCTTTTCAGACTCTCTTTTAAAAATAATAAGCAAAAATTGTATAAAAAAATCCTGATTGATATGAGGAAACCTCATGAATACATGAAAAACAAGAATGAGCAATCAGAGATTGCAGACCCTTGCCAGGACTTGTTTTGTGTGGCAAATAAATGAAAGGATTTAGTAAATGAAAATTCGTTGATTGCAAATGAAAGGTCTAAATGGTCTAGTTGTAAATGTGTAAAGGTCTGAGAAGTTGAAAGGTAAAATAGTCTGAAGATCTGAAGGTTCAAAGGTGGAAAGGTAAAAAGGTCTGAAAAGGTCTAAATAGGTCTAAAGGGCTGAAATGGTAAAAAAAGGGTATTAAAAGGTCAAAGGGGTCCAAAAGAGTGTAATTTAAGGTCTAAAGGGTTGGAATTGTCTGAAGGGGTTTAAAGGGTCTTAAAATGTCTAAAAAGGGTCTCAAGGTCAAAGGGGTCTCCAGGGTATTAAAAGGTCTGAAAGGTGTGAAGATCTGAATGGTAGAAAGGAGTCTAAGGGTCTTTGGTGTTCTGAAGGGTCTAATTGGATCTAAATGGTCTTAGAGGTCTAAGGGTTCTAAAGGGTATAATGGGGTCTAAATGGTCTTAGGGGTCTAAATGGTCTTCAGGGTCTTAAAAAGTCTTAAAGGGTTTTAAGGGTCTAGATGGTTTTAGTGTTCTTTTTCGTCCTTGGGGTCAATTGGGTCTTTTGGGTGCTCAGGATTTTTAAGGTCCTCTGTGTCTTTTGGGTCCTGAGGGTCTTATGGGTCCTCAGGGTCCTTTGGGTCCTCCAGGTCTTTTGGCTTCTCTGGGTTTTTTAGGTCTTTGGGTCCACAGGTTATTTTGGGTCCTCATGATCATTTGGGTCCTCAGGGTCATTTGGGTCTTTTGAGTCCTCAGGGTCCTCTGGGTCTTTTGGGTTTGTAATCTTAATGGGTCTTGGGGTTGTAAAGGGTGTGAAGGGTTTTACGAGTCTTAAAGTGTCTTGGGGTTCTTAATGGTCCAAGGTAATTCGTTCACATACTCAGTTTGGTGTCGAAAAAAAGACAAAAAAACAAACGGACCCAAATGTAATCCCCTCTCCCCTGGTGAGTGTCACAATTAAGTGAACCAACTCAAACCAGTTGTTCAGTGCCCACAAATGTCTTCCCTTATCCAATTCCCATCAACCCAATGCAAAAGTTATATCCTTCTCCCATTAAATTAATACAAACAATTTTTTTTCAAGAAAATAAAGCACAAAAAGATGGTGGGATGACATATCAAAAATATGTAAACAATGTAGGGATGGTCACAAGGCATTATCATGTAAAACCATCCCTACGTCTTTCTTTGAATAATGGTAGTTACCTGTCCATCCCAACATCCATTTACAATCATTGTGCACATTGATTGTTTCGATGTATGAATTTGACCAATGAAAGATGAAACCACACACACACACACACACACACACACACACACACACACACACACACACACACACACACACACACACACACACACACACACACACACACACACACACACACACACACACACACACACACACACACACACACACACCAAAACAAGGAAACTCCTCACTATCCACAAAATGTTCTACAAAAATCAATGCAGGATGCCGAGACGAGAAGGAGGAAGATGGTAGTGCCCTGATTGAACTCGACCAAAATGTACAGATTGACAACAGTAGGGTTGGCTGAGAACATGAAAAGTTCAACAAACTACTGAATCCAAGTTGTACGCAAATATGAAGATAGCAAGCAAGCCAGAGAAGGTATCCTTAACCCCTCGAGCAAAAAATTTCCAAACACAGGTGTGAATGGAAGATGTCACTCATGAAACCGAAACAGCAACGGATTCAGCCCCAGCGATTGCAAAAATGAAAAAACAAAACAAAAATATCAACAGATATACGACAACTGGGAAAACGATAAAAGAGTAGGAACATATAAAAAAAAAAGAGTTGGAAAGAATGGGAAAAGGCAAAGAAGGCTCGTTGGAATGTCGAAGAAGAGGTCAGCTCAACTGGGACGGAGAACAAATCATTATTGTAGCGTCGTGGCAGGAGGTGAAGATCCTGCGATGTTCCGAACGGCTTAACTCCTGTGCAGATGCTCCAGACTAATGGCAGACAACACATGTGTGGGTCATGATGAGCAACACGAGGACCTTAAAGCTTTTAAAACCAACAAGTTTATTCCCTAAACCACAAACAACCAGGGGAAGATTAACCCGATGAAAGGAATATGATGGCGGGTTGGGAGGGAAGGAAGGAAATGCAATTAATAAATAATATACAGTGCCGAAAGAAAGTCTACATCCCCTTTCAAAATTTTCACCTTTTGTTGCCTCATACACTGGAATGAAATTACATTAAATCAGACTTTTCCCACTTTGATTTAAACATCATGACCCACAACTTCCAAATGAAAAACAAATTCTACAAATTTCAGAAAATTAATTAAAAATACAAAACTACAATATCTTGGTTGGATAAGTGTCCACCCCTGAGTAAATACCTGGTGGAAGCACCTTTGACAGCAATTACAGCTGTGAGTCTGTTGGGATAGGTCTTTATCAACTTTACATACCTTGACTGGGCAATATTTGCCAATTCTTCTGTACAAAACTGTTCAAGCTCAGTCAAGTTGCATGAGAAGTGTTGATGGAGAGCAATCTTCAAGTTATGCCACAGATTTTCCATTGGATTTAGGTCGTGGCTCTGACTTGGCCACTCAAGGACATTTATCTTTTTGTTCCTTAGTCACTCCAGTGTCGCTTTGGCTGTGTGCTTCAGGTCATTGTCACGCTGAAAGGTGAACTTCCGTCCCAATCTCAGCTTTCTTGCAGAGGGCAGCAGGTTTTCCTCTCGGATTTTTCTGCGTTTTGCTCCATCCATTTTCCCTTCTAGCCTGATAAGTGCCTCAGTCCTTGCTGATGAGAAACATCCCCATAACATTATGCTGCCCCCCACCACCATGCTTCTCAATAGGGATGGTGTTCTTTGGATGATTTGCTATGTTGGGTATCCACCAAACATAATGTTTTGCACTTAGGCCAAAAAGTTCCATCTTTGTTTTGTCAAACCACAAAACCTTTTGCCCACATGGCTTCAAAATCTCCGGAGTGGTTTTCTACATACCTCAAACAGGATTCAAGGTGGACTTTCTTGTGTAATGGCTTCCTTCTTGTCACCCTACCATACAGGCGAGACTTGTGGAGTGCTTGCGATAATGTTGTCACATGCAAACAGTGATCAGTCTATGCCATAAAGGCCTGTAGCTCTTTCATAGTTGCCATTGGCCTCTTGGTGACCTATTTGATCAATCTTCTCCTTGCTTGGTCATCCAGTGTGGAGGGACGGCCTGATCTAGGCAGGGTCTTGGTGGTACCATACGCCTTCCACTTCTTAATGATTGTCTTGACTGTGCTCCAAGGGATATTCAAGGCCTTTGAAATATTTTATACCCATCCCCTCATCTGTGCCTTTCCACAACATTCTCCCGGGGGTCTTCTGAAAGCTCGTTGGGGCTCATGGTTGAGTCTTTGCTGTGAAATGCACGACCCAGCAGAGGAAACCTACAGGAACAGCTGATTTCATTCTGAAATCATCAGAATCTCTACAAGTTAACACAGGTGGAGGCCAATTAACTTGCTGTGTGATTTTCATGGCGATTGGTTACACCTGAGCTAATTCACAATTGCTGTTATAAGGGGGGTGGACATTTATCCAACCAATATATTCTCATTTTGTATTCTTAATTAATTTTCCGAAATTTGTAGAATTTCTTTTTCACTTGGAAGTTGTGGGTTACGATGTGTAAATAATGGTGGAAAAAGTCTGATTTAATGCAACTTCATTCCAGGATACAAGGCAACAAAAGGTGAAAATTTTAAAAAGGGGTGTAGACTTCCTATCGACACTGTATATATATATATATATATATATATATATATATATATATATATATATATATATATATATATATATATATATATTTTAGAATAAAATTGACCTAAAGAAACTAAAGCGCATCACACCAGATTCAGTCACTGATGGGAAAGGAACAAAACTGGGGGGGGGGAGGTGGGGGCTCAGCTCCTGGTGGACAAGCAGGCAATTATGAGGAGGCAATGAGCAGGATGATGAGGAGAAGAAGACACACAGGCAGGTGGATGAATGAGGCAAGGCAGATAATGGGAAGATGAAGCAGCAGGCAGACAAAAACAGGCAGGATGACCTCCTCTCCTCAGAGACGATTCTCCTCACAAACACTCTTTTTCCTCCATCATGTTCTCCCCTCAGCCTCTCCCCATCGTCTCAGACTTCCACAGTCCTCTTCTCTTGAAACCCAACTGCCCGATCTGGCTCTTCCCTCTTCTCTCCGGGCAATGCTCTGCCCCTTTGGGAGCCATCTATAACTCTGCCCCTCTCTTGCCAAGTCCTCTGGTAGAGGTTTACATCGAGGTTATACGCACAATTTCCTGAACCACAATCCCGAACTATTTATTACCAAGCACCACCTCCTATATGGTGCACATACAAACAAGACATCCTCAAGCTAACGTGTCCCTACTTATTTCATCAAGATGGGCGAACTACTCATACACAGACCATGCTATTCTATACATTTTGACATAGTCCACGGGAATATCTTACTCCCTCCCCCCCCCCCCACAAACATAATATTATTAATGCCCAAAACCAGGGACACTACACGAATGGCTTCAAGAAAATGACAGGACTGAGTCAATCAGACAAGTGTCCATTCTGCAAGGTAGAAGCAGAAAGCATAAGCCACCTCCCAGCAGGATGTAAAAAAACTCATCTCAGAACAGCTGTACACACAAAGGCACAAGGTATGTCGAGTAATCCACTGGCACATTTGCAAAAATTTCAATATCCCAGTGTCAGAAAAGTCATGGAAACACAAACCATGATAACATTGATAACAATAATTGATAACAAGGAAGTAATGCTCATGTATGATATGATGATCCCACCAAGCATGGACACAGAAAACAAACCATTATGACCAGATATAGTATTTAGGTATAAAACAACAAAAAGGAAGGACAGCATCACTAATTGAGGTATTAGTACCCAGGGATTTCAGCCAAAACAACACAGAAATCAAGAAAATGACAAAATACCAAGATCTCAAAAATGAAGTCAAAAGATCCTGGAAGCTGAGGAATACCGAAATTGTACCAGTGATAGCTGGAGCAACAGGAATGATGAAATAAAACCTCATGAAGATCCAAAAAAACATTCCTGGGAATATTAATAAAAATGATCCCCATTTGGAAGCTGTCCGGGGCTCGGTGACAATCCTAAAAAGAGCCCTCAGAACAAAATTTTGAGAACAAGTAAAATTCACCGCTTGGTCCAAAAGCCTGGTGTTGGCTTAGCGGTTAGGGTGGTGGCTTGGGAGCCCAGGGTCCTGAGTTCGAGCCCTTTCAGCCGCTGAATTAACACTTGAGGGTTGACTCAGCCAGTCATCCTTCCGAGGGCGGCAAAATGAGCACCAGTGTACTGGTAATAGGAGCACTGCATCAGGGGCATAGCTGCGCCCCTAATCAATAATGCAACCAGCAGCCAAAAGGCTGTACATGATGGGCACCGCTTGGTCCAGAAATCATATGATTCCTTACTGAAACGGAGGTGGGCAATTTGAGACCTGGGAGGATGCTGTTTCCACCTTGTGAAACCCGCATGTGGAGATAACAACCAACTACACACACATACAGACAATTCAGCTATTCTGAACCCAAATCGAGAGAGATGTATCGTGTCATGTGCAAGCACAACCATTATTTCAAGATAGATGTCGGATTGCTTCACATCATATAATTTATCGTGACCATCCCGATCTTGTTTACACACTTTTTTTTGGTGGACCATCTTTTTGCATTTTTTACAACGTTAACATTACAACCTTAAGAAAATGTATTTACAGTTTTATTCACCAACTTCATTTAATGCCCGTCACACTTCAGTGATGACAAGTCGATGACAAACTGCATGGCTGCATGTGTGCGTGAGTGTGTGTATACCTGCTTGCAAGCTTTACGCATGAAAGAAAGTTCTTGCACTCTTTGCATGCAATGGTGGTGTTAGTCATTTGGAGGATCCATGCAAAACTCCAGTGGTCAAATGTGCCCTCTGTCATCAAACTAAAATACACAATTTGGTGTATGTCAGTCTGTGGCTGATACATTTGGTCGTTACGTATCAATCGCATTTGTTGATGTTGTTTGATTTGCCAAACTATTGATTTATATTGACAGTTGTCGTTATACACATTATATTGTGATTCTTTGTTGCATTTGAATACATTTAACGTAGTCATTATTCCAGTTAACCTGCTTTCTTCACTAACCTCACCCATTCATTTTGTAATAGTCTTGTCCAGTTAAGCATTAGGGAAAATTTTATTTTCAGAATCATTAGGTGTTTTTTTTTTTTTCATTGAGATGGAGCGTTCCTTCAGCTATGTATAACACCACTCACAAGTTGATAGCCCTCGGGCAATTGTGTCAGCGTGTCCCCACCAAAAACCATGCTGATTGGCAGGCATTGCCATGATTGGCAGGCATTTACCTTCATATTCCTATTCGTAGTGATGCACTTTTTTATATACCTGTATACATCGTCGAGGCTCGTAGAATAGCTGGCACACTGAATGGATCAGGATGGAACAGCCAAAAACAGGACACAAAGCATGCATGCCCGGAGAAGTAAATTCCAAGGAGGAAAAACTGGAAAATTAGGAGGGATTTGGGTGGGGTTAACGAGGGTAGTAAAGATCATGGTTTTGGATGAGGAATGATCTGAGATGGTGGTTAACAGTTGTCTTCAAGACCTGGAGGTAAGAATGAAATTGAAGAGGATGTGGAAGTTGGTTCCACAGGCAGGAAAAAAAGAGGAACAAATTTATGGAGGTGAGCAGTGATCCTGGATTTAGGTAGTTTTACCGAAAGAGGGTTGGTGGTGGACCGTGTGAGCCCTGCAGAAATCTGGGAGGGACAACGCACGGAAAGAGCAGAGGGTGCAAGACCAGAAAGGAGGTGATAGAAGAGAGAGACCCCTGACCTGTCTGCAATGGTGAAGTGATAAGCAAGTACAAGCAAGTATGCCTACTTTTCGTGGAAGTAGACTCAGCTTCAGTGTGGGAAATTCAAATGATCTTGATGGCCTTGGTTTCAACAGTGTCAAGCTGAGCACAATGTGAGGCAGTGGAGCCATCCCAGAGGGTAGAGCAGTACTCCATCAAGCTGTGGATGAAGGCCTTGTCAATGGATGGTTCAGGTGTGTCAAGGAAGGACTTTGCATGACGGAGGATTCCCAGTCGGCATCTGGCTTTGGAAGACCAAAACAGCTTGTGATTTTTTTCAAGGTCTGAAGAGAGGGAAGGGCTACAGCCTTCCTGTCTGAAGGATAAGGGATGTCAAGTCACTGAGATTGAGGGCTTCCATCCATTGTTGGGTGAGTTGAAGCAGCATGTCCAAGGTGGAGTGACCTGGTCTGAAACCAAATTGGTGATCTGAAATGAAGTTATTGGAGAAACAATGATTTAATATCAACTGCAATGATAGATTCCATGACCTTGCTGATGATTGGAGATAAGCTGATGGGTCTGGAATTAGGGTGATGAGTTGTTGCATCTTTTTTTATGGAGTGCAGTGATGTTGGTAGATTTTCAGGCAGATGGAAAATGACCTCACGCAAAATTATAGGGTGAAAATGGTAGAGAGGGGGTGTGCAAGAACAGCAGAGCAAGTTTTTAGGACATGTGAACTGATGCCATCCAGTTCAGTCGCAGAGTCAGAGTCGAGGGTTGAAATAACCTTCTCCACCTTCGCAGATGCAAAAGATTCAGAGTCCAGGAGCAGATGGGTTTTTTTTTCTTTGAAGTGAGGAAAGTATGTAGGATAATGTTGAGGAGGTAGAAGCAAGATACCAGGGAAGGAGGAAACAAAATGAGGAACACGGAAAAAACTTTCTATCCGATGATAGGTCTTTTCACACTTTCTAACCGAGGATAGGCCTTGTCCGGCCTTGAAAAAGACAAAATGAAATGAAACGAGAAGTAAAACATCGAATTAACATGAAAGATTGCACGGCATACAACACTAAGATGTAGACAAGACACAATAACATGAAACACGATGCGTCTAGTTAAAAAAAAAAAAACTCAGCTTTATGAGGTGGAAATGAGGAACTCAGATTTTCACCACACTTGCAGAAAACCCCCAAACCACTATCGGAGATGCCTCTTCGCAGGGGTTGTACCCCTCAATGCAAGTCGGGGGCCAAATCTTCCCCATTCTTCCCTAATGTCTGGATTTGTCAGGGCAGCATGATCACGGCCAAAGTACCGATCGTTCCTCATGGACTGGCCCTTTCCC
The DNA here is from genome assembly GCF_056783735.1 of Eptatretus burgeri. Lineage (NCBI taxonomy): Eukaryota > Metazoa > Chordata > Myxini > Myxiniformes > Myxinidae > Eptatretus > Eptatretus burgeri. The sequence goes on from NC_140967.1 coordinate 63,684,320, forward strand.
TCCTGTCTCTCTTTCTCTCAAACTCTGTCATGATTCTGACTTCATGAAGGTAGAGGTACACCATCGTGCATGTGGGGGATCTCTGGGTAGCTCCTGGGAGATCAATTGGCTGTTTCTATGGCGCAGGTTTGTGACAGAGAACTGTCCAGGGCTATACAACAACAACAACAACAACAACAACAACAACAACAACAACAACCCCAGACCAGAAGAACCTGAAGTTATGCCTACTTTTCATGGATTCCTTCGAAGTTATGAAAATGTTGAGAAGTCATGGATCTTCCCACTATAAAATGCAGTCGATTCATGTTTCAAGCATGTCTTGAGTTTAAACCATTTTTGAGTTGGGCTGTCTGAAAAAAATAACAATAAGAATTACAAATGGACTATTTTGGGTCGGTCAGTTTTGTAGTTCAGTGATGCTGTCTGAAAGTTTTATGTGTCATTTGATGTGAAATCATCCACAGATAACTGGGAGATACTTTTTGAGTTTATGCATTTGTATTTTGGTCGATATTTTTGAGGATTTGTGTTGTATCAAACCTATGGAGTGTCAGTCCTATCCCGACACAGGATGTCTCACAACTTCCAAATAAGTTTATCGATTTCCCTTCGTGTGCTGTCTACCCTTTATAGTTAGCATTCAACTCTTCAGATCATTTTGAGGTCATTGCTTGCCTCATGCTTTTTCAAAGTGAAAGTTAGTTGTCAAATAACACCTATTGTTCTCTAACTATCTATTGCTTCAGTCATCTCTCTCCACATGCCATTTCTCTGTCATTTGAGGTTCCCCAATGTCTCCGCACTGCACTATTTGGCAAACGGTTGGCGAAGAAACAACTTATCGCTTAGTTTTGTTTACCTCTTTGAAGTATCTCATATGTCATGTAACCAACCAAAATGAGATAAGCACTTTACTTGGGAAACTATCGGAGGGTTAATGATTGTGTATTGAGCATGTTGCACACACCACTGTGGTCATCATCATCATGCACCATGCTCAATACAAAGTGTCGGTTCTGCCTTGGCAGTTTGTTGTCTAGGGTTACAATCAAAAACGGGTCGCCACTGCGATGCATAACATCCAAACATATCAAGACAGTGATGTCAGAATATCAGGAAAAACCAAAAGGAAACATAATTGGGTTTTTTTGGCATAGAGGTGAAGCAAGTGTGTCACTAAACAAATAAGTTCAGACAATATTAGTAGAAAAGCAGAGGAAAACAATAAGAGGGAAGGGGGTATGAGGTAGCAGGGAGGAGCGCATACGTATAAACTACCACTTGACTGCTTGGACACACCTGAGTCCAGGTCATCACATACACGCTTTCTTTCCTTTGTAAAGGCCTCCATCCAGCATTTGTGGTCCTCAGGTTGCCGGGTGCATAACAGCAGTGATGCTTCAACTGGCCCCTTGCAGCGAAGAAGCAAAGAAGGCTTTATGGAGATGTCCGTGACTTCTTCGACCACAAAGTCATCCATGACCACACGGGACTTATAGTAGAGGACATCACGACGAATCAGGTCCTATGGGTTCAGAAAATCTCAGCAACTGTTCCCAACAGTTCTAAGTTTTAACAATGAAATTGAAACATTTTCCTGGCATTGTAAAGAAAGGTCAGTTGGAGAGACCAAACCTTTTTGCAGAGTATTAGTTGGTGGTCAAACAAAATAGCATAACGAGGTTGGGGCCGCCCATTTGGTTGGGGAACTATGGTAACATCCCCTGAATGGATACGCTCGGAACTCCTCACCAAGATGTCCTCACCCTGAAAGAATACAGAACTAGAGTTGGCTAATGACAGATGATAGTGAAATGTACAATTAATATTTTATACGATGAAAATGGTTTTCCTCAACTGGATTGCAATTAGAAACAGCATCACTGAGTGATCGGAATAGACTGATTTACCATCTACCTGTATCCGGGTTCCACATCCTTACCTCCCAATTGCAAACTTCAGCCTGCCACCTTGCTATTTTCTCCACGTTCTCCATACGTCTCTTTCGCTCGTTAATAAGGTTTGCGACGTTGCTCATGGCTGCCAGTGCTGAAGCTACCAGCTTGTGATCACTGCAGAGTCAGAAAAGGCCAAGAGGTCAAGGTTTGGAGAGGGTTGAAGGACAAAATCATGGGATTGGTTCCACTACCATTGTCAGGAAGTTACAGTTTGAATGTCAGCAATGATTAAAGCCAGAGTTTAGGACTTAGATAAAGCCATTATAGGGGTTACCTGTGGTCTGGTGGTGTGCATTTCAGTAACTCTTTCAATTGCAGGGGGTACTTGCAAATCTTCTGTACAGGATGCAGCAGAAAGCCATTGAGGTTGATACTTATCATGTCCTGGCGGAGACGACATTGCTCGAGAAATAGTCCATAGCTTTTGTTCTTGGAAAGGTGGGAAACCTCAGCACAGGCATCTGGGTGGTTGTTGCAATACTCGGAGTATATCTTAAACCTATCGCACTGCACAGGCATTGTCAAAGCAGAGGTCAGGGATCAAACTATGCTTCAATAAAAGGCAAATTATGACCAGAGCACAATTATGCTTACATTGTTAAGGAAGCAGGAACCAAAAAGGCTGAGATGTGAGTGCTGCACATCATATCCAGCCTCCAACTCTTGCAGGAAGCCCTGCTGGAAGTGATAGATCTCTTCAATGTTGCTGAAGATTGTAGCGAGCTGTTCAGTGCTGAACATGTCTGGGCGATTTTGGCACTGCTTGATGTAGCCCTATGGGTGAAAACCCATGTATCATGCAGACACAGTGACAGATAAATAAATATATGTGACAAAACAATTCATAGACATTTCAATAAGTGTAGTGGACAATTAATCATCTTAGATTCAATCTAGAAAACACAAACCACCTGGCAGATGTTCTTGAGGTTTTGTATATAGTCTCTTTCTGTGCGGAGAATCTCTTCGATGACATTGGCTCGTTTCTGCTTCCAATTGTTTGTTGAAAAGCCCATCCTGTAACCATGATCAATGGCAACCGCTGGGTCATTGTCTCCTTCAACTCCTCTTTTAACTTCATTTCCATCAACTCCATCAGCCTGATCACCATCTTCTGACAGCTCTTCTTGGTTCACACACAACTGCACAGAAGAGATTGTGGAATGAAATCGTGAGAGAAACAAGCAGCTGAAACACCACCAGCACTACCATCACTGCGATACGATAGTACATACCAAGACACTGGCCATTTATACTAAAAAAAGGCAATGCGTGTGTGTGTGTGTGTGTGTGTGTGTGTGTGTGTGTGTGTGTGTGTGTGTGTGTGTGTGTGTGTGTGTGTGTGTGTGTGTGTGTGTGTGTGTGTGAGAGAGAGTGTGTCAGTGTGCCAGTGTGTGTGTCTCCACCATAACTACAAAACCATAAAACCTAGCAGCCTGAAACTTTGCATGCATATGAAGAAAACTCCAAGGAAGTGCAAGAGTGAAAATTGGGTGATTGGGTTAATTAAAACACCTCTTTTGAAGATAACTAATGGCCATATTTAACTATATCCTTCATCAGGCGAGCTTCGGCCACCTCACTGTCTGGGGTCTTAAGGCGTCTCCGGGGATTATTTTTCCTGGCTCAACCTCACCTTGACTTGGAACAGGCTGCACCGATTTCTTAATGATAAAGTTTTTTTTTCACTTTCCTCACTCATATCAAATGCCTGTTCATCATAGCTACGGATCGTTGTATACATCGCTTTTGTAAGTGCTACAAGTTTTCAAATTAGGAGCTTGGAGCGATTTCATGCATTACATGATACAATTTTCCATGATCTACTCTCATGGACTAATTAAGTTTTATTATCGAAATATTATTTCGTTTTTTAGGATCAGATATTGTCTGGGCTAAACAAGTGTCGAAATCTGTTGTGAAATCTGATAATTTAAAGAAATAACGGGTCTTATAATGAAGCCGATATACCTATTTACTTAAAGCAAGCAATGCTATGTTCCCTCTGTCATACATACACAAGAAAATGTGAAATTTCCAAAGCATTAAACTTATCGTTTTCTACTGTTTGGAGAATTATATTGAGTAAACAAAAAATTTCGGAATGTAACAAAATTAACCAGCTTCATTGAGCTATACGATTCATTCAATGCTTGACCTCACGCCCTGTCCCCCCAGAAGGACTGCCTACCCATAGCATCTGCCAGATCTGTGTCTATATTTTCGGAGGTTTTGTGAGGTGCTCTACAGGGAATCAAAGCAAATCTGGTTTAAAAAAAAACAAAAAAACGGACGTTTTAAAATCCTTATAACTTTTGAGGTTGGCAAAATGAGTGCCAGCATGCTGGTATCCTGTGTCGGAGTGGCGACCCGTCCAGAATTGTGCCCAATAGCCAAGGAGACTGCTTCGGCAGCACCAACGCTCTGCACAGAGTATGGTCCCAATCTCCTCCTCTCCTATAACTTTTGTGCGGACACCGAACCGATGTACCACACGACACATGCACAGACGAGCAGGTAATGGTGGATTTTTTGCAATGTTTATTTCACGGGCGATTGAACTATGCAATTTTTCCAGGGTGGTTCTGCATTAAGCAGCAACTTTTTTGTGGATAAAGTTATTTTTCGAACGAATTCATTTTATTTCATGAACTGCTGAGTGCGTGGTGAAGATGGCCTTTGAAGTTAAAGGTATCGTTTATGGTATGCAGCGACATCCTGGCTAACCGTTCCTCATCAACCATTTAATTTGAGGGCTTAAGCCACTTGCCGAGTGCCCATTGTCGATAGCTGTACCATGCTACATCATTCTGAGTGAGCTGTTCACTCTCTGCGGATGCTTTTGCAAGGCCACATCCTTCAGAGCAAGTGGTTCGTGCTCCGTCACCTTGAGGGAGTGGTTCGTGCTCCGTCACCCTGAGGGAGTGGTTCGTGCTCCGTCATCCTGAGGGAGTGGTTCGTGCTCCATCACCCTGAGCGAGTGGTTCATGCTCCGTCACCCTGAGGGAGTGGTACATGCTCTGTCACCCTGAGGGAGTGGTTCATACTCCGTCACCCTATGGGAGTTGTTCATGCTCCATCACCCTGAGGGAGTGGTTCGTGCTCCGTCACCCTGAGCGAGTGATTCATGCTCAGTCATCACCCTGAGCGAGTGGTTCATGCTCCATCACCCTGAGCGAGTGGTACGTGCTCCATCACACGAAGTAACTGGTTCGTGCTCCGTCACCCTGAGCAAGTTGTTTGTGCTCCGTTACCCTGAGCGAGTGGTATGTGCTCCATCACACAAAATAACTGGTTTGTGCTCCGTCACCCTGAGCGAGTGGTTCATGCTCCGTCACCCTGAGCGAGTGGTTCATGCTCCATCACCGTGAGAGAGTTGTTGTGAAATAACACCCGATTTTCAAGATGTTTGCAGTATTAAAGCGTTTTCTAAATTACCAAGCCAATTTTTTTCCACCCGTCCCGTGTCGCTGTTTATAAAGCATAATGTTTGTGTACATCTTGAAACTTCTACAAAAAATGTAATGTTGTTTTTCTGTAAAAGCTACTCAAGGTTGCTGGGTTGTATACAGTAGGTACTGTCGATAGTAGTCACACTGATTCCATCCTGCCGATTACCCAAAAATTGCCGATATCGGCCAAGCATGTGTGTGTGTATGTGAATGTGTGTATGTGTATGTGTATGTGTATGTGTGTGTTTGTGTGTGTGATTGTGTGTGATTGTGTGTGTGTGTCTGTGTCTGTGTCTGTGTCTGTGTCTGTGTGTATGTGTGTGTGTGTGTGTGTGTGTGTGTGTGTGTGTGTGTGTGTGTGTGTGTGTGTGTGTGTGTGTGTGTGTGTGTGTGTGTGTGTGTGTTGTTCATAAAGCATAGCATATTCTTTCTGCTAACTCACCTACCCCAACCCCCCTCTCTCTCTGTCTGTCTCGCTATCCCATCCTTGCTCCACCCATCCCAACACAGTGCAGTACCCTCCTCCAGCATCTCCTCTCTCTCTCTCTGGACATATCTGGACGGTGTTTGTTTCCAAACGTGTCCGGGCAGGGTGTGTCTCCAGACGTGTGCTGGCGGTGTTTATGTCTGGACAGGTGTTTGTCTCCGGATGTGTCCGAGCAGTATTTGTCTCCGGCCAGCTTGTTTTCGGATGCATTTCCCAGGCTATGTTTGTCTCCGTATGCGTCCGGTTGATGTTTGTCTTCGGACGTGTCTGGTTTGTGTTTGTCTTCGGACGCGTCTGGGCAGTGTTTGTTTCCAAAGAGCTTTGCTCCAGACACATCTTTGCGGTATTTATATTTGGACGGGAGTTTGTCTCCGGGCTTGTCCGGACAGGAGTTCGTCTCCGGACGGGAGTTTGTCTCCGGGTCATGTTTATCGTATAACCAGTAGAAAATGTATTTCAGACATTATTTGGTTTCCATCTTCACTGTTATTCTTTGCAGAATCATTTTTATGAGATGGCATGAATCGTAATTAACGCTCCACCACACGTCTGCCTTCCCTTCCTCTCACCTCACACTGTCTTCCCTTCCACACCCTCCTTGCTCCCCCTTCCTCTTCTCTCCTTTCCCCTCCACCTCTTCACTCTCCCCATGCTCTTTTCTCCACCCATCTCTCCCTCTTCCCCCCTCTTTTTCTCCCTCCCTCCTTTAGTATTACCATCAGCGAAGCGACAGGTGGTAGTTGCAAGTTATTAATATGACTCCCACCCAAATTCCACTACCACTGCTGCAACTAAAGCACCACCATTGCTGCTAATACCAACACCACCGTCAGTACTACCATGAATACTACTATCACTAATAATACCACTATAATTAAAACAACTATTACTGCAACCTGATCACTTAGGACTACCACCTTACCATCTGTGCACCACTACTGATTCCACTGTTATTGCTTCTCGTCACTGTAAATTAATAACAAAGATGAATAGGGCCAATGTAATACATTATCGTTATTTCAATAATAGTGATTATTAATTTATTTTATCAGGATTAGATGATTTGGGGGTTCCCAAATTTGACATCAAAGGAACAGAGAGAAAGAGAAAGGGAAGGAGAAAGGGAAAGGGAAAGGGAGAAGGGGGGAGGGGAAATGGAGACAGACACAGAGAGAGAGGGATAGAGATAGAGACTTTTGTATCTTTTTATAATAAAAATAGAAAAGAAAGCCCCGAAATGAGAGTTACATTTTCATTTCAGAGAAAGAAAGGAAAAACCAAGAAACAATTTCTGAAGAAAGGAAAGGATGAATCGGGTGGATTATATGCAGAACATTTCACAAAAGGATAAACATTCCTCTCGGACTTTGCAAATAACTTCCTTTATACATCATTTTGATTCGAACTGTTGTAATCTTCCAGTTACTGAAAGGAAAGCAAAATCCAATTGAACACGACTTACTACAAGGGTTTGGAACAAGAACAAAGCATCTTCATCATTCACTCCAACACCGTCAAGTTTTCTTTTCCTTGACTTATATATTGTTGTGGTTACCAAATTCGCAAACCACCATTCAGGTCCCTTAGGTGAGATATCTCGGTAAGTACATGTGTAGTTAGGCCCAAACCCGTTGTCTAGTGGGAATACATGTCATTTATGCGTGCTGCGACTCTTCAGGATAGCCGTTTTTCTTTTACTATCTTTATTTTGGACCAACCGCCATGATTACCACCACAACCACAACATCAACCACCAACCACAACGCCGCTTCACCACAACCGCCACGACCTTCACGTCACACCTCGCAACCGTCGCATCGCCACCGTTCTTGCGCCGCCTGTGGGTGCCGGTGTTGGACTCGTGCAGGGCGCGCGCCGAACAGCGTGTACAAAATCACGGATTTTGTGCTTCAAAAACGGATCAAAAACGACACACGCCCACTTTTTGCCGTCCAATCGGTGAGCGAGGGGCGAATTGGCCCCGCCCCCAGGGCATTGGAGGGCGATCGATATATGCAAATTTATGGATCAAAAAGCATTCACGCCCACTTTTTCTCGGGCCAATGGGGAGCGAGGTGAAAGGTCGAAGGGAGGGGGTCAAAGATGAGAGGGCGAAGCTACGGGGCTGATAAAAGGACCGTGTTCGTCAGTCCAGAGAGTAGGAGAGTCGAGAGGGAACAGAGAGTCAAGACTTCGCGGGCGGTGGAGTTGGCAAGCAGGAGCTGGTCGTCGTGTGCGTTGGAGTCGGAACGGAGGGGACGGAGCTGTGGAGAGGCAGCGAGGGCAGACGAGGGGGTGCTCGCGTCGTGCAAGGAGCTGCACCCCAAGGAGGCCGACAGCGCGACCTGGCCGAGGTGGAGACGCTCGTCGCGGGACAATAAAAATCCTCTATACCCCGAGCATCAGCAACCCCCTCCTGTTTCCCCCCGCGCTGAGATAGTGCGACCAAGGGGGCCCCTTTCCGACCCCCTACCAGACACTGTCCGCGAGGCCCGCGGAGTTGAGGCACCATCGCCGCTCCGCGTCTCATCACCAGACGGGTAGGCCCGACCCGGTTTCGGCCTCAGGCCCGCCTCATCTTTGAGGGTATTCTTTTCCTTGGTTTTGGGTATGTGTTGTCGGCGCCGTCTGTGAAGTAAAATTGTATAAGTGTTGCCGTGTGCTCGTATAATCGGTATTAGATCTGCATTGTCGCATTTGCTTTTTGTGTAAATTGAATTGTGTTTTTCTTTTCTGTGTGCTTTTGGTGGAATTGAATATGTGCGCTTTCCGTTCATCGCGAATAAATGTGCTTTGTGTTGAACTGTTTCCCGCTTCGCTTCGTCATTTCCTTCATTGAATCCTCATCTTGCTTCACGTAAAGGGTTGGTAGTGGGCTGAATACGCCCGATAATTAATCGAACCGTCGAGGCCGACGATAACACCGCTCGGTTATCCCGATAGTACGGAACGGGTCGCTTAAGTGGCCCGTGTCCGAAGTCGACCTGCGGCGAGGTGCGATCGCCCGGTCTACCCTCCACGTGGGTACTTAGGTAGGTCGAATTTGGCGAGCAACCCTATCCCACGCGGGGGCTGATTGGCTCGATCGCGGTGAGACCGAAAGGTCCACCCGTGACTGGTTCCCGGCATTAGTCCGAGAGGGTCACGACTGGATTGTCCGTCCGGTGGGCGACGTGCCGCGATTCGAGTTACGTGGCCGTCAGCACGCCGGCGGGCGCGAATACCGTAACAATATACTGCCATCTTTGCCTGAGCAAGCAGGAAATTGGCGAACACAGCATTGGAATTTTTGTGTGGGATATCCAATCCATAGATGAACACACAAGTGTTAAAAATCAAACCAAACCTCACAAAACAATTCCGAAGTAAAATAAATAAAGGTGCCAACCATTGGCATTCAACATCGATGTGAAAAAGGTTTTCAGATTTCTTACAAAAAGGACATTCATCGACAAGCAGATTTGAAAAACGATGTAACAAGTGATTAGAAGGAAGGATCCAGTGTACTAGTCTCCATTGGAGGTCGCCATGTCGTGGTGGTACAGGAGGGTGATAAAAACCTTTCCAGTTAGGAAAATAAGGGGGAGAACAAGGTAAGAGGTCTCTCCATCGAACCTTCTGCTGTGTTATTTGCTGTTGCGAAAGAAATTTTACACAACCCAAATAACGGTCTTTTTGTTTGGGAAGGCCATTGAAGCCTACGTTAAAAGGAGGACAAGGAAGAGGGCTGGCAAGAGAAAAAGCACACACGAGTTCAGGAAAGGTAGAGAGAGAAGGTATTCGATGTGCATTATGTTCATTGCTTTGGTGGTCTTGCTCCCAAGCAGGTGCGAGCTGTGTGCATGTCCAAAGCACACTACCTAATATGCATGCCACGATTCGAGAGGATCGCACACCGACCAGGCTTGCCAATGCATCAGCTCCGATCCAGCTGCCGTTTGGGCTGAGAAGATCTGCGACAGATTTAACGCCCTTGTCGGTAAAGCGTTGAATAAAACACCTATCAGCAGGCATATCATGGAAAAAGGAGTTGTAGAACAAAGGTTCTTCCAAAAACATCTGTTTCGTGTAAAAATGTGTAGCTCTTGTTATTGTCAGAGCTTGCCACGCATTTTGCATGCTCTGATAGAAACCAGAGAGGGGGGATGTGTCGATTTTGGAAAGGTCCATCAGGAAAAGAGAGTGGTCATAGCCTAGCCTCCCAGCCTGTTGCAAAAGGTGACGAGCGACGTTGACCCATGGTGGAGAGGGTCGCATGTATAGCATGCAAAGAGTAGCCGAGAGTCGAAAGGCCATTAGCTGGCTCTTTTATGTCGACCAGGCCTTGTCCTCCATCGGTCAGTGGTAAACTGAGGACCCCAGGTCGCAGCCAGTGTTTTCCGTCCCAGAAAAAGGACACGAAGCACTTCTGGAGCTGTTGAAGCAACACCGCTGGAGGATGCAGCACGAAGAACCTGTGCCATAAGGTAGAGGCCACCAGTGTGTTGATGACCAAGACCCTTCCACGAAATGACAGTTGTGTGATTAGACCTTTCCATTTTTGCAGTTTACCCTCAACAAACTCAAGCAGACCAGCCCAATTTCTTGCTAATGTGGTATTATTACCCAAGAACACTCCAAGGCACTTCACACCATCATTGGCCCATGACAGTGGAGCAGGAAGTCTTGGCGCCAAGTAGCACAATGGACCGAGCCAAAGGGCGCTTGTTTTGTTCCAATTTACTTTGGCTGAGGAAGCCTTTTCAAATAAGGACAAACAATAACGAACGATGTTAACGTCATTGATATCTTGTACGAATACACACACGTCATCGGCGTATGCCAGTACCTTGATGGGCCGTTCAAGCTGGGACAAACTAACCCATGTTAGTCTACAGCGCAAAGAAACCAGTAGGGGTTCGATGGAGAGAGCATAAAGCAACCCAGAAAGAGGGCAACCTTGTCTAATTCCCTTGTTAATAGACAAAGGTGGAACAAGTTCATTGTTTATCTTAACCACACTATAAATATTATTGTATAGTATTTTAATATAAGAGATGAAGGTTGAACCAAGTCCAAACCGCTCAAGTACTTCGAAAAGGTACCGATGATCAACACGGTCAAAGGCTTTCTCCTGATCAAGGAGAAGAAGTCCTAAATCTTTAGGGTTTTCCTTGCACAGTTCAATGATGTCTCTCACAAGGGAGATGTTGTCATGGATGGAATGTTTTGGGACACAGTAACATTGGTCTTCTTCCAACAACGAGGATAAAAAGGAGTAAGTCGCGATGCCAGGGTTTTTGAAAATATCTTATAGTCCGTACATAACAGGGAGATAGGACGCCAATTTTCAATTCTCAGCATGTCTCCCTTTTTTGGGATGAGGGTAAGAAGAGTTCGTCGGCAACTCCGAGCTAGCTCTCCAAGCTGGCAGCTTGCGTTCAAGGTGTTAATGAGTTCTGGACCCAATAAGTGCCAAAACTTCCTGTAACATTCGGTTGTAAGTCCATCCAATCCAGGTGCTTTCCCAATGGCAAGGCCGTGCAGGGCAGTGCCAAGTTCATCCAAGGTGATGGGTCTTTCCAGTTGGGAACGCCCATCTTCACACAACACTGGCAGGCCTACGGAGATCGAGGCGACACTGACAGGATTTATTTGTTCCATTGAATATATTTTCGAAAAGTATTCCTTCACGAAAAGTTTGATTTCTGATTGTGTAAAGGTAATGGATGAATCTGCTAATCGCAGCTGAGAAAGCTGCTTACTGGGAAGACGTTTCTGTAAGGAAAAGAAGTACTTGGTTGGTACGTCTGCCTCATTCAGGTGTCGCACCCTCATCCGAACTAAGGCACCACGTGCATTCCTCTCGGTTATTTCCTTTAATAAGGACTGTTTCTCAGTGGTTTTTTGTATGTTACTATTATTTTGTCCGATGACCCGTTGGAGTTGTAAAATCTCGAACTGTAATAATGCTTTTACTTCATGGTCAGCCCTTGTTGAGAAAAACTGGTACTGTTGACAGAACCCTTTAATTTGGGTTTTTACTAAACCCCACCATATCAGCGGGTTAACGGAACAGCTTAACTTCTCTTCTCGGAGAGCCGTCCAGAAGGATTCAAAGACCTGAATGAAGTTGAGGTTTTCTAGTAAACTGTTATTGAATTTCCAATGAAAGCTCCCTGGACGTGGTTTAGAGAGTTGAATGAAGACTCGAGCTCGGAATGGTCGGAGAAACCAGAAGGCACGATATCGGATTTATAAACTCCATGTAATAAATGAGAATTTACATAGATGCGATAAAGCCTCCCAAGTGAGATGTGGTTGTTTAAACAACGACACCATGTATAAGACCGATCAGAAGGGTGCTGCACGCGCCAAATATCATGAAGATTATATTTCGCAATGATGTTTGCAAAAAGTTTTGCGGTACATGGTTGGGGTTCCGGCCCGTTCCGGTCAAATGAAGCATTAACAGTACAGTTAAAATCGCCACCAATAATTAGACAAGTCTGCAAATCCAGTGTTTGCAGGAATTTTCTCAGTTCGGCAAAAAAGGAGATCCGCTCGTCATTTTTGCTTGGAGCGTACACATTGAGAATTGTGAACTTGACCTGATCGATAGAGAAGGTCACAGAGGCAAGGTGTCCATCAATAATACTCATAAAATTAAGGCAGTACGGATGGAAATGTTTCCCTAAGACAAACATGATGCCTGCCTTCGACGTGGAGTTGTTACTGAAGAAACATTCCTTGTCAATAAATAGTCACCACTGAGCCTGAACAGATCGGACAGCATGGGTCTCTTGTTACAAAGCTATGTCGAGACCGTTGACCTCGACCAGCTGTTTAATTTGGATCTTGCGGAACGGACTCCCACCACCATTAACATTTATCGTTCCAATCTTGAAACTGGCCATGAGGAAAATAATAGCTTTGAAGAATAAGATCAGAAGCAGGATAATTGATTAGGATCCCTTTCCACCTTGGCAATCAGTTTTTTTAAGCGGTGACAGTGTGTCTGGTGGAAACCGAATAAGTCAGGCTTACGTACGATAGCCTGAGCACACTCAAGGAAGGACGGTAGATCTGGAAAGTATTCCATCAGGTTTATATTGCGTTTCCTATATGTATTTTGTAAGAAGAGTCTTATTTGTTCAAGGGGGGGGGGGGTAGGACCTTGACTCGTCGGCTTCTCCACCGTTTCCACCTGACTGTTCCTGTTTGCTTCCTCCAGGTCAGATTCGTCAGAATCGGTTTTAGTTTCCGAGTCACACAAGCTTGTACTGTCCTGCATATCAATACTGTCGTCAGTATTGATACACGGATCTGTACTGGTTACCACGTCTATGTGCTCTTCCATTGTGGGAACATCTCCTGGTGAAGTAACAGAAATAACCGGGGGGGGGGGGGTTGATGAAACAGAAACACCATCAGTGGATGTAGCGATCTCGCTTCCCTCGACCGTAACGGTGTTATCGACCTCCAACGGCATGGGGGTATACAGTACTTTGGGGGAGGGGGTCACTTAAAACATCTATTTTAACATTTCCTGCGTTTCCAGCTTCACCCCGTGATGGACTGGGAGCAGTTACAGGGTTAACATTTGTTTCACTATTTCCCGCTGACAAGGATTCAGGATTAACATTTCCCGAAGTGACGGCAGGTTCATCACTAGTGGTCTGTGTATCACCGTCAATGGACTTTCCAATAGGAGAGTTTTTAACAAGTGAAACAGTTTCATTTACTGCGAGAACAGGTAAAGCGGTCTCTGTAAGGGAGACGTCTCTGTCCTCAGCGGCAAGTAGGGTAAACTTGTTGGCCGTAGGTACCGGGTCCATTCCGGGTCCATTCCGGGTAGGCCTTGTAGAGTGATGTCAGTCACGACTGCGGGAACATTACCGACAAATTCCTCGTTTGTAAATGCTCCTTTCTTCTGGGTTAAACGACCATCAGGTAAAGTCTTTCTCTTCCTTGATGAGACGATGGTGAAACCATCCCAAACATTCGTTTTGCTGTTTGGACTATCGGACTGAGAGGACTGAGCCTTCTTACCGGACACGGAATTCGCTTCCTTCACAGTCGAGGAAGAAGAAGAAGAAGACGTATTCTTGTTGACGAGGTTTGTTTCAACGTTTGACGAAGTCGCCTTTGGGCGAGAACGTTTCAAGTGTCCAAAATTAGCACATTCGAAACATTTCAGGTTGTCAGTGGCTACATAGACTCGGTAATCATGATTATCAATTTTGAGTTTTAAAACAATGTTCAAGGTTCTTTCAACGTTAGAGGGAGGAAGCACCACACGAGCTTGTCTCCGAAAAGACATCACATGATTCGTCCGATCGTCCTGGCTACGTAAAGGTAACATGGTGATTTGAGAAACCACAGAACCATAACGAGATAGTTCGGAGATCAGTGTCTGATTCTTCAGGAAAGGAGGAAAGTTCGAGATCATGACCTTCACGGCCGGAGTGTCGAGGGGGGAGACGAGCACGAAATGTCCGTCATCTGTTGATAGTCCGGTCGATACAATTTCGTGAACCAGTTCTGTCTCAGACACGAAGATTACCACACGTTTGTTCATTCCTGAGGCTGCACAAACTTTGTCAGTTCCGACTATGTTTCCAGTTGCGATAACGAGATCCTCGATGCTGACGTCGTCGGATGGGACACAGACGACGCCATGTTTTCTTGTTAATGCTTCAAATGCCGAATAACGGGAATAAGAAGTCATGTTTAGGAAGGGGGAGGAGGGGTGATTACTCTCGTGCAGTAATTAAATACGAGCCGAGACAGGTTTCTAAAGGAAATAACACAGCTCGAGTGAAGAAAAAACGATCAGGTGAAGGCCCGGGATGGGCTGCCAACGAAAAGCTATCCACAAGAAGCTGTGGGCTCATTCTCTCTCTATCTTGGGGAAAAAGGTATGCGAGGAGAAAACAGGAGGATGGGGAGCGGAAGAGATGAACCGAAGGCCAAACCGTGAAATAACAAGGACAGATGGGCGGGGTGGGGTGGGGTGACGACGGCGCGAGGGAAGGCCGAAGTGCGAGGTCTAACGAAGAGGGGAGGGTGGGAGCACAAATAATGATGCGTAGAAGGAAAAAAAGGAAGGGAGGTAAAAACGGTGCGAAAGGGGATAGGAAGGCGAAAAAAAACAGGGCAGATCACAGCTCCCCAAGACTACACAGCCACCATGACACTCCACTCGACTCACCAACAGCCAGCAGGGGGCGAGAGAGGGAGAGAGGGAGGAGAGAGAGAGAGAGAGAGAGAGAGAGAGAGAGAGAGAGAGAGAGAGAGAGAGAGAGAGAGAGAGAGAGAGAGAGAGAGAGATAGAGAGATAGAGAGATAGAGAG
The DNA here is from genome assembly GCF_056783735.1 of Eptatretus burgeri. Lineage (NCBI taxonomy): Eukaryota > Metazoa > Chordata > Myxini > Myxiniformes > Myxinidae > Eptatretus > Eptatretus burgeri. The sequence continues at coordinate 63,699,555 of NC_140967.1, forward strand.
ATAGAGAGATAGAGAGATAGAGAGATAGATAGAGATAGAGATAGAGATAGAGATAGAGATAGAGAGATAGAGATAGAGATAGAGATAGAGATAGAGATAGAGATAGAGATAGAGATAGAGATAGAGAGAGACAGAAAATTCTGAAGGTGAGAATGGTATTAACTCTGACTCGGTCAATGTGAACACCCAGAGCGCCATGAATATAGGGATGGGGAGGTACAGTTGTGTTAAACGGGGAATTTGCAATGGGATTACTGAGTGATTGAAAATGTAACTCTTTTCACCTTTATTATGTACAGTATGTTGCCACTTTAGCGTCACAAAAGTAGTGATCTCAAAATGCACGTCGTAATCCTATTGTTACTTTGGACCCCAGCCCGTCCCCCGCATGGCGGGAGATGGGGTTTTGCAATCACGTGTGTGTGTGTGTGTGTGTGTGTGTGTGTGTGTGTGTGTGTGTGTGTGTGTGTGTGTGTGTGTGTGTGTGTGTGTGTGTGTGTGTGTGTGTGTGTCCGTCCGTCCGGGTGGTAACTTTTTTCATAAAATTTTCAACAAAGCTTTATGAAGACAATATGGAGAAGACAAATTAATAATTTGGTCAAAAGGTCAAAGGTCAGCATCACATAAAATCCTCGATTTTCTTCTAATTCACCTGAAATTCTCATTACAATTTGAGCTTTTGTCATGAAACTTTCAACAAAGCTTTATTTTGACAAAATGGAGAAGACAAATTAAGAATTTGCTGAAAAGGTCAAAGGGACCATGTAGCTTAAGGAAGAAGTCCAAATACAAAGCAAAGGTCTTGTATTTTCAGATGCTTTCCAGTTTTATTTGTCATATTTGCTATGACAATAAAAAAAAACACATGTCAATAAAATAGTATTGCAGCTTTAACTGCAACAAAGCATACAACTGATTGAAGCAGTCACATACAAAGTCAAAAGCACTGACAATGGCAAAACTTGTACCAATGGCCTTCATATAGCTGCCAAGATGCTATACCCACCGTACACATGCAAACATTCTGTGTGACACAAATTGCACAACGTACCCTCACAAAGTTGGCAGGGAACCATCCACGCGTCTCCCCGATTGCTCCAAACCACCACTGTGGATACGTCACCCCATGCACACGAACCAGCTGCCCCGCACGCAGGCCCAACTCTGAAGCATTCATGGTCACATGGTCCCACAGTGCCTCAGCATACACTGCACAGCCTGTGGTGAGCAGCTGAAACAGCAAATGACACAAGCAGTGCATCATAGACTGGTGTCATGTTAAATGAGCTGCCAACGCAGAGTGGGAAGAACACCAAGACAGCTGGTTCACCACAAGGCAAGAAAATCATGAAAACATTAATCTACCATTGATTGTTCCTGCAGAATGAAACCCTCTCCTGTTTGTCCTCTGTTAACCCTATGCCAGTTGTTCCTGTGCATTCATCTACACATACCATTTTACACTCTCGGTATATGTTCGTGTTTACATAGACCCATATTTTGTTTTGTAGCTTTTAGTCCCCCCACCCCCATATCCATATCTATCTATCTATCTATCTATCTATCTATCTATCTATCTATCTATCTATCTATCTATCTCTCTCTCTCTCTCTCTCTCTCTCTCTCTCTCTCTCTCTCTCTCTCTCTCTCTCTCTCTCTCTCTCTCTCTCTCTCTCTCTCTCTGTGTGTGCTAATAAACATGATATAATTACACAATTCTTTCCAAAAAATGAAAACAAGTTATTGCACATGTGGTAAGACCTTCAATGTTCTGCATTATAATCTAACTAGATATCGTTTAAAATAGAATAAGCATTGAATAGTAGTGCTGCACAATACTTAGTACAGTTGAATTAAGCACAATGCAGTATGATGAGCAACAGTGTATTACGATGAGCTGTGATGCAACACAATTATGCAGAGTGCAATGCAGTTAGGTATGATGAAGTACGTACGTGGAGACACAATTCAACACTATGCGGCACAATGAGACATGCTGCAGTACCATAAGATGATGAGACATGGTGCATCATGATACAGTGCAGCACAACGAGACATGCAATGTAGCACAAGATGGAGCAATCAGACTTTAAATGCATTATTGGATTCATTCATTAAAATTCGTTACCTCCGTTGGTGAGGCTCAAGCACGAGCAGTGAATAAATCCAGGCAGGAACAGCGATAAGAGTGGTGGGAACAGAAGAGTAGATTGAGAAAGAGGGAAAGATTAAAAAAAAATGTATGAAAGATGCTCAAGCTCAATGTAGAGTAGACTAGACGTGAGAAGGACAAGGAACTTTGCACTCAGATACAACATCAACGATTAAGTGTTCAAGCTGGACCCAGCTAGCTGGCTGGCTCAGGCTTGGTGAGATAGCAGGTTGTTATACCTTACACCAAGATGAGATCCCTTGGTGTCCTGTGCATGTATAAAACTCAAAAAAGTAATTGGAAATCTTGAAGATATGAGCTCACAAACCTTGGACATGTTCACATTCTCTCCATAGTTTGATGGCATTACGACAAGATAACATGTTTGCACCAACAGTTTGATCAGCTCTTCCATTGCAGTGAGGCTGAACATTTCTTCACACAGATCTGTAACTCTTTGCTTCACCTGCCCTCCAACAGACCTGTGCCAAAATAGGTACGGAAGAGGCCGTACGTGAAAAACATCCATTCACAACCATAAAAAGAGAAGGTCTTCATGTAACCCTGTTTTTACAGTGTCATTCCAGATCCAAAAGAGTGAATTGCACAATCACAGGTTGTAAATGTTGTTGTTGTTGTTGTTGTTGTTTTATACCACCATTTTATTGCCATCCCCAAAATTGTTACTTTATGTTATTCTATACACGCATTGTAGTCTATGTCACAATAAATCTTTATTTGTTCTTCTTACTACTCTATTGCTCGTTCAAAGTCTCTTTTCTTCCTCCTCATCATCTTCTTTCATTGGCAATCTTTCACAATTGTTTCCATCTAATTTCTAATCACCAACCTCTCCTTACTTTCTGTCTACTCAATCCTACAATTATTAAGTTTTTTTTTTCATTCTTTTTCTCCCCTTTTTCTTCTCTGCCCTCTTTATAACTTCCTATCTGCAGTTTCTTCCAAATGTTCTTCTTCAAGTCCTCTTTCCCCTTATCTCAAGACCAAGTCAGCAGAAGCATAAGCACCAGATTGACAGCAACCAGCAGGAACAGAATGGCAAAAACCACAGCATTTTGTGTCTCAGGGCTAAAGTTGCAGTTGAACAGCTGATAGACAAAAGAATGTCTTTCCTTGGATGCATGGGACCTCCCACGTACTCCCAATGCCATCCCTGACCTGCCTTTCCTATTCCTTCTGCACTTCCCTCGAATTCACCTTTACAATCTCTGCGAACGCCCTCACCTTTTTGCGAGCGATCGACTTCTTCGTAGATGTCTGCTGCTTGCTTGATCTTGTATTACCTTTTTCTTGTAGATACTCGTGCCCTTTCTCTGCTTCCGTGCAGAGCTCCTGGAATATAATCCTTCACAATGAAAGCAGACACCTTTCTTTTCAAAATGCTGTTGTTTTGAAATTCTATCCGGACAGTTGTCTGTCTCTGTCTCTGTACATGTAGCTTGTCATACACTCTTGGTCTGTACCCTCAGTCCTGCTTACCCTCTCGTTTTCTCTTTGCCCATTTTCACATCTCGGAGACAAAGATGGGAAAATCTTTCCTCGAGAAAGCAACCAGAAGGGAGAGAGACAGAGACAGAGACAGAGACAGAGACAGAGACAGAGACAGACAGAGAGAGAGAGAGAGAGAGAGAGAGAGAGAGAGAGAGAGAGAGAGAGAGAGAGAGAGAGAGAGAGAGAGAGAGAGAGAGAGAGAGACACTGCAACGAAAACAAGGAAAGATAGAAATAAATAAAATTAATAGGCAAGATAGAAAGAGCGAGAGAGAGCAGTATACAGGCTCAAGGTATTATCGCTTGTGCACAGGATGCAGAGAGCAGAGAAAGAGATGTATGGCCAAAAGAGAGCGACGGAGCAGAGTCAGGGGAGGAGAGCAAACACATACAGATGGGTGGGGAAATGAAGCAAGAAGGAGGGGAGAGAGAAGGACCATTTAGAGGAGGGGGGTGACATCCTCACCAAAGCCACACCTATCATAGCATGTGGGGGAGATTTATCATCATGAACAATGACAATAATGCTCAACAAAAAGCTGCAAGGGAGCATCATTGATAATATAATTCAGACAATGGATATTTGCTTCTTCATCTCCATAAACTTAAAGGCAAAAACAAATACTGTCTAATATACCAAAGCCGAGAATCGAAAGAAGAAGGCAGTGATGAGGAGAGAAAATAAATGCAAGAGAAAGGTGGGATGATGGGAGGTGTTGCCCCTGCAGTAAGTGAAGAATCCCTCTTCGTATGGCTTTGCCTGGCCTTGCTTAAAATTCATTGCACGAAGCATTCTGGCTTCGCGTTGTTTGCCCGTTTTTTTCTTATTTCCCCTCTTTTCAACATTTAAATTTGCAGCCACCTTTAGTTCTCTTGTTCAGGGAATGCGACCCCCGAGGTATTAAAATAAGGAAAAAAAAATGCAGCAAAGAATGTTGGGTTGGCGAGAATCCGGCATTAAAATTTTCCCAAAAGGCACGATGCGGAACCGCTGATCATGGTTGTTTCAATGATGGTTGGCTCCTAAAGTTAATGAGCTTACTTATACAAGGAGAGCTGCTGAGTAGCAAATTTTGAGCCAATTCACATTGTGAGTACAGTTGTTATTGAGAAAGAACAAGGTGTGGGCATTGGAGCAATCCACGCAGTCGCAACTGATGCCATTATGTGGCTGTTCAACCCGAACTGGGATTTATGAGTTGCTATGCATCAAGTCATACACAATAATATTTACAGCATCCAGACAACTTTAGCAATCTGAATTCACTTTTAATTTCTTAAATGAGGAAGTTTCAATCATAATGAGTTATAGCTCTCACATTTAATTATCTGTAACCATCAAGACCTAGCCCTCATGATAAGCATGGCCTACCTTGGTGATGGTGTGCTGCTCCCTGCTGCCTGTTAGTGGACCAAGGCACGACCTCGAGTCTGAAGAGTCTTCAGAATAGTCATCATCATCACTGCTTGACGCCCCTGGCACAGCTCCCAGGCCGCCCAGCCCTTCTTTGCCATTTGTCCAGCCTTCGCCTGAGCACACAGAGCCTGGCTCGATCAAGCATGCAAACCCGATGTTTTGGTTACAATAATATTTTTCTTTACTTTCACTTGTTGAATTGAGGAATTAAAGAATCTTAGCACTTTTTTGTGTAATTGTCTTTCTTTAAAACAATGAGAATGATGCATGCAATTTGTGTGCCGAGCATGTATGTCAGAGATCCCAGCATCTCAAGATGCAGCAG
>NC_140967.1:63709959-63749959 GCF_056783735.1 Eptatretus burgeri
TTATTGACATGGACCCGTGCCTTCAGATAAGACCTCTAAATGATTTAAATCCATTTATTATGACCTGGCATATATACTTTAATAGTGCATGCACTGATGTTAAACACAACTAATAATGTGTAACGATAAAAAAGTCATGTGCTTCTGAAGACATTATTTTAAAGTAACAGCACTATTATACGATATAAGGCAACATAATATTTTAGGTTGTCTGGTTACTCAACCACTGGTTTCATCATCGTCGTCGTCATCGTCATCACATTCAGTCTGAAATGAATTTGCACACCCTGATCCTTTGCAGTTGCTACATGCAACAGAGCACTCAATGTCGTGCTTCTTGCATGTGTACCACGGCGTTGTTTGCATAGACGAGCTCCAGAACTTCTTGTAACCCAGATCCAGCCATTAAATGCCCAATGGACCCCAGGAAATTCATCTCAGTGTGGAAGCCTCCAAGTGTCAGGACAATGTTGCTCAAGTCGCTTCCTTCCGGTTCAGCATCGATGATCAAGAGGGCCTTCCACCATATTGGTTGATCAAAGGTAATGATTGGTGTGGCATTGTCGCGGCAGGCATGCTCACTGACAAGCTTCAGTGTTGAGAAGATGCATGTGGTGTCACTGGGATTCATGTCGATCATTGGAAGTAAGACGAAGGATGATGTCCCTGGATGATTTCCCTGGATGATTGCCATGCTGTACAAACTGCATCATCCCAGACCATGCTGGCCTTGGTGAGGCAAAAATGATGGCTGTCTTCCATATAAGATCCAGGTCTGCCGTTGGGTCTTGTGCCCCCATAGTTACAAGCTTCTGGTACATCACTGCATCTGTTCCACCACCTACTTCCCTGTGGAACAGAATTGGAACTCTTCCCACCATGAATATATCAGCGGTGACCTTTGCTCTGAGGATGGGATTGATGGTCTTGGTAGCTGGTGTAACGGCAACAATCATCCCCATACCATGGAAGGTGTTGTTGCCATCCAGGGTGCGAATGTTGTGGTCCACATTGTCAGCAGCATACTGAAAGAACTCACCGGAGAAGCCAGGAATGTCAGTCCTAAGCGACATCACAGCATTGCAAACAAATCTTTGCACCTCCTTGTAGGAGCAGCAGGATCCAAGCTTGTGAAGCGTATCGACCAGGAAGCATGATGCAAAGTGGTGGTGGACCTGCACTCCTAACCCAATCTGCAGTGGCGTCAGAATAACTCTTGGTCGGGTCGCCTGCATGATTGCTTGTCTGATGGAGGCAGTTTTCATGCCGGCATTTTTTACCCCAAGCAACCCTTTCAGTAGAACCCTGAGGCTTTCTGGAAGAAAGTTGATGGCATCCTCTTCAGACTTCAGTGATTCATAGTCAGGATATACATCATGGTATGTTTCCACTGATTTGATGTCATTTTTGATAAGTTTGGCTGCAGTTTCAATAATCCTCTTCTTCTCTGTTTCGGGATCAGCTTTTCTGTGAGCATAAGAGTCCTGGAGGATCGCTTTGGCTGTACTTCTGATGGTAACCCCATTTGGCTTCACATTAATCTCGGTGTGGATGATTCTGTCACCAAACTGCTCCTTCAGTTTGAACTTCATTTGCGTGTAGCCATATGCTTGACATTCTGAGCCTTTGAGATTGTTTTCCATCCGGCTAACAAGATCATTGATTGTGATCTGTTCATTGTCATTTTCTTCAAGAAAGTTCGCAACTTCCAGAAAGGCATTAAATCTTTCTTCGTCTTGTGGCCGACCCAGTTTTGTTTTCTTTACCTCAGTTTCGCTGTTCTGGTGAGCTGCTAGCATTTGCTTCTTGGTACGGAAATTTACGCTGCACACTTGGTGATACACTGCATCTGCAGCATGCAGGTCATGCACATGCAACACACGAGCTTTCACTATGACTGCCCAGGCATCTCCTCTTTTATTGCAAGATTTCAAGAGCGTATCCTTGAACTCAACTGTCCTCACTGGGAATACAGTCCAATCAGAACTCTTCCTCTTGGTCCCAACATGTGCTGACCTCCCACAGAACAGACAGTCTCTGTCATAATAGAACTCCTTCTCATCAGCTGAGCGTAGTCGCACATGCCTGTCGACTTGCTCTTGTTCTTTCTCCTTTAGTGCTTTCGCTATTTGTTGTTGGCTGGTATATTTCTTGCGGCAGACTTGATGAACCAGTTCCCCAGGTGATGTATGAATGTCATCATTTCTGGATTTACTTGCTCGGTTGATGGCGTCACTCCCCTTTTCAGTAAGTGTGGATGGTGGCTGTCCGCCCCCCTCTGCAGGGTCCTTACAAATGGCACATCTTGGAGGGCCACTCATTGTTCAGGATGTGATGGCACTGCAATAATGTAAAAAAAAAAAACATGAGTATTCATTTTTAAACGACAGTAACTGTGCCAAATAACCACACATGAATTTCACTGATTGCACATTTTACAACTTTCAACTTAACCGTTTTTACAATGCAAATCCCTTCAATTTGTTGTGAATTTCCTTTTGAACATGCACTGTACTGCACCCAATATCATGTCTCATGTAAAACAAAGTTTCTAGTAGATTGTGGATTGTACTGAACCCTTTGTGTGGACATCAGACAAGCAGACGTGCAAAAATCCATTATTTTAACGTGGGCGGCAATGGAGAAAAATGCCATCACCGATTTCAGTACTTTTCAATAGTTTCCACCACTTGGATTCCTTAGGACTTTTGATAAGTTATAAAGGACATATTTATGAGAATAAACCAGTTGAAAGAGTTTCTGTTGCAATTTGTGTGAGGCCATGTCATATAATGCTTGTACTATAATGAAAAAAATCATTTCAAGAAAACAAAAGATAGCTCCAGCGAACTATACCACTGAGGTAGTTTGCATTGATCAAATTCTCCGGAAGAGTACTTGACTGAATCGGGAATTGATTTTTTAATAATTTTTTTCGTTGCCCGATTTGAACGAAACTTGATACTGCACACCGCAGGCGAATAGTGAGTGAGGTGGCCGCAAAATTTTTGCACTATCGAGCACCGTTTTGGCTGTATTTCGGGAACATACTACATACATCTATACAAGATGAGAGTTTTAGTAATATATAGAAGATATATATATATATATATAATTATATACATATATATACATATATATATACATGTATATATACATATATATATATATATATATATATATATATATATATATATATATATATACATATATATACACATATATATACAAGTATATATCCATATATAAATGTATATGACTAAAATAAAGTGATCAACAGCCAAGTTAATATATACACACACATATATATATATATATACATATATATATATATATATATATATATATATATATTTTGTTTGTATGTATGTCCCCCAATAGCGCCCACAGTTTGCAAGCTAGACCCGACAAACCATGCATTTTCTAAACCAGCATGATGTGGGAAAGGTTACAGGACAGGTCAGTGGCGGATCCAGGGGGCTCAGGGGGCTCGAGCTCACCATGTGTAGCGCCCACAGACTGCCGAGGTAAATTATAAATCCAACCTCACCCCCAGTGGTGGGAGAGAGAGGCGTGCCGGCAACACGGCATCCATAACGAAGGAAATGAAAGTGAAAGTGGCAGCGTCACAACCAAAACGAAAGTAACAGCGTGTTGTCTGCGACGAATGCAAGTAATTTTTGTGAGAACAGCGTGTTGTCTGCGACGAATACAAGTAATTTTTGTTAGAACAGTGTGTTGTCTGCGACGAATACAAGTAATTTTTGTGTTGTCTGCGACGATTTTGTGTTGTCTGCAATGAATATACAATGTGTCCAACGTGTCTGGAAAGTAAGTGGTTTGAATATACAATATGGCATGCCCGACTCCACCCACAATTTCCTCTCAAGGTGCCGCAAATCCGACTCCAGAACAGATACTTCATGACGCACACATGCAACTGACAGTATTCACCAGCAGTTACTGACTAAAATTTCCATCGTAAAACATGGACTGACCACAGCTGCATCTCACAAGGACACAAATGATGCAGTTGCCAGACTCCAAAATCTGGAGACATTTATTACGCTTGAGATGAACCCTTTGAGAGATAAGCTGTACTTCATTGGTCGTGGATTTACAAATCGGCACATTCGAAGGATAACTGCTCAAGAGCACACCATTGCATATTTATGTCAACTTTTCCCTAAGTGTTTCCACCAGTGTCCATTCAGTCCACAGTCATGTAATTGATGCTGCTGTAAATCATATCTAGAATTTTCACATTTTCCATGGGTGTTTTCACCATGACATGTGACCATAGTCCACAGTCGTGTAATTGGTGCTAATGTAAATCATATCTTTGAACGATACACTCAATACAGTTTATTTGGTAAAAAAAAATGACAGCTTTCTTCTACCCAATTCCCTTCAGATGCCGAAAGACCACCCTACTCGAAGAAACACGGCGGCTGTTGGTTGTAATTACTCCCTGGATTCCCCTGGATCCATTCGTTCGTTCGTAAGCAAACATGCCCCGTAAAGAATGATTAGGACGTAATTCTGCTGCAGCCGATGCCAAGAAGAGGGCCCGAATGACAGAGACAAAGATTTGAAAACACTGAGTCTTCTCCAAAATAAAAAACGCAATGAATCTGCCCGAGCAGCCGAGTCTCCGGAAAGCAAAGCCCGCCGTCTTGAATATCAGCGTGCACGCACTGCATCTACCCGAGCAACCGAGTCTGCTGAAATGAACGCTCACCGTCTTGAAGATCAGAGTATTCGAACCACTCAACAAAGAGAACGCGATGCTGCCAATAGGCCAGCACTGACTTATGACCCAAATGATCTCCATGTTAAAGCAAACATTGGGCCAATGGACAAGCTCTGCTGCCACTGTGGTGCAAAAAAAATCAAGGCAGAAAAGCCTGGCATTTGCTGCTCAGGAGGCAAGGTTATCATGCAGCCATTCCCTCAACTAACTCAAATCCTTCAAGAGCTCTTTTCAGGAGAAGGCCCCATGAGCAAGACCTTCCTGTCCAATATCCACGAGTACAATGGCTGCTTCTCAATGACCAGCTTCGGCCATAAGGATGCCTCTGTGCAGGGATGGAACCCAAGCTTCAAGATTCAAGGCCAGGTGTTTCACTGCATCAGCAGCCTCTTACCGCCAAATGAAGGCAAGCCCAAGTTCCTCCAGGTGTATTTCCTTGACCACTTCACACAGCAGACTGAAATCAGGGGCCAGAACAGGCGCCAAAATCAACAGATTTTCGGGAACTTGACTGAGTGGTTCCAAGACAACAACCACGACGTCCAACAGCTCAAGACCACCAAAGACATCATAGAAGAGGACAATACTAAAGAACGGAAGATCGTGATCATCCTCATGGACAATGAACCAATGGAAAATCGATGACATTGTCATTAGCCTGAAGGATGGCGCCCTCAAGAGGATGTCTGAGCTCGACGCAGCCTATGACCCACTACAGTATCCACTCCCCTTCCCTTACGGCACAGATGGTTACCATATCTACATCGCTGGTAGGAATGGACGCAAGGTGACTCAACAGAAATTCTCCAACTGTCACATCATGGTAAGGGATGGCAAATACCTCCTGGAAGTTGTCACCTGCATTTTATTTTTCTTTCTTTTTTTAGTTCATTTACATTTTCATTTATGGATGTTGTCCGATGATTCTGTGATGTTTTCCCAGTGTACTGGTTTTGATGTCCACTGGCCCGCAAAATTTCAGCTTTCTACGTCACCGGGAAGGTACCGATCTTTAATATCAGTTTGTGAGTCAGTGAGTCGGTCAGTGAGTAAGTCATTCAGTGGTTAGAAAGAGCTATAATATATACATACAGAATATATGTAGATATATAAAAAAAAATTAGATATATATTTATATTTACAGACTGTATATATTTATATACTAGTAGTAATGCCGGCGTTGCTCGGGTGAGCAATAAAGCCCGGTGTTGCCCGGGCTTTCTTGCAAATTTCCTGAATAGCTGTTAGTGGTTAGGGGTTAGGGTTAGCGGTTAGGGTTAGCGGTTAGGGTTGCAGTTAGGGTTAGCGGTTAGGGTTAACGGTTAGGGTTAGGGTTAGGGTTAGAGTTAGCTGTTAGGGTTAGGGTTAGGGTTAGCTGTTAGGGTTAGGGTTAGGGTTAGGGTTAGTGTTAGGGTAGCTAACCCTAACCCTAACAGCTTGGCGTAGCGGAGGAAAACAGCGCCCGGGGCAAAGTGGAAATTTGCCTCCCCGTCGGCCTTAAACTTGGGTGGATTTGAATGGAAAATCCCATAAGGGATATCGATTTTTACGAAAATCGGAAGTGTTATGGAAAAAAATTTATAGCCAATGACCTAAGTTGGACCAAAAGCCATAATTGTACCGAATTTGAATGGAATCCGTTGGAGTTTGTGAAAATGCATCAAAACGAATTTTGAGGGGCCTCTTAAGGAAGACAATAATATCATTAGTATATGTGCCAAATCTTGTTTCATTTCATGCAGTAACAAAAATCTGATGGTGGAACAAAGAGAGGGGCATGCCAAAATATATATATATATATATATATATATATATATATATATATATATATATATATATATATATATATATATATATATATATATATATATATATATGTCTTCTTCTTCTTCTTTCGGCTGCTCCCGTTAGGGGTCGCCACAGCGGATCATCTATATGATCCGCATAGTGATTTGGCACATGTTTTACGCCGGATGCCCTTCCTGACGCAACCCTGGTCCCCTCTTACGACACAGGGATGTATATATATATATTATTATATATTATTATATATATTATATATATTATATATATACACAGGGATTTTTTTCAAAAATTTCAAAGTCCCATTGCTCGGCAATGGTGGCGTCCATAGCAACGGTGCTCAAAAGCATACAACTAGATCCTGGTATGAACCTACCAGTCAAGTTTCATCAAAATCGGTTGACTCCTCTGGCCTCCAGAGCTGTCCATTACATACATACAGACAGACGGAAAACCTGAGAATAACGGTAGTCCAGCGACCACTGTATATATATATATATATATATATATATATATATATATATATATATATATATATATATATATATATATATATATATATATATATATATATATATATATATATATATATATATATATATATACAGTGGTGGTATGGTGCATTTGCAAGGAGTTGAGGTGGGGAAGGTGGATGGGTTTAAATACTTGGGATCAATTGTCCAAAGTAACGGAGAGTGTGGGAGAGAAGTGAAAAAGAGAGTGCAGCCAGGATGGAGTGGGTGGAGAAGAGTTGCAGGAGTGATTTGTGACAGAAGGGTAGCTGCAAGAGTGAAGGGGAAAGTATATAAGACTGTCGTGAGACCAGCTATGTTGTATGGTTTGGAGGCAGTGGCGCTGACAACAAGACAGGAAGCGGAGCTGGAGGTGGCAGAGTTAAAGATGCTGCGATTCTCGTTGGGAGTGACGAGGATGGACAGGATAAAGAATGAGTATATTAGAGGGATAGCACAGGTAGGACGGTTTGGAGACAAAGTGAGAGAGGTGCGATTGAGATGGTTTGGACATGTGCACAGGAGGGAAGCGGAGTATATCGGGAGAAGGCTGCTGAGGATGGAGCCGCCAGGTAGGAGGAGAAGAGGAAGGCCAAATAAGAGGTTCATGGATGCGGTGAGGGCGGACATGTGGGTGGTTGGAGTGTCAATGGAAGATGTGGAGGATAGAGTGAAATGGAGACGGATGATCCGCTGTGGCGACCCCTAACGGGAGCAGCCGAAAGAAGAAAAGATATATATATATATATATATATATATATATATATATATATATATATATATATATGTATATATATATGTATATATATATACAGTATAGTGTGTGTGTGTGTGTGTGTGTGTGTGTGTGTGTGTGTGTGTGTGTGTGTGTGTGTGTGTGTGTGTGTGTGTCAGTCAGTATGTGTGTCTTCTCCATAACTCCAAAACCATGAACCCAGCAGGCCCAAACTTTGCATGCATTCTAAGGGAACTCCAAGGGAGTGCATTAATTAAGTCTTGGTGTTTGGGTAAATTTAAACACCCCTTTTGAACATCATTTAAGGGGTGCTTATCACAAAAAACAAAACAAAATAAGTCTTGTGAAGATGGTGGCGGGCCATCTTGGTTAGCTCTCTGTCAGCTTGCTGGGGTCTAAAGCCGCCAGTTTGATTAGCCTGCTCAACAATGCCTTGACTTGGTACAGGTCGCAATGGTTTGTTAACGATAAAGCACTTAAATTTTATTTTGTACTTTCCTCACTCATATCATCGAATGCTTGATCTTCATCTCGACGAATCGCTGCATACGTCACTTTTGTAAGCGCTGTAGTTTTCAATTTAAGCCCGGTGTTGGCTTTGTGGTTAGGGTGGTTGGCTTGGGATCCTAGGGTCCTCAGTTCGAGCCCTGTTGGCTGCTGAATTAACACCAGGTGGGGTTGGCTCAATTTGTCATCCTCCTGAGGTTGGTGAAATGAGGACCAGTGTACTGGTGGAGGGGCACAGCCTCAGTGGCACAGCTGTGCTCCAAGAAATGGTTGAAGTGGTGACCAGTCCAAGATTGTGCCAAATAGCCAAGGAAAAAGTGCTTTGGCAGTTCCAATGCTCTGTTCAAGAGTGTGGGTTCAAGAAGAAGAAGAAGAAGAAGGTTTAAATGTCGGAGCTTGGAGAGATTTTATACATTATACGATGTGATTTTCCATGATAACCTTGCACAGACAAATTCAAGTATATAATTGAAATGTGATTTCAGCTTTGAAGATTGTACCTTGTGGACTAAATAAGTGTTGAAATCTGGAGTGAAATCTGCAAATGGTAAGATGTTTTTCATTTTTCAGGTGTGTACCATTAACAATCAGCTTAATATTGCTTGCCAAGCCAGCCGTTCCTTATCAACTGTTTCAATGGTGTGCTTGCTTGAGTGTTTAAGCCACTTGGTGAGCACTTCACAAGTTGCTTGGTTGTTTGTTTGCAAGCCATGGCGATACACGGCAAAAGTACTGGCAACAACACTCTGCACTGTCCCTCTGCAAAATACAACCAAAAATACATCGATCGATGTACAAAGTTCAGACCTCACCAGCTTGCTTTGGCCCCAAGGTGTCATTCGGTGTCTCGGGCGGTGTCTCACCCACCCGAGAGCAGCCGTTGCACATCTGAAAATGTTGTGCAGTTTTATTTTACACGAGCAAATACTACCCGTTGCTTCGCTGATGGTGATACCAAAGCGGGGAGAGAGAAAAAGAGGGGGGAGGGGGAGAGAAGGGTGGGGGAGAGAAGGCTGGGGGAGAGAAGGGTGGGGGAGAGAAGGGTGGGGGAGAGAGAGAGCGGGGAGAGAGATAGAGCGGGGAGAGAGAGAGAGCGGGGAGAGAGAGAGAGAGAGAGAGAGAGAGAGAGAGAGAGAGAGAGAGAGAGAGAGAGAGAGAGAGAGAGCGAGAGAGAGAGCGGGGAGAGAGAGAGAGAGAGAGAGAGCGGGAAGAGAGAGAGGGAAGAGAGAGCGGGGAGAGAGGGGAAGCGAGCAGGGGTGGCGGAAGGGAAGACAGTGTGAGGTGAGAGGAATGCAAGGCAAAAGTGTGGTGGAGCATTAATTACTGCCCAAATGCGTCAAGAGACAAACACAGCCTGGACGCGTCTCGAGCCAAGCTTGCAGAGACTACTTGGACATGTCCGGAGATAAACCCTGCCCAGAAACGTCCAGAGACAAACACTGTCTAAACATAACCACCGTCCGGATATGTCCAGATACAGAGAGAGGGAGAAACAGAGGGGGAGAGACAGAGAGAGAGACAGAGAGAGAGAGAGAGAGAGAGAGAGAGAGAGAGAGAGAGAGAGAGAGAGAGAGAGAGAGAGAGAGAGAGAGAGAGAGAGAGAGACACACAGACACAGACACAGACACAGACACAGACACAGACAGAGACAGAGACAGAGAGAGAGAGAGAGAGAGAGAGAGAGAGAGAGAGAGAGAGAGAGAGAGAGAGAGAGAGAGAGAGAGAGAGACAGAGAGAGAGAGACAGAGACAGAGAGACAGAGACAGAGAGACAGAGACAGAGAGACAGAGACAGAGAGACAGAGACAGAGAGACAGAGACAGAGAGACAGAGACAGAGAGACAGAGACAGAGAGACAGAGACACAGAGACAGAGACACAGAGACAGAGACACAGAGACAGAGACACAGAGACAGAGACACAGAGACAGAGACACAGAGACAGAGACACAGAGACAGAGACAGAGACATTGACTTTTGGGGTCCTTTTATTACAAAAAATATTTTATTATTACGGGTGGAAAAAAACTTTGGCTCAGTAATTTATAAAATACATTTATATGGCAAATGGCTCTGAAATCGGGTATCATTTCAGAATAACTCACTCAGGGTGATGGAGCGCAAAACACTCACTCAGGGTGACGAAGCACGAACCACTTACTCAAGGTGATGGGGCACAAACCACTCGCTCATGGTGACGGAGCATGAAACACTCACTCAGGGTGACAGAGCATGTACCGCTTGCTCTGAATGATGTGGCGGGCAAAAGCGTCCACAGTGGGTGAACGATTCGCTCAGAAAGACGCAGCGCGGTGCTGCTGTCGACTGTAAGGCGTTCGGCAAGTGGCTTAAGCACTCATGTAAGCACTTCAATTAAATGGTTGATAAGGAATGGCTGGCCTGGCTGTCACTGTATATTATATCGGATCCCTTAAACTTTAAAGCTAGTCTTCACCGTGCACGCAGCAGTTAATTAAATAAAATGCATTTGTTTAAATTATGACTTTATCCACAAAAGAGTTGCATCTTAATGCAGAACAACCCTGGAGACATCACAAAGTTCAATTGCCCATGAAATAAACATTGCAGATAATCCACTATCTTGCATAGGTACACCGTAACCCGGTGTGTACCAGATAACCCGGTGTGTACCCTGGTTAGAAGAGGTACACTGTATCCCTGCGTGTCGTAAAAGGCGACTAAAATGGTTGGCGTCAGGAAGGGCATCCGGCCATAAAAACATCGCCTCCAAAGGAAACCATGATGAGTACAACTTATGGGCAGAGTACAGCCCGAAGAACCCCGTGGGGGTCCTCACCCCCTCTCGTTAAAACTCAAGGTGGGAAACCCGATCGAAGCAAGGGAGGAAATTTTTCCATTTATGATGACCAATCGTCTGATGCCCCACGTGGAGATCGGTTTCTGAGGTTTGGTACATGGAATGTAGGGACAATGACAGGGAGATCTGGAGAAGTGGTTGAAACATTGGTTAGAAGAAGAGTGGACATATGTTGTGTGCAGGAGACATGGTGGAAGGGAAGTGGTGTGAGAATGGTGAAGAGAAGGCAGGGGCAGAAGTATAAGTTTATGTGGCAAGGGTGCCCAGAAGGCGTGTATGGTGTTGGTGTCATGGTTTCTGAGGAGTTTGTAGACAGTGTAGTGAGTGTGACTTGAGTGAGTGAAAGGTTGATGATGGTGAGAATTGTGATCGGAAATCTCTTGGTGAACATCATCTCGGGATATGCCCCGCAGGTCGGTTGAAGCGATGAAGAGAAGAACATGTTCTGGTGTGCGATGGAGAAGTTGATGGAAAATGTGAAAGATGAGGAAGTTGTTGTGGTTGGAGGAGACTTGAATGGACATGTGGGAAGGAGTACAGACGGCTTTGAGGGAGTCCATGGGGGTTATGGATATGGTGTGAGAAATGGAGAAGGTGAAAGGATCTTAGAGTTTAATGATGGAGCTGATTTGTTGATTTGTAATACTCAATTCCAGAAAGCGAATAATAAGCTTATTACTTACACGTCAGGTGGGTCGACGACAACCATTGACTATTGATGGTGCGTCGGCGAGATAGGGGAAACCTCCAGGACACAAAGGTGATCCCAGGGGAGGAGACTGTTTCGCAGCACCACCTGGTTGTCTGCGATATAAGGGTGAAAGGTGCGCAGAGAATTCGGCGGGTGAAGTACCAACCGAGGATGAAGGTGTGGAGGTTGAAAGAGGCGACAGTGTAGGAAGCATTAAGAGAGAGGCTGAGTATGGTTGAAGATAATGTGGTTGAGCTTGAAAATGGTTGGATGTCAATGAAAGATAGTTTATTGGGAGCCGTTGGTGAGGTATGTGGATGGACAAAAGGACCACCGAGGCACTCGGAAACATGGTGGTGGGGTGATGAAGTTGGAAAGACGATTGAAGAGAAGAGGAAGAAGTTCAAGGAATGGCAAAAGATGAAGTATACGGTGGAAGAAGAGGCTGCACATGAAAGTTATAAGGAAGCCAAGAAGGCTGCAAAGAAAGAGGTTGCAAAGGCGCAGGGGGCCCATAGGAAAATGTTCGGAGAACGCTTGGATTCGGAGGAGGGTAAGAGAGCGGTATTCAGGATCGCAAAGCAGATAGCGAGAGAGAGATTTGATGTGACGGGGGTGAGTTGCTTGAAGGATGAAGTGGGACAAATTGTTGCGGACTCAGATGGAATTAAAGGAAGATGGAAGAGATATATGGAAAGGCTGTTGAATGTAGAAAATGAGTCGAGAGTAACCCGGTTTTAGGACCAGCAGAGAAGATAACTGAGAAGGAAGTTGAGGAAGCTATAAGAGCAATGAAGAGTAGAAAAGCAGGAGGACCGACGGGAGTTGTGGGAGATATGTTGAAGGCAGCGGGAAGTTGGGGTGTGAAGAGAATGACAGAGATATGTAATCTGGTGGTGAAAGAAGGCCGCATTCCAGTGGATTGGGAACTCAGTACCCTCGTCCCTCTGTACAAGGGGAAAGGTGACCCTCTGGACTGTGGCTACTATGGAACAATAAAGTTATTGGAGCATGGAATGAAGGTATTGGAAAGGGTGTTGGAGAAGAGGATAAGGAAGAAGGTAAAGATTGACGAAATGTAGTTTGGATTTATGCCAGGAAGAGGAACGACAGATGTGATTTTTATTGTAAGGCAGTTGCAGGAGAAGTACATGGAGAAGAGGAAGAAGTTGTTTTTTGGGTTTGTTGATCTGGAGAAAGCATTTGATAGGGTTCCACGTGAAGTTATGACATGGGCATTGAGGAAGTTAAGAGTGGAGGAATGGTTGATCAGAGTAGTGATGGCAATGTACGAGAGAGCACGCACAGCTGTAAGGACGGAGGATGGGAACAGTGGTGAGTTTGAGGTGAGGGTAGGAGTGCAGCAGGGGTCGGTACTAAGTCCACTTCTATTTGTAGTTGTGATGGAGGTGCTGGCTCAGAGGGTAAAGGAGGGTTTACTGTGGGAGCTGCTGTATGCAGATGATCTGGTGTTGATTGCAGAGAGTATGGATGGACTGAAGGAGAAGATGAACAAGTGGAAGGAATGTATGGAGGCAAAAGGTTTGAAGGTGAATATCGGAAAGACGAAGGTGATGGCAAGTGGTAAAGCATGTGGTGAGGTGGAAAGGACTGGGAAGTGGCCGTGTGCTGTGTGCAGGAAGGGTGTCGGAGTGAACTCCATTCAGTGTACAATGTGTGCTGAATGGGTTCATCGAAAATGTAGTGGTGTGAGAGGGTCATTAACCAGTGTGGCAGCTACATTCAAGTGTAAGGTGTGCATCGAGGGAGCAGCAGATGAAGGAATTGTTGAGTTGGATCTTGGAGATGGTGTGAAGCCGGAAGGTGTGAAAACATTTTGCTATCTCGGAGACATGCTGAATGGAGAAGGTGGATCAGACTCTTCGACGGTTGCTAGAGTGAGATGTGCATGGAAGAAGTTTCGGGAACTGAGTGGCGTGCTGACAAAGAGGGGAGTGTCGTTGAAGCTGAAGGGAAAGGTGTATGCTTCATGTGTGAGGAGTACGATGATTTATGGGAGTGAGACATGGGTAATGAAAATAGAGCAGCATCAAAGACTGGAAAGGGTGGAAATGTGAATGGTTCGGTGGATGTGCGGAGTATCGTTGAGAGAGAGAGGAAGACAAATGATGACTTGCGGAAGATGATGGGAATAGAGTCTGTGATGGAGGTTGTGAAGAGAAACAGGTTGAGATGGTTGGGTCATGTGTTGAGGAAGGATGAAAGTGACTGGGTGAGAGGAGTGTTGGAAATGAGTGTAGTCGGAAGTAGAGGACGGGGAAGACCGAGAAAAACTTGGCAAAAGGTGGTGGAAGAGGAAATGTGGGCAAGGGGATTAAGAAGGGGAGATGCAGAAAACAGGGTAAAGTGGAGAAGATTGTCATGCGGCCCGCAAGGCTAACCCCTGCTTTAGCGGGGAAAATGGCCTTTAAATGCGTGTGTGTGTGTGTGTGTGTGTGTGTGTGTGTGTGTGTGTGTGTGTGTGTGTGTGTGTGTGTGTGTGTGTGTGTGTGTTTGTGTGTGTGTGGCAATGGAGACAACATAAAGTGCAAACTGAATAGAAAACACTTTTGCAAACGAAAATACTTTGATTACAACAACGAAATGATTATTACAAAACGCACCATTCGTGTGTTGCCGTCTTCGACGCCCCATGTGGTTGAGACCCGTTGGTGTGCTCTTAGAAACAACGAGAGGCCGGACACGATCTGCCAGTGGAATCCGTGGCCATCGTTTGCTCTTAGAAAAGAGAGAATAATTTTAATCAACAGGTGAGTGGTAGGTATCTGATGATCGATATGGTTGAGGTATTACACTCATAGCAATTTGAATCATGTAGGAATTGGCAATTTTGCTTATCATGTGTGTATCATGGATATTGCAATCCTGATGGGCGTTGTATGGCCATAACACAATACCAAATATGAACATTGTTCAAGTAATACCACTGGATTTATGACATTCAAGTCTAACATGATGATCAGCCGGAGAAAGTTTTTGGCCCAAGTCTTTCATGAACTTGCTGGCCAGGTCTGACTTTTGACTACATGTGGCGGGAATTTGTAATTTGTTCAGGGTTCTGTTGATAACTCGCTTACTCTTCGCAAAAGACACTGTGGGATATCTTACATCCACCAACTCATTCTCGTGGACAGGGTACCCAGCTTAATGTCCATCCGAGGAACGACAGTCTATAGACAAGGATGACAGTATACACCTTGTGATGCAACACCCTGCTTGAAAATCCGACAGTTTATAGTCAGGTCGGGAATCGAACCAGACTAAACAGCTCAACTGTAAGTGCGCTATCTGTGCACGATCGTGTCAGACTCTGCAATGCAGGACAACAGGTTTACAAATTGATTTTATCTTTTGGGACGCAAACCTACACCAGATAAAACATTGAAAGCAGGATTGTCGTTACACACTCAGGACATTGTAATGCAAAACATGGATACAAGGGAAACCAAAACTGTGAATGTCTTTATGGCTGAGAATGCCTCTTGGAAAGATTTGTTCCATCACAGGGTGTGACTGAAGCAACCTTCAAACAAGGAAGGAATTTTGATCTTGCACCTTTTAGTACCCCGGCAGACAATGGGTGTGCGCAGAGGGAGCGATGTTTAAGGACTACTCCGATGGCCATCACTCTCATTAATGCAAACCAGCTCCAGCGAGGCAGCCGGATGAAGCACCATTGTATAACTGAGCTGGGATTCAAACCCGGAGTACATAGCTCATACAGTAGGTAAGTATGCTACCTCTAAGCTCTGCTGTCTGCCCAATGTAATATGCATGCTCCCCCAAAGTATTTCGAAATGAGCTCCTCTGCTGATGCATTGATAAAACACTTGGACTTCATCTTTTCCTTTACATTGTGTGAACATGTCTCCTTGTGTTAAGGCTTGTGTTTCGAATTTTCATCAAGCCTTGCACAAATATCAGAGAAATACTATTAACAATGGTAACCACGTGACACAGGTGTGCTTCTCACCTGAGTGCTCTCATCACGATTTCTCTGAATGCCATGTACGGAAAGTGGGCGCTGGCGACTAAGCCGACCCTTACAATGCACATCTTGATCTCTGACTTTGGTTGAATTCACTGTTTCATCACCAGATGTGACTGGCTCTGGAGAGGCCACCTGGTGCAGGTGAAAATAAAGCATTTGATTATTTAATTACGTGATACATTTCAGTGTTGGCATACCCATTTTAGTGTTGGCCTCGACCTTTGTCACCTGGCTGAGCCAGGTGATATCTGGCTTTATATATGGACAGATTAACCAACGGGGTTCTCAAAGCTTGGCCTAATCACAGGTGACTAAAAAGGTGACCTCTCTCTCGCGAAAAAAAAAAATCACAGGTGACTAAAAATAAGACCAATCAGTCATTAGCCCAAATGATTTTCTCAGGACATGAAATAATTTCTCATGCTGTGCGTATAAGGGGAGTATGGTGGGCTTTGGGAAGGTACCACAACCAATACGCATAATCTTCTCTGAGCTATTTAGCACATTTTCATTGCTGATTGTGGTATTGATTTAAAAAAGCGTTTTTTCACTTTGTATCAGTTTATGCAAGATTCAATTGCCAAGGTGATGTATTTGTCCCGATGCACCACAAAGGCATGGGCGATTGAGAGCAGGGGAAGGGGCTGCAGGCATGAGTCTGAGCAATTGAATCAAGGATGTCTGATGAAAAAGTGTGATTGTATACATTAATGCAGAACTGTGATGAATGTGGTATATTTAAATTTGGCTTCCCCAAAACTGCACTTGCACTCGAGTGGTTTATTTTCCTAACTCCTCCAGGAAGGTGGGAGTTGGGAATTTTCTTATGCTATGTATGAGGAAAGAGATGGAGAAGAAAGGTGTGCTGTCATCCCGACCCACTGTCAGTGCGTTTCATTCTACCCTGTCACTTCCCTCTTCCATGTGTCTAAACTTTGTATTGACAAATGAGAGGGGATCAAATTCTACCATGTTTGTGTATGCCGCATAGAATATGCAGACGTCCCCTTTTACAAACCAAATGCACATGGCCTTTTTGGCGCAACAATTTCTATTGTGAACAGTGATGTATAAAACAAAGAAAAATGGAGATTCTCAGTTCTCATTCCTACCTCTGGGCTCCTGGGTGATGGCAAAGCTGGCAGCACCATAGCGGAGACAGGGCGACGTCGATGATGAAGAGGTACGTGTCGAAGTGCATCCTCTTGGCCCTCCTTTGGATATGTTGGGTTGATGATGGAGGTGGAGTGGCACAGCTCAGGAGTAGACAAATCACTGCTTGGACTGAGGCATGGTGTGTCTGGAAAGGAGAAAGAACTGCAAGGAACTGGGCTGGGCGAGCTGCTGGTGGAATGAGAGCACCGGGGAGCCTGGCATTTTTGTGGTATCTGCATACATATCACAGTAAACATATTTTCCTTTAGGGGTGATTTTGTCTCCTCTGTCAGACTAAATAAGAGAGGAATAATATGTGTAAACTAATAACTTTTGAGTCAAGTAATGGACAGATGTGAATGCTAATGTCACAAAATGACGTACTCTGTTGGTTTAGCAAGAAATGTTTTTTTACTTCAATGTTAAATAATTAAAGCAAATTTTTATAATAAATTTAATATGCCAAATAAAAAAAAAAGATCAGCGACACGAGGTTACAGATAACATGGTAAAGATTTGGAGAAAAGTCATTTGGCCCATCAGAGCTGTGCCACATCCACAGCTCAGCATTCACCTATATAAAGCAGGTAGTGCTAATTATGCAACTGATTCAAAGCAAAAACGATTGGACAGGGTGCCAGCAAACACCAACATGCTTTTTTCAAACGATACTGTGGGATCTTTAACATCCATGACCTAAATGTGGATGTGACAATGGGGTTCACATCCCATCTGAAAGGTGGCATGATTCCCTACAATGCAGCACACCTTGCTGGTACCACTTCAGAACAGCACTTACCATTGGGGATCAAACTGAGGATAGATAGCTCACAGGCAAGTTAGATGCCTCCTGAACAAGAAACTCCTTTTTCTCATTTAATGGCAACATTAATGATTTGTGCGTAAATCTCCTGCAGACAATGCACTCTTATACAATCCTTGCACTTATTTCACCAATATGGGACACACGGGCACAATGAATGATAGTGCTGTGCTATGTGTCACAACAGTAGCTTCAGTAGGACTTGTGTGATAAATCTCGTCAGCAGGTTTGGAATATCTTTGTTGGCTTCGGCTGATTCTGAAAAGTTTTGGTGCCATTTGCACAGATCAAGTTTAAGGTCATCTAGAGGTCAACAAAGGTCAGGTACCATAAAACCACCAAAGGCTATGAAACTCTGGCTCGCCTTTTCCAAAGCAATGGCATCACGGTACATTTACTGATGTTTGCTGTCCTTGTATGACATGATAATCGTGCAAAACTCATTCTAAACACGTACAGATATACATTATTATGTTATTCTAAAGAAAGCAGAAATTTAAAAAAAAGCTCATACGTCAATGGTCCACGTTGTAGAGACATCTAAACGGAAAGGACAGCTGCAAGAATTTGATGAGAAGCCCAAAGATTAGACCAAGTTCAGATGGGTGTACGTTTACCTAGAAATGGTGCAGACATTACTGCAGCTCAGCTGTGCCACACGAGAGTGGTTGTGGAAATTACATCTGCACTCTCTTGAGCGGCTGTTATTTCTTCTTTGGTCAGAACCCCTAAAAATATGCACAATACATACCTGAGTACAATGCTAAAATGTATCACTTGAAAGACAGTGATTCAGAGATATGGTATTTCTTCGAAGAGGGCAATTTCAGCATGAACAAGTCTGGCCGCCACGTCTTTTGTAATCTCGGTGTTGACCAGGCAATGGAGCAAGTTCATGGGTGGTCTCAAAGGCATAACACAAGGGCCAAACACCCTTGAGAAATACTTCTTTGTTGCCTCAGAACTGGCATGCCTTGCTGAAGAAGCTGATGTCATGGCTAATGTAAGCAAGTCCGAATCAAAACATCATGATCTCTCACTAGCAATCACCAATCATCAGGAGAAGTTAGCAGACTTCTACACAATGCAACTGAAGAAACCAATCCCTTCACGTTCAAGGAGACGTACTTTATGAACATGATGACAACAAAGTGTGTCGTCCTTACTGAAGTCACAGAGGATATCCTGAGACGACACCAGGCTGGAGAAGAAACTTACGTGTCTTTCGTGAATGAACGGATCAATGGAGATAAGAACTTCTTCGATCGGAAGAAACAACTTAAGATTTGTACTTGGAAGCCGATGGGGAAACCAAGTCATGTGAAGGTTGGAAAAGAAGTTGTTGAATTGAAGTAGAATCGCTTGCTCTTTGCTCGTTTGGCCACAGCTGCAAAGTCACGTCCAGATATTGACCTTGCCAAGGACATTGGAACGTATGAATTTTCCTGTGTCTCAGGAGCTGCCTTTGCCCTAGAATGGTAAGTCCTTGCCTGTACATATAAAAGCAACCTCATCACCTGGCGAGAGAGCTTGTCTGAGTATTGGGATTCAAACCTTGATGCAGAGCAGGAAACCGATGGACAGGGATCTGGGTCCCGTTGCTGCCTCATCATCGATGGAATGGCAGTGGTGCAGGAAATCGGCTCACTGCACGTGACATCATGCAACTGTGGTCGTAGTTGCTGCGCAACAAATCACTGTTCATGTAAGAAAATGAACATGTGATGTACAGACTTGTGCAAATGTTCTATGATTGGAGATTATGATTAGAAAAAAGTTGACACTGCCACTGTAAGTGACAGCGATGATGATGATGATGATGATGATGATGATGATGATGATGATGATGATGACACTAATATAGACGTCTTTATATCTGATACATTCCATCTATTCACAGTGAAAAATGACATGTCTTACCTGACCTCTGAATGACCTTGAAATTATCATATCCTTCAAATGTCCAAATGACACCAAACCATTTTAGGCTCAGGGACCTCAGTAGAAATGATTTTTGTTGGGTAGCCAAGATTTATCACGTGCATTGCACTGGAATTCATACGCTCCAAGACTATGACCACAAATTATAGCAAACAGGAACTTTTGATATTTCATTGCGGCATTCAAGGTCACAATGACCATCTTTGAGCACAGTTTGGAGTTAGGACATTCTCACAGGCTCACCAATTGCATTATCTCAGCACAATATACAGGAGGAAATGTAGCATTTCATAGTTTGGATAAGGGACCTCACTTGATAAATTATAGCATACAATAATGAGGTATTTTGTACCAAAAAGCAAAATAAGGAACAAAAATCTCCAAATTACATATAATAGCATGAAGAACCTGACTTTCTTTTTTAATTGTTGAGCAAACCGACCTGTACGTCACTCTCATTACAGGCAGAAGTTGAATTTGAGATGGTTACTCCACAAACTTGTACTGAAGTATTCCTTTCATTCATGGAGGGTGGTCCACAGACGTCTTTGGATGGCAGGACCCATACAAGGGTGCCTGCACAATTTTCCTCGTCGTTCTCCTTGCAAGCTGTACTTGGTGTCGACTGTGTTGGCATTGACAACTGGGTGCTGCGAAGCTCCATTGGCCTTGATTCCAAAGAGACACGCCTTTGACTATTTGACTGAATGAAGAAAATGTAAAAACAGCTTTAGAAGTAGGAACAAGAAGAGTATGGTCAATGAAATAAAAACCGAATAAAAGCAAAACACAAAAGATTTTTAAGAAATAAAAAAAAAGAACTCGCAACCCACCTTACTTAATCGACAAGGCAGAGAAGGGGTTTCTGTAGGGCTGAGAGTTTGAGAAATGTCATCGTGGTTTACTCTTGGGAGCCATGGGTCTCCAAAGAAAAGTGAGTGCTTTGTGGAGCCGGGTAAGGTGTGCCCACTGTTATGAACAGACAAATCCTTTTGAAGTCCAAAACTGGAGCCAGTAAAATTGAGAGACTTAGGACGTATCCTTGTCAACAACCCCTTAGGTGTTTTGTTTCGGGCTTTCTCAAATTTGGAGGTACCGCCAGGTGTGTTAGGTTCTGGAGATATGGAAGAACAGTTGCCAGTCATTACTTGATCCAAAGTTTTATCCATGGGCTCTTTTGGAGTATGGTAGGTGATGGAGGAATTTTGGCTGAAGGTGGGAGAACAAGGAATTGTTGACACTGGAGACCCTTGGACCTCATATCCAGGCGACTTTGAATCTGCACCATCATCAGATGGCAAATGCTGCAAGGGTCGAATTTGAGCACGTTGAGACCGAGCAATAAACTTTCGCTGCCGATTGGTGCCAGATTCAGACAGGCACGTGCTCTTTGAGACTTTTCCCTGCTCAGGAAAAACAGCACTTGGAAGCCATGGTGTGTTAAAACTTTCTTTGAGAAGTGCCTGAGGTTCATTTGATACTTTACGGAGATTATATTGCTTGTTAATAATAAGTTCATGCTGTAAGGGTAGAGATCTTTTTCTGGCAGTGGTGTCCTTTAAAGCTTTTTCAGTTTCGTTAGTAATAATAGTTTTCACAGTTTTATCTGTCTCCACATTTTGTAGCTTTGTTGTCGATTTACCTGGCTCAATTGAGCCCAGGTCGCAAGCTTGACGCATACTCCATGAGCGCTGGAGCCTCGTGGTTAACACCCCACTTTCACTGCGTGATTCATCTAATGGAACACAAAATAGCTGCTCTTTTGCTGTGGCGGTCTTGATGTGACAATGGTTGCTGTGGGACTCACAATCTGATGCAGGTGTCTGAGGTTCTGACGATTTTAATCCTCCACCACCCTTATCCTCATTTTCTTGCCTCATTTCATGCTCATTGGAGAGATGCTGACATGTGGATTGCTTGCGTCTGACTGAGAGTAAAGACCAAGGCCATGAGTGCTGGGCTAGTGATAATTCTGGCCAAGCATTTCTCTTGAACCTCTCTTCAAGAGGCCTTAATGGCTCGCAGTCATCCTGAGTTGTGCTCTTTGCTCGAGTTGAAAGTCTGTTGGCAGTTGGGATCACTTGAGCTGACTCTGTTTGTCTCGGGCCAAGAACAGGATCTTTGCTGCCCCAATGAGTTCGCCAGGGTTTCCACAAAGAGGGTGAATCACTGTCTGGTCGTTTGGAAATCTGGAAATGAAAAAGTATTAACATATCATGTCAGTTACCATAATCATATGATCAAGGCTCCCTCTATAGGATAGGAGAAAAGCTTATTGCTGTTGCAGGGTACGTTTAGACAATTGGCATCCCCAATTTTTAATGGCATAACAGAGTTTCTTAGACCAATATATTGGTATTAAACCATCATTTAGAATTTTTTATTTTATTTTATGTTATTTTCTTCCTAAACTCTCAACATTCCAAATTTCCAAACTGTATCAATTTCCGACCTTTATCTCGGAGCCGGCTGGGACTTTAGGAACTAAATGTTTCATCAATCATGTGAATAGAAAGTATGCAGGACTGACTACAATTTTTCTGAACTTGATATAATTTTAAGGTCATGACCGAGTTATAGACATTGTAACATTTTTCACCAAAATTCGACCAAGGTTTGTCCAATCAGGACAGAATTGCCCTCACTAAATCACTTAGATTTAAACTTAATTTACATCATACCACTCTGGGTTAAAGGTCAAGGTCAATTGGCAGTCTGAAATAAATAACGCATTTTTTGTCATTGCTAAATTTTGCCAATGCGTAATCTCAAAAACCGCTTGGCTTTACAAGATGTTTTTGCATCATAATAGTGGATCTGCAATGAAGTTGTGCACCTGATATTTGATTAGCGTCCTTAACCTACTTTTTTGGATTGTGACATAATTAACAAAAAACACATTTTTGATCATAACTAGAATAATGTTCCTCCGATTTTCATGATGTGTTTTGTGGATAGACTGTAGATGGAGACACATTTTATTAATCTACACTCTGTCCCGAAATGTTGAAGGTCAAGGTCATATGATGGTCTGAACAAAATATGGCCATCATTGGATCATGAGCCAAGGGTAAGTCACGGCCAATCGCCAAGATTAAGCCTCCAACGGCTGGGGGAGATGTACCCTTGGTGATCGCTTTGTGATCGCATATATCGAGTTTTTATTATCCCGCCCCCACCCCCACCCCCCCTCCGGAGGGAGGGAGCGGGATATTGTAATCGTCCGGTTTGTTTGTTTGTCTGTTTGTCTGTTAGCAACTTTACGGCAAAACGGCTTTAGCAAACACTATCAAATTTAATCCACAGGTGGGCAATGAACCTTGGACGACCCCATTAACTTTTGGGTCCAATTGGATCAATGGTCAAGGTCAAGGTCACGAAAAGGTCAAAATCGTTTTTCGCTCATAACTTCATCAAAAATGGTTTAATTCACTTCAAACTAAGACTAAAATATTCCTTATTCTATTCCTTATAATCAACATTCAGGTTAAGGATGTATCAAATTCAAATTTGATCCCCAAAATAACTTTATGCCTTTAATGGGCGGGATTTGTTGTGCCTGGCACCACTTGTTTTTATTGTAACTGTAATTATATTTTAAAAAAAGGCATTAACTTCGTACCGACTCTCATATAATTATTGCCACCTGAACATCGCATGAAATAGAAACAGAATTTGGATACCTTTTGCATATATTAAAAGACCAATTACTTGTGGCTCCATTCAAAATCAAGAGGAGGAAATCGTGCAAAACCAGTAAGTAATGTCAAAGAACATCATACAAAGTAAAGGTTATTAATATGCATGAATTTCAACAATCACATTTACCTCTTATGTGTTCTTGCACTATTATTAAATTTTACATTGATCTAAGGCTCATAGTGGAGCTTGTACATAAATCACATGCTGAGCAAAGACATTAGAAAACCGCAGAGTGCATTAACGAGAATTACAAAGATCTCAAGAGACAATAGACAAATACTCGGCTACCGTATTATATACTACTAGCATGTGCTTCCCTGGGGGAGTAGGGGCGGGAGGTGGGAATACCCGATGCTGCTGGTTTAGCTCTCCCCAGCGGTTTCATCGGAAAAAAGTTACTCGCAGGCTCTGATGATAGCTCTCAATTAAAAAGAGCTCGACCAAACTAAATGCAGATAGCAGAGGAGAAGCTTCACTGCATAAAGTATGTAGTATAGCCATACAAATAAATGGTTGCATCACTTTAAATATGGGGGAAAAAATTATTATTAATAGCAAACGCATGTGCGACCTTTATTCAATAACATAATCACTGTAAGTAAACTCTGATTTAAAGTAAACGCTGGTTGCATCATTATTGAGGCAAGCTATGTTGCTGATGCATTGCGTGATAAACATGAAGTCAGGAAGTTGGAACTTGGCCAGGGAGCTGGTAACAATTGCCTAACCTTTGTGATAAGCACTGTGGGATCTTTAACATCCACCATCAATCAATGCAGGTAGACAGGCTCCCAACCTAACATCCCATCTGATGGACGACGCACGTTTTGATGCTTTGCCCTACCCAACAAGCACCAGTGTGAAAGTTTTAATACTCGAGTTCAGAATCGATCCCAGACTGGACATCTCAAAGGCAAGTGCACTATCCTTCCAGACAAGATTGAAAAAATTCTGAGCATTGTTGCAAACTTTTGGCCTTTGTGAAGACTTTCGTCTGCTCTAGCACAGAAGAACAACCAACAAGTGGTGACGCTGTTCGGGTTCATGATTTATACAGTCCTTTTGGTGGTCACGAATACATGCAGTGATAATTTGCAATATTTACAGTAATGTAACTGACTCCACAGCTAGTTAATCATGAGATGAGAGTAGCTTATTCTCTGAAAACCAGGGGGCAGTTCAATTATATTATCAGAAAATGTCAGCTGATAAGTGAAAGTGAATGTCCCAAGCTACCAAATGTGGGTGAGAATTTTGATTAGGCACGTCATGTCATTAAGAATCATCGTCCTTTGTTCTGCAGAGAACAAGCTGAAAAATGTCAATTTGAAGTGACTGCAGTTTATTTATTTTGCAAAATTTACAGGAAAAGGCAGGTCATAGGATGCAACCCAAGTGAACTCATTGTTTTTAGAACGAAGAGCTAACCTTCAATTATTAATTTGTACATGCACTTTAAGTGCGTATTTTGCAGCTACACCATTGACAACAGGAAGTCAAGTCTCCTGTGAGGCTTGGGCAACCTGCTTAGATTACAAGACTCAACGATATCCAAAATAACGAGTAATTAAAATGAAAAAAAAAATCGTGAAGCTAATACATTCTCAAACTAGAGAGTTCATAGAATACCTTAACCCATACAGTCTTGAGAAAAAGGACTTTTAAACTCTTACTTTGGATTTCTGATCACAATCTACATTTCCTACGAACCACGATTTTGTCTGAATCAAAATATTCCCCATCACTGACAGCGCAAGGTGGGCTTTGAATCCTACGATCCTGAGTTCAAATCCCACTTGGCTGTTGAATTAATACCAGGTGGGGTTAGCTCTACCTGTTATCCTTCTGAGGCTGGCAAAATGAGTGCCAGCTTGTGTCAGAGTAGTGACCTGTCCAGGATTGTGCCCAATAGCCAAGGAGACTGCTTTGGCAGCACCAACTCTCTGCATTGAGTATGGTCCCAATGGATGGGTGGATTTTACGTACATTACGTTTTGATTAAAAAAAGATCAATGTCTTTTTCTCTGATGAGGCCCATTCTATTCCCATTAGTGGATTACTAAAAGTAATTATGGAATAATAAAAGTTTACCTGTACCTCATTTTAGGTTTTTTAAAAACATTTATTTGCATTTGCACCATCCATGGCTATTCAAAAATAAAATGTATCACATATTTTCATGCACTCTTATCTGCAAAGCAAAGCAAAACAGCTGAACTGCATAACTTGCTCGCAGATAAAACCTGCACATACTCAGGAGTGTGCCTTATTTTGCTGTCCTCTCCTTGTCCAAATAACTTATCTAGCATAATGATGTCAGTATGACAACGTCCGCCCACAGTGGATAAGCCCCAATCCAGCCCTGGGCATCTCAGCGGGTACATTTTGCTGCTCAACAACCTGATAATGGCCCTTCAAAAATGGTGCAACTGCCAGCCCTATTTAATGGCCCTTCACTGCCAGCATGCCCAGTCCCATGAGACAATAAAGTAGTCTGTCAATGGGCTTTTACTTCTGTCATTGTCATTCCATGTCAAAAAAAGTGTCATGATCATTATGGATCTTCATTTTCAAACTTCGAACAGGATAAAACACTGTGTTGTTTTTATGTTGATGAATGAAAACAATAAATACCACTGAAATAAACAAGTCAGATCTGCAGGGTAAAAATCATCCTTTTTAGGACTTTTCTCATTGCAAAGTACTATGGGCTCGATGGACCTCAACTTTAAATTTCTCATACCCAACGTTCACTTGACCAAACATAAATTTTTTGAAAATACTCAAAGATATACTCAAGTTAATTTTTATGGCCACCAATTATTCGGGGTTTATATCCCCCAAAGCTTAAAAAATACTTTTCTGCCCCAGTTAAAATCCCCCCCTCTTTCACATGATTATGAACTCAGCACAAGAACTGTAATCATTTAATAACTTTATGCGTATGCCTATTTACAGCCAGGATATAAAGAATAATATACATATCGAGTATTCTTTATTGTAATGAGATATTTAGAGTTGTGGATGAATGTGAACATTTGTACATTAAATTCAGGATTTCCATCACTTTAATGCACGAAACAGTTAAAGCAAGCACTGGGGATTAAATATGAGGTATCTTTGCCATTGACCTCAAAGTTTGGCAAATTTGAGATTAAATATTTGCCAAAAAAGGTCAATTTGAAACTTAAAAGTCATGTGAAAAATTGTTCACAACTGTGACAACAAAGAGGCTCTATGCTGAGCATGAGCACCAAATGGCAGTGATCAGTCAGCATTTTAAAACTCTTCAAAAAATAAAATAAACTTTTCTCATGCATTTACCCATAGATTATTTATGTAATAATATATGTTTGAAATCTCCAGTCATTCTTGTCTGAAAGCATTACAGGAACAATTCCAAAGAAACCTCAACGTGCATTATAAATCAATGTTTAATGGACCAACTTAATTGTCATAAACTATAATGCATAACCTCCATTGATTCTATAAGAAAAATCACATGAGTGATCACATAAGGTATCACATTTGTGTTGTGTTAATAAAAAAAAATTGTTTGTGTACATTAGGAAATTTATTTCAACATGTGCATAATGATGATCTGGCTTCAGAGCGAGCAGGGTAACCTCGAGGCTCTGAGATGTCTAGTCTGGGTATGAAACTTGACAGAGCTATAAATTGTGATCTTGGTGTTTTGCATGCAGGGCGAGACATCGAGACATCAATGTTCACCATCCATCGGAAGACGTTAAGCCGGATAACCAGTTTACCAGCACTTGATGCATTGGTGTACAGTAAAGAACTCTCTGTTTTCGTGAAGAGGAGCTAAGTTATCAAGGCAGCCTGATGCAAATTCTAAATTCCTTATAGGAGAACATCAGGTCTGACCATCCGGTTCGTGAAAGACTTGGGCCAGAACCATTCTGTCCGGCCAACCCCACAAAGACGTGGGAATAATGGTGGCAGTTAAAGAATATTATGATCTGGTCACTGAACTAATTTAAATATCCTAAAAAATAAAATTGTTATAAAATAAAGAAAATTTCATTTCGGTACAATTTTGGGGAATTTTGAATCAATTTCCCTGTGAAGAGAAATGCTTTAAAACCAGAAAACAAAGGTACTCACATACCATAGGACATTCACGAGTACTTTCCGTGATGAGGCTGAGTCTTTGGGCCTCTCACTCTCTCACCACAGGCAGGTCGGTGGTCTTTGTCTTCTACCTTCTCCTCTCCAGTCTCGCCCCCCCTGCTGTGTCTGCGATTTGTCCCCACCATATTTCCGTAGGGCACTCAAGGTCCGCCAACAACCCCCTTCTGGTGAAACTACCAAAATCACGAATCACTGCTCACCTTCACTCTTTCATTCTTCTTTTATCCCACCTTTGGAATAATCTCCCTCACTCTGCTCAATCCCATTCTTCCCTGCAGGTCTTCAAAACAGCTGTTCACCACCATCTCTTATCGTCCCCCATCCAAATCCTCGATCTTTTCTACCCCCGTTAATCCACTCCAAACCCACCTCCTTCAAATTCCCTGCTTTCCTTCCTGAAAGTCCCTGTAATGTCCATCTTGTTCACCCCGTGTTCCCCGCCCCATCCCTCTCCCTTCCACAGATCTCCTAATGTCTCTCTTCCTCACTGTTTTGTCCTTCCCACTCCCACCCCTCGTCTCATGCCCGCCTTGCTGTGCGTTGTGTGTTAGCTCTTATTATATGAGCCTTGACAAGGTATACAAAAAAAAAACTTTTGCAGATGCATAATCCAGAAGGTTAAAATAGCAATTTGAACGATCCAAATGAGTTTATAAAAGCAATATTTTATAAAACTGTAACAAGAGTCACTGTGTAATATGCAACTGTCGAAATGACATAATCTGCCCCAGAATGCTCAATGCACATTCGCAGACACCCCTAAATAACGACGATGTTCGAGGCACCGTAAAGTATAGCATGTGTACAAGACAGGGATTGCAACATAAAATGGCTCACAAAGCTTCTAAAAGAAGCTAAAAATACTTACAAAAGCACCTGAGAGAAAGGGGTATCTCTGCACAATGAAAGACTTGAAGAACTTTCTCAGCTTTCTGAACGGGCAGCTGCCTGACCTGCAAACTCCTGACTACGTGGGGTGGTGCAAGACCCGAGTGGACATGAGTGTGCTACACAAACCACTGACGGATTTATTTAATGGATGTCTGCAATTGAGAAGACGATGCTGTGCGTCATTACCAAGTTACGGCAACCAACTCTTCAGTGCAGGACATCTTCGCAACGTGAAAATACACAAAACTTGTGCCGGCTATATTTATGTGGGAGCTGGATGTCAGGTAGACTTCCTTGAGGGAGATACCGTATCTGGTTTGGGTGCTTCTGAACACCGATGGCAAGGTCATATCTGGGACTTGTGAATGTACAGGGTAAATTTTTAAAAAAAGATAATTACTATTATTAATGTTGGGAGGGGGTGGGGTTGGGAGCTGCGAGGGCTGTTTTATATATATATATATATATATATATATATATATATATATATATATATATATATATATATATATATGACCGTTTTTACAGCCATTTTTCCCTGCTGTGCAGGGGTTGGGCTTTTTCTTGAGGCAATGTTTTATGGCCGGATGCCCTTCCTGACGCCAACCCTGGTCGCCTCTTACGACACACAGGGATATGGTACACCTATTCTTACCGGGGCATACACCGGGACCAGTACACTGGTACTCATTTTGCCGACCTCGGAAGGATGACAGGCTGAGTCAACCCCCTGGTGTTAATTCAGCAGCCAACGGGGCTTGAACTCAGGACCCTGGGATCCCAAGCCATCACCCTAGCCACTAAGCCAACACCAGGCTTATATATATATATATATATATATATATATATATATATATATATATATATATATATATATATATATATATATATATATATATATATATATATATATATATATATATATATATATATATATATATATATATATATTGTTGGTTCTGGGGCCACAAGTTTCAATATTCTAGATTTTTCACCTATTGCTAAAAGGAGAAGTGTGTGTGTGTGTGTGTGTGTGTGTGTGTGTGTGTGTGTGTGTGTGTGTGTGTGTGTGTGTGTGTGTGTGTGTGTGTGTGTGTGTGTGTGTGTGTGTGTGTTTATATATCCACTGATATGAGGACGTTTGCTAGTATTAACAGGAAATTAGAGGAAATCGACACCTCTCCGTCTCATCCACAGATATTTCCTATAATTCTGTGAGTTTGATTTACATTCAGGAACACAACAATTATGGTTAGCCGTTTTAAAATTGCTATTCTTTCACTCAAATGATGAGAATTATGTTAAAAAGACTATTTGACTGACACATTTCTTCCAAGCAAGGGCAGGTTAAAAGTGCCCATGCCAGCAGAAGTGAGTTAATGAAAATACACAAGCAGCACATGCGCAAAAGACCTCATTAGCATTGATACATCATTTCAAAAGACACATATTACCCACAAGGTTTTGGCTTTCACTGCATCTCACTGTTAGGTGAACCTCGTTTGCTTTCAAAAATAATATTATGCAGTGGTAACTAAGTATCTGAATCCCCACAAAGAAGAGGCATCAATGATGGTCAAAGCATTCTGGGTAAAACCAGGATGGTGGCCAATGTAGTCAGGTTTGGTGTAGAACAGTGTTGTATCAGTGAGTTCCAAGAAGTGAACAAGGAAGCAAATAAAATTCACAAGCAACTACCCTCACAATTTGGTGATACATGTTCTCAAATAGTTATTTGTTTTAAATGATGCAGAGTACAACTATAAGGGCACTCGGTAGAGCGCATACCTCCGCCAAGCTTAGTTTACGTTCATCCCATTTTTCGGCCCGATATGGATTCGGACCAGAAGTTAATTTAATCAGCTTGTTCTTGTCAGCTAAACAACCCATCCACCAAGTTTCGTCTCAATCCGTTCACAACTTTTTTCAGATTTCTTGCGATTTGTCGTTTTTGGCCCTATCATCTCTCAATGGGGAAGAATCACTTAAAACTTTCTCGGATCCAAATCCAGATCCAGATCTTCATCAAAATCTAATCATTTCATCCGTGTCACATGCCGAAGCTCTCCACCAAATTTTGTCCAAATCCCTCCACAACCTTTTGAGATATCTTGTTTAAAAACAAACAAACAAGAAAAAGATGTCATACAGAGCATGATACTTGCAAAATCCACCCGCTCTTCAAAGGATGCCAAAGATACATCAAATTGCCCATTTCATTAAGATTAAAATTGCCATTCATAATCAAAGTTCAGGTCATTCGGATGAAAATTGATTGTTTTGCAGATTGAAATTGATCATTTTAGAAGTTTGACCTTGAATTAACTTTTGACCTTTAAACCTCAAAAATAGTTACATTCCAATTCAGTGATGGACGATGCAAATCCTGTTCAAATTTCAAGTCAATCGGATGAAAATTGAGGATTTTAGAAATCCCACCTTAGCTGTTGACCTTGGGCCTATGTTGATCTTTTGGTCCATGTTGATCTAAAAATAATTGGCTCTATGAATTCAGTGACCTGAAATCTATATTCTCTTCAAATTTCAAGGAAATCACATTAAAATTGAGGATTTTAGAAATCCCGCCTTAGTTGTTGACCTTGGGCCTATGTTGACCTTTTAGTCCATGTTGACCTCAAAAATAATTGGCTGGTTGAATTCAGTGTCCTTATGTATAAATCCTCTTCAAATTTCAAGTGAATTGGATGAAAATTGATAATTTTAGAAATTCGGCCTATCTTGACCTTTTGGTCAATGTTGACCTCAAAAATAATTGGTGGTTGAATTCAGTGATCTGATATGCAAACCTTCTTGAAATTTTAAGTGAATCGGATGAAAATTGAGGATTTTAGAAACGCCAACTTAGTTGTTGACCTTGGGTCTATTTTGACCTTTTGGTCCACGTTGACCTCAAAATAATTGGCTGTTTGAATTCATTGACCTGAAATATAAATCCTCTTCAAATTTCAAGTCAATGGAAAGAAAATTGAGGATTTTAGAAATCTCACCAAAGTTTTTTTTTTTTTTTTTTTTTTTTTTTGTATACCTTGGTCGAGGCTCGTATGAGAGCTAACACACAACTCACAGCAAGGAGGCATGAGACAAGAGGGGTGGGAGTGGAAGGGACAAAACATTGGGGAACAGACACAGGTGAACTGTGGAAGGGAGAGGGATGGGGATGGGACGGGGAACATGGCGAGGAGAAGATGGACATTACAGGGACTTTCAGGAAGGAAAGCAGGAGAATTGAAGGAAGTGGGCTTGGGTGGATTATCGGGGGTAGAAAAGATCGA
Organism: Eptatretus burgeri; assembly: GCF_056783735.1. NCBI lineage: Eukaryota > Metazoa > Chordata > Myxini > Myxiniformes > Myxinidae > Eptatretus > Eptatretus burgeri. The sequence goes on from NC_140967.1 coordinate 63,741,770, forward strand.
GGATTTGGATGGGGGAAGATAAGAGGTGGTGGTGAACAGCTGTTTTGAAAGCCTGGAGGGAAGAATGGGAAAGAATAGAGTGAGGAAGTTTATTCCAAAGGCGGGAAAAAAAGAGGAATGAAAGAGTGAAGATGAGCAGTGATTCGTGATTTTGGTAGTTTTACCAGAAGGGGGTTGTTGGCGGACCTTGAGCGCCCTGTGGAAATGTGGTTGGGACAAATCGCAGAGAGAGCAGGGTGGGCAAGGCTGGAGAGGAGTCGGTAGAAGACAGAAAGACCACCGACCAACCTGCGGTGATTGAGTTAGAGGCCCAAAGACTCAGCTTCATTGCGGGAGATGCCAATGATCTTAAAAGCCCTGGTTTCGACAGCGTGAAGTCGAGAAAGGTGGGAGGCAGGAGCACCAGCCCAGAGGGGAGAGCAGTACTCCATCAGGCTACGGACAAAAGCTTTGTAAGTGGTCAGGAGCTCAAGAGGGCCGAGGAAGGACTTTGCACGACGGAGGATTCCCAGTCGGCGACTGGCTTTTGAGGCAAGGTTGGAAATGTGACTTTCCCAGGAAAGGTCATGGCAGATAGTGAGACCCAGAAGCTTGAAAGAAAAGACTTCTTCCAGAGGATTGTTGAGAAAGTGGATGGGGGGGTTTTGTAAACGGTCCTTTCGAAGAGACATAGTGAGAGTGTGAGATTTGTGTGGATTGAAAGACATGTTCCACGTGTTGGACCAGTTTGTGATTTTATCCAGATCTGCAGTGAGCGAAGAAGCTGCTGCTTGCCGGTCTGAGGGATGACAGATGGTACGGCAGAGGGTGGAGTCATCGGCAAAGAGAAATAGAGGATTTTCCAGAGAGTCCGAGAGATCATTGATGAAAACCAGAAAAAGAACAGGGCCCAGAACGCTACCTTGAGGAACTCCAGCCTGCACAGGAAGAGGGGATGAAAGAACTCCATTTAGGGCCACACGTTGTTGTTGTTGTTGTTGACCTTTGGCCTCTGTTGTTGACCTTTGGCCTCTGTTGACCTTTTGGTCGAAGTTGACCTCAAAACTAATTGGTTAGTTGAATTCATTGACCTGAACTATAAATACTCTTCAAATTTCAAGTCAATCAGATGAAAATTGAGGATTTTGGAAATTTTCCGTAAGTTGTTGACCTTTGGCCTATGTTGACCTTTTGACCTCAAAAACAATAGGCTTCTTGCTTATGACAAACTCTACCATGTGATGAAGTTTTGTGAAGATTGGTTTATAATTGTGGCCTGTAGGTGATTGACAGATAAACAAACAACAAGATACAGACAGAATAACAAAATTGATTGACCCATTTACTTAAAAATCTTTGATTTAGCAAGTAAAAAGACTTCGTGCAGAGCATGATACTGTCAAAATCCACCCCCTCCCTCCAAAGGTTACCATAGATACATCAAATTCTCCATTTCATTAAGATAAAATTGACAATGTTAATCAAAGCTCAGGTCAATCGGATGAAAATTGATTGTTTTTCAGATTGAAATTGATGATTTTAGAAGTTTGACCTTGAGTTTACATTTTGGAGGATTATATCCTTTTGACCTCAAAATAGTTGGTTTCCAAATTCAGTGATGCACTCTGCAATTGCTGCTTAATACTCAGGTTAATCGGATGAAAATTGACTATTTTTCAGATGAAATTTGATGATTTTGGAAATTTGACCTTTGACCTTTTGACCTCAAAAAGAGTTGCTTTCCAAATTCAGTGATGGACTATACAAATCCTGGTCAACTTTCAAGTTAATAGGATGTAAATTGACGTATTTTTCAGTTTAAAATTGATGATTTTAGAAGTTTGACCTTGAGTTGACGTTTGACCTTTTGATCTCGAAAATAGTTGGTTTACAAATCTGTTATGTGCTGTGCAATTGCTGTTTAAGTTTCAAACCAACCGGATGAAAATTGACGATTTTTCAGATAAAAACTTGATTTTAGAAGTTTGACCTTTGACCTTTATGATCTCAAAAATAGTTCCCAATGATCCCAATTTAGTGATGCAATATGCATATTCTGGTTAATTTTCAGGTCAATCGAGCCTGGTGTTGACTTAGTGGTTAGGGTGGCAGCTTAGGATCCTCGGGTCCTGAGTTCAAGCCCGTTGGCCGCTGAATTAATACACGAGGAGGTTAACTTGGCCTGTCATCCTTTCGAGGTCGGCAAAATGAGTACCAGTGTGTACTAGTAGAAGGGCACTGCATCAGCGACACATTTGCGCTTCCAAGAAATGATAGCTATCCTGGCAGCGAAGCTGCCATATGCAAGAAGAAGAAGAAGTTCAAGTCAATCGGATGAAAAATGACGATTTTAGGAATTTTACCTCAAGATGACCTTTGACCTCAAAATCAATAAGCTCCTCAGTTGAGACTACCTTTACAACTTGGAAAAGTTTCATAACAATCAGTTTTAAATTGTAACCTGTAAACGGTTGACAAACAGATAGAATGACAAAATCGAATGACCAATATACTTGAAAAATCTTCGATTTTGCAAGTAACAAACAGACAGACGTGAAAACATAACCTCCTTCACATTAAAATGACCTTGAATTGATAAATGGTCTTGAGAAATCTTATATGCAACCAACTGCTGTCATTCAACACCAGATAACTACAAGTGAAATTCAGAATAATTGATTATTATTGGATGCCATTAATAGAAGTATGGAAATGATTCATCATTTTCACTTGAAATCCAAAATGATTAGTGCAAGGTGGACCTGATGTTTGAAAAATTCAACAAGGCACCAATTCATGTTTAATGAAAAGGAAACTCATGTGGCCATTTTGGAATGTAGAAGAGCTTTTGGAATGCCACCAAGAGAGCGAAATAATCTCTTGAAGACCTGATGATATCACAGTTCATCATTTTATGCTGGAGATATTCTTAGTTCCCTCCACCAAAAAAAAACTTAAGGGGTGCAGCTGTAGCCAGAAAGCTTGTTTTGGGACCTTCACAATTGAATTAATGTGGAATAGTTAGAACATGGGAAAACCATTTTGGCACAGTACTGCACTACAGTGACTTATTATACAATTGAGCGAGCAAAGAAATATATTGATGACACTCAGGTATGCTGTCTCAGACTTTGTGACTTTACTGCACAATAATTTCTCACCCTCACATGGCAAATGTGACCACAACTATTCCAGTGGAAATGGTGTGTGAAGATGAAAATAATCCTCCTTAGAGTTCTGACTTATCAGCTCGTAATTTTAGTCTCTTTGGGACACTTAAAGAACATTTGGGTGGCATCAAGTTTACAAATTATGAAGATGCCAAAGCCTGAGTCCTGAAACGGCTCATACCTGCCCAAAGATTTCTATACAGGTGGCATCAAGGCGCTACTACAATGATGGGACAAGTGTTGGACACGTAGTAGGGGAAATATGTCTTCCTTGAGAAATACGTGCAGTTTCGTTCACCTCCCTGTACTGTTTGGGGTGTTTTTTTTTTTCAAATAAAAAGATGAACTTTGGAAGTGCACCGGATATGAAAAAGATGTACATAAGAGGATGTTTATTGTTTCAGTGATTTTGAGAAACTATCAGTTGGGTTGAATCTAAATGCCCTCAGGGCACATTGCAATGCCACCTTTCAAAAGGTTGGGCCATCTCCATCCCCCAAAACAATACAAAATTTCGAGTCTGCTCAGTGTGATTGGTAAAAGTTTGTTTATTATCCCAATGACGCTAAAAACTTAATGACACTGGCTTGAGTTAAGGAGTGATTCCACTTTTTTTTTTAAACCACAAGGTAATTCTCACAGTCGAGGCATGATGTCATTTCATTACATTTCTGGGACTTTACCAGCTAGAGAAGTGTGTTCAGCATTTGCAGAGGATATTTCGTGACATGCACTCTGGAGGTACACCAAAGAAAATAAAGAACTTGCCAAAACTGACACAAAGAACTTGCCAAAAATAGAAATGAAGAACTTGCCAAGATTGTTTATGTGGTGGTGTATTAAGTGACAAGAGCCAACATGACTGTCTTTGAAAAAGACTTGAAACATGAGATATTCGAGCGACGGTATTTGAGGCAGAAATATGATGACCATGGCATTCACATCACAACACCTGTAACCAAGCACGATATTTACCGTGCTATTCCAGATGGTTAAAGGGTCAGATTTTAATTGATACTTACAGTATGACTCAGTGAAGACACTGACAGTCACTGTGAGCACAATACGAACTTCCTCGTGAAAAAAAAAATGGATCAATTCCAGGGTTCTGTCTTTAACCTACCACCACGCCCAACCTCCCTCTACGAGGCCAAACATGTGTGAAACATGACTGAGATCTAACTAACCAACAGGGTGCCTCTGGGACAAAATCAAAGTAGATTGCCCAGAAAGACTGAAACCTCAGTGATTTGGTTTATTCAATGATTTAGCATCCATTGGAGAATGCGGTTTTGAAACACAGGTGAGTAACGCAGCGTGAAGTTCCCCTTTTATACCGACGGGCAAACGCAAGCATACAAGAGCACTCTTTCTCTCTTTCAAGGAAGAAGTTGTTTGAAATACTGTGCCTTCATGTGCAGTTTTTATCACAATTCATAACCAGATTAAAATAACCCAAAATGTGTGAGCATGCCTTGGTGTACCTCTCTCCAAATGAGCTCTTCACAGCTTGGCTCGTTTCCGCTGCCAGTGCCCTGCCTTGCCATGCACCCACCCGCAAACAGGCTCGAACACCAATCGTCGTCATGTTGTCACCCCCAGGAACCAGGAACACCAAGAACCAGGTATGCCAAGAGCCAGAGATGCCAGGAACCAGTTACGGCAAGAGCCGGGCACTCTAAGAACCAGGTACGCCAATAACCAGGTATGCCAAGTGCCAGGTACCGAGCAAAACCAACAGGAACAGTCCAACTCTTACCAACTGTCGTTACTGCTGACCCCAACCGTCAAGAGCTGTCAGAGCTGTCTAGAGCTATAAGGAGCTGTCACCGACCATCAGCAGGGTCTGTCACCAACTCCGATCAGGATCTTTAACCAACTGTCATCAGGATCTCTGACCAACTGTCATCAGGATCTCTCACCATCTCTGATCAGGATCTCTCACCAACTGTCATCAGGATCTCTGACCAACTGTCATCAGGATCTCTAACCAACTGTCATCAGGATCTCTGACCAACTGTCATCAGGATCTCTGACCAACTGTCATCAGGATCTCTGACCAACTGTCATCAGGATCTCTGACCAAATGTCATCAGGATTGCTGACCAACTGTCATCAGGATCTCTAACCAACTGTCATCAGGATCTCTAACCAACTGTCATCAGGATCTCTAACCAACTGTCATCAGGATCTCTAACCAACTGTCATCAGGATCTCTAACCAACTGTCATCAGGATCTCTAACCAACTGTCATCAGGATCTCTCACCAGCTCTGATTAGGATCTCTGACCAACTGTCATCAGGATCTCTCACCAACTGCAAACAAGGCAGTCCTGCTGTCCTTTTATAGGCGACCAGTGTGGGCGGAGCCTCAGGCACGACTTCAGCCAAATCCAGCTTGCCTTTTGGCGTATCGCTGCACGTGACCTCCAACCATCAATTCTCGTGGTCATTCTCTCCTGACCATTGAACGAGATACAACTCCCAATTAACACAGGCCTGGCTTACGACGCCATATTTGGAGCACTTGAAGAACGCCAAAAAGCTGCCATTTGCCGGAACAACTGAGCGAAAACATGAAGCGCTCACAAAACGTCAACGGGAAATTATCACCTCTTTGTTCAGCCCGATACGAATAAGAGGCAGTTAGAGCCCATAGAGCTGCTGAACGGGGTGTCAAACATTGATAGAAAAAGGTGGGTCCTGATGTAAATGATCCAAGACCACAGCCGTGTTTGACCGTCAGAATGAACTGTTCAGGAAAAGCTTGCGGTGTGATTAATGACTCAAATTTTCTGCAAGTCCAATGTGAAAATGATAACCACAATTAAATGTGTAAATAAATCGTGTATTCCAGGGCAATGTGTCTTGGTGGAAAGGGAATACAATGAGTCTCCGTTGGGCTAACGGCTATCTTATCACGCGCACGAACGATGAATATCGCTCATGCAAAAATGAAAACTGATGTAAAATCATACATCATGAACGTGTTGTAAAGAGGAACAGGTTCTCCCATAAGAAAGAGAGGGAACCTGTTCTCTACCCTTCTCCAACTAATCAAAGAGTTAGAATTCCACCAGACAAGGGGATTGGTCTAGTCTGAACATGCATTTATGGAAATAACTATCTGAGGACCTGGATGTTGTATGCATTACTCGGATACAATTCTAAAATCCACAACAATATGTACGACGTAGCACCACTCATGGTGTAAGGGGTTATACAAAGGACATTCCAATTGTGGGGGAATTATCCAATACATAACTCTGTGCAAATTATCCTGTCCATAATTCTAGTAGACTTAACCCATCCATTAGGACAGGTTTTTTGCTTGTGTTACGAAGTGTTTTATACAGCTACCGTCGATTATTAATAATTAATTCATTAATTTTCTGTTGCAGGATTAGTAAGAAAGTTTGACAGATCATCTGTGCTTCTACTTCTCCACCTTATCCTGACTAGTAATACCTGCTTCCGCAAGGAGCGAAATATGGTGTAAATATACTCCCTCCCTGCTCAAGGTCCTGCTTTGTCTTTGCATAATGGACGGACAGACACATCTCCTTTTAGTAATAGTAACTCCCTTTTCCTCCACTGCCGAAAATATTTCAATATCCACCCTCTCCGGCAGGGGTCAGTGGTTGAACCACTTGCACTAATCTTTGTGTACAGGTGAAAATCACAAGTGATGTTGCCATTCTTGCCTTGGCAGAGAGGTGTGAGGAAGGGGAAAATTATTTTGTGTTCACGACTTGACCTTGGGTACCGCAAGCACATATGCAAAATTTGGTGGAGATTGGCCTTTTGGTTTGGTGGGAGCCATTTTTGGTTCTATAACAGTCAGACATACGTACATACATACATACATCCCTTATTTTAGTATGATGATAATATTGTCATTATTTATGGAATAAAAATATTTTTCATCACCATTCCATCATTTGCTGTGTTATAATCAAAGAGCACTGGCAAGATCACTGGTGAGGTATACCAGCTGCAATTCGTTGCTGCACCAAGGCAAACTCTACATTTGGGGTTTGTGGGTATACAGAGTCGAGGATCGTGGAGGAGCCAAAACAAAGAACAGACCAGGACATACCAGAACAAAAAGAACAGTACAAATTTTGGATGAGAGAGAGGAAATGCACTACAAGCAGTGTAAAGGGACAAACTAGGTGACCTGGAGGAAGAAAGGAAATGGGGAAAAATGAGAGCAAGGATAGGGGGTGAGGTATAGGGGAGGACATCTAAACAGAGGTATCATGATCACTACTTGATTAGTATAACCACCTATTCCCTGCCATACCCTGCACACCACACCCTCTCAAACCACTTTTCAGCTAACACACCCAATCCAAAGGCATAGAATTGGAATGTGAGGTCAACCACAAATTATCCAATGACAAATAGCAACTGACGTGGCTTCCAACTTTTCCTGTTTTAATCCCTGCTGGTTATAGAGCTTTGTTAGCCTCTCATCATAATCATCAACATCATCATCATCTTACGCCATGTCCTATTTTAGTGCGCCATTGAGGGCGAATAGAGAGTGTAAGATTGGCCCAAGATCAGGAACCAGCAAGCCAGACCTGACATTCAAGTGCAGCTGGTTAGGGCAGGAATTTGTATATTGGCCAAGATTCCCACTGTAACTCGCATACTTTGTTCAAAACTCCTGTGGGAGCTTTACGTCCTCCAACTAATGCTAGCACATGGGTCCCCGGCTCACTATCCATCCGATGGGCAGCACACTAATTGATGCAACACCCTGTCTGCGAAGCACCAATCTGACAGTTTATAGATGGGTAGAGAATTGTATACACACTCGACAGCTCAAAGCCGGTAAGAAAGCTCAACACCTTCCTGTCGGACAAAAGCTTGGTCTCTCACCATCTCTGTTATTTCACTGTGTGGAACGAGAGCATTATTGACAAACTTTTCATACTTACATTCAAGTTTCGAAAGCATTCCTGTCTAATCTATGGGGAGCACTGCGACCCTGATGTAGTCGAACACCCATAAATGATACAACCAGCAGTCA
>NC_140967.1:63754959-63797459 GCF_056783735.1 Eptatretus burgeri
CAGGCCTGAGGCCGAGACCGGGTCGGGCCTACCCGTCTGGTGATGAGACGCGGAGCGGCGATGGCCCCGCAACCCGCGGGCCTCGTGGACAGTGCCTGGCAGGGGGTGGGAACGGGCCCCCTTGGTCGCACTATCTCAGCGCGGGGGGAAACAGGAGGGGGTTGCTGATGCTCGGGGTATAGAGGATCTTTATTATCCCTGGTGTGCGTCTCCACCTCGGCCAGGTCGCGCTGCCGGCCTCCCTCGGGCGTGCAGCTCCTGGCACCGACGCGAGCACCCCCTCGTCCGACTCTCTTCAGCTTCTCCAGCCACTGCAGGCTTCGGGCTCCAGACTTCCACACTCGTCCCCTCCGTTCCGACTCCTTCTCGTTCTCGTTCTCTTTCTCGTTCTCGTCCTGCTGACTCCTTCTCGTTCTCGTTCTCCTTCTCGTTCTCGTCCTGCTGACTCCTTCCCGTTCTCGTTCTCCTTCTCGTTCTCGTTTGCGACTCCCTTCTGACTGACGAACACCGTCCTTTTATCCCCCCCGTAACTTCGCCTTTGACCTTTCACCTCGCTCCCCATTGGCCCGAGAAAAAGTGGGCGTGAAGGCTTTTTGATCCACAAATTTGCATATATCGATCGCCCTGGGGGCGGGGCCAATTCGCCCCTCGCTCACCGATTGGACGGCAAAAAGTGGGCGTGTGTCGTTTTTGATCCGTTTTTGAAGCACAAAATCCGTGATTTTGTACACGCTGTTCGACGCGCGTTCTGCATGAGTCCAACACCGGTACCCACAGCGGGGCAAGAACGGTGGCGATGCTACGGTTGCGAGGTGTGATGTGAAGGTCGTGGCGGTTGTGGTGAAGCGGTGGTTGTGGTCGGTGGTTGATGTTGTGGTTGTGATCATGGCGGTTGGTCCAAAATAAAGATAGTAAAAGAAAAACGGCTATCCTGAAGAGTCGCAGCTCGCATAAATGACATGTATTCCCACTAGACAACGGGTTCGGGCCTAACTACACATGCACTTACCGAGATACCTCACCTAAGGGACCTGAATGGTGGTTTGCGAATCTGGTAACCACAACACTACCCCCTTCCCTTTTTACAGACTCGTCCCGAGTCGTCAAATTTTCGTGTGCCATCATGTGTAGTTTTCCCCTAGTACATTTTACCTACGGATCCCTGAGTGTGACATTCATGGTATTCGTGTCCCCAAAATAAATAACCTGAGGGCTGCGTAACTATCTAAACAAACTCACTCATACGGACGACTTAAATAAAATTGCCGGCGCTAAGACATACATGCCGGGGGCGCACTCATATTTACAGTACATCTTACCTTAACTTACAAATTTTACACTAAACCATGGCCCAGGATCATTGAACTCTGCAAAAAGAAAGCAGTTAGCAGGGAGCCAGGCTGCCCGCATGCAGTCTCTGGCTCAAACAATGCAGGTGACAGGGAACGTGGCTGGCTGCTCACACGCAGTCCAAGGCCTTCCCTTTTGAACTGAACGCAGTGAACCACAACGGTGCATGGGCCGCACAAACGTAGTCTCCGTGCCAGCTCAAGTGGCACACGGAATGAGCACAACGAGTGGATGGATGGACACAAACACGGTGCACGGGCCGCCACTGCAGGCCCGTGTTGTAGCCGCCAACAGGGCAGTTCTCGCAGCTTGCAAACTGTTGCTTTCTGATCCTGGCGCACATGGAAACGAACAGGGGGGGCAAAGCAAAAATTGAACGGGGCTGGTGAACGTGGGCAGTGGGCATGGCATGGCATGGCAAAGGTGAGCAGGCAAACACAGCCCGCAGAAGAAGGCCGCTGCAGGCAAACATAGCGGGCAGATGAACTGGCCGGCACAGGCCTTGAAGCAAACACGGCCAGCAGATGGCATAGGCCTTGCAGCAAAACAACAGCTGCCGATGAAGTTGGCCGGCCTCCGCCTTGAAGCAAAACACGGCCAGCCGATGAAGTTGGCCAGCTCTTGTCGTTCAGTGGAGGTTGGTGGAGGGAGTGCGGTGGTGCTGGCCACTTGGAGGGCGGGCTCGGACCTACCTACCTGTCTCCCTCCCAACCTATCGCCTTTGCCTGTCACTGTACATACCCACTCCCTTAATTTGTCAAACCCCAATTTAGCCCCAACTTATTTTTTTTTTTGTTGTTTTTATTTTTACTCCCCCACTATAAATCGTCCCCTAACCCCCTTTATCGTCCTTGTTCGGCTAACCTATACTGTCACCTAGCCTACTCCCAACCCCTACGTTCCCTTCCCGGAGAGGAACAAGGGAGAGCTAACGTCCTGTGTCGAGGCCCAACGAAGCCTCAGAATGGCCTCCCCAGAGTTCGGCGATCTTACCCAAAGTGGGTCCAGCGGCCCACAACGAGAGCGAGGGGATGGATGGTGCGGAGGGGTACATCTCCTAATCTACCCTAACCATTTAACTGTTAAACTACCCCGGGGCTTTCAACAAGCGCCTCTTGCTTAAACTATTGGTTCTATAAACCCAGATTCCCGTCGCCTGTGTTGGTGTCCTTACAATTTCGGGCCTCGCCCCCCAATTTTCTCTCCGTGCCCTCACACGGTCTCCTGGCTGGGACACGTGGCTCCCTTTGGCAGGCACGACCCTCTGCCGAATCTCCCGCTATGGCACCCCCGGGCACTACACTGCCTCCGAGCCTACCAGCTCCCTAACACCGGGGAGTGCCCCCCATGGCACCTCCCCTGAAACGCACACGTGGCAGGCCGGCCTCCCGGGCCCCTTTCCGAGGGTCACCCGTGCCCCCAACACTGCCCACGCGGCTAATGGCGCCCCGGGCCCCCGCACCAAGCAGGCGCACCCGTGCCCACTACTCTATCCCGGCCCCCCATGGGCCCATGGCCTACCGCGGCCGACTAGCCTGGTGCCCGGGGTACCCACTCAGCGATACTCACCTTTCGCAGCCACGCTCCCAAGCCCGTCAACAGGGCTCCTGCACCCCTCCAAATGGGTCTCGAGCCTACTTTCCCACCAACAACAAAACGACCTCCATTTTTCAATTTGACTAACCCAGCTAACTCACTTTACTCTGACCCCGGGGTCCCTTGGGCGGGAGTCATTCCTCCCCCCAATCACTCATCGCACCATGCATTCCCCATTCACTCCATACACACAGACCCGCTGGCCTCACTCACTCACCAAGCACATGCTTCCACTTCACTCACCAACAACTCTTCAACTCTTCAACACACACACCGCTGAACTCTGCCATCCTCCTAACTACATCCCCTAACTAACTCGTGCTCCCACGTCGTCCCTTAAACTACAGCACGTTCCTTTTAACACTACGTAGCTAAGCTACGTCCCCTCTACACATTCACTGCCTGTCACTGTCTCAAATGTAATCCCATTTTATTTCCCAACCTAAATCTCGCTACAATCCCTCTAACTAATCCATTCCACGGACTCCATGAGGACTTACCCCTGCCCCATGAAGTCGGTCTAGCTAAGCTAACCCTTCCCCCTAACTAGTTTCCATCCTGTGCCCCGGGTTAAGGGGGTCTTTCACCCTTTGCCCAGGAATCCTGTACACCCGAAAGTGAGGCTTGCTTTTTTTTATTTTTATTTTTTCCATGCGCAGCACCTGCGCGGCAACTCGCGCTCTTTGCACCTTGCAACTGCCCGTGACGTCATGCAGCTGCACGTGTTCCTCGTCCCTCCTTGGACGGGACCATCCGGCAGAGATACCCCTCCTGCCGGATTCCAACCACACGTGCAGCCATGATGTCACCGTGCGCAAAAAAAAAAACACAAGCCCCACGTCTCGAGGGGTTTCCCACGCGAACACATGTGCTTTGCCCGTTGGAGCTGAACACACACGATCGCGTGGAGAACCCGTCCGGTCCAAATCCATTTACCTGCCTAAACTTTGTCCGTCCGCGGGATCGGCAAATCCACCGCGTGCGTTTCCGGACCGGGACTTCACTCCCGCAAGCGAGCACGTGGTGGTCTCGTGCGTTGCACAGCACGAACCGCGTGCTCACTGCTGGGTGAACCCGGCACGGTCCTCGAAACAACTACAGCCGCTACTCGGCTTTCTCTCCTCTGTCGCCGTCGTCGTCTCCATTCCACCCACGCACACCTGCGTGTTACGACGCACACAGTCCACACCATCACATTCACACCGGGAGATGCGGCTGCGTGCTCCCGCATGCCAACCGACATCTCCCTCACATACCGCTCTCTCACACACACGGTCTCCCTTGCACACAGCGACCTTGCACACGGCCGTTCACTCACGCGTTCCTCACTACTCTCACACCGTGCCTCATCCACACACGCGGGGGCACTCACCCGCGGTACCTCACTCATACACACGGCGACACTCACACACGCGGTCTCTTCCACACACGGTGCCTCACCCACACACGCGGGGGCACTAACCCGCGGTGCCTCACTCACACTCCGTGCCTCATCCACACACGGCGTGCTGGGAAGCACGTACTCCGGCACCATCGCCACCACACCACTCACACGTGGTGCCTCACTCATACTGGCCGTTTCACTCACACACACGGCCTCACTCACACACGGTGCCCCATCCACACCCGGCGTGCTGGGAAGCACGCACTCTGGCACCATCGCCACCACACCACTCACACACGGGGTCGCTTCCACACACGGTGCCGCACTCACACCTTGCACCACACACACAGGGACAACCACACTGGGGATTTGTGTCCCCACAAGGGTCTCCGGGGCCTCTACACCCCCAAGCTCTCCGTGCACCCGTCCACAGCACTCGTCCCCTCAACCTCGCAAAGCACGACCGAACTCACCTGGTCGTGACTCGCCTCAAGGGGGCATACTCCCTCCCCTCGTTCCTGGAGGAGGCCATCCAGGTGCTCGCACCGGGTCCCAACACGCTCCGCGAGCTCAACCCCATTGTCCTCCACTACCTCCGTGTGTGCGTGCGCGTCACTTACCCCGTCTTCATCGTGTAGTCTTCCCTCTATCGTTCCCATCTCCCGTGTCTCTGCCAACTCTTCACCCTTTACCTCCCTTGTCTCAACTATTATTTCTGTTGTCGTCACCTCGTGTCTCGTCTCACACGTTTTGGTCTCCCCATTTAATTTTTCCCTTTCGGTCATCGTCACGACCCTCGCCCAACACGTTCCACGAATTATTTTTTCACCCGCCTCCACCGCGGGCCTGTCAGCCGTTGCACCCCCACCCAGCTCGTTTGCTCCCACACGTGGAGTCGCCATTTTTATCTCCCCGGTCACGGCCTTCATGCCCGCCTGCAGGCTTCGGCCCATGTTCTGCGTCTCACCCCGCAGCTTTTTCATTTCCTCCTTCATGTTTGTTTCCATTCCGTTCATTTTTGTATCCATCTTTTCGTTTATTTGTTGTGTATTCGCATCCATCGTCGTTTTCACTTCATTTGTATTTGTATCCATCTTTTCGTTCATGCCTTTCATTTCGTTTTTCATTTCATTTGTATTTGTATCCATCGTCGTTTTCACTTCATTCATTTGTTTGTTCATTGCCGCCAGCATGGCGCATAGCTGGGCCATGTTGGATGCACTCAGCTGAGCCGTTTCGGCAAGGGTTGGGGAAGGGTCTTGGTGGAGAGGGGGGGGGGAGGTGTCATACACCGCGGCCGCTGCCGCACCCACCTCGGGCCCTGGGTTCAGTTGGGCGAGTCCGTGTTCCTGCACAATCAACATTTCCTGCTCGGGGATTCCATCCTGGACCATGGACTCTACATTATTACACATATACATTTCTAATACCCCCGGCTCCCGCTCGCCTTGAGACGCCATCTTGCTTCTCGTGAAGGGTTAATTTCGCTCGCTCGTAATTTGGAGGGAATCGGGGGTCGCTTCTCTCACCCCTGGACCGATTCCCGTGAATTTAGCCGGAGACAGGAGAGCCCGTTTTCCTGTTCTCCGATACCAGTGCCGCGAGGAGGGCGATGAATTTGTATCGCACGACCTGACACCAGTGTTGCGGATTTCGCGCCCGCCGGCGTGCGACGGCCACGTAACTCGAATCGCGGCACGTCGCCCACCGGACGGACAATCCAGTCGTGACCCTCTCGGACTAACGCCGGGAACCAGTCACGGGTGGACCTTTCGGTCTCACCGCGATCGAGCCAATCAGCCCCCGCGTGGGATAGGGTTGCTCGCCAAATTCGAACTACCTAAGTACCCACGCGGGGGGTAGACCGGGCGATCGCACCTCGCCGCAGGTCGACTTCGGACACGGGCCACTTAAGCGACCCGTTCCGTACTATCAGAATAACCGAGCGGTGTTATCGTCGACCTCGACGGTTCGATTAATTATCGGGCGTACTCAGCCCACTACCAACCCTTTACGTGAAGCAAGATGAGGGTTCAATGGGGGAAAAGACGAAGCGAAGCGGGAGAACAGTTCAACAATAAAGCACATTTATTCGCGGCACACGGGAAGCACACAAATTCAATTCCACCAAATGCACACAAAAAAAAGAAAACACACTTCCATTTACACAAAAAGCAAATATAAAAGTGAAAACACAGTGCAGAGCTAATACCGACTACCGAGCACACGGCAACACTTATACAATTCTACTTCACAGACGGCGCCGACAACACATACCCAAAACCAAGGAAAAGAACATCCCCAAGAATGAGGCAGGCCTGAGGCCGAGACCGGGTCGGGCCTACCCGTCTGGTGATGAGACGCGGAGCGGCGATGGCCCCGCAACCCGCGGGCCTCGTGGACAGTGCCTGGCAGGGGGTGGGAACGGGGCCCCCTTGGTCGCACTATCTCAGCGCGGGGGGAAACAGGAGGGGGTTGCTGATGCTCGGGGTATAGAGGATCTTTATTATCCCTGGTGTGCGTCTCCACCTCGGCCAGGTCGCGCTGCCGGCCTCCCTCGGGCGTGCAGCTCCTGGCACCGACGCGAGCACCCCCTCGTCCGACTCTCTTCAGCTTCTCCAGCCACTGCAGGCTTCGGGCTCCAGACTTCCACACTCGTCCCCTCCGTTCCGACTCCTTCTCGTTCTCGTTCTCTTTCTCGTTCTCGTCCTGCTGACTCCTTCTCGTTCTCGTTCTCCTTCTCGTTCTCGTCCTGCTGACTCCTTCCCGTTCTCGTTCTCCTTCTCGTTCTCGTTCTCGTTCTCGTTCTCGTTTGCGACTCCCTTCTGACTGACGAACACCGTCCTTTTATCCCCCCGTAACTTCGCCTTTGACCCCCTCCCTTTGACCTTTCACCTCGCTCCCCATTGGCCCGAGAAAAAGTGGGCGTGAAGGCTTTTTGATCCACAAATTTGCATATATCGATCGCCCTGGGGGCGGGGCCAATTCGCCCCTCGCTCACCGATTGGACGGCAAAAAGTGGGCGTGTGTCGTTTTTGATCCGTTTTTGAAGCACAAAATCCGTGATTTTGTACACGCTGTTCGACGCGCGTTCTGCATGAGTCCAACACCGGTACCCACAGCGGGGCAAGAACGGTGGCGATGCTACGGTTGCGAGGTGTGATGTGAAGGTCGTGGCGGTTGTGGTGAAGCGGTGGTTGTGGTCGGTGGTTGATGTTGTGGTTGTGATCATGGCGGTTGGTCCAAAATAAAGATAGTAAAAGAAAAACGGCTATCCTGAAGAGTCGCAGCTCGCATAAATGACATGTATTCCCACTAGACAACGGGTTCGGGCCTAACTACACATGCACTTACCGAGATACCTCACCTAAGGGACCTGAATGGTGGTTTGCGAATCTGGTAACCACAACACTATATATATATATATATATATATATATATATATATATATATATATATATATATATATATATATATGCATATATACATATATATATATATATATATATGTATATATACATATATGTTTGATGCACACACACACACAAACACACATATATATATATATATATATATATATATATATATATATATATATATATATATATATATATATATAATGTTATAGATTAGTGCTGGTGGGATTTGCACCCGACTCTTGACCTTAGTGTTAAGGATCTGGACATCACTTGAAAGCACCACCATCTCCGGGGTTATAACGCCGACTGGTTCAGTACAATTCCTGGGTTACGTGCCTCAGATCACGATACCAAAATACACCTGTGCCTTGCCAGCTGGGAGAATAGACCCCGGTTACAGACTGGTTTTGTCAGAGACCGAGCGAATTCTGCCAGTCTGTAACCATTTTGGTTTTATATACCAATCGAGCGAATTGTTTCTCAGCACGGCACGAATAAGCCCAAAGCGGCAACTTCATACCAATCAGCCAGATTTGTTGGGGACACATCAGGGAACACAACACAAGCAAGCATGCACGACAATGTTATAATCAATCTATAACCCATTCTTAACTAGGGAGCAACGGATTACGGGTTTTGAAGGGGACCCTAGCGAGATAAACCTTAGACAACATGCAGACAAGACAAGGAGTACTTGGTGATGCTTCATGGACAAGAGGAAAAGTGTCAAAGGCCCGAATGGGGCTCGTGACAAGCCGATGTCCACAGATTCGAACACCCAAGCTCAAACACACCGCGTGGCAAAATGGCGGCGTCGTCCTCCTTTTGTCGCACCGCCCACGCACGCAGCCTCAGCGTGTTCAGCTCCATAAGGTCGACGGTACCAGAGCGGAAGGTCCACGTGTGCTCCAGCTGGCCCTTCACAAGGTCCAACATCCAAATCCAGGCCTGGCCTGTTCACCAGACAAGGCCAAATCGGGGTGTTGGGCTCCGCAGGCGGATCGACAAACGTGTCGAGGACCTCCTCATAAAAGTCAATCGCCGACTCCCTTCAAGCAGCTCCTCCGGCCTCTTTCACGAAGCAGATCACAGACTCGACTCCAGCAGCCTCTCTTGCCTCTTTCACGAAGCAGATCGCAGACAGACACAGCCACCCCTTACACAGCCGATCGCGACTCCCACTCGTCGTTTCTCTCCAGGAGAAGGCAGACTGACCTCATCCAGTCACTTCCTTGCCTTTCTTTTGGCTCGCTCTTTATGAAAAGCGATCGCAAAAACCCTCATGCAGTTTCTCCTACTGCCGATTACCCGACTCGACACTCGTCGTTTCTCTGTTGCCTTCCCGGCGCTCGCTCGCCTCGAAGCCGATTGCTCCTCCGACTCGTTCGGAGAGGGGAACGGAGAAGAAGAACCTCTCCGTACACCACCACTGGACGATCAATGAACATGCCTCCTACACCTCCCGACACACATGTAACGCCCATTTACCGAACAACCTGGCTAAACATGCATTTAATGGGGGATCTTGGCTAATCCTATATTTAATAACACACTAAGGGCCATTTCCGCAACAATATATATATATATATATATATATATATATATATATATATATATATATATATATATATATTATATACACACACACAAACACACATATATACAAGCAGGTAGGCGGCGATGGGTCGCCGAGCATGGAAACTATAAGATATAGAGCAAAATGGATGTCACATAGTGGATAGGGAATCACCTTAAGATTATGCATATCAAATCTCATCCAGTTCCATCTACTGATAACTACTCGGTATCCATTTGAATGAAAAGCACCAAAAATGCGGTTTGAAATCGGAAATCCCCAAAGTTCGAGGGGGTGCTGTGGGTGAACAAAGATCTAAATCGAAAATCCAGCTTCATCGTTTGTGCACAATGTATTCCAGACAATTGGTGTGAATTTTCATGCCCATACGACCATAACCCAAGGAGGAGTAGCATTTGGCGCAAAGGCACCTCCAGCTCTCGCATATTATCGATTTTTGCACTAATTGAACTTTGACCCCTAACCTAAGCAATATTGGTCAATATGTCTTGAGGCAAAGTTGTAGTACTCATTGAGTCCCATGAACCTGCAAAGTTTCATTCGTATCAATGCACTCACCTGGTCGCTAGGGGGCCTTCAATTTTCGCCAATTTTCGTGCATACCCTAATTGTAGGGGGTGCTGCGGGTAAAGTATTCCATATATCACAAAAACCGGAATATATTTGATAGAGCATCACCTGTAGATCATTCTTGCCAAATTTCATAACCATACGTGGGATGATGGCTTTCGGAATTGATTTTGCGTGAACGGTACCGATTTTGAAGGTTTTTCGGTTTTTGCTTGGGAACCAAAGCGTCCCGAGCAACCATCACAATTTCCAAAGCACGAGGTCATAAGATGTACCTACCACCCGAGTTTGGTCAAAATCGGCCCACGTTTACTACCAATTATGCTGATGCCAAACGAACAAACATCCAAACAAACAGACAGAATTAGACAATAAAAGGTCACCTATTTCGGTGACCCAATATATATATATATATATATATATATATATATATATATATATATATATATATATATATATATATATATATATATATATATATACATATACACACAAATATATGTATATATATATATATATATATATATATATATATATATATATATATATATATATATATATATATATATATATATATACATACATACATGTGTGTGTGTGTGTCTGGTGTTGGCTTCATGGTTAGGGTGGTAGTGGTCATATGGCAGCTTTGCTGCCCGGGTAGCTATCACTTTCTTGAAGCGCGACTGTGTCGCTGATGCTGTGCCCCTCTACCAATACACACACTGGAACTGGTACTCATTTGGCCGATCTCGGAAGGATGACAGGCAGAGTCATCCCCCTTGTGTATTTATTCCGTGGTCAACGGGGCTTGAACTCAGGACCCTAGGATCCCAAGCCGCCACCCTAACCACTGAGCCAACACCAGGCTCTATGGTTAGGGTGCTGGGCTTGGGATCTGAGGATCATGAGTTAAAATCCAAATTTCTGTTGAATTACTACCAGGTGGGGTTGACTCTGCCTGTCATCCTTCCGAGGTCGGCAAAATGACTGCCAGCTTGCTGGTATCCGGTGTCGGAGTGACGACCCATCCTGGATTGTGCCCAACAGCACAGGAGACTGCTTCGGCAGCACCAATGCTCTGCATTGAGTACGGTCCCAATCGATGGATATATATGTTTACTCATTTCCTTGTAATACATTGGTGTCTGCTAATGTTGTCCTTGTCCTAGATATGATGCTCCTCTATCGTTGCCTATTGAAGATCTAAAGCAAATGTTCGAAACAAGCTTCATGTCCTGTTTATGGTTCATATGGAAAGAGAAATGCATTGGATGTCGAGTTGAAGAAAGTCAGCGTGAGATTGTCGGTGTGTATGGGAGACGGAGATGGTAATAAACACAAGCTTTCAAGAACTGGAAGGAAGAGCTGGTTTTACCTGAACGAGAGAGGAGAGTCTACAGGTGTAAGAAAACGGTGAGTGGGAGTTAGTTAGCCATTGGAATTAATAGAATGAAGAATGTTTACAAGGAGCGGTTTAGTAAGTGTATGTTTGTGACCTGGAGCTGGGAAGGGAAGAATGGCTGAGACTATTGAGGTTGAAAGGTCAAAGTCATCTGTTTTGATGACCCACTAACTCATGTGTTTTGAGAAAACAGTAATTCTGCTGTCAAGTATTGCAATGGGTAATGATAACATTGAACAAAGGTTTGGAATGGAATGGAGCTCAAAACATCACTCACCACCTTTACCTTAACATTCACAAGGTAACAGGGTGTGAATGATTTGTCGCGTATGATCTTTGAGTCACACACGAAAACTCGGCTGGCCTTTCCTTGAGCAATACCAGTTCATGTTGCTAGGATCTCAGGTTCACATCCAAGATACTGTGTTGATTTGAACATTTCTCACAAAATATCTCATGAGATATGATTAGATTATCAGATTTCATGAGAAATCGTCAAATATTTACCCCTGCCACTGAAGGTGGATGGAGGTTATGCATTCACCCGTTTATTTGGCTCTGGCTGTGAGCACGATATCTCAAAATGTTATGGATTGACTCGGACGAAACTTGGTGGACAGGTTGGGTGTGTTGCAAGAACAAGTCGATTTGATTTTTTTTTCAGGTCCGGATGCAGATCCGGCCTATCAGTGAGAAACAAGACCTAATCTGTTCAGCCTGGTGGAGGTATGCACTCTACGAGTGCCATTCTACTTGTGTAAAATATATATACTCGTGTTTTTCTTATTCATGTAAAAACACTCTAATATCTCCATTTTCCTTGTCTTGTATGGAAGCTCTTCTACTTTGACTATTCCATCCATCCATCAGGACCATACTCTGTGCAGAGCATTGGTGCTGTGTAAGCAGTCTCCTTGGCTATTGGGCACAATCCTGGACGGGTGACCACTCCGACACAAGATACCAGCAAGATGGCACTCGTTTTGCCAACCTCAGAAGGATAACAGGTAGAGTCAACCCCACCTGGTGTCAATTTAACAGCTGAGTGGGATTTGAACTCAGGATCATAAGATCCCAATCCCACCATCCAAACAATTAAGCCAACACCAAGCAATGACTATTCAATCACCGTGAAAATTAATAAAAGCTCCTGCTTGAAGTAATCCAACACATGTGGAGGTAATATCTTAGCGAGTTAACATAAAACCGGGGGATGACAGGATAACTCAGAAGACACATGATCACCATTGAGCTGCCTCCTCAAGTTTTGATCATGGGCAGGTTTGGACTTAATCAAAAGCTGAGATTCTGCAACAGTAGAGTGCTGCATGAGGAGGCCGAATATTCCTCACATATGGACGTAAATCTGGCAGTTCCATCTGTTTTTAGCTCATAACAAAAAAAAATGCTTGACATTTATTGAAATTAAGAGGCGATTGTGCACTGGTAGTTTGGATAATTCCCGAGCTAGGGTTCATTGCTGTGAAATTAACACTACTTGCATTTAATATGAGTATCAAGATATATATATATATATATATATATATATATATATATATATATATATATATATATATATATATATATATATATATATATATATATATATATATATACACATATACACTGGCAGAGACTACCCGTCACTTCGCTGCCGGAACAATTAGTCATCCTGTTTGCCAAAAATTGTGATATTGGTCACTGTGGCATCGGTTTACGGATTCAAAACAGTCATTGAAGCTACAGCCACATATCCTGTTACTTCCCTCGCAAAGTTGTATCTGTACCCTGAGTTCGTAGTGTATAGCTTCCACCTCCTCTCCCACCCCCCTCACACCGGTCGCACATCCCTTGCTGCTGGAAATGTTTTCCTCATACGATGTCCCCGGCTCCCTCTGGTTATTATTTTTCCCACTTTGACAGGCCACTCCATTTTGGGTGAGACGGAGAAGGAAAGGAAGACAAATTTACTCGTGCATAGAGTGCTTTAACCCCTCTCCCCCCCTCCCCGTTCCCGTCCTCATGTCCATCTCTTCCCCACCCCCCACCCTCCACACTCCCTTTGCCCTCCATCCGTCCTGATGTCCCTTCCCGCTAGAATTATCTCACACAGAATGACAGGCTTTGATAGGCTCCTCCATTTTGGGTTGCGGGAGAGAAGAGAAGGAGGACAAATTTACCCGTGCAGAGTGCTTTGACCTTAGCGTTGCCCAGTAAGGAAAGAAATTGTAATACCCTCTGCCACCACCACCAGGTGGCAATACACGGTACACATTTACATTGAGAATTTATGCCTCCCCCAACCCAACACCCTCACGTGAGGCCGAGGCCACATAGCCTTGGTTACCCTCCACACAAAGTTGTATTTGTACCCCGAGTTTGGAGTTTGTAACTTAAAAGATGACTGTGCATAAGGAACAAAGCCAGCGAGAGACAATGACAATGGCATATATATATATATATATATATATATATATATATATATATATATATATATATATATATATATATATATATATACATACATATATATATATATATATACATACATATATATATATATATATACATACATATATATATATATATACATACATATATATATATATATATATATACATATATATATATATATATATATATATATATATATATATATATATATATATATATATATATATATATACATACAAATGTATTACTTTCTGATTCCCAGTCACACCCGACTGCCAAAAAACAAGCAAAGATATCTCACCTTTCCATCACAAGAGTCCTTCAAAGCTGATGATGTGCCATGATAGGTCTTCCATAAATATAAACCAAGGTGGCAAAGCCAGGAAACACCTGGAAGCCTAGATATGCTAAGCCAAATCGAAGTGAAAAACGCACTGCTCGCTTGCAATAAGCCCATCGTTTCATACAAATATACGGATGTTCCAGTCTCTGAGTTCATCTGCAAAGTTGTTAACCACCGAATGTTACAACACAGTTATCTTTCCCACACTACTTCTGAAAGTGGTCATCAAGTGACATGGAGTGCAGAGGATGGTTGAACGACAGGAAGCAAGCTCAATATGATATCCATATTGAAAGAGCGACACTTATCTGACTCACAATTTACTTCTCTATCTCACTCTATCTTGCAGTCTGTTTTACTCTCACTCGCTTGTTCTCTCTCTCTCTGAAAATGAGGCCAGAGCAAGGGGAAGACTCAGCATGTATTTTAGGCGTGGCTTGGCGTCTCAGAAACAAGCTTGAAGGTGTGACTGCCACTGCATTACAAGAATGGCCATACCTGGCAGCCACAAAAAACGATGGCTTCCTTGTACTGGTCCAATATAAACTGATGGCATTAGGTTAGCTTCACAAGCAGAAACCACAATTGAAAAACGAATAGTTTGTGACACTAATCCACCTTCCTCTTTCTGAGTTCATCTGGAAAAACTTTGAAAACTATGCTTCTTGTTGAAATGCCTGCCAAGTGAGTCAGAAGTGTGATGTCGATAAATATGAGATCCAAGTGATTCAAACAGATAGGGATGTAAATTGATCTAGTAAGATGGAATAATGGGTTAGGACTAATGTAACATGAGAATCAGGTATGAGAAAAGGCGAAGAGGTATAACATTCAATGAATAGAACTGTGAAAGGATGTTCGTTGTCAGAATGATGCAGATGCAGCAAATGAAAGACAACGTATGTTAAAGCAAATAATGTGTTGTAGCAAATACTTTAGAGTTTAGACTTTAGAGAGTGATGTTCCAAATGGAGAAATATTTTAATCCAGAAATCAAAAGTTCATGCGACTTGAGATGCAAACACCATTTTCAGCATTCATAACATTCCTTTTCTACAAAAGGTTGTGTTCGTCAAAAGAAACAGTTGAGATTTTGCTTCTGCATTGCACATTCCTAATACAGAACACCATGATCAAGTTAAACATCACTTTACAGGCAACGACTGACTTGTCACCACAAGGATGCCAGTGCGAGAACAAAAAGTGCAGGCCTTTGAATATAAATGTGACATTCACATCAAAGGTCTACAGCAAAAAATATTGCATAAACAACACCAGCACGTCAGTATGCATTTAGCCAAAATCCTCAAAACTTCTGGCTTCATTTCAGAACAAGGTTATAATGTCAACCACATCATTCTTATCATCTTAGAGAAATAGAGTTAAGTGGAGCTCAGAATGGAAATAAAGGAAAAAAATGGAGATTGAAGAAAGGTCTCCACAGCCGGTATTACGATTTGCTGTTTAAGCATTCAAGACTTCATCAAGAGGATGAAATTGTGAATGTGAACCTATTGCGGTATTGTGGAGTGGGGTGGGGTAGGAGAATGGGAAAAAAGCCCTTTCACTCAAGGCTAAAGGATGCCATGAATGTTTGGTTTGTGAGATGACAGCACAAACTTTTACTCGTGAGGATAGAAAGAAGCAATGGTCAAAGTTGAAAGAAAGCTAAAAGGTAAAACAAAAAAATTAGAAAACTTAGAAAACAAGTAAAGACAGAAGAAGAAAAATAAAAAGCAGAAAGAAGAAAGACCAGCAAATATAAATGTGGTTTATCGCCTCTGCATCTCATGAACATGATGAGTAAATTAACAAATCTGTCGGGGGGGGGGGGGTGGTACATGCGCACCTTGGGGTTTCCTTCCTATAAGTGTACATATGTTGTTCGTGGTGCTGAACCCAGCCCATTCTCTAACGACTGCAATTTGAGGTTTGCGCTTCACGAGTATGAACGATCGTGCAGATCTGCTACCAATCAAATAGATCTTTGTCAGTTGGTGTCTGTGACTTCTGAGTGAGGTGACGGTTACCACATCAACAGCGTCACATTTTTGAAACTTGTATTTCAAATAAACAGATGCAAAGTCAAATGAGGAAAGTTCACCATGACATGCAACTCTGATTCCCGCGTTGTTTCTGCCCCGTGTCTCTGTTCTGCCGGCTCAACTCACGTGTGTTCACCTCGTCCTCCGAGGCTGTCGAACCATCGAGTCTTGTAGCATTGTTCTCTTTCTCATATGCTGGCTCATCCAGGATGATTGAAGAACTCAAAGGAATTCTTTCTCGATATACAATCTTAATGAGTTTTAATCAACCTGATTATAATCGGCTCCATACGTTAACAACCACTCTGGACATTAACACCTCATTCACTCATCGGAGTTAAATTGAGCACGGGACAATGGAAACACACGTCTCGTCACATGTCACCCGTCTCTCTACATCTCCCTTTCACGGGATTATCTAGTATCACAGAACAATCCCGTATATTCCAGCAAATGTAATTCTTGTCTATTCTTGAAGTTTCATTTGAGAACGTTCCAGCACCTTCACGGATCTCACCAGGCAGTTCACAGTACAATAGAGCCATCTCCAGTCAAAATTAGCTCATTACATAAAGCAGTTAATATTACAATTTACCGATCCGTGCTACATGAAAGTTATAAGATGGAACCATCAATTTTAATCGATAATTTACAGGCATTTACAAATGCTTACAAATACCACAGCATCTGGCTTTTAACTGACAAACTCTTAAGGAAGAGTACATTCAGACAGGAGAAAAAAAAATCATCCAAAGGCATCATCAATCCTTAGAGAGATCTTGCACAAAGCATTTGTGGGTGAAGATGTGAAAGTGAATTATGGGCGAGCAAGCAGGAAAGTGATAAATAAGATGAAGAGAAAGAGAAATTGTGATGCAATATGAATGGAGGGAAGAGGAGCAAAAGAGCTTCTCAAATGATTCACCACTGGTCCTCTGTTAACACAAAATTTCAGCTGTGTTTTAATGGCTAGTACGTTCATTTGGTCAGCAGTGTCAACATGTAAATGGGCCAATGCAGGACTGGCAACTGGCAACTGTCTGCACAGTGTGACATGAGTAAATGATTTGCAGCACCACAAGGAAAAGATGTATGTCAGCTGTGGATACTTAGTACATTAGGGCTGGAAGAATGCCATAGAAGGTCTAGAGGCATGCTCAATTGCCTACGAGTTGTCTAGCACAGGTTTAAGTCTCAGTGGAACTAGAAAACCAGTCATGCTCATGTTTCACTTGCAGGGCGAGGCATCAATGCCATCCCTTTGATTGGCGTTAAACTGTCCATCCCATTCGCTGGCATTGTTAGTGGATAATAATAACGATCTCACGGTGCCAATCATGGAGTCAAATTCCAAAATTCTTGCCTTAATTTGTAGGGAGCATTTCATCAGCGGCACAACTAACACTACCCACAGCCATGTACTGCAAACAAAGAAGGAGAAGGCTTTGTACATTATGCATATAATTTTTATGCAAATGAGAAGAATACATTTTGGCATATATCAGCTTGGAGGGGTAGGGTTGGGGAGTAGGATAAAGTGATCTGCAGTGAATGATAACCATTCCACTCACTCCATACAAGGTGAACGATAAATAATGTCATCACATACTTGGTTTACGAACCGTGAATAAATATAATTGTAATCCTGGTAATGATGAAGGCAAACCAGACAGTTCAGTTCTGCACCAGTCAGACAACATGCCAGAGGTGAGTAGTATGAACATATATATATATATATATATATATATATACATATATATATACATATATATATATACATATATATATATATATATATATACATATATATATACATATATATATATACATATATATATATATATATATATATTTCTATACAAATATACATATATACATATACATATACATATACACAGGGCTGGCGCCAGACTATTTTGTGCCCTCGGCAAGGCCAGTGACTTGCATCCCCCCCAAAAATTGTCAACTTCGATTTTTAAAAACAGATGTTTTGCAGAAAAAAATAAAAAGCACAAAACATGAAACTGCTGAATTTATTTTACCACAATATTTTGCTAACAGTCAGACAGAGAAACAAACAAAAAACAGACAAACAGAGTTATAAACGTCTCATAAAAGTTTCAATTTTTTTTTTGACATCAAATTTCACATCAAAATCTCACTTTGCGTGCCTTTTCCTTTACAAATTCTGTCACCAAGCTGAGAATGAAGGAATACAATAGTTAAAGAAAGAAGAATAGATAGATAAAGAAATAAACAGTATTGTTTGTGTTGAAAACAATAAACTGGTTATGAATGAACAATGAAATATAATTTTTTTCCTTTTATCATGTTTTTTTAAAATAATAATTTGCATAAAACGGTGACCCTGAAAGGTCAGTAATGCACCCCTTTGAGGTCTGCACCCTCGGCGGCTGCCTAGTTGGCCTTCTGGTAGCGCCGGGCCTGCATATACATATACGTACATACAATGTCCGTCTAAAAAGTAACGGGACTGACTTCACAGAAATTATAATTCCAAAAAATATATTGAAATCACAGCTTGTCCCCTTCAAAATAGTTTCCATCCAGTCTCACACACTTGTCCATCCTCTTCTTCAATGCTTCGATGCATCCCCGGAAGGCTTCTTCTGGAATCACCGGGGCTCCGTCATCACGGCCCTTTTGATGGCCTCCACATCAGGAAATCGGGTCCCCTTGATTACCCCCTTGAGCTTGGGAAATAGGAAAAAATCACAAGGGGCCAAGTCTGGTGAATACGGGGGTTGCTACAGAGTTGGCACGTTCCTCTCTGCCAGAAACTATCGGCTGCTCAGGGCACTGTGAGCAGGGGCATTGTCATGGTGGAGTACCCAGGTGTTGTTCTCCCACAGATCCCTCCTGTTGTCCCAGACTGATCTCATGAGGTGCCGGAGGATCTTGTACACGTATTGATTCACTGTTTGACCATGTGGTAGAAACTCGAAGTGGACGAGGCCCTTGATGTCAAAAAACGCGATGAGCATCACCTTGACCTTCAACTCCGACATCCTTGCTTTCTTTAAGGCCCGGTCACACCTTGACGTTTTAGCCAACGTATGCCGATTTTTGAATTTTTTTTTCTAAAACGCTGGCACACGTTGAATACATTATGGGTAAGTTTTGATAACATAGAGAGCACGCTGAAAAACACTGCCATACGTCGTTGTACGTTGGCTTTATACGTTGTACTTTTTGGTTGTCCTCAAATTTTTTCATGCTTGAAATTTCACGACGTATGCCGGTGTATGACTCACACGTTCCGCTACGCTGGCCACAAGTTGTAGGCACGGTCTGCGATCGTTGACAGACGTCAACACATGCTACTTGTAAGTTAATCATAAGTTGAGACACGCCGAGGTAATGTTTAGCATACCCGAAACTTATTTCTAACCTATGATTAACGTGTTGTTGGCACGTTACGCGATCGTTGCCACACATCGACAGACGTTACTTTTAAGTTACTCATAGGCTGAAAGACGTCGGTATAATGGATCGTCCTTGCGTCAGCGTCCACAGCCACGGCCAGGACACTTATTTGCAGCATTCTTCAAACTTTTCTTCGGCATGACGAGGATGATCACACTTCGATGTCTAGCTTGGCTGTGATTCCAATTGTCCATCGGCAGCGTCTATTTAAAATAGTCGAGTTTGAGCGTTTTAACACGTTCAGAAGAAACGCTTCAAATTTCCAAACCCCAGCGTCAAAAAACAAAGGCGAGTGACAGCAATTTAAATTGTTCATTGTAAACAATGAAAATAGCTGAGTGGTACCGTTTAAAAGTCGTTGAGTGTAAAAAAAATCCAATTGTTGAGCGCAAGCGTCTACTTTCAATGGTGGGGTTTGAGCGATTTAGCACGTTCAATAGAAACGATTAAAATTTCCAAACCCCAGCGTCAAAAAACAAAGGCGAGTGACAGCAATTTAAATCGTTCATTGTAAACAATGAAAATAGCTGAGTGGTACCGTTTGAAAGTCGTTGAGTGTAAAAAAAATCCAATTGTTGAGCGCAAGCGTCTACTTTCAATAGTGGAGATGCAGCCTTTTAAATCGTTGAGTGGCAGCCTAGGAATAGCAAACCCCACGTCACCGGCAAAGATAAACTGCCGCACGATATGGATAAGTTAGGCTATCGTTGGGCATAGTTTGTGAACGCCGGCTTCAGAATAATTATTCGTTGGTATACCGTATCTATAAGTTATCGAAGCGCTCTATGCACATTATTAGTTCATTGTGCATTTGTCCAACCCGTTATGAATAGACCTAAATCGTAAAAACAAGCTATAGCTCATTGTTGAAAAAGCCCCATAAAAAATTAGCCGCGAAGAACTTCGAACAATGGTGAAAAGATGTCTCCTACCCGTGGACACGCGGACGCAAGGAGGATCCATCATAACCCACACCCTCCCCCTCACACTCACCTACTACTGCTAACATGAACAAACTACTACTAATACTAATACTAATACTGATACTGATACTGATACTGTTACTGCTGACATGGACATCGACTCAAAAAGGACTCGAAAACACTGTTGGGTTCCCCTTTTATGAGCAGCATTTTTATATACCAATTCCCAAAACCGCTGGGAACACGTCTTTATATGGCAATTGTAAGCTAGAAACGCGTTCATTTATTTTTTTTTGTCGACCGGAAGACGTCATTGGAATACGTCTACATACGTCGATGTGTGTTGGGACTACGTAAAGAATTGGTTCAAAGTACGTCAAACATAAGTTAGAAATAAGTTTCGCGTAAAAAAGACATTACCGCGACGTGTTTCGACTTATGAGTAGCTTATAAGTAGCCTTTGTGGACGTGTGTAAGCGTCCACATATCGTGTGTAAAACTTATCCCCATCGCATGCGGAACGTGTGTCATACGCAGAGTACGTCGTAAAATTTTGAACATGTTTAAAATTTCTTGACGTACTCTACTTACTACGACGTATGATAGCGTACTTTAGCGTTCTACTCACGTATACCAAACTTACTCATACCGTATTTGACGTGCCCCAACGTTTTAGACACATTTTTCGTAGGTCGGCATACGCTGGAAAGATCGCCAAGGTGTGACCGCGATGTTGACACTTCCATTTCTACGGCAGTTATGATTCGAATCATTCTGCGTCAGCCTTTTAATAGGCTACGTCACGACATCGTCGGCGATGCGTGCAACGCGCTATGCCTAAGTTAGACTATCGTTGGGCATCGGTTGTGTAGGCCGACAACAGGTTCAGCATTCGTTGGTATAAGTTATCTATAACACAACGAAACGTTCTGTGTCCGTTACCAATGCGTTATACATAAGACCAAGTCGCTATGAATACGTCCGAATCTTTAAAAAAAAAACATCAAAAGTTCAACGTAAGCCAGCGTTTTACATACATTTTAATACGTTGCCATCGCTGGCTAAAACGTCAAGGTGTGACCGGGCCTTTAGCCTTGGTGATGCCGGACTTTTCCACTGACGACTCTGCCGTTTGGTCTCGGGATCTATTTGAATATCCACGATTCATCACCAGTAATGACTCTCCCGAGCAGGTCTGGATCGTCCTCGAGGGGCTCGATAATGTCTTGACACACAGTGACTCTTTGCTGTTTCTGGTGCTCAGACATCAGCTTGGGGACCATCTTTGCACCCCACCTTATGATTTCGAGATTTTCAGTGATAATACTCCAGACAGTGTCCTTGTTGATGGAAAGTTCCTCAACAATCATCCGCAATGTAAGTCGACGATCTGTGCTCACCGTCTGCTTCACACGCTCGATGTTGTCCGCCGTTCTGCTCTTTGAAGGTCTTCCAGACCGTGGATCGCCTTCAACCTCCTCCCATCTCTCTTTGAACCTCTTGTGCCATTCAAATGCACGTGTACGTGACATTGTTTCTTCCCCGTAGACTTGCTGCAGCATTGCGAAGGATTCGGAAGGTGTTTTGCCAAGCTTGGCAAGAAACTTCAGATTGGCTCTCTGCTCACGACTCAAAGCGCGACGACTCAGACAAGACAACGTGTAAAACATGACCTGTAAAAAATCACACAACGAGCACAGTCAACCATCATCAATGATATATATATATATATATATATATATATATATATATATATATATATATATATATATATATATATATATATTGCTGGAATGTTGCGAAAGACTGACGCAACCCGTTCATTCAAGTTGTGTAAGTGGAGTACACAGCAGGCTCAGTCCCATTACCTTTCAGATGGACCTCGTGTATATATATATATATATATATATATATATATATATATATATATATATATATATATATATATATATATATATATATATATACACACATGCCTGGTGTTGACTTAATGGCTTGGGTGGTGGGCTTGGGATCCAAGGATCCTGAGTTCAAATCCCTCTTGGTGAACGTCACTCTCACCGAGTGGAGGAGGCCAATGGGCCGACCACATGCCTCGTGGTTGCAGCAGGTTGATCAGCATCTCAAGGAGATGGGGATGGGCCAGGTATCTGCCTGGAGAATGGCCAGACGGAGGCCCCTGGAGTACCAGTGGAAAGTGGACGCAATGATGCGCTGCTCTGGCGCATGCTCCCATACCTGACCTGACCTGACCTGACATCTTTGTGTGATATTTGAAGCTTTAACAATACCAGTGGAGTACCCGCTCCACGGGTGATCTTGTTCTAAGCATGAAACACGTTCTGACACATACCGTTATTTGGGTGGTGTATACACAAGTAACAGCTCTGTAAAGGAAAACTAAATAACCCGGTTTCTGTGCATGAAGCAAAAATATACCTCCTACTTATAATTCAAAACACCCCACGACACTGGAAAACATGGGGACAGGAATACTGTGCTGTAAATGGTGGAGACTTGTAATAACCTCCCCCACCTGGAGATGGTGCTACACGATACACATTTACATGGAAAATTTGCATCCCCCCTCCCTCCCCCCACCCCCACCAAGACCACTGGCAAAGACAAAAACATGCCTATACATTGATTGGGGTCATGCTGATCCTCTGTAGCAAGTCTGGATGCAATTGAGCCAGAACTGTAGGAGGAGTAGCCCAACAAACAAACCCACAAAAAAAACAAACACTGGCCCATGTATTATTGTATGGATACATCTAGCTCCAGAAGGGAGGATCATGTGAGAAGCGCACCACGGTCGGGAACGGAGATGCTTGCTCTGATAATTGTCTGTAGCTAAGGAATGTGGCTTTGTTTACAATAAACTTTGTTGACTTCAAGGAGTGATACTGAGTTCTGGGGACATTACATAATTGACGATGTGGAATGCCACATTCTTGAGATGGTGGTCTATGGAATGTTGGAGGAGTTCCATCTGGCGAGGGAGTCATAGGAGGCCTACATTGAGAGCAATCATTCTACTGTGAGGCCAACCAAATCACCGATGAAAACAAGAAGAGGGTGATATTTCTGTCTGTCATGGGAGCTGAAGTATACCAAGTGATACGATCGTTGGTGTCACCTTCCAGGTAACCTATCCTGGATCCTGGAGAGGTAACCTACAAGGAGATTGTGAAGATGTGAAAGAACATTATTCTCCGAGGTCACATCAAGCGTTTGTGCGGTTCTGGCTGAGCGAGTGTGTACAGCAGCCAGGACAGGCTGTAAGTGCATACCTCGCTAAACTTTGAGAAATGAGTGAGCATTGTGAGTATGGAGCCCTGTTGGAAGACATGATACGGGATCAGTTCACTTTTGGGGTGAGGGAAGAGGCTCTGCAGACAAAATTGTTGGAGTCTGATGTAGGATTGGGACAAGCTAGAGAAAAAGCCTTGGTTCATGAGGCATGCAGAGACGGAGTGTGAGCGGATTGACGATGAATCAGTTGTGAGATGTAGGATTCAACAAGCTGGACTGGAGAAGCAAGCCTTTGGAAGGATCTGATTCAGCAAAGCATGAATAGGTTGCTGGAGGTGTGGAGGCAGACATGCTTCAAGTACTTGCTAATTTCGGAAGGAGAAGTGTCTCAGATGTGATAATGTGGGACACATTGTGCACCGCTGAGGTGTGGCCGTTCCTATAGAGATTGCCACGGGGGAAAAATGCTCCGTCAACAAAAAATATTTTGACTCACTCGCACAGAAGCCTACCATGTGACCATGTTATCGAGTAATTAAAATGTTTACGGGTAACTCTCTGTATTTGGGGAAGTTGATGTGGAGGTGGTGTTCCAGAAACAGAAAAGGATTTTGAAATTTGTCGTAATCAAAACTGATAGTCAGGAACTGTCTGGAGAAGCTGAGATTGAATTGCTCAGAAATCAAGCAGTTGCAGCAAAATGGGGTTCAATGGCAAGGCTCTGAGGCAAGCCTGATAATGGAATAGGACAGGTCAAGGGTATGAAGGCTAATCTGTACATCAGAGAAGGAGGAAGGTCTAGGTTCCTCAAGGCTAGATATGTACCTCTTGTGTTGAAAGCCAAACTAGAGGCAGAATTGGACCATTTAGAGTTTGAGGGAATAATCAAGAAAACTTTTTTTCAGAATGGGCATATCCTGCAAAAATGTAATGGTTTTCTTGGGATATGTGGGGATTACAAGTTAATGTTTATTCTGGCAGCAGTCGTGGATCAGTACTCAATTCCTAAGGTTGAAGACCTATCGGCTGTGATGAGCGGTGAGAAGATATTTTCGAAGTTGGACCTAATGGCTGCGTATCAACAGCTGGAGTTAGAAGAGGTGTCTAAGGACTATAACTTCCATCAATGCACATCGTGGTTTGTATCGGTACAACCTTATGCCCTCTTTCATTTCGTCGGCTCCAGTGATTTTCCAGAAATTCATGGAAGGCACGTTAAGATCGATATCATTTGTAGTGGCTCTTCTGAACGACATCCTTGTGTCAGGCAAGAATAAGGAAAATCACCTTGTTCACTTGGGTGAAGTATTTCATTGTCTGCGACAGGCAGGGATAAGGTTGAACCAAGCAAAATGCTTCTTCTTTGCAGAATCCATCACATACTGTGGATGTACTGGACAGACAGAATGGGTACTTGGCCCTTCCAGCAATCGGTACATGCCATTGTAGATGATTCCCAGTCACAGAATGTGAGCCAGGTGAAGGGTTTTCTGGAGATGTTGAACTATTACCACCGTTTCCTTCCAAAGGTTTCATCAGTGTTGGAACCCCTACACCATTTGTTCCGTAAGGGCATTGTGTGGAAATGGGGGATGATAGGGGGTGGGGTTGAACAGCAGCAAGCTTTTCAGCATTCAAAATGGTTGTTGACATCAGCAGAAGTCCTTGTGCATTATGACAGTAACAAGCTGTTCATGCTATTGGTAGATGCTGCACAATATGGAGTGGGTACAGTATTGTCACATGTGATGGATGATGGTAAATAAAGACCCATAGTGTTTGCTTTGAGGACCCATAACCAAGAAGAACAAAATTATGCCCAAGTGTGCAGAGAAGAACTAGCAGTCATTTTTGGAATGAAGAATTGCATCAACAAATTTCGGGTCACCACATGAAGATTCACAGTGATCATAAACCCTTGTTGGGTTTATTGGGAGAAGACTGACCCATTCCACAGATGGCATCTCCAAAAGTCACTCAGAGGATAGTTACAGAGATGGTTACCTGGAAGGTGACACCAACGATCGTATCACTTGGTATACTTCAGCTCCCATGACAGACAGCAATATCACCCTCTGCATATTCATACGTACAGAGGTATAAACCGAGGAGGGCTCATGGTAATTGTGATGGACTGGTAGGTTACCCTTGCCTGATAGTCCTGGTAAAATTCCCAGCGTGCCTGAGACTGAAATGGTCATGCACATGGTGGACACCAACTCATCCACAGTTACCTCAGTATACATTAAGAATTGGATGAGGAGGAACCGTTTGTTGTGTCAGGTCTACAGGTACCTACAGCTGGGATGACCCGACCATAGTTCATGCGAGGAACTGAAAGCTTTTTTCAGTTGGAAAGAGGAATTGAGCTTGGCCTGTGATTACATATTATGGGGCCATCGAGTCATGATTCCAAGCCTGGTCATGCAGAAATCTTAAAAATAAATGACATGAAATGCACCCAGAGGTGGTCCGTATTAAGGTTTGAGCCAGGCTCTGTGTGGTGGTCCAGCATCACTCAGGATAGTGAAAGATGGGTACAGGGTCATAATACCTGTCAAATAAATGCCAGGAACTTTCCTGCAGCAGCATTGCACCCATGGGAGTTGCCAGATGGACCATGACAATGGCTCCATGTGGATTATGCAGGTCCTTTGTTCTTGGTTGCTTCTAATGCATTTTCAAAATTTGTAGAAATCCATATCATGGCATCTGCTATTGGAACAGCTACTCTTGAATGTCTGATGGACCTTATTAAAACCATTGTTTGAGTAGAATATCTGGTGTCAGACATTGGCACTTGTTTCACCGCTGCTGAATTTTGGGCCTTTTGCGCTCTAGATGGAGTTTGTCATTCTACTTTGGCTCCAGTCTGACCAACTTCTAACAGCCTGGCAGAAATGATGGCACAGACTTTTAAACAGGCCATGAAGAGGATGACCATGGAGAACGACAGTGAGTAACAAGTGGTCCATTTTCAAATGAAGTATAATGCTACCCCACACAAATCGATTGGCCATACACCAGCAAAATTGTTGTTCAATGGAGAAATGACCCTGTGCCTGGATCTGGTTCACCTGAGAATAAATATGCCTGAAAGCCAACAAGATCGTCAAAAGGAGTACGATCGTAGAACAGATTGTGGTTTTGTTCTTCAAGATATGGTGTTTGCAAAGAACCATGGACAAGGGGATCTATGGTTGTGCGGTATAGTGATGAGGCCAACCAGACCAATGTCCTATCAGACACATTGACGTAGTGGTGAAATTGTACTTAAGCATGTGAACCAGTTGCATCCTTGGCCAGAGCCCTCGGAGGAGAGGAGCTCCCCGATGCTATTAAGTATGGTTGTGGACCAGCAAGAGCCCGTGGTGAAGTTCGGTGGGGGTGTTGGTGATGAAATGTCAACTACAGGGTTAGAGAATTCAGAACGGCCAAATCATCTTGGGAACTCTTGTGTTCGGTTACGTCGTTCAGACCATCAGGTCAAAACACCCAGCCTACTTGAAAGATTATGATTGCACCAAACGCGAAACTATGTTTTCACTGTAATGGATGGAGGGTGAGATATTGTAATAAGTTAATGGTGTGAGTGTTTTCTTGTTTACCCTTGGAATCTCATCAATTATTGGTGTTAATTCGTTTTATTGTGATCTTTGAAGCTTTAACGATATACATCTGGATACGGAATGCCGGAGTGTGTGAGAAGTGCGCCGTGGCCGGTAACAGAGCTGTTTGCTCTCATTATTGCCTGTACCTAAGGAGTGTGGCTTTGTTTAGAATAAACCTTGTTGATGGACTTCAAGGAGTGATACTGAGTTCTGGGGACACTACAGCTGCCAGGTCAGCCACCAACCTGTCTTGGCCAGGCTGCATTTTCCCTGCCATTTTCATCTTCAGCTCAAAACTCTTTCATTTTTCACCAACAACCTGCTTTCCTCCGGCACAAACAAATCCTATTCACTTCTCGACAAATAATTCCATTTTTCAAAACAGACTTTTGCTCACTTCTCCTCGTGAGATTGTATGTCATATTTTTATTTTTTGCATCTTTAGTGTTATCTCCTCTCCTAACGCAGATCTTAAAGATTCACACTTGAGGTCTGAACAACTTGGTACATTTTAATGCAGTCAAGACTGGAAGTATTTATTATCTCACACAAATGGGACGACTTTACTCGGTGGCATTTTTGAGACAATTCTCTCCTTGAATGCATCCTCAAATAATATCAATGGGGTCACTCAATTCTGACTTGGTCACTGAATTCAAGAGATGATCTGATAAATGATGCAAATGGCCATTCCTGACAGTTGGGTTTCTTTTGCTGCTGAATGTTTTCTTTCCAACCACCCAGGGTTCCATATTATATTCTGGTTATGTATATAAGACTAGGTGTTGGAGGGAGGGGTGAAGGGGGTGGTGGAAGGGGTGTAGGTACTGGCTTGACCTGTAATTAGGATTAGTGCTCCAGTTGTAAATGCAGTTGGGTTATTGAGACGTTTGTCCCTCAAAAATCTTTTCAATTCCTGTCTCACTGAAGGAAGACTGTCTCATCCTTATGGTAATGCTAACACCACCCAAATTGCTCTCTTAGTCCTTCTGGTTTGAGTACACCCCAAACGGATTATCCTGGCTCACCAAATTGAAAAAAAGAGGAGATTGGGACCATACTCTGTGCGTTGGTGTTGCTTAAGCAATCTCCTTGGCTCTTTGGTACAATCCTGGATGGGTCACCACTCCGACACAGTATACCAGCATGCTGGCACTCATTTTGCTGACCTCAGTAGGATGACAGGTCAAGTTAACCCCATCCGGTATTAATTCAACAGCTGAGTGGGATTTGAACTCAGGACCCTAGGATCCAAAGCCCACCACTCGAACTATTAAGCCAACACCAGGCATAAATTTAAAAAGAAATCCTGCCAAACAAAGAAAAATAATTCATGACCAACGTTCTGAGTGATCATGCTGGCCTATCTAAGATAGTTATTGACACCAGGGGCAAAATATATTACATCAAAGGCAAACTAACACAAAAGGTGAATTACCAACAACATGCCCAACTGTACAATGGTCCAAATCACAGACAGAAATGTACAGTAAGATAAGTCATGTCAACAATCTGCTACTTATAGTGCATACTACAAACTCAAATTATATGGGGAAAAGCCTGTACTTTGAAAAACAAAGTTGTATATTTCAGGGAAGGAACAACTGTCATCTGCTTCGTTTTACCCAATGCAATAACTGAGAGCACAAAGGGTAAACCTCCAAATTACACAGTCATCCCCTTGCAATAAAACCAAGCTGCTCTAAAATTGTCATTTCAGAGCAATGATAAATCATTTAGAATGAGCAGCAGTGTGCACGTGCACGCACGTATGTACACGGACACATACACATACATGCGCGTGCACACACACACACACACACACACACACACACACACACACACACACACACACACACACACACACACACACACACACACACACACACACAATGGCAGCGAGGAGGAGGTGGCATATGCTGCCTTCCCCTCGTCTGGGATGGAGGGGACTGAGGGCCGCATCAAATACATCAGTTTCAAAGGCAGTGAAGACCAATCAGAAAAAGGCAGCTTTGATGGGACGAGATGCCCATGAGGCTTGCAATATCATGTCATTCGACATGCATTTGTGATGTGGCCTGGTCTTGCAGTTTGATGGGACTTGTTGACCCCATGTTGCCAGGAGAGAAGGCCCAAGCTTTTGTAAACTCCCTCTTGCAAAGTTCCACCTGTTGAGGATGAGAGAGACCAAAGTTTGTGGGATATAACGACTTCATTGAAAGTGAGAACTGAGCTGAGGGTAGCAGCTTTGATGGGGCAGAAGGCTGCAAAGGGAGTGCCCAGAGTTGAGCCAATTGACATGCATATGGGACATGGTCTGGCACCCTGGCCTTGCCTTGCAGCTTGGTGGGTTTTGTCGATTCTGTCCCGTCAAGGAGGGATGAGACCGGGGAAGGATGGGACCAAGAGGGAAGAGAAAGAGACGGAGCATACACTGGAGGTCACGTGGAAGGTCGGACGGATCTACATCATTGCCACTTCTGGAATGGAGGGGGAAAGGGAGCACGGATAAGGAAATGGCTTGGTCCATGAGTCATGGTCATTTGCTGTGGTGAAGCTGGATGCTTCAGTATCATTGAGGGCTCCATTGGGCAGAGCACAATTAAGGAGACACTTGGTCCATGAGTCATGGTTCTTTGCTGTGGTGAAGATTGGATGTTCAGTACTGGGGAAGGCTCTGTTGAATGGCACATGGATAAGGAGATAGCTTGGTCCATGAGGCATTGTTCCTTGCTGTGGAGAAATTGGATGTTCAGTACTGGGGTCTGGGGAAGGCTCTGTTGAATGGCACATGGATAAGGAGATAGCTTGGTCCATGAGGCGTTGTTCCTTGCTGTGGAGAAATTGGATGTTCAGTACTGGGGAAGGCTCTGTTGAATGGAGCATGGATAAGGAGATAGCTTGGTCCATGAGGCGTTGTTCCTTGCTGTGGAGAAATTGGATGTTCAGTACTGGGGAAGGCTCTGTTGAATGGAGCATGGATAAGGAGATGGCTCGGTCCATGAGTTGTGGTTCTGTGCTGTGGTGACGATGAATACTTCAGGACTGGGGAACGCTCCATTGTGCAGAGCATGGATAAGGAGACGGCTTTGGCCATGAGTCGTGGTTCTTTGCTGTGGTGAAGATTGATGCTTCAGTACATGGGAAGGCTCCGTTCCATGGCATACAGATAAGGAGGCAGCGTTGTCCATGAGTCGTTCCTTGCTGTGGAGAAAATGGATGCTTCGTACCCAGGAAGGCTCTGTTGAATGGAGAATGGATAAGGAGATGGCTTGGTCCATGAGTCGAGGTTCTTTGCTGTGGTGAAGATGAATACTTCAGGACTGGGGAAGGCTCCGTTAAGTCTTCGAGACTCGTGAGTGGAGATGACGACCAGTGGCAGCGGCATGCACACACACACACCAATCCTGACATACACATGCACGATTGTGATTCATACACATATTATACATTACATATTATACACATTATATACACACATATCGATATGTGATTATACGTGACATATTATCCATATTGCACAAACACACACACACACACACACACACACACACACACACACACACACACACACACACGCGGAGATAGATACTTTGAGACCTGGGAGGGCTCCATTCCATCTTCTGAAACCTGCATCTGGAGTTTAAAACCAATCTCACACACACACACACACACACACACACACACACACACACACACACACACACACACACACACACACACACACACACACACACACACGGAGATAGATACTTTGAGACCTGGGAGGGCTCCATTTCATCTTCTGAAACCTGCATCTGGAGTTTAAAACCAATCTCACACACACACACACACACACACACACACACACACACACACACACACACACACACACACACACACACACACACACACACACACACACACACACTCTCTTACCTTGAGCCAACTGTTCTCGTATCTTTGAAACCCAAATCTGTTTCACTATGTTTTTTCTCCCGACAATACTCACCTTTCTCGCAAGGAGGAAAGCAGCAGGTACCAAAGCAATCATAAACCTTCAATGTATTGTCCCCTCCCTCTCTCAAGTGATACTGCTTGTTCTCAGCCATTCTCCTCCCCTTTTTCATTCCATCATTTTCATTATCTACTTGTATTCCAACTCTTTTTGCTAAATTGCTACCAATGTCTTGTATGAAGAATTTTGTTTTATGGACAAGTACTTTATAAGGAAAAGTTCATATGAACAGGAAAACTTTTACAAACTCGCAAGGCCGGTTTTCGGGATGATGACCCATGGTAGGAGGCCCATGTTGAGGCTATTGGAAGGATCTCAAAAAGTGGCCTCAAAATGAGTTTTGGGAGTACCCCGTGTTATAAGCTGCCAACAAGTATTTTTGGAAAGCTCCCATATTAATGTTTATGAAAATGCTTGGTGGTGGTTTTGAAAATGTCTTCGAGGGGAGATATCTGGTTGCCATGGTAATCACACCCAAAAACCTTCGAAAATTGATCAATTATCCATTCAAGTTATTTGGAGAACTAAATGACCAATTCAAATGTTGAATGAAATGTTTTCTAACACAGTCTATCAGCTGACTTCAAGCAAAAAATAAAATATGGTTTAGGCCAATTCTAGAGGTCAAAGGTCATGATATTTCAGTAAAAAAAAAAATGAATAAAAATTGCGTCAAAATTCATTTCAAACCTGAAGTTTAATATTTTTGCCAAATATTGTGCTATGGATTCACTTTCACTTTCATAAAGAACCTTAGGGTCTATTGATCAAAAGCTGATCAGTAAAAAAAATATTGATTGTTTCCATGGAAACCATTGGAACACATTATTGAGGAAAGATTCGCATAAAATGTGCTTATATAAGGGTGTAAATTGCATACTGTACAAGAATATATACAGGTTGGACTATGCTCTCATTGGAGGGATGAGCGTGGGACTTAGCATTGGTTATGATGCATCTTGTGATAAAACAATCTTTGCTTGGTGTCATTATACCGATGTTTACAGAGCAATGTGCAAACTGTTACCATGGAAACTGCATCGCCAATGTACATGTAGTTGTTTTCAAATTAAATGATAATGTATTTAAAGGTAAATTCAGTGTTTACAGACACGTCAATGATGCAAATATGTGCCAGTTGAACACCGCCACTGAAGAAGTTTATCCGAAACATTGATATGTCTTAGAATGACCGTCCATATTGTATCATCCTCGTGAGCAGGAGCATTGATGAGTGGTATGAGTGAGAAAGATGTTAGCTGGTCCAGTTGGGAGCTCATTGGATCAATGAAATATGATTGAGTCCGGTCTACACAGGAACCCGTTGTTCCTCCGCTCCTTGAAGCCTACACATAGTCCAGGCAGTGAGTCTTTCACCTCTAATGCTTTCTGAAAGGATACACCCCTTTCTATACTACTGAGCCTCAACAGCTTCCTGCAAGTAGTCATGATGGGATCTTTTTGTCAGTGGAGTGCTTCTTGTATTAAAAGGTGTGTTCATTGTCATGCTGACCTCGAAACTGTGTT
Source organism: Eptatretus burgeri (assembly GCF_056783735.1). Classification (NCBI taxonomy): domain Eukaryota; kingdom Metazoa; phylum Chordata; class Myxini; order Myxiniformes; family Myxinidae; genus Eptatretus; species Eptatretus burgeri. The sequence goes on from NC_140967.1 coordinate 63,787,883, forward strand.
TTCATGGTTTCCATGGAAACAATCAATACTTGTTTGCTGATCACCTTTCAATAAATAGACAATAAGCCTTATCATGAAAACAAAAGTGAATCCAAAGCACAACATTTGGCAAAGATAACAAACCGACCTCGTTTTAACTCATTTTTTTTTAACACATAAGTGAACATTTGAATCGGTCATTTATTCCTCCGAATAAGTTTTCTGAATTGTTAATCGATTTTGGAAGATTTGTGGAGGTGGTTACCACAGTAACCAGATATCTCCCCTATAGGACATTTTCAAAACTGCCAACAAGCATTTTCATAAACCTCAGGATGTGTGCTTTACAAAAATACTTGTCGGCAGTCTCGAACATGCAGGACTTCCTGGACCAATATTTCCAGATAATGCCAATAGACTAATAGATTTTTTTTCTGCCTCATTTGATTTAACTAGTAATATTACATCTTTCATTTAATTATATGATAAGTACGTACGTTGCCGTATGCACGTATGTGCATTGCCGTACGTGCAAAAAAAAAGAAGAAAAAAAAAGAAGAATTGTGACGTCAATTGTGATGTCATAGCACCGTGTCCTGTCATTGGTTGGTAAATAAATGGCCATAACTTGGGAACCACTTGTCCGATTAATATCAAACCTTGAAAAGGCACATCTACAGGGCCCCAGCAATATACCTGGTAAGTTTGAATTAGATCGGACCAGCGGTTGTCGAGAAACAGCGGTCACAGACACACACACACACACACACACACACACACACACACACACACACACACACACACACACACACACACACACACACACACACACTGGTGGAATTATAGACAGATTAATGAACAAGAATGTAATTATACCAATTATCGTGGTGAATTATTTCAAATAAATTTGCAAGGTTAATGCTCGTGGGAGATTAGGATATAAAATGTATATGTACATACCAGGAAACAGGTTATGGATGCACATTTATTAACCTGTCCCCCGCGTAGCGGGTAATGGGGTTTTGCAATCACTTCTATGTGTCTGTGTGTGTCTGTCCGGGCCGTAACTTTTTGACAATTCGAGCTTTTGTCATCAAATTGTCAACCAAGTTTTATTATGAAAATATGGAGACGACAAATTAATAATTTGGTCAAAAAAGTCAAATGTCAATGTCGCATAAAATCGTCAATTTTCATCCAATTGACCTGAAATTTAAAGAATTTGCATATTGGGTCACTGAATTGGTTCACCAATCAAAAGCGAGAAGCCAATTGCGTTTTTTTAAGATCAAAAGGTCAAAGGTTAAGGTTGCATAAAATCATCAACTTTCAGCTGATGGACTTGAAAATTGAACAGGGTTTGCATGTGGAGTCACTGAAGCGTATTGCTTTTGATGTCAAAAGATCAAGGTTGTCTGAAATCATCAATTTTTTGTTTAGCTGTTTTTGTCATGTTTCGCATACAGAAGAAGCAGAAGAAGCAGCAAAAGAAGCAGCAGAAGAAGAAGAAGAAGCAGCAGAAGAAGAAGCAGAAGCAGAAGCAGAAGCAGAGGCAGAAGCAGAAGCAGAAGCAGAAGACCGAATACAAAACAGACATGGACAGGCATTGCATTTTCAGATGCTTTCTTGTTGCCCTCACCAGAGGAGAGGGTATTGAATTTGGGTCCATTTGTTTGTTTGTTACTTGCAAAATGGAAGATTTTTCAAGTATGTTGGTCAGTCGATTTTGTTATTCTGTCTGTTTGTTTGTCTGTCTGTCACCTCCAGGTCACAATTTCAAACCAATCTTCATGAAACTTCACCACATGGTAGTTTGTCATAAGGAAGAAGCCTATTGTTGTAGAGGTCAAAAGGTCAAAATCAGTCAAAGGTCAACAACTAAGGTGGTATTTTTTAAAATCCTCAATTTTCATCCCATTGACTTGAAATTTGAAGAGGATTTGCATATCAGGTAACTGAATTCAACCACCAATTATTTTTATAGTCAAATTTGTTTTATGGATTTTGCAAGTATCGTGCTCTGCACGACATCTTGTTTGTTTGTCTGCACAGAACTTTCGTGTTTTTCTCTGCAACCGCTTGTCGGATTGAGATAAAATTTTAACCATTAGTGCGACTGCTTATGAAGAATGTTTCAATGATAACTGTGACGTCATAGGTCACGTGGTGTGGCAGCCATATTGGAAAAATGGAAAAACTTTGGACCTCTGTATTTCTGAAACTGCACCAAGGAAAAAAAAAATCAAACTTGGCACATAGTAAGTACTGCTCATACGGAATGAGTGACTTTTTTATGACATCATAGGTGCCCTCGTTATGACGTCATAATTGCATATGAAGAACGCCACATCTGATCAGTATGAACATTTTTGAGGGTCATCTCGGGACAAAGTGGTGCACAGAAAAAAAATTAATGATGTAATTGGTCATGTGATTTGGCAACCATATTGTTTTTTTTTTCAAAAACAAACCTTCAAAAATCCTCTTCTCTGAAGTGGCTGAACAGAATGAGGTGAAACTTTACACATATAACCACCTGTCCATGAGGAACAAAAGGTTCACACATATGATATCATTGGTCATATGGTTTGACAGCCATATTGGATTTACCCTAAAACCTACAAAAATACACCACTCAAAATAAGTCCTGGTAAGGGTTTGCAATCTCTGATTGCTATTTTTCTTGTTTGTTTTGAAATCGGGTTATAAAATTTGGTTGGTCATCATGTCTTATTATTTTGTACAATGATCCAGGGGTGGACTGGTTATATAAACTAGTTCTCGTCGGCTACCAGGATCGGCCCACTCACGGGCTGGGAGCTGTGGCAGGCCTGGCCTAATATCGCGAAGGGTGGAGATTTTGGAGGCAAAACGTGCAATTCTGGGCAATACGGGCTGGGGAGCTGTGGCAGGCCTGGCCTAATATCGCGAAGGGTGGAGATTTTGGAGGCAAAACGTGCAATTCTGGGCAATTTCTGACCCATAACTTCCGTTTCAACTTGGACGGATTTTGCCACCGAAGCAATTGTTCAAAACTAGTTGGGACATTCATTCTGGGTTATATGAACACATAATAATGACACTTCAGTGGAGTGAGAAAGTGAGAACGACAACAACAATAGACTGAATGAGCACTAAAGAAATAGCATTACGATTAATGATTCATTCTATACTTCAGTTGATTACATGATTTAGCATCAGCACAAAAACGAATTATATATCAGATAATTTGGAGAAAAAAATATGGAGGCCTCAGAGTAAACCTTTAACCAAACTAAGAGTACCACATTGTACTGCTCTGTAGAGTATAATTCCACATTTAACAGAGAAATAAAATCCGTTTTTTGGGGGGGGGGTGACCTACCCAAACCACCCCTTCCCTGGGTAGGAGAAGGGTCACTGCTGGGTTTAGGTTATGAAAAGCCATCCAGTGACAGTTGAAATGGAAAACATTTGTTTGGGGGAAGTGGAAGGCAGTGTAACAACTCGACATTTGCTGGTGAATGCTTGGTTTGACAAAGTATTCAATAACACATTTGGAAAGGAAAAAACAAACTAGTGGGATAACGTTTAACTAAAAATGTTAAAAATTTTACAACCTACCCCAAATTCCCTGCAACCCACTCATAACCTGACACTAAACCCCAACTTCCAATATCCACAACCCTATGCAAGCCCCTTGCCAAATATTCCAAAGCCATATTTCATACCTAGTAATGCTATATAAGTATACGTCAACAAAACCTTTAACCATAAACCTGCACCAGCATGAACATTGTTTACAGATAAAAAACAACAAAAGAGAAACATAGGCCATGTCGCCATTCTTTATGTTTAACCCAGGTGGATCGAAAAGTGAACAGAACCCCACTCAACTGCTGGACAGTGGATTAACTTCAAAATGAGAGGAAGGATGGAATTAAGTTCATGAACAAGAATGGCTTTGATCTTTGAATTTCATCCAATATCTTATTGATATTTAAACTCACATACCACAAACTTGTCTGAGGCTGTCCCACTCAATGTCCTACTCACAGTACTAACTAGAGGGGGAGCACTCGGTAGAGTGCAAAACCTCCGCCACCAATACTGCGAGGTCACTCAAGTGAACCTGATATCCTATTCATTCAATTTGACGTCAACAGTGCTCACAGAGTTATAGTTTGCAACTTTCCCTTTTACATACTCAATTCATTTGTCATAATTAGATTCCTTGAGACAGAAATTGATTTTACGTGGGTATATCCACCTGAAGTTCCAAAATCAGCCGCAATTATAATGTTGGCATGTTTTTTGTTGAAAATCACTTATAACATGTAGAAATGCAAAAAAATTTTTAAAAAAATCGAAATTTTGTTGAAAAAAAAGCTGCAAAATTTTTTTTTTCTCGAACAATTTCTTTTTTGGGGGGGGTTGGAAATCACTTAAAACATGTAGAAATGCAAAAAAAAATTCAAATATTTTTTCAAAATGGCCGCCATATTGGATTTTGGACCAAGTCCAAAATCTAATGGCATGATCCTTGAACCATACCTAATCCCCCCACCAAGTTTCGTCGAAATCCGTCGACGAGTTTTTACGTAATACTGTTCACAAACAAACAAACAAACAAACAGAAAGGGGTGAAAACAGTAACCTCCGATCTTCGATGGCGGAGGTTAATTAGTTGACTGTATCTGGGATACTCGTTTCTGGCCTGGGTGTTACTGACAATGTCGTGACTGGTGACCGCGGTAGAGTGTGTGATGCGGACCTCATTCGGTCATTCCTGATCAGGGTAAAGATAGACACAGTCAGTGATTTTTGTAAACACGAGTTTCTTAGTTGGTCACTGAGGTCTCAAAATCTGTCGAGCCAGATAGGCCGAACGGCCCATTTCATAGCCTCTTGTTCTGTTGGTCATATCATGAGACCAGTTTTTCCTATAAGCTCAAAAGGTGATCAGCAGCAGCCCACCAGCCAATCAGCAGACCAGCCCACCTGGTTCCGACCAGGCAACCAGGTGGTGCAGTCTGGCCATGCAATGATCAAATCCTCTTCTCATTGTATTTCAGTTCATGATATTATTGCACATTTCAGAATTGCACGTTTTGCCTCCAAAATCTCCACCCTTCGTGATATTAGGCCAGGCCTGTCACAGCTCCCCAGCCCGTGAGTGGGCCGATCCTGGTAGCCAACGAGAACCAGTATATATAAGCAGTGCACCCCTGAATCATTGTACAAAAATCGAAGCTCACAGAAAAGCTTGCATCCGCAACAATATGATAGAAGTAGAACAAGGACATTAGGAGACAGCAGTGCACTTCTACATGAATTACAAGGTCATAAGTAAACAATGGACAAATCAACACAGTATATTAGATTTGAAACCACTACTTTCATGGCTGCTAACCTCATTGATAGGGAGTGTTGCTTGTGCTACTAATGCAGTGTCCTTGTGGATAAGGGTGGAAATCTTCGAAATTTAGACAGGCTTCCAGTGATAACTCGCCTATTCTTCATCAAAAGACAGTGGGATCATTAATCTCAACCAGCTAATGTGAGTCAATGGGACACCTGGATTAAAGTCCAGCCAAGGGAGGGGCACACTTTGTGATATTGCAATGCCCTGCCTGGACCAATCTGACAGAATATAGTTGGGTCAGGAATTGAACCCAAATGATACAGCTCAAAGGTTATGTTACCTCTACATATCCTGTCGTAAAAGCAACAACTGCCTACCTTACAATGAACTGAAATACAATGAAATTGCTTGTAATTAATAGATATACAAACATTTGCTTGTGCGTTTGTTTGTTCGTTTATGCATTCGAACCGTGCACGAAACAGTGCAACAAAACTTTGCATGGCCTGCTCTTTCAACCAGAGGAAGGTTGAGGGCTATGTTTGGATGAAAAAATAAATAAATAAAAATAAAAATCAGAGAATTGGTCTTCAAGCCTTAATCGGGTCTTGTTTTTTCTCTGCCTAGGTTTCTTTCCTGGGATAAATGGAGTAATATATTGTGAAGATCGTATGTTAACGTTGTATATCGTGATTTGTTGTCAACAACACTAATTTAATTATTATAGTGTTTACACATGCACCTGTTATTAAAAAGATTGCTTTACACAGGTATATTATAACACCTCCGTGTTCAAGTCTCGAGTATTGGATTTCCCTGGGCAACGCCAGGTACTTCTGCTCAGAATAGTTATACAAACATGAATTTTCCTGTGAAACAAGATAATATATTGTTGTGGTTGACGAAATTCGCAAACCACCATTCAGGTCCCGTAGGTGAGATATCTCTGTAAGTATATGTGTAGTTAGGCCCAAACCCGTTGTTTCGAGGGAATAAATGTCATTCATTCGGGCTGCGACCCTTTTAGATAGCCGTTTTTCTTTTACTATCTTTATTTTGGACCAGCCGCCATTACTACCACCACAACCACCACCAACCACGTCTCAACAGCCATCACACAACAACCACCAACCGCAACTCCGCTTCACAACAACAGCCACGACCCTTGCCGTCACATCTCGCTCTCGCAACCATCGCATCACCGCCATTCCCGCGCCGCTTGTGGGCACCGATCCTGGACTCGTACAGGGCGCGCACCAAGCAGCGGGTGCAAAAACACCAGCCTTTCCGAGAAATCGGATCAAGAATCATTCACGTCCACTTTTCCTCTGTCCAATGGGGAGCCAGCCAGAGGTGAAGGGTCGAAGGTGAAGGAGCGAAGCCCCGGGGGCTATAAAGGGCCGCGTTCGCTCGCCGAAAAGGCAGTTGTTGAGGGAGTTTCTGAATCGGGAGAGAAAAAGAGTTTCTGAATCGCAGTTGGACGGAGTTGAGAAGAGTGGAGAGTGGGAGAGTTGGAGAGTTGTGGCGGCGGCGAAGGCAGTCGAGAGGGCGCTCGTGTCAGAGTCGGGGAGCTGCGGAGAGGGGAGGCCGGTAACGCGACCGAGGTCGCGGTGGAGTCGCTCGTCGCGGGACCCAAGCCAGCGAGATATCCTCATTCCCCCGAGCATCAACAACCCCCTCCTGTTTCCCCCCGCGCTGAGATAGTGTGAGAAGGGGGCCCCGTTCCCACCCCATTCCAGGCAGTGCCAGCGAGGCCCGCGGAGTCGGGGCGCCACCGCCATTTTGCGCCTCATCACCAGACGGGTAGGCTCGACGCGGTCTCGGCCCCAGGCCCGTCTGCCCCCTCATCGTTGAGGGTGGCCCCTTCCTTTTTCTTTTGCTTTGAGTATATGTGTTGTCGGCGCCGTCTGTGAAGTAAAACTGTATAAGTGTTGCCGTGTGCTCGGTAGTCAGTAGTAGATCTGCATTGTGTTTCTCTTTTACATTTGCTTTTTGTGCATAACCATTGTGTTTTTCTTTTGTTGCATTTGCTTTTTGTGCAGAATTGTTGTGTTTCTTCTACTTTTACATTTGCTTTTGGTGCATAATTGTTGAAATTGTATATGTGTGCTTTCCGTTTGCCGCGGAATAAATGTGCTTTATGTTGAACTGTTTTTCCCGTTTCGCTTCGTCTTTTCTTTTATTGAATCTCCATCTTACTTCACGTAAAGGGTTGGTCATGGGCTAAATACGCCCAATAATTAATCGAACCGTCGAGGTTGACGATAACACCGCTCGGTTATCCCGATAGTACGGAACGGGTCGCTTAAAGTGGCCCGTGTCCGAAGTCGACCTGCGGCGAGGTGCGATCGCCCGGTCTACCCTCCGTGTGGGTACTTAGGTAGGTCGAATTTGGCGAGCAACCCTATCCCACGCGGGGGGCCGATTGGCACGATCGTGGTGAGTCCGAAAGGCCCACCCGTGACTAGTTCCCGGCGTTGGTCCGAGAGGGTCACGACGGGATTGTCCGTCCGGTGGGCGACGTGCCGCGATTCGAGTTGCGTGGCCGCTCGCATGCCGGCGGGCGCGAATCCACAACAATATCATAAAATAATGCAATGAATTTCCTTGTGAGACAAGATAACAGTGTAAAATGAAATACAAAAATAGATGAGCAGATATAGATAGGTGATAAAAAGGAGCTTAGATAACAGCAAACACAAAGAACCCATTCATCTGTGTGTTTAAGGCAATGAATGAACACAAGCACTTGAACCTGTATTCTTGTGACTTGGAAGCACTGACAGAACCATCACTGTTCTCACCAGCAGTTTCTTATGTTGAATACAATGAGTACATAAAGCAAAGATAGCTTCTCATCGTGAAATTCATTCGATTGACTTACAAAAACTAAAGCTCATACAACAGTAACATGATATGAATAGAATAGACAAAATCAAGATAGAATGTGACAACGGTGGCAAGTGACATGCTCGTTACGCTTCCTGGACTACCAATGACATGTATGGCAACAGGTGTAATCACAAGCACAAAGAAAGCATTAATATGAAGAGAAAAATATCAGTGAAAGTTATGTTTGTCAAGCAGTTTTTCATCATAATGTTGGCAATCATGTTGGCAAAGGAAGGAACTTGCTTATATGGAACTTACGTAAGGAAAAAGGTGGGGGATTAATTAGAAAAAAGGGATTGTGATAGGATTGGGAAGAGGAAAAGGAGGTTGAGAAGCGATCGGAGCGAAGGAAGATGTGTGTGGCATCCTGGCCGGGCAAAGCCAACCATGGTGCCTGTTTGTATGTAATATGTAAATGGCTCCAATGATCATGTTGAAGTGCTGCTTTTCACGTTCATGCGTTGCAGCAGCACAAAGTAGTAACTGCAAAAGGGACAAGACTTTCGGGTTTGAAAAGTTTATTTATATTAGTTTACATAAAATTATTGAAGCAGTAATAGAATTCGATGTTAATATTATGACTAATATTATTATTGTAATATACGACAAACACCAATTCCCTTCGGGAGAGCATTGCAAGGGTGGGGAGATAGTGGTGGAGGTGGAGCAAATATATTTTGTGCTGTGGCTAATAATCCTCCCTGTGTGCAGGAGTCAGTAAATCACTTGCACTGTTGTAAGTCATCTCCCCCCCCCCACTCCCCCTCACAGAGGGATGGGGGTTTGTGCACATGATCTGATGCTGGGTACTACCAGCACGCATGTGATTCATTTTATTATCCTCTACCAGGAACACAAACGGCACGGATAAACGCTGTTTATAACAACATAAAAGGTGTCAGTGGCTGGAGATGGATACACTTGCTCAATTATGTATCGATAGCCATAAACTGAAATGGCTTGAACACATTGCCACATGATTTTACTATTTGGTTGCTAAGGCTGTACCAATTCCCACCAGTTTATCTCCTGTAAAACTTTATAAAAGGCTGCACCAATTCCCACCAAGCTGAACAGTGTACTGAACCTTGCACGTTATGACAAAGCAAGCCGGGCTTGTGAGGCATATCATCAAGAACCTGAACTTGCTCTGTACAGTTTTGTTACCAAGACCATGGAGTCACACAGCTAATAAGGCAATGTTAGGATGTGGCTGTAACACACAAACTCTGACCTGTAAATTATATAAGAACCATATCATGGGATCAAAGCAAGGCACTGTTGTATTGTACAAGTATGATAAAATGGCCATGCACAAACACAAGAAGAGCAAAATGTCCTGCATAAACATTGTTTTGCATT